>NC_082684.1:42631992-43231992 GCF_949987515.2 Delphinus delphis | reverse complement strand
TTTACATAAACACGTATCAAGACTGTTCACTTTCTATCAAATGGCATAATGGATTCCTACAATTTTGGACGCGGCATTAAAAAACAAAGTTTTTAATGAAGTTAGTTACACACACGGAAGAAAAATGGAGCTTAGCTATTTTCCTTTAATAGGATCTAGTCAAGGAAAGTTAAATTGAGGAAGGGGATACTGGTTCAGTTAAAATAAGCCCTCTTTCCGGTAACTGCCTGACAATTGAAAGATAGGACCCTGAGAGGTTGTCATTACCATCCATCTCAAGAGACAAGCTGAGAGGAAAGGACTGTAGAGACTGTGGGTCTTCTGGCAAAGAAAGTTACTTCTAGAAGAAAAGGAGAAGAACTGATTCTGACCAAATTATGACAAGCTGAGACAATGGAATAATCTTCTATGGAAATATATATATTCTGAGATACTAGTGAAGTTCTCTAGATAAGGAACTCTGCAGATTTCTGTGATGGGAGTGGTGTCTATCCTACTGCTCAGAACAGCAAGCTAAAGCCTAATTGTTAACCTGGGAGTAACAGAATCCTTAGGTTACTATCCCTGAAACCCTAAAACACAGTATTTAGAAGTTAAACACATTGCGCATCACATTTCCGAGCTGCTTAATTAACACATAATAATAAGGTATGGCATAAAATATGTTTAGATTCCTCAAAGTGCACCTAGGATTTAAGTAGAATATTTAAAATTTCCAAGCTTGAAATATTAATGCAATTATTCACCAACAATTTTTTCCTGCAGTTGCAAATTCTGGCTTATTTTGACAATTTTATAACTTGGCAGAATGTAACTGGGAATTGAATTTGTATTTATTTGCATTTTCAACACATTTATTAAGTACCTATCATGTGCAAAGCACTGTGTTATGTATTCTAATAGATGGAAGTATAAACCAGACTCTGATAACCAAAAATACCTTATCACCCTCTAAGAAAGACATGTAGATTACATACCGATTTTATATGCACTACTTCTAAAGTAATTTAAAGTAATTAAAACAAACACATCCATACTCACACCTTTTAAGTCTTCTAATGAATCAGGCAATCACGAACCTTAGACCACAATTCAGTGTATTCTTCCAAGATACGAGATATATCAACAATCCAGCCCCCAAATAGGCAGTTCATCGAGTTCAGAAAGCGTTCCAAATTCATAATTATTAATCAATACACAGTAGGCATTAGACACTCAAATTGTGTTTATCACACACAAGCAGGAAAGTTAATTAAGAGTTTAACTGGATCCCTAAACAAGTTTGGAGTACTTGTAGTTTACCTTCAAGGTGAACCCTCCTAGGACTATACTCTTCAGCTTTCTTCAGCACTTTCTTGGCCTACCCTGGACTAACTCAGGACCCTTCATGAAAAAATTGCAACTAGAATATTTCAGTGAGGGTTAGGCAAATTAAATGGCTAGTCTTCCAAGTATATCCAAATCCTTTCTTTATCCATTTGTTCAAGAATAAAAACTAACCTTTAATTATAATGCTTCATTAGCAGAAATTAGCAATTGAATTTCCTCCTTCTCTCTCACTTTCTACATCTAATTTTTCAGCAAGCCCTACACTTCTAAAATCCATCCACGTATTTCCACCTCCACTGCCGCCACTCTGCTCATTCTCCATTACTGCTTGCCCACGGGACTGCAATAGCTTTCCAACTAGTCTCTGTGCTTCTGTTCTTCCCTGTATTTATCATTCTTCACACAGAAGCAAGAGAGATCATTTAATAAATAAATTAGATCATATCATTCTGCTTAAAAAACTGATGACCTCATGGTAGAAAGCCAATCATTAACTGTGGAAGGAATGACGGAATTAGAAAATCACCATTTGGCAACCATCATCATAATAATTGATTCAAATATGAATCATGGGATACTATAATTAGTGGGTGAAAGGTGAAGGAGTTGCAGGATATTTACATAGTTTCAAGGTGTTTCTTCACAAGATATTTATTAATTACAAAGGGCAAAATTGAAACTATAGTGGAGAAATCTTAAGTGATCAAAGTTAACATCATCTGTAGTGGAACAAACTGACATCACGTGCCTCCTAATATAAGATTCTAATATGAATACAAGGTTACTTTTGTGGCATTCCTGACAAAGAATGCATCACCCAAATCTAATCATGAAAAAAGTCACACAAACCTAAACTGCAGAATATTCTACAAAGCAAATGTTTTGTATTCTTCAAGTGTTAATGCCATGAAACCTAAAGAAATATTAAGAAACAATTTTCCAGATTAAAGGAGACTAGAGACATGACAACTGAATGCAATGTGTGATCTTGGATTTTCTTTTGCTATGAAGGGCATTACTGAGAGATTTGCCAAAATCTAAATGAAGTCTGCAGATCAGAAAAAAGTATTGTTAATTTTCTAATTTTCATAGTTTTACTGTGGATATGTAAAATGATGTTCTTGATTTTGGGGAAATACACACTGAAGTATTTAGCAGTTAAAAATGGCTTTCCAGGGGAAAGGGGGGGAAAATGGCTTTCCATTTAAAATCAGATTAAAATCCAAACCACTACAAGGTCTGATCCCACTTCCACCTCTCTGATTTCACTTCCTGTCACTCTCCCCCACTTAATCTCTATGACAGGCCACACTGATCTGACAGTTCCCATAACAAGCCAAGTTTATATTTCGATAACAACCCCAAGTTTCAGTTTAAATATCACCCATTCAGAAAGTCTTTCCTTAAGTATCAATAATAGGTCTAAAGTTCAAACTTCCATTGTCTCTTTTTTTTTTTTACCACAAGATGCAACTATTTGCCTATTTACTTTTTGTTGCCTATTTCTTCTCACTGAATGTAAATGTCTCCTTCACCGTTTTATCAGCCAGCAGTATTTAACTGAGTACTTGGGACATATAGAGCTCAACAAATAATAGTTAATCAGTCTTATCCTTAATTCTACTAAATAGAGTCACACTCAAAGAGTCCTAATGCTTCTGTAAAATTCCGACCTGAGCTTAAAGGTGATACCCTTAGAGCGCACGTTCCTTCTTTTTTGTTAGAATAGGTGGATGAAGGGGATGCCATCAATATACTGGTTTAGAACAAGGCCGCCAAGGGTGGAGGGAAACCCTCTCCCCTACCGTTTTCTCCGGTCTTTGTAAGAGTATAAGAACATCTCTCTGCTTTGCTCTAAGAAAGAATTAGGCAGAGAAAGAGAGGGATAAAAGATAAATAATAATTCCTAGGAAAAGGAATGGCGCAGCTCCTCAAGCCATCCGAAAACTTAAAGTTTCTCAACGACCCTCAAGACCGAAACCTGACTCTCAGAAGTAAGCAGAATCCTACGTAACCCCACTTCTATTGCTTCTGCACATGCGCGTTGCACCCCACGCACATCCCCTTCCTTTTCCCACAATCCTCTGTTCCTGGGCTAAGGCCCCAGGAACGAGCCACAGAGAAGGCTATTGGTGGAAAGAAGAGCCAATGAGAGAGCCTGTTACTCGTCTGCGTGCTGCAGCGTAGGGGGATCGCTTTAGATCCTGAAGACCTAGGCGTCCCCGTGGGTTTTAGCGCGATGAGCTCAATCGGCACCGGGGTGAGTTCGTTGTCTCTCGGCGTGATAGTCTACATAAGGATTAGCGTGGGAAGGGAACGCGGACGGACCGCGAGGGGTGCGCCGGCCCGGGGTGCGCTGGTACTTCCTGGAGGCAGGTGGGCCGCTTCCAGTTGCGCGGTGGACCGGGGGTCTTTCCGACGCTGATTGCTAGGCCCGCGTCTGCAGTGACCGTGGCTTGAAGCTTCTCAGCTCAGGTGTGGCGGGCTTGCCGCGCAGCAGTTAGATTTGGAGCCGCTTTGGGTTGCTGAGTCACTTTCTTTAGTCGCTTAGGGAAACCGAAAGTGAAAACTCGTGGGGCCTGAAATTGTGTGTGAGTGAAGGGTTTGGGCGACAGTTAGCCTCTTGAGAACCACTGAGGCAAGGCGGCTTGAGAGTCCAAGGGCAGAGACGCCGCTTTCCAAGGAACCCCTTTGCAGTTCCTGGGGTGCTGCTGCCTCACGGGGATTCTCTGTCTTTCCTTCGAGTGTAGTGATGGACCGCTCTGTATGAGTCCCTGGAGCCTTCTCAGAACTGATAAGAAAAATAGTCTAAAAAGCGGAATCGGAAGAATCCTTTCCATTTTTCCTGTGTCTCAGCTTTTCCTGTACAAATCACTTAACAGCACTATGAGGTGTCAGTACCGTTAAGCGTTTAAATGGTTAGCTACAGACTTAACCGCTTCTGACTTTGAAGACAGTTCAGGATTTTGGAGTTGGATTTGTTAACTTTTTCGGCCTACTACTTTCCTTTGTCAAACGAACTGCATATATGCAATCTTCTGCTTACTCCTTTTATGTATTTCTCCATGTAGAAAATACAGTTTTTGTTTAGAAATATTTATTGGTGGTTTTCACTAGAGGCATTGAATGATGGGTTTCTCAGTTCATTTTATACTCCTACTGTGCACAAGACTTTTATACTCACCATTAGGCCCAAATACTGGTTTTCCGAGTTTGATAATACGCAACTTATACTTGGAATGGTTTAATCCATTCGGTTATGAGATGCTAAGATTGTCATATAGTTTTTGGATTAGTTGATGCTCAGTAATGCCTGTTGTAGCAAATTGACTTTGCAACTACATTAATATTACCCTAGATTAATAGTGTTCTAAAGGGTTCTACAAACCCTTTAAAAATATTTGATAATATAACCAGGTGAGATATTTCGGTATTACAGTGGTAGAGTTAAGGATCTTCATTTAACAAATCAACAAACTGAGACCAGGAAGCACCACTGTTGAAGACTTATCTCCTGTCTTTACTTGTCCCAAGAACTCTGGATATGAAGACCTGTCTTCTTGACATTTCTCTCCACTTGATTAATAGCCATTTCAAATGACATGTCCAAAGTAGATCTCTGGGTTTTCTTTTTCCCTTGCCATTTTGCATCTCCTACAATTTTCATTTCAGTGAATGGGCGAGTTCTAGTTGCGCAAATGAAAAATAATCTATGATGCACTTTTAATTTCTTTTTTACTCTACTCCTAGGGCCAATCCATTAGCAAGGTTTTTCTGATTGTACCCTCCAACGATAACACCTTCCATCTCTTTTTCTATAGTCTAAGACACTACCTTTGGAATACTTAACCTCTGCTTCCACTCTTGTTCCCTCTCTAATTAATTTTCCAGATGAACAACGTTTTAAAAAAATTAGACATAACCTCTCCCCCTTTCCCCCTCAAACTCCAATGACTTTCTGTTGGATTTAGAATAGAAATGAAAACTTCCTACTCCAGCCTAAAAGACTTAACATAGTTTGGCCCTTATATGCCTCTGATATAGTTTACTCTTCTGTTTACCACTTATGGTGCTCAAGATACAGTGGCCTTATTTCTTTTTCTTATTGTGCTCAGCTTATTTCTACCCTAAGGTCTTTTATGCCAAATACCAGGACGCTCCTCCTCCATATCCTAAATGACTAATTACTTGTTATTAATTCTAGCTTAGCCTAAATAACTAAATATAATTGCCCCAACAATGCCTTACTTGATCAGGTAGTCTGTGGTAGTCCCTGAGACTATCACTTCACCCTGTCTTATTTTCATCATAGTACCTTTTCTGATTTACTGCTGTATCTTCAGCTCCTAGATTTGTTCATGGTCTGATTTTTGAAGATGAAGGACTTCTAGAATGAGTAGTCTTTGTATTTCCTTATAGTGACTAACATATAATAGATGCTTATTAAATGTCTGAATGCTAAATGATGTGTCCAAGGTCCCTCAGTTTCTTAGTGCCACAGCTATGAATTAAAATGCTCCAATGCTGTTTTTACCATAGCAGTTTTTTCAGAAATGAGCCATTTCCTGTGTGGGAAAAGTTCTGACTTGATGCAGGACTTGTATCCATTGCTTTTCTAGCAGAAATCTAAAGTGTATAACTTTGTCTTAGCTTCTGTTGCTGCTCTGACATGCTTCCCCTTTCTCTTTAAAGCAAAATCTGTGTTGAGATTTAACACACATTTCTGATGTGTAAGCCATTTAGGGGGAAAAAAAAGTGTAAGGTTATTACTGCCAAAGATACATCATTATAAGCTTATTATTGCCTTTTCCTCCTAGTATGACCTGTCAGCCTCTACATTCTCTCCTGATGGAAGAGTTTTTCAAGTTGAGTATGCTATGAAGGCTGTGGAAAATAGTAGGTAAGAAACATTGTTTTACTTGAAATTACCATGTTTTAACCAGGTATTAAATGTCTTCTTTTCTATATTTTTGGTAATTAGGGTTTGTTATGTTACTTTGGCACAGAATAATATATGCCCTAAAATAATCTCAATTTATTAGTCATTTCCAGATCTCTTTTTAGGCCAGATCTTTCCATGTGCCTATATTTTCAGTTGACTCCAGAATTATCCACTTAGACATTCTGCCAAGTCTCAAATGAAGTGTATAAAACCAAATTCATCAACATCTTTGCTAGACCTTTATTCCTTTTTCAAATTCCTGATACATATCATTGTTTTCCTTGGCCATTAGGATTGCGACTTTATCGTCTGATCTTTTATTTCCTTGTGTTTTAAATGTCCTGTGCAGTTGGTCACATGATCATCTCAGCAGGGATGTTTTTTATTTTTCTCTTCTGCTGCCATACTCCAAAAGGTGTAGGATCACTAAGATATTTTCCCGTTGGACTTATTTCCTTCACTCTGTCTTTTTTTGTTTAGAGTAATTCACTAAAATGATTCCTTGCCACCACTGTAACATCTTAGTTGAATTACTGGCTTATTGACAAATTCTCTGAGTCTTATATTGAAGAATTTTTGCAATCAGTTATATGATCTTTTTTTTAAATTTTTTTTTTTATACAGCAGGTTTTTATTAGTCATCCATTTTATACACATCAGTGTATACATGTCAATCCCAATCTCCCAATTCATCCCACCACCAACACCACCCCCCGCCGCTTTCCCCCCTTGGTGTCCATACGTTTGTTCTCTACATCTGTGTCTCATATATGATCATTTAAAAAAAAAATCATTTCTAATTGAACATAGTCTGCACAAACTGGTTTCATTTTTAATTTTTTTTAATAGAGTTTGTTTATTTATTTATGGCTGTATTGGGTCTTTGTTGCTGCGCACAGGCTTTCTCTAGTCGTGGCGAGCGGGAGCAACTCTTCATTGCGGTGCCTGGGCTTCTCATTGCGGTGGCTTCTCTTGTTGCGGAGCACAGGCTCAGTAGTTGTGGTGCATGGGCTGAGTTGCTTAGTTGCTCCGCGGCATGTGGGATCTTCCTGTGCCAGGGCTCGAACCCGTGTCCCCTGCATTGGCAGGCAGATTCTTAACCACTGAGCCACCAAGGAAGCCCCTTTAATTTTTTTTTTATTGAGGTATAGTTAATTTACAATGTTGTGTTAGCTTCAAGTGTACAGCTCAGTGATTCAGCTTTTTATATATATATATATATATATATATATATATATATATATATATATATATAAATAATCGTATTTTTGAATCTAAAGCAGCTTCGGGATGAAAAAAATTTTGTTCATGACATCTCATTCAGATCTCTCAAAAATTTTTTTTTAGGCCTACTAAACAAATGGTGTTGATGTTTGAGCTTGGTGTTTTCATTATAATGAAAACCTGTGTAGTAGGGAAATGTGTCCAGAATTTTAGAAAAGTCCACGTGTAGATGTAGTTTTTTCACTTTCTACTAGTATCTTCGATATTTGATTATGGAAGTTTCATGAGGGTAGAGACTGTAACTGGTCTTTGCATGGGCTAGCACATAGCCCTCAGTAGTTACTGAATAAATAAATGTTCATTTTTTGCATTTTCTGGGTGGTAGAAAGAAGGTATGTGGATTTCTAATGGTTTATGAAATAGTATTTTAAAGTTTTTGAGCAAAAATATTTTTTAAGTCTTCTTACAGGATTTGTTAATGAAGCTAGTAGATTCTGTGTTTAAATGTATTATTATAGATATTGTTACTTACAAACTGTCAGTATCTGATAATATAATAGAAGTAAGGCTGTTAAGAATTTTAGGCTGCACTGTATTTGTCGTTGTGTGCAAGGCCTGAAAGAGTTCAGAAGAGAGTCAAATTCAAGAAAAAAGTTGACAATAAAGAAATTTAAAAATTAAAAAAAAATGAAAGCAAATAAGTGTACTGGGGAAACTGGACAGCTACATGTAAAAAAGAGTGAAATTAAAACATTTTTTCACACCAGACACAAAAATAAACTCAAAATGGATTAAAGACCTAAAAAAAAAAAAGAAAAAATAAGTTGACACATTTTTTTTCCTGTTGGTTAAAGAAGATAGGCTCATAGGCCAAGGAGCTGGAGAAAGACTTGAGGAAGTCATTGTTTTTCTCTTCCTCCTTTGCATTCTTGCATTTTCATTGGTGTAAAAAACTGGTGGGAGATGTCTTGACTAAGGGAAAAACTGGAGATGCATTTTGAAGTCATCTGTAACCCAGAAAATTGAGACTAGCCTGTGAGGGTCTGGGTATCTTAGCAATTTGTTTTCTATAAAGTATTTCTAAATATGGTTTAAAACAGTTACATTTAAGCAAACTTGAAGAAATATAATTTTTTAAAATGGAAACATTAAAAATTAATGTATTTTTCCTGCATAAAGAAAAATTACTAGGAAAGTTCCTCTTTTAAAGGGATCTGTGTAACTTGGTATGATGGAATACTGGATGAGGATCAGAAGATGTGAATTTTTCTCCTAGCTGCTGCCTAATGGTAATATTATATAGGTTTCCACTATTCAGTCCTCTGAATGTTACTTTTCTGTCTGTAAAATTGGGATGTGGACATCTAACCTAACTACTTCATATACCTTACCATAAGAATGAAATTTGAAAATGTTTGTTTTGTGGGCACAGAAAGTAGAAAATAGAAAAATTACATATGAATTTTCTTACGAGTCTGGCATATAAACTGATAGAAAACATTTAACCAAATAATTTGATATGATTATATTCTGCATTAAAAAGAGATAAATTCTTTTTTTTTTAATTTTTTATTTATATTATTATTTTTTGGCTGTGCCTGTACAGCATGTCAGATTTTAGTTCTCCAGCCAGGGATCAAACCCATGCCCCCTACAATGGAAGCGTGGAGTCTTAACCACTGGACTGCCAGGGAAGTCCTGGAGATAGAAATTCAATCTCGGGAATTTAGAAGGCAAATACTTTTGAGTACCTGTTACGTTAAGCATAGGAACTACCAAAACAAATAATTGACATATAAGTGAATACTTAAAAACATTTTATTAAAAAAAAATATATATATATATCATGATCAAAACTATTTTATAAAAGTATGCTCCTAGCAGGTAATATGCAAAAGGAGAAACGGGGTAAAATTATAATCGTTCCCTTTAGCCTCATTGAGGAGACAGGATATGAAAGGAAGATTGAGCAACATAACTGAAAGGCTAGATTGTTTGGAACAAAAATGTACACAAAATTTTGGCCTTAGGACCCCTTTATACCTGGAAAAAAAAATCACTGAGGACCTTGAAGAACATTTAATTATGTAGGTTGTAGGTTCTATCAATATTTAACATCACCCTGAAGAGCATTTATTTATGCAGGTTATTGGTTCATCAATATTTACCATATTAGAAATTGAAACTGAAAAATTAAAAATACTTATAAATTCATTTAAGTAACAGTAATAAACACAACTGCATGTTAACAAATAATTTAAATTAACATTTATTAAAATATTTGAGTAACATTAATAACATTTTTTTTTGAAGATGTTGGGGGTAGGAGTTTATTAATTTATTTATTTTTGCTGTGTTGGGTCTTCGTTTCTGTGCAAGGACTTTCTCTAGTTGTGCCAAGCGGGGGCCACTCTTTATCACGGTGCGTGGGCCTCTCACTATCGCGGCTTCTCTTGTTGCGGAGCACAGGCTCCAGATGCGCAGGCTCAGTAGTTGTGGCTCACGGGCCTAGTTGCTCCGCGGCATGTGGGATCCTCCCAGACCAGGGCTCGAACCTGTGTCCCCTGCATTAGCAGGCAGATTCTCAACCACTGCGCCACCAGGGAAGCCCATTAATAACATTTTTAATGCAAATTACTTTTCCAAAACATAGAAAAAAATGTTGTGAGAAGAGTGGCATTGTTTTACATTTTTGTAAATCTCAATAATTAATTGAATCTTAATTAAAGAGAGTCTCATATCTCCTTCTGCTTCAGTATGTTGTTACTTTTGTTGGAGCTTGTGAAACAAATCAGGCTTCATGTTGTTTTATGATACTATACCAAAACTGGACAAATGTTAGTTTCTTAAAGATTAGTTGCAGTGTGGAGTCAGAAAACATAACAATGAACTTTTTCTACTTTTACATTAAAATCTGTTGGGCTGTCTTACACTTTGCATGTTTTACCCGTCAACATTGTGAGTTGGTCATTTGGAAAATATTGGTTCACTGAGTTATAACAGAGCTTCCAAATTAGACATATTTCATTATAAACTATCAGAAACATCACACTTTTTTTTTTTTTTTTTTGCGGTACGAGGGCCTCTCACCGTTGTGGCCTCTCCCGCTGCGGAGCACAGGCTCCGGACGTGCAGGCTCAGCGGCCAGGGCCCACGGGCCCAGCCGCTCCAAGGCACGTGGGATCCACCCGGACCAGGGCATGAACCCGTGTCCCCTGCATCGGCAGGCGGACTCTCAACCACTGCGCCACCAGGGACGCCCCTGTCTTTGTATTTTTATGAAAATAATTTTGACCTCACAAACCACACTTTTAGAACTTTTAGTTTAGAAAAAAGAATGTTTTAGGTTCTGAAAGGTGAGGAAGATGATGAGTTGGGATAATTGGGAATGGCTACCTGAGGCTATTCAAGTGACTTTGCAAAAGTTTGTGGAAATTTATTTAAATGGGCAGTGGTGAGGAGGAAGTGTATTCTAGTACCCAGGATAACCGCAATAAAGACAGAAAAGCAAAAATGAACATTAAGGTGTTTGAGGGGTGACAGTGAGGTTGAATTTGGTAGAGCACAAGACCTCTATAACAGGAAACTGAATTCGCTAGATGGGCTTTGCAGATTCTTGGGGAGTGCTGAAAGCTGGGCCAAGGAGTTTAAACTTGAAAAGATACCTGAAGTGTGGGGGAAGGAGTGTCTGCAATTCTTTACATATTTGTGCCTGTGGCTCAGCTCATTTTTCTGGTTGTTTCTCTTTGTTAAAAGAATTAGAAGATTAAAGTAATTCATGTATTTTCATCTTGAAGTGGCAATGTATAATTTCTCCACATTTTACTTCAGATTATTTTTTGATCTACTTTGTTTTAAACAGTTGTACAAAATGTTTATTCTTTTACACTTAAATAGTAAGCAACACATGATTATTGCAGAAAAAGCAAAAGAAAGAAAAAGAATTATAATCTTTCCACCGAGAATAGTCACTGGTAACTTTTTAGTTTGTATGTAGCCTGTCTTTTGTATGCATATTATGTACCATTTTTTTTTAAATAATAAATTAATTTTTTTGGCTGCGTTGGGTTTTCGTTGCTGCATGCCGGCTTTCTCTAGTGTGGTCAGCGGGGGCTACTCTTTGTTGCGGTGCGCGGGCTTCTCATTGCCGTGGCTTCTATTTGTTGTGGAGCACGGGCTCTAGGCGCATGGGCTTCAGTAGTTGTGGCACACGGGCTCAGTAGTTGTGGCACACGGGCTCAGTAGTTGTGGCTTGCGAGCTCTAGAGCGCAGGCTCAGTAGTTGTGGCGCACGGGCTTAGTTGCTCCGCGGCATGCAGGATCTTCCCTGCCTAGGACTCGAACCCATGTCCCCTCCATTGGCAGGCGGATTCTTAGCCACTGCTCCACCAGGGAAGCCCTTACATACCAGTTTTAATTGCACATGACTTTAGTCGGCATTTGTTGTAAGATGGCTAATATATGCTAGACACTGTGCCATTTGGTACATATTTTGTTGGCATCTTTTTTCACTTATGTATTAATATCTTTCCATGTCATGATATGAGATTTTTGGTCACATGATTATTTATATGGATCTAATTCATCACATTTTAGACTGTCCTTTCTAGTTTTCAAATGTATTTATTTTAAAGACTTGATATGCTTTAAGAAACAAATTTGCCTGTTTTCGTGGTTTTTGTTTTTTAAACTTGGGTTTACAAAGTTTCTTTTATTTTCAGTTAAAAAAATTGATTTTCTTCTACTTGTTTCAGTACAGCTATTGGAATCAGATGTAAAGATGGCGTTGTCTTTGGGGTAGAAAAATTAGTCCTTTCTAAACTTTATGAAGAAGGTTCTAACAAACGACTTTTTAATGTTGATCGGCATGTCGGAATGGTAAGGTTACATTTAAAAATGTTCCTTTTTGCCTTGTCCAGTTTCTTGTGAAATAACTAACTGGAATATGTGAAAATGTGATTGTTAAGAACCCATTTAATACTTCAGCACTGAGGCAGAAACAGCAGAGAGCAGCTATAGAAGTAATCAGAAAGTTACTGGTTTGTGAACAGCTCACTGTCTAAAAGGAAGGTAGCATTCTTATTGTATAACCTGATTGGAGATAGATATGAAAAACCAAGTTGCCTTAAGAAAAGGAGGGGGGGAGGGGGTGAGAAGTATGGGTTAAAAAGAAATCTTGGCAGTATAGATCAATGAAGGTACATGCTTGAGAGGCAATGAATCTTTGGCTTTTTGTATCCTTTCTGGGGATCACTGTTACACTGAAGATGTTATCAGAAAGAGAAGACCTTTATAGTAAGGTGGAGCATCAGGAAAGGATGTCCGATGAAGGGAAAAGTGAACACATGCTTTCTAGTAGCTTCATAAGCATCACTGTATTTATTTCATGCAGCTGGTATCTTGAGTGACTGCTTTGCACAGTTGCAGGCCAAGACATAGATACATTACTGGTATATACTGAAGTCATCCTATATAGATGTCAGACTTTCTTCAGTAAGAGCAACAATCCAAAAAAAAAAGAAAAGAAATGATTTTTAACTTTGCTTACTGAAAAGTCAAGGAAGAAAAGAGAACACTGTGTGCTAGGTACTATGCTAGTTCTTTACATAAATTATCTCATTTAATCCTGACAACCCAGTACAAGTAATATTAATCCCATTTTTACAGATGAGAAAAAGATGCACAGGTGGTAAAGAAATATGCTGGGATTCATACTTGGGTCTGCATGGTCTGTGTGTTACTCTAGAGACCATTCTGCAGGGTGAGATCCTATAGGATCCACTCATTCTGCTGAAATACGAGTAGCTTTGTTATTTCTAAATGAGATGTGTTACAAACACAAAAAGGACTAGCAAAATATAGCCAGTAAACTATAAAGCTACAGATAAAAATTTTTTTTTTTTTTTTTTGCTTCATATTTTTTTTTTTTTGAACTTGTTTTCTCTCCTGAACAAATTTATTATTGCCAGTGAAACTGGTATGTTTTCTTGAAACTTGCCAGATTGTAACCTAGCTGGTATGAGGTAAGGAATCCTGCTTTCTTTCACTTAAAAAAACTTTAGATAGGTATATTTTGGAAAAAAATCATATATGCTTATAAGCACTTTAGTGATGGAAAGAATTTTATCATCCTAGAATTTTCACATTTGTCCCATTTGTTATTTAAAGCCAGGAAACTGATGGCATTCCTTATAGCTGGAAATTGGCAAAACATTTAGACATTGAACAGGGTTGGAGAAAATGAAGGATTAATGTTCTGTCTCCAAGTGATTTGATAAATTTTTAGACTTCACAGTGGGTTTTATCCAAAGCAATGGAAGATTGTTTAAATGGTGAAAATTACTACCTGGGTATCCTTGTGGAAGTTATTCTAAACAGCAGTTTTCTAACCTGCAAAACTATGGTGGTAATAGTACCTACCTACCTTCATGTATAATTATGTAAAATGCTTATTAGCATGTAATGAATGATCAATAATATGTTAAGGATTTTCATCATTATTACTACTACTAGGTAGCAGTAGAAAAAAAGGCTATTAAAAATTTTGATAGTACTTATTTTTAAATTCTGCAAATCTTCTGTGCCACTGGTTCCCAGTACCCATAAGTGTTTCAGTAGTTTTTTCTGTTTTCATGGCTTCCCTAGACCAAAAGAAATACCCAGTGGTTCTGTTTATTATATATGTAGGTCTAAACAACTAAGTGGTTGTGTCCTAAAAACTTAGTAGCTGTAAAAACAAAACAAAAACAAACTCACCACATACAGCAAAAGAAAAATATTTTTAAACAGTCACAGTTAACTAATGTGTACTGCACAACTTCTTAACCTTTGGAATTGGATTAGATGCCGCCCCCCACCTCCACCCCGTTTCCTGTTCTGCATTGTTTTTTGCACAGTACTTATTTTATATCATGGCAACCCAGCTTTTCAACGAGCGGATGGCAGTAAAAAGAATGTAGAATGATCTAATGTTGAAACCGTTAAGTACTTCAACATATGTTTCCCCAAACTTAAAATGCCCCACAACTCTGAGTTCACTATAGTGCCCTGGGATGTCTCAGCACGTGGTTTAGTAATTGCAATTCTAAGCCACCAGATTTGTGGTTTGTCATGTTTTGATTTGCCATTACAATTTATTAGTTAAGCTGAAAAAGGAATTTGAGGTTGTGCCTTTTAGGTGAAAACTTTTAATAGCTTTTTGAACACAGAATGGCTTTAAATAAAGGATCAGTTCTAACCAAAACAAATGGTTATATTCTTCTTTGTTGTTGTTTTGTTCTTTATAATGAAGTGGAGAATGGGGAGACATGGAGGTTTTTCTGAATGTGATCAATGGACAAAACAATGTAGTCACACTTGGGAAATTTCCAAATTGTAATCCCGTACTCAAGCATCAAAATGCCAGAATGCCTTGTAAAGAAAGACCTTTAAGCCAAACAGATTTATTCTAATAGTGATACTTGTTAAAAATATCAAATAAGCCTGTAATAATTGCATACTTTCCTTGATTTGTGATAGGAATGTTATCTACTGAATTGGTACTTTTTTTTTCTTTCAGGCCGTAGCGGGTTTGTTGGCAGATGCTCGTTCTTTAGCAGACATTGCGAGAGAAGAGGCTTCCAACTTTAGATCTAACTTTGGATATAACATTCCACTAAAAGTAAGCTGATAACATGTTGAAGAGCCTTTGGAACAGAAAGAGAAGAGTATTAATAAGCTCTTCTGTTTTTCCCCACAGCATCTTGCAGACAGAGTGGCCATGTATGTACATGCCTATACACTCTACAGTGCTGTTAGACCTTTTGGCTGCAGGTATGAAATTTACTGAGATATTCAGTGGTATCTGTACTGTAGGTATTTGTTTTCTCAGAATCTAATTAGCCTTTTATACCCTTAAAAAATGAAGTATCATCAAGAAGTATTAGGGCAGTGATTAAATAAAATGATGTACTTAAAAATAAAAACTGAAAAATGAAAGACTATGCAGATTTGGACAGGATAAAACACAGAATTCATAGTAATATTTTAATCTAATTATAATAAATTCTCTGGAGGAAGGTGGTCAAAAGGTATATAAACTTTTTTTAAAATTATTTTTGGCTGCGTTGGGTCTTCGTTGCTGTGCACGGGCTTTCTCTAGTTGCAGCGAGAGGGGGCTACTCTTCATTGCAGTACATGGGCTTGTCATTGCGGTGGCTTGTCTTTGTCGTGGAGCACAGGCTCTAGGCATGTGGGCTTCAGTAGTTGCAGCGCATGGGCTCAGTAGTTGTGGCTCGCAGGCTCTAGAGCGCAGGCTCAGTAGTTGTGGTGCACGGGCTTAGTTGCTGCTCCGTGGCATGTGGGATCTTCCAGGACCAGCGCTCAAACCCATGTCCCCTGCACTGGCAGGTAGATTCCCAACCACTGCCCCACAAGGTAAGTCCCAAAAGGTATATAAACTTTTAAAGTACTAGGGATATAATGTACAACACGATGACTATAGTTAACACTGATGTGTGATAAAAAGGAAAATTTTTAATATAGTAGATCCCTTAGAGTTCGTCACAAAAGGAGGAAGTTTTTTTTCTTTTAATTGTATCTATATGAGATGATGCATGTTAACTAAACCTATTGTGCTAATCATTTCAGTGTATGTAAATCAGACCATCATGCTGTGCACCTTACATTTATATAACAATGTATGTCAATTATTTCCCAATAAAACTGGGGGAAAAAAGTATCTGGAACTAAACCCAAACATTTTCAGGAAATGGCAAACTGATTTTAAATATATTCCATGTTGTTACTATTTAGTAGCCAATTATACTGACACTTCAGTTTTCTCATTAGTTTCCATCTGATATACTTTAAGCAATAGGTCAGATGTTCTTAAATGGGATGTAGCTGTTACAGTATTCTGCACATGAAATGATAAGGCTGGTTTCTTTTCTACTTGTAATTTCAAAATATCAGTAATTCATATGATTTTTTAATACCCTAATTTTAATTTGTTGAGCATAAAAAAATGCATTGAACCAATTTTCCTGCAATTTTTATTGCAGGAAAATAAATGGAGGAATACCGGGGAATAGCCAGAAAAGAATGAAGGGTGGAACAAGAGTTTTAGGTAGTTTCAGCGTATTCACATCAGGAATTTTGTCCCCTTGGCTTTTTCATGTTTATTCCTTTAGCTGTTGGGCCCCCTTATTACTTGTCCATCTATCAGTACTCCTTTCTCTCCACTGCTGTCCTCTCAGGAAAGTTTCATCAGAAAGTTTAATACTAAAGAAAGGCACATGAATTGTGAAAAGTTTTCAAGTATATACTAGTTTTTATCCAAACTACATTATCAAAGTGTTTACTATGAGTTATATGGGTATTAGTAAATGTTTGTCTTAGAAAGTACAATTGCATTTTTATCACAGTACTTTTTATTTTTTAAATTTTATTTATTATTATAAATTTATTTATTTTTGGCTGCATTGGGTCTTTGTTGCTGCGCACGGGCATTCTGTAGTTGCGGCGAGTGGGGGCTGCTTTGCGTTGCGGTTCGCGGGCTTCTTATTGTGGTGGCTTCTCTTGTTGCAGAGCACGGGCTCTAGGCGCTTGGGCTTAACTAGTTGTAGCTTGCGGGCTCTAGAGCGCAGGCTCAGTAGTTGTGGCACATGGGCTTAGTTGCTTAGTTGCTTCGCAGCATGTGGGATCTTCCCGGACCAGGGCTCGAACCTGGGTCCCCTGCATTGGCAGGCGGATTCTTAACCACTGTGCCACCAGAGAAGCCCTATCACTGTACTTTTTAATACTTTTCTGGTATTAAGAATCATGGTTTAAAATTACTAATTTACTTTTATGTAGTTTCATGTTAGGGTCTTACAGTGTGAATGATGGTGCACAACTCTACATGATTGACCCATCGGGTGTTTCATATGTGAGTAGTTTTGAATCATCTGAAATTCTATTTCTAGTTTAATGGTCTCTCATTAAGCACTTAAATCATGTATTTGGATTATATGAGGTTTCTTTAATATTCTTTCAAGGAAGGTAACATTTTTTTCTTGTTTTAACATTAATGACAATAACCTATGAATGTGAGGCAGAGGAAGATCTGTGGCTTTTTTTTTTTGGTTTTCTGGCCGAGCCATGCCACATGCAGGATCTTAGTTCGCCCAGCAGGGATCGCCCCCTGCATTGGGAGTGTGGAGTCTTAACCACTGGACCATCAGGGAAGTCCCAGATTTGTGGCTTTAAATATGCTATTATAGAAACTGCATAGTGAAGATAAAATCTTGAATATGTGCTATTTCCTTTATTACTACAAATATTAGCAGTATCTTAAAAATGAATGTAAAAGTGAATGTAATGCCGTCCTTTTTTTTATTTTGCGGTACGCGGGCCTCTCACTGTTGTGGCCTCTCCCGCTGCGGAGCACAGGCTCCGGACGTGCAGGCCCAGCGGCCATGACTCACGGGCCCAGCCGCTCTGCGGCATGTGGGATCTTCCCGGACCGGGGCACGAACCCGTATCCCCTGCATCGGCAGGCGGACTCTTCAACCACTGCACCACCAGGGAAGCCCAATGCCGTCCCTTTTAAAGTTTTGTTTTTGTTGTGTTTTTTTGGCTGTGCCACACGGCTTGTGGGATCTTAGTTTCCCACCCAAGGATCTAACCCAGGTCCATGGCAGTGAAAGCCTGTGTCCTAACCACTGCACCACCAGGGAGTTCCCCAATTCCCTTTTTAAAAAGGATTTCAAGTGGGATTTCTTGGACGTTTCTCTAATTACCTTTTCTTAAGTGTCTTCTGAGATTTTTATGGTTTTTTTAATACTCATTAAAAAAAATGTTCTTTATGTTTTGTCATTATACACTGGTTACACAAGTAAAAAAACCTTTACAGTATAAATTAGGGGATTCCCTGGCTGTCCAGTGGTTAGGACTCCGTGCTCTCACTGCTGAGGCCCCAGGTTCAATCCCTGGTTGGGAAACTAAAATCCCACAAGTTGTGCTGGTGTGGCAAAAAAAAAAAAAAAAAGTATATATTCACACACACATAATTCATATGTATATATTAAAAAAAGGCTTATTTAACTCTTAGGAATTATTTCTTTCTCTAAAATAACTTCCATTGTCAGAATGCTAAAATTTTTTCTATTCCTGTCCTCAGAAGTGCTTATAGTTCATGAAGTGTATATACATAATGAAATAATTTGTTTTTCTTTGGATATACTTCTTGAAAATAATACAGATTACTCTAGATTTAAGTTATTTTAATTTTTTTGAGTCCCTTGGTGGTCATTAAAATGTCTTTTGACTATATTTCTCCAGATGTGCTTTTGAATGTCATTTAACAACCTTTCATTAACCTTTAAATAAACAGTAGTCATTAATGACTTATGATAGTATATTAATTTAATAATACATATGTATTTTTCGTGTATGTTCTTTTTAAATAGGGTTATTGGGGCTGTGCCATTGGCAAAGCCAGACAAGCTGCAAAGACAGAAATCGAAAAGCTTCAGGTAATACATACATATTTACTGCTTGAAATTTTGCTATAGCATTATCCTCATGTGGTGAAATTTTATCACCACAAACTAAACCTTTTACTCCAAGTGTGGTTTGCTGTTTTGAGTAGAGCTTTCTGAAGCTGCTAGCTAGGTGGCTGAGTAGGAAAGCTGGTAGCATATTACCTGTAGAGTTGGGTCATGGATCCCTTTATGATTTTGGTGGCTGCTTAATCCAAAAAAAATACGAACAAATCTTCATATAATGTCACAAAATCCTTGAAGCCCATTCATGGAGCCCTGTGACCCTTAGGCTGAGAACTTTGCTCTTTTATTGTATCATTTCTTCCATCTGGAGAACAGCTTTTGTCTGTGGAAGTCTTACACATTAAGAGTCTGTGCTCCTTTGCTTCTCTTTCCTTTTTGTTCCTAGCTAAATAGGGCATGGGAACCCATCATCTATCTATTAGTGTGAAAAAGGTTTCTTAAAAATTTGCTGGCTTTCCTTTTAGCCATAAATTGATCAACTTTATATTGAAACAGTACCCACCAACTCTTCATTGCTTATCAGAAACTTCCCTAAAGACAGGTGTATGATTCATCAACATTTTGGTAAATTACAGTGAGAAAAAATTTTATATACATTTAAATATTAATGCTCAACTAATTAACTTATTCAGCTTATTTAAGGCTAGGTCCTAGAAAACATTTTTTTAGTGCTTGGAATTTAATGGCAAGTTCTAGACGTATAAAAGCCTAATTTATGTTTGGTATTTTAGTATTGATAAAATTGACAAAAGGACTTTAGAGATCACTTAGTCCAAGTCCAGCCCTGGGTTAAACATACTGGCTAGAGTCATAGAATATTGCTTATGAACAATTCACAGACCTAATAACTCTTAGACCAGTGTTCTTTTCCATCATATACTCCCTGGTTTGTGCTAAGTCCCTGTCTTCTACTATCTTCTCTTTTGCTTTGATCTCTCCGTAGTATTATGTGGAAATTTGAAAATAGATTGTTTAGTACAATTGTTCTTTTGTCCTCTGTGGTTAAATCCTAGCAAGGAATGGGAATACTAACAAATCGTACTTAAGAATTGAGAACGATTACTTCTATTGAGGAACATGTACACTTAATGATGAAAACATATGCTCTAAATCAGAGGTTAGCAAACTGGCCCACTGCCTGCATTTTTTTTTTTTTAAAGTGAAGTATAGTTGATTTACAATGTTGTGCTGATTTCTGCTGTACAGCAAAGTGATTCAGTTATACAAATACATACATTCTTTTTTTATATTCTTTTCTATTATGGTTTATCATAGGATATTGAATATAGTTCCTTGTGCTGTACAGCAGAACCTTGTTTATCCATTCTGTATATAATAGTTACATCTGCCAACCCCAACCTCCCACTCCATCCCTCCCCCAGTCCCCTCCCCCTTGGCAACCACAGCTCTGTTCTCTGTGTCTGAGTCTGTTTTTGTTACATAGATAAGTTCATTTGTGTCACATTTTAGATTGCACATATAAGTGATGTCATATGGTTATTTGTCTTTCTTTGACTTCACTTCGTATGATAATCTCTAGTTGCAATGCTTTTTAAAGTTTTATTGAAACCCAGCCATATTCAGTCTCTGGCTTTTGCCCTAGTACAACAGTGGAGTTTAGTTGGTGACGGGGACCAAACACCATATCCCAATAAGTCTAATAAAATATTTACTACTTGGCTCTTTACAAAAAGAGTTTGCCAACCCCTGCATTACTCTGGTCTGCTTTTCTGCTTGTGTTCTGTTTTACCAAGAATATAACTTTATGAAATAAACTTTACCAACATATATAAAAATATTTTTGACATTTAAGATGTATCTTTTCAAGTTTAAGTTTGTCTTTGTATGTTACAATTAATATACTAAATATAGAACTTAACATGTAAGGGCAAAAGTATGAATATTGGTATTTTCCTTTTCTTCACTCCCAGTTTTAACATGAAAAAAATTAATCATCAGAAAAGATACTGTACAACAAAATATCTCCATCTAGATTGAGTGAACAGTTGTTATTTTCCAATATTTTACCTATTTGTATAAGCTGGGTGATCAAGATTTCTAAATATAAAAAAATACCAAAAATAAATAATAAGCCTAGATATACACCTCAAGTCTGGACTGCTGTATGACTATATTCATTATTTTTCGCCATTTTCCATCCTCCTCCACATATCCAGAATATGAACACTAGTTTGCTCTTTTTTTGTTTGTCAGCTGTGTTCAGAAACACATATTCCTAAAAAAATTTTTGCATTGGTTACTTCCAGTACCTACAGTACAGCAGACTTTTCTGCTGGGCATTTAAGGGCTGTTTTTCTACCCTGATTTCCAAATGTTCACTTTTGCTTTGTGCTGTTCATTTATCTTCCTCAAAATCAAATCAGATCCAACTAAGACCCCACTCAGATCTTGGTTCTTCAAAGCTTTCCCTGACATTTTGCATTTTTGTCTTAAACAGTTTCATGAGGGACAATTTATTTCACTCCTTCATCCCCCTCTAGAATATAGAAGGTATTCGTGGTTTGTTTACATTTTATTATCCTGAATTGGCTATAAAGAAGAAAAGAAAAAAACATTTCTTTGCTAATGTTTTAAATGTCAGGGTCTGCCTGTGAATAAATTCATAAAGGAATCTAGATTTTTATAAACTTTAATATTTTTCACAAAATTAGTGGTGCCCAAGGGTTGTCCAGAATATGTTTTGGCATAATCATTAAAAAACATTACACTGTAAATAAAAAACTTTGGTTCTGGTCTTTTTGTATTTCAGGTTATTTTCTTTGGTTTTATATCTGAGAATCTATCTCAAGAGCATGGGGTTACTGATAAAAGTTGTGGAAAGAACCTGGAAAGTTACACAGGTGGAAAGCGTTCTTCTTTGAATCATAACATAATGAATATATATTTTATTTTCTGTAGATGAAAGAAATGACCTGCTGTGATGTTGTTAAAGAAGTTGCAAAAATGTAAGTTGAAATTTTCCTTAGCATTGACAAAAATATTTCACTTGACCTTACCTTATACATTAACCCTGAGGCCGTTTTGTTTGGAAATAACTTGTTGCATAAGTTTTAGAAGGTGAATCCAACATTCTCAGATGGCTCATTAAGGAGAATATCCAAGTGACAATGAATAGGATGGGGAAAAATAGCTTTTGACAAAATATACTCCTGTTCAGGTGACAGAATTCAAGAATAGGAGGATATAGTGAACCTCTACGGACTTCATTTGATAGCTCCCGACTTCTTAAATCTCAGAAGTCCCGATAATATTAACCTTAGCTTACAACTTTAAGGTCTACAGCTAAAGTTGTAACAAGATGAGAAGAGCAGTGTTTCAAAACATCTAGCAATAGCTGAAGAAAGCCTGAAGTAGTTCATATTACAGTAATAGTAAGCAACAACAAAGCCAGTAAAAGCTCAGTGAACATGCTTCGAAGCCCATGATTTTTTTTACATCAAAGAAGGCAGGCATTTGGTATTTCAAAAAATCTAATAAAATGCTGGTGTTGCAGCCAGCTTTTCAGAGTTAAAAGTAGTAAATGTAATATTCCAGAGAATTCACAGAGACTTCTAACTACTCCACATTAGAACTACATGAACATGGTCTAGTCAGCATTTTGTGCACGTGTCTCAGGTTTTACATCTAATAACACATGCAAGGGAAAAGTCTTGGAGGGCTCTATTATATAATAATAAATATACTATTTGAATGGTACCCTTAATCTCTATACTGATGGTTGTAGCAAAGTATTAAAATCACAAGTGTTTTATAATTTTGTACTAATCGTCCACCACTCCTGCTACCCTCACTTCCCACCCCCCACCCCCCTTTACCATGAGACCCTTCCCCCCTTTCCAGTTGTGAAGAAGCAGAATCCATTCCATTCTATGACTGTCAGTTAATAACAACCTAGGGGACACTGGCAACTAACATATAATAGAACTAGTTAAAAAGTAATCCTTATTGAATTGCACAGCAGTTTAACATGATAACTCAATTTCCTTCACTGAGAAGTCTTCTGGAAATCAGTTCTTCCTGCACCTTTTATGTTTAAATGTAACACTAGACTCTACTTTGTTCCGTGTAGGAAAGCCATCCCTTTATCATTTAATAAAATGGAGCACTATGCTTCTTTTACTTAGTTCTAGCAATTTTAAGGTGCTTTCTTAAAGCAAGGCTTTAGGAATACTCTCCAAATTACTTTTGTTACTTTGTTGTATAAGATGGTGGAAAGTATAAAATAAGAAAGTTTTGCTGATACTTTGTTTTTACTTCTACTTTAATATGTTGTGTGACAGTGCCTTCTTGCTGGCAGCAATTTGTCATGTACTGTTTGAAGGCCAGGTTAAGGGACATACCTTAAGGGGTTTAAAAATATTCCTGCCAAGAAGGTGCAGAACGAAGAGACCACTAATTGTAAACTAATGAATTAGTTTGGTTTTTAAAAAAATCAGTTAATGAATGGAAAAAAATATACTGAAAAGGCACACAGGGAATGATGGCCTTTTCCCATTTGAATATATGTTCCTTAGGAGGTATCTTTCAGGTATGTCTCTAAAAGAATGTATCAAGGGCTTCCCTGGTGGCTCAGTGGTTGAGAGTCCGCCTGCTGATGCAGGGGACACAGGTTCGTACCCCAGTCTGGGAAGATCCCACATGCCGCGGAGTGGCTAGGCTTGTGAGCCATGGCCGCTGAGCCGGCGTGTCCAGAGCCTGTGCTCCACAACGGGAGAGGCCACAACAGTGAGAGGCCTGCATACAGCACAAAAAAAAAAAAAAAAAAAAAAAAGAATATCAAAATAAACAACTTGGGTTGTAAAGGTGTAAGGTATATTGAATCCTTTGTAGTGAGTGTTTAATTTTTTAATCAGTCCTAGTGTAATTTTCATAATAGACTGTATATAATGTGTGTATCATTTTATAGATACTTACATTAGGAATGGCTGTTCTAATTTGCTGAGCTAGGTGCATGAACTATGTATGTAGATGACCAAATGAATGTTAACGTCCTCTTTCTGTTCTAGAATTTACATAGTACATGATGAAGTTAAGGATAAAGCTTTTGAACTAGAGCTCAGCTGGGTTGGTGAAAGTAAGTTATTTTTCTACATTTATTTGCTCTCAGAGTCATCTGTACCAAACCTAATGTACTACTGGGTGCCTTATTTTTTCTTAAAAACAACAAAAAATTAGTAATGGTGTATACACATATAAGAGTACACAAATAACAAATGAATTGATAACTGTCACAACATGGATACATTCATGTAAATACTGCTTTGGTCAACAAGTAGACCAGCCCCCCAGATCACCCCTTAGGCTTCTCCCCAGAGGTAACCACTATCCTGAATCCTAACACCATAGTTCTTGACCTGTTGTTGAATTTTATATAAATGGAATTAGACATTATGGATTCTTTTGTTCCTCATTTCTTTTCACAAAATTATATTTGTGTAAATCAGTTTTGTTACATACAGTAGTATTTTTGTTCATTTGGCTTGCTGTACAGTGTTCTGTTGTCTGAAAATAACACTTTATTCATCTCCTCTTCTGTTGTTACACCGTTAGGCACTTTCCAGTGTTTGTTTACTGTAAAATGAACAATGCAGCTGTGGACATCTTGTACATCTATTGTGGTACACATATGTAGTAGCATTTTAGAAATATATGTTAAGAGTGGAATTGCTGGGTCATGAAATAGGCACACATTCAACTGCAATATTGGCCACAATGTGTTCTGACCACTGGGTGCCCTTCTAATACAAACAGAGCCAGAACAAATTTAGGAGGTACTCTATTTTTGAAGGAAAAGCTCTGCTTAATAATTGACTAAAGCTGTGACTAGTTTATTTACTTTTTTTGAAACATCCATTGCATTTTTTTTTTTTTTTTTTTTTGCGGTACGCGGGCCTCTCACTGTTGTGGCCTCTCCCGTTGTGGGGCACAGGCTCCGGACGCGCAGGCTCAGCAGCCATGGCTCACGAGCCCAGCCGCTCCGCGGCATGCGGGATCCTCCCGGACCTGGGCACGAACCCGTGTCCCCTGCATCGGCAGGTGGACTCTCAACCACTGCGCCACCAGGGAAGCCCCATTGCATATTTTAAAAAAGAATTACTGGGAAATCACCATTTTTCTTTCTAGCATGGCAACTGTAAGGCTTCAAGGACAGCTTTTAAAATCTAACCATGCTGTGAATGAATGCTCAGGACTTAATAGCATCAGGATAAATCTTAGCATAATGTATTCTTTATTATAAGAGCTAAATTTGGGCAGATTTAATATGTAGGGAAAACACACAAAGATGAGTTCAGAGAATCTGGTATTTACACTTGTAGATTGGCTAGATTATATGGTATTTGCAAATCACAATTACAGTCCTTGTTTTTAATTCATTTAAATATATGGCTTAATTTACAGTAACTAACGGAAGACATGAAATTGTTCCAAAAGATATAAGGGAAGAGGCAGAGAAATATGCCAAGGTAAGCCACAGCATGAAAACGATTCTAGCTGAAGATATGGAGATACGTTGAATTTTCTTAAATAACCCTTAAGAGTTGAGCTGAACTGAAGGATGAAAACTTTCTAGGTTATCCTCAATGGGGATAAAGTTGCCCTGGTTCCAAAAAAAATTTTTTGTGCTTGTGAAAATGGCAAAGTTTTTTCAGGACATTTAATGCTTTCATACTGTGTGTATCCTATCAAGAATATAGTCATTGATTGTTACAGCAAGATGTACTTTAGTTACCTGTTTCTTTACTTGAATGTCTTATTCTAAACCAGTGTTCATTTTCACTTACAAAGAATTTTAATGACAAGTGCTTAATTAGATTCAGGCTGTTATAGCAATGCTAAAAATTGATTTTAAACACTTTTCTCTTTAACAGGAATCTTTGAAGGAAGAAGATGAATCAGATGATGATAACATGTAACATTTACTTCGTTTACTTCTATTTAACTATTTAGCCCTTTGGATTAATACATACCCACTGACAAACTTTCATTAAATCTTTGTCTTGTAACGACTGAAGTTTGGTTAATATCTGCTTGACAAAATTGGTGGGGGTAGCTGAGCACATATTTATTCAGCATTAGGATGCTGCTTTATGCCTGTTGTAAAATTCCTTGCTCTGGAATCAGATTAATTCAAAACTCCATTTCTTCACTCATCTATAACCTAAAGATCATATCCTGCTGGGCTGTTGTGTAAAAAGTACCTACCAACTTTGTAGGCAATTGATGCCACTGCCCAATTTTGTATTTAGTGAGATGATTGTCGGTCATCAGACACTGTTAATCTTTAGAATTTTATTTTTTTTTACTTTGAGGAGTGGATTTAAGGATTCAGAAAGCCCCTATCCTGTCACTTAAAGAATTTCTTGATCTGTAAAGCTGAAATAAAAATACCCACATTTAATGCTTAAAAATAAATTAGAATGCATGTGGAAACAGAACTGATACTGAGTGGAAAAATGAGTATTGGAAGAAACAGTCTGAACTCAGGCCAAGCGTGCCAGGCGTACACACACCCTTTATTGGCCTCATGCCAGTATCACTCCATTCAACTGTCATGCTTTCCTGAGGTCACTGAGTTTATTAGCAGCAGGGTGTTGCCGGACTTTGAGCATCTGTATAGTTTAAACGGCAAATCATTATACCAGAATACTTAACTACTATACAAACAACTCAAGAGCAGTATCTCATTACCATGGCTGCTTTTATGTAAAATTACCTGCTACATCTTACAACCCGTATATTTAACTCAGAATGACACCAGTGGCCTTGGGCAGACACCTAAACAACTTAAGCTGGATGGATAATAAGTTGAGTATCCCTAAGCCAGTCTGACCATTCTATACTTTTCCAACTTCCAAAGTATGAATGGCACATGAATCTTCTATTTTCATTGTACTGTGAGTACATCTGTTCTTAAATTCACATTGGAATAGCTAATAATCCTCTTTAAAAAAACAGACAATGGTTCTCAAGAAACTTAAATCTGAGCAGCTAAGCCACCTCAAAAACATATATCAGATAAATCTAAAACTAAGCTTCTCAGCTATTAGAAAAGAAAAGCAATTGATTTTCATAAAACTATACAAAGGAGTAATAAATAATCTAGGTTCAGCTGTAGGGGCACTTCGTAACTGCACCACTGAGGCATGATTAGCCTCTGGGGGGAAAAATGGCTGGCACATTTTACTTTGACAAGATAACAAATTTATTTTCAGCAAAGACTGAATACCTTATTACTGTAAACCTCGATACTGGTACCTAGGAAAGAAAATTACAAACGTTTTAAAGAATGAAGTTTTGGTTTAGAGATTACAAATAATATTGGGTTGGCCAAAGAAGTTTGTTCGGATTCTTCCATAACATCTCTTCTATTCCACATTATTGTACAGTATCCAATTTTCATTGCCCATCACAATTTGTTTTTAAAAACGGAATGTTTTCGTTACGTAAGTAGAGAATCGCAGTGCAGAAATGTGGTCAAGGTTTCTTTCGCCTAACATGGAACCCAAACATCAAAGCGATTAACATAACCAAGCTGGTGCGAATGATTTTCAACACCTGATTTGGAGATTTTGAGTGTGTCGGCTTATCTCCTGCGTGGTATAACGTTGATTGTTCTGAAATTTACGTCTCGATCTGACTGCTATCAACTTGAACTGGTCTCCCCGACCATGGAGCATCGTCCAGTCAGAAATCTCTACCACAAAACTTTGCAAACCACTTTTGACACGTTCAGTCACGGCACCTTTTCCATACACTGCACGAATGTTTTGCCTTTTCAGTTGTGTTTTAACCTTTCTTGAATAAAGCATAATATGCTGCTGTTTTTTTCCTTCCATCTTCAATATTAAAATGGCTACACAAAAATTCACCAATTTTGATGCTTTTTTTAAAAAAGGACGCTGATATGACAGCTATCACAATACAATCTAACAAAATTGTTTCAAATGAAGTTAAAGACAACTAAGCACTACTAAAGCCATCTTATGGAAGAAACCGAATACATTCAGATAAAAAAGCACTTATCTGATAAGACTATCCCTTTGCTTTCATTTCTATCATTCTCAAAGGAACCTGAAAAATAAATGAGAAAAATAAAGTTGTAGGTCCTCAATATGTTTAACTGATTGAAACATTAAAATACTCTTCAAATTAAGATTTGAAAAGCAAATTAAGGTTACAAATTAATATCTCGTTAAAAAAATCTATCAAAACGCTACTAAGAAATCAGAAGAAATCCACAAATGAAAAAAATGAAGTCTTAATGTAACAACAATTCTAATGCTGTTCCTCACCTTGGAAATGAAACCCAGGCGGAACCTTTTACTTTCCTGCGCTCTACCACATCCATATTGTATTTACTGTGCCTAGGCTACCTCTTAACTGGTCTTTCTGAAGGACTCCCACCACCTACAAAAGCAAGACTTCTGAAATGATTGACAGATTTCTCCCTCTCAAAGCCCTTTACACGTTTCCCTCTTAATAGTTTTCAAACTATTTTTTTTTAAAAGGAACTCCGAAATATGAAATAAGAGTGCAGCCTACTCTTAACCCCAACCAAGTAGAAGCTTTTGTTCCACCATTGACCATGTGTATATATCTATTACAGTGTTTACTATAGTAAAATTTACTATAATTATATAAATGTATTCCTCCTCCCCCACCGTCCCTTGGGAGTTGTTCAAGAAATCATCTTTGTATCTCTACTGGTGAGCACACAGTATGTAATCAAATGCTAAAGGTATGTATTTTTAAAACTAAAATAACTCATACTAGTTAACTACAGGGTGAGATATTCAATATATTTAAAAACACTGGTTCACTACTGTATTGATCAGAGGCTTCTAAATTAAGACAAACGTGGTTTAAACGATTTGAACAGATCTGGAAAACCTAAGCTCAGGAAACATAAACTTTGGGGGAATCAATTCTTTTATACCATCATGATAATGGGATTTTTCTTGTTAAAAAAAGTTGGGGCTGCTTCTCTGTCACCATTGTAACCACAATTTCAGAATAAGAAAACCAGCATCATAATTAAAACCAGGATAGTGGTTTATAAGCTAACGTAGGTTTCATACTGGCTTTGTCACTTAATAATTGTGTCACCTTGGGCAAGTTACTTATTCCCTCGTCTATAAAATGAGGATTATGTACCACTTTTAAAATGACATCAAAAACAGGAATACTTAGATATAAATTTAAATTTGTACAAGATTTTGTGTTGAAAATTATAAAATGTTGGTGAGAAAGTGAACTATATAAACAAACTGATCAGAAGACTCAGTATTGTCAGTTCTCCTTAAACTG
Organism: Delphinus delphis; assembly: GCF_949987515.2. Taxonomy (NCBI): domain Eukaryota; kingdom Metazoa; phylum Chordata; class Mammalia; order Artiodactyla; family Delphinidae; genus Delphinus; species Delphinus delphis. Next base: position 43,202,641 of record NC_082684.1, on the reverse strand, counting down.
ATTTATAGATTCAATGTAAAACCCAATCAAATTTGCAAGAGGGTTTTTTTTTGGGGGGGGGGGAGGGGTGTGTTTGTGGAAAGAAATCAACAAGCTTATTTCTAAAATTTATTTGGGAAAAGAAATTAGAATAGCCAAAACAATTTCAAAAGAAAAAGTTACAAGGCCTATGCCATCTGATTTCAAGACTTACTATAAAATTAATGTAATATTATTAATGGAAAAGAATAGAGTCTAGAAATAGAAATATATGGTTAATTGACAAAGGTGCAAAGGCAAATCAATGCACAAAGATAGTGTTTTTCCACAAATGGCGCTTGAACAACTGGACACCAAACACCAAACCATACCTTGTACCATATACAAAAATTAACTCAAAGTGATAAGTCAAAATGTACCTCAGGGCTTCCCTGGTGGCGCAGTGGTTGAGAGTCTGCCTGCCGATGCAGGGGACACGGGTTCGTGCCCTGGTCCAGAAAGATCCTACATGCCGCGGAGCAGCTGGGCCCGTGAGCCATGGCCGCTGAGCCTGCGCGGAGCCTGTGCTCCGCAACGGGAGAGGCCACAACAGTGAGAGGCCCGTGTACCGCCAAAAAAAAAACCAAAAAAATAATGTACCTCAAAGTCTAAAACTTCTGGATGAAAACAGAAAACCTTTGTGACCCTGGTTTAAAAAAGAGCTCTCAGATACTACACCAAAAGCATGATACATAAATGAAAAAAACTGACAGTGAATTTCACCAAAATTAAAAGCTTCTGCTCTCCTTTAAGAGAATGAAAAAAAACTCTAGACAAAATATTTGCAAATCACATATTTGACAAAGGATATTTGTCCAGAATGTATAAAGAACTCTCAAAATTCAACAACCCAATATTTAAAAATGGGCGAAAGACTCAGATAATTCATATTACAAATAAAACTAATGTTCCTTCTTTAACCATCCTAACCCTGCAAGAGGTAATCACCATATTATGTATATCCTTCCAGCCAATAAATATTAATTCTTTCAAAGAGTAAATGCTAGTGTAATTATAAAGATGTTGAAGAGCAAGGGTACTCACACACCTTGAGTCTGTGTTTGAAGTGTATGATTTGGAATTTGATTTTGATTTTTACTATGTGGAACCATGAAGTGGAATTTTAGGAAAAAGTCATTTAAATAAGTTGAACTATATGATCCATATGGGATTTATTAAAACTTTTTAATTTTTTTAGGAAAAGCCAATAGGCTTCAAGATATAATATGGTAGAATCTGACATATAAAGATGATAACCTACCTTTAATAGACCGATTGGTTTAAGAGTCAGCAGCAACCAAGTGATAGTAAAGATTCAATGCAAAAATTTAGATGTCTAAAATGGATCATACTGCCAGGAAAGATTAAAAAAAAATAATATGCAATTCTTTCCCCAGTGGGAAAAACAGACACATTTAAAAATCACTAGGAAAGTATATTAGAAATACATGGGGACTTCCCTGGTGGCACAGTGGTTAAGAATCTGCCTTTCAATGCAGGGGACGTGGGTTTGATCCCTGGTCAAGGAACTAGATCCCACATGCATGCTGCAACTAAGAGTTCACATGCCACAACTAAGGGGCCTGCTGGCCGCAACTAAGACCCGGCACAACCGAAATAATAAAATTTAAAAAAAATATTTCATATCCATTAAAAAAAAAGAAATACATGTTCATGTATTATTAAGTATACATAGCCTGTATGTATATACTGACCATAAATGTGTACTCTGAGAAGGGGGGAGCAGGGGAGGAGATAAATCCTGACAAGGAATTTTGGACAGTTCCCTGGATATCTGGTGCATTAGCTCTCCAATTCAGTGAACTGGATGAAAAACTAAGGATGACAATAATAGGAAAAAATCTGAGATGTCAATAATTGAAACAAAGTAAAAAAACTAATCCATATAAGAATATGAAGAACAGAATTTAGATGGGCGTGCACGTAAGTTGATAACTGTTTCTCCATCTTGTTCAGAGACCACCCGCATAAGAATTCTCCATGGATCTGAATTCACCAGATCTGAAGCGAGGCCCAGGAATCTGTATTTTGAACAAACAACTGATGTAATGCTTATGAATACACTAAAATTTGAGAATCACTGATTTGGACACAGCTTATTAAAATGAGAATACAGCAACAGAATGGTTATTAAAGGGTTTCAAGAAAAGAGATTTCTGATATATAGCAAAACGGAGGATGAAGCTGTAGGGCATGATGGGTACTTGGGAAAACTTTTTTCCATTGGATTTTTAAATACATGTCTCAGAAATAGGAGCACATAACTAGATGATAAAAAGAGAAGTATCTGATAGAAACTTTATAATAGATGGTTTCTAATACCTTATGATTCAGCATCAGTTCTCTCACCATTTCCAACATGAGGGTGGACAAAGAGCCAGGGAGCTGATAAAGAAGAAAATGCATATGAATTCAGAGATTAAAAAGCATCTTTTATATTTTACTGACAGGTCAAGAGAAAGAAAAATAGCTCCGACTTAAGACAGGCCAGGTCAATATGGCCAAAGAAAATTTTATATTAAGGGCTCAGTTCTGCCACTGCAAAAGAACCTTAACACAAGATTCCCTTACCAGCAATATCAAGGGATTCAGGTTTACACTGAAAGTATCTTCTACTGACACGTTCTACTAACACCTAATTCGAAGTTCATTTCATAGGATAAAAATAAGTGACAGATAATTCATTGTTTAGATAAATGTTGTATTTACTCACTATTTTACTAACAAGAGTAACATCATTTTACTGCAAACTTTCCCCCAAAGATATTCAATATTCACAAGGCAGCCCATTTCTATTCTAATCACCATTTGACCTTTCACCTGTCCCTACTGAAAATGGAGTAAATGTGGCTGAATGCAGTTCTTACATATTTCTAGAGGAAAGGTCTACTAGAAGTGAACACAGATAACAACACTTCCTTCAGAGGCAATACAATGATTCATTCACAGACTGAAACACGTTTGACAGGGAAAGTCTAAAAAGGCAAGCCACCAATGTTGGCAAGTCATACATTAGTAATTATTTCTGACAACTAAGTTTTTCCTTCCTTGTCGGCAACCCTGGCTTTCATGATATGAAGCCAAATGAAACTTTCTGACAGATGACTTCATGTGAAGACATGACGTGCCACCCCCATTCCTCAATCTAGATATTTGGACAGCTTCCAAAAAGAATTTCAGAAGAGATGCTTTAAACATGAAACTCAAGCTTGTCTACTCTAAATCCATTCTTTTCCCTACATGGAAATCTGACAAAACAGGAAGTACTTGGCAGGATGGAGAAGCAAGTCTTGCGGCTTAAGTATTTACTGGTAACAGACTAAGTTCTTCGTGACTGTGTAATAAAATGCAGAACTACAAATTTGAGAAGAAAACAGCAAAAACTTGCCTTGGTTACCAAGCTTCCCTTGGCAATTTAAAGGCCTTGAAAAGACAGTATATCACATGATACATAGAGGAATAAGAAACAGGAAGATGGCTTTTTTTTTTGTTATGGTACTTCATGTAAGAATCCCTCTCCCTACCCTGTCAGACCAAGATCTAAGCCACCAAAATTATACAAACACTGAAAGGAGTTTTGTGACTATATAAAAACTAAGAAACACAAAGATTCAAAACAAAACAAAACAAAGATTTCTGGTTTCGTTTGAGAGAACATACTTGGGGAAAATCTTTGGTCTACGTTTGCCGAAGGATCTGAGTATAAATACAGTATCCTAACTACAAATAAATACAAATATAAATATACACCCTTAAATGGGCTGTTAGGATTAGCAGAATCAATAACACACTAGCAAACATACTAAGGAAAAAAGAATCCCTCCCCCATGACTCCTTCCAGCTGCCACCCCCAGCCCCAACTGAACTGTTGTTGAAACAACTAGAAGCATTTTCAGTTAACAGTTAGTTTGTATCTTCACTTTTAAGCTATCACACTTAAGGGTACAGCAGTATATCAAAGTGCCCAGTGAATGTTAAAAACTACCAAACAAATGTAAAGCACTGTTATCTAGTCCATTTGCCTACCCCTCAAAAGCAGGTTCAGACCCACAGTAAGTCATAAAATCAATTCGTGGGTCACAACAGATTTTATAAAAAAGTGAACTACAGGACAAAATACTGGAGGGCACTGTACTTTCATCTGTGGTGTGTATGAGCAATACACACACATACACAGAATAGAAACTTCACTATAAAGAAATTAATCCACGACCTTCCTTAGCTATTATTTCAAATATCTGTTTTACTAGAACACTTGTTATATAAAACAGTGAGGTAGGTAAGGACATTAAAGCTTCTGTCAATTTGATAATAGCAGCAACTTCCTTAAGTGCTAAAATTATCAAGTCAGTGTCTGATACTTCTGATTTTCAGAAGTATCATTTAACCTTTCAGGGATACATAAATATTAGAAATATGCTTAGGAATTCTTATTAGAAAAATATGGTGCTGGATTAGAACCGTTAAGTATTAAGAGCTGTAAATACCTAGCCCCATGTCCCTTATACTTTAAAAGCAAACACTCATGTAGAGTAATGTATCCCAACCAATGAGAACAGGCTTATGATCAGAACACAGAACACCTGGTCTTCAAATCCAGTGTTTCTACAGTAGGATACTTACTGAAATCAACATCCCATTGAACTATTGTAAAAATTCTGAGCATTTTCGAGCTAAGAGTACATAACTGCTGCTTTAGCTCTAAAAATGCCTACTATGAGCCTGATTTTTTAACTTATCTCCCCATTTCCCAACATTTCCATTTCTTCTAAATCTAGAGGCATAGACCCCGTCAATCTTACAGTAACTAAAGGTCAAGTAAGTGTCCTCATGAAATGTCTCACCCAGTTCCTATTTTCAGCCTACTCCTATTTTCATGCCTAGAGGCATTACGGTATTGTGAAAAGAAAAATGTATGTACAGAGTGAGATTATGGGTTCAATAACCAATCGAGCCACGTGGTTTGTAGATTCTGTTATTGGCAGATGTACCCTTAGTACTGGCCCAACTTTTCACAAATTTGGACCACTGAGGATGAGAAGATTGGTGGGCTGGCAGATCCATGAAAAATCAGCTGTCAGAAGAAAAATCCCTCTGGTGGTTAATTAGACATACTAGCCTTTATAAAACAATAGGAAATCATTCTAATGAAAATTCCTGACCTGTGGATAGTCCCCAGAGTGATCTACCCCCACTACACATTCTGGAATCTGACCCAATTCCTAAACCTCAAGCGATCTCTCATTTTAAGCAACTCATCAGGCAAGATGTTCCTCTTGTACAAAAACTGACAAAGCACATTTTCACTGGCATGCATTTGTCCATTAAATGTCACCTTTTAGCTTGCTATACCTTTTATAAACTGTCACTCCACAAATGAGTGCGTACTAAGTGCCAAGGCCTGTGACAGGTTCTAAACCTACAAAAGTGAATAAGGTGCAGTTCTCTGTCTGTAAGATGTCATAACTTAGTGAAGGACATATTAGAGGACAAAAAGCTAAAATGCAATACAGAAAGTGGTAGAAATCACATAAAAGGAAATATATGAAATTCATACGGACAGATTATCTATAGTTGCAGAGGTATCAAGGAAAGCATCACTTAAATAGCAGCTTTTGAATATGTGGCAATAGGGCAACGATCCAGATGGTGGGAAAAATATGAATAAAAACAAAGAACTGGGAAAAATACAGAGCTTGTGCGGTGGAGCCATGATAGTTTTAGTGTGACTGCAGCAAATAATACCTGAAGAGAAGAAGTATGAAATAAGTTTGGAGAGAGGTCAATATGACCTTCAGGAAGGGAGAGGCAAAGAGTCTAGGTGCTTTATTTCTGTATATAAATATAACATTTCTTTAAAACTCTTGAATGACAGACATTATGAAACAGCACGATACATACTAACAACACCACATAATATCTGGAATCATTCTAAGCACTTTACGTATATTAATTCATTTAATACTAATCCTAACCAGGTCAGTTCTATTACTATCCCTATTTTACAGATCAGGCAGAGATTAAATCTGCCCTAAACCACCCATCCCCACAAAAAGCCTGGCCACACCCACACATTCTAAAGCTGAAGTATCTTCTTTGCTATCCCTGAATAATTCCCTGGATATTCACTAAACTGTAGTCATCATTTCATGATGTTAAGTCAAATCACTACGCGGTACACAAACTTATACACTACTATATGTTAATACCTCAATAAAACTGGAAGAAAAAAGAATGAAAAACTAACCTTTCTTTAACTTAGTTCAGGAATCATCTGGTTTTCCTGCATTTTACTTAATAATCCACTTTAACTTTTCAAGTTAAAACCAGAAATAAGAAAACCCTAATAAAAGCCCCAAAAAGTCTAATGGAAGAATAGAATTAAAAGTCAGAATACAAGGAACTCCCTGGCAGTCCAGTGGTTAGTACTCCACGCTTTCACTGCCAAGGGCCTGGGTTCGAGCCCTGGTCGGGGAACTAAGATCCCACGTGCCACGCCACGCAGCCACAAAAGTTGGAATACACAAAACAGTATACAGTCCAGCATATGCCTTAATCCAATTAGGGACCTTATAGGCATTTTCACAAAAGTAAGAACAGATGCTTACTGGACATTTCAAGCTCTAACTAGCATGTTTAAAACTGATTTCACTTTCCTTACCAACCAGTAGCCTTTCCTGACTTTCCAAACTGATTAATGGCACAATCTATTTCCCATTTTTTAAAATCTTGAGTTTTCTTTCTTTTTACCTCTATAATCAATTAGAAATCAAATGCTATCAACTCTTTTTTTCTCACAGTCTCTTGCTCACCTATCCTTCCTTACCCTCCCTCCAGGCCCTACTCACTCTAGTTTCACCTCATGCTGACATCACTGCAAGAGTATCTTAATTGTCTCCCCACCTCCAATTCCTGTGTCACTTCTTCAGTCATACTGGACACTATTTCCAAGTAATCGTTCAGGAATACATTTTGTCTATTCAAAAACCCTCAACACAAATAATGAAAATCAAAAGGGAAGTCTTTATGGAAAAATATCTGTAGCAAATTACTACTAAATATTATATAATAAGCTCAAAAAATTAAGGAATATCAAAACTCTAATATATAAATGGACAAAAGTCTTGAATAGACAACTTGTCTACTACTAAGAATCAGTAACTGAAATTATGGAAAGAGGTCCCACTTCACAAAAATATTACAGAGAAAAAGAGAGCTCAACATATTTTGTACCTAGTAACTTAGCAAAAGTTATAATTACAGGCTACCCAATGTTGGTAACTAAACTCACAGGGAAGGTAGTGTAAATTATAACTCTTTTGGAAAACAACATGGCAACATTTCAAAGAGTCATAAAAATGTTCATACAATGACCATTTAAATCAATCCTAAAAGAACAGTGCAAAAAAACAGAAAATACTGTATGTACATAGATGATAATTACAGCACAATATTTAAGAACTAGAAAGAAACCTAAATGGTCCAGCAATAGGAAAATAAAGTCAGAGATAACAGAGTTTGATGGAATATTTTCAGACATTAAAATTACTGTGGAGGACTTCCCTGGTGGCGCAGTGGTTAAGAATCCGCCTGCCGATGCAGGGAACATGGGTTCAAGCTCTGGGCTGGGAAGATCTCACATGCCGTGGAGCAACTAAGCCCGTGCGCCACAACTGCGGAGCCTGCGCTCTAGAGCCCACGAGCCACAACTACTGAAGCCCACGTGCCTAGAGCCCATGCTCCGCAACAAGAAAAGCCACTGCAATGAGAAGCCCGTGCACCACAACACTGAGTAGCCCCCGCTCGCCGCAACTAGAGAGCTCACGTACAGCAATGAAGACCGAATGCAGCCAAAAATAAATTAATTAATTAAAAAAAAATTACTGTGGAGACCATGCAGTCACATTGAATGCCTATTACAACGTTAAGTAACAAAGAAAAATAAAAATTTCTCTGAGTCTAAAGAAAGAATATGCATACAGACAAGGAAAAAGAAAATTTTAAAAATCCAATGGTAGGGTGGGATTAGAAGTAAGTTTTTGTTTGTTTGTTTAATTCCATTTTGATTTGTAAAATTTGAAAACAAAACAAAAAATAACCTTCATTTTCTGCTCATATCCCACCTTTCAAGGCCCTCTGGAAGTTCCCAAACCTATAAAAGACAAGCACTCTACATAATTCTGATGTGCAGCTAATTCTAGAAACCTCGACAAGCTGGCTTCACACAACTTTCCCAATGTAATCTTTAATCAGTCATCCTCTCCAAACTGGTTCACTTACTGTCCCAAACATAGCTTTTCTTATATATTGGGTTGGCCAAGAAGTTCCTTCAGTTTTAAGTAACTATAAAAGACACATTTTTCATTTTCACCAAGAATTTTATTGAATAATGTATTCACTAACCGAACAAACTTTTTGGCCAACCCAAATAACTGCATCCTTGCTCACAAGCTACATCCACTTAGAATGACTTCCTTTCTTCTAATTTTACACATTACATATCATTAACCTTGAAAAGCCTTCAATGATGGCTAAATTTCTTTCTGTTCTGTATTATAAAACAATTTGTTTTTTAAAACAATTAGATCCAATTGTACACTGAACTTTGACAAATCTATTTTTCTCGTGTGCCATGATTTAAATCTTTAAAAAGTTAAACCAATCTAAATTGATGGAATCTTTTGAAATAACTATATTAACACCCACATGTTTAATTATGGTTTTCTTTTTATTGACAGTAAGCTTCTGAGGACAGATCCTAGTAGGAATGCCACTAGGTAATCTACCAAATCCTAAAATAATGCTCTTGTTTGCATTATATATGAAGGAAAACCAGTTATCTATGACTCCATGTGGCCATAAAATAAGCAGTGACATCTACTAGGGCAAAAGACCATACAGAGATTACAAAGGTTGCTTTGGTTGCAAATAAGCAAATTTAGTAACTTTCCAAAAAATAACAAAACCATTAGGAAAGCAGCTACATTCAACACAACAATCTGTTCTGCTTTTCAACATACACAGACAGTTACAGGAATAACTGTACAGTGGAACAAATTCTATCATTTTTAAAAAGAGATATACATGTAAAGGCAACATGGCCCATCTCGATTACTAAAGAATAGTTAAGTAAAACTGCATACCAGAATTACAATTTCAACAGAGAGCAGATCCAAGTCATTTAAAAACTGGAACACTTTCCTTCATTATTCCACAAAGCGAGGCTTCCTCTAGAAGACAAAGACTTTTTAAAGTTTTGAGTATGTTATATAGCCCACACACTCAGAACAGACTGTTTTGCTTCACTTCTAAACACTTTTCCTGATGAGATCTTTATATGTCAAGTATTTTACCATGGGTTAAAGAAAAAAAAAATCATGAAAATGTTCACAGTGTTCTGTGATTAAAAATCCAGAAATGGGAACCATATGAATGGGTAAAAAAAAAATTCATAGGGATGTTCTAATTTCGAGATTTCAGTCTAAGATACCATGATGGGAAGCTAACTTCATGCCCTCATTTGAATTCTTGACCAAATAAATAAAACATTCTGCTTTCAAAATAGCTTTTTTTCATAAAAACATTATTAAAAATTTGACCATTTTGATTTTGTAGAAACATTATTCTACTAGTTTGGGCTCATTAAAATACGTTACAAAAATCAATTTTATCAAAATTAATTTTCATTCATTTATTCCTAAGAGATGATTTGAGTGTTCAATTAATATTCATCTATAGTTGCCTTCCGCTAAGGTATCATAAAATCTTTAAAAAAAAAAAAAAGAATTGAGGAAAAAAGTCAAGAATAACTATTCTCAATGAGTTCTCTAAACCTACATTATTATTAGCAATTAGAAATCAAATCAGTTCTGGGACTTCCCTGGTGGAGCAGTTGTTGAAGAGTCTGCCTGCCAAGGCAGGGGACACGGGTTCAATCCCTGGTCTGAGGGGATCCCACACGCTGTGAAGCAACTGAGCCCGTGTTCCACAACTACTGAGTCTGTGCTCTGGAGCCCTCGTGCTACCACTACTGAAGCCCTTGAGCATAGAGCCCACGCTCCGCAACAAGAGAAGCCACCGCAATGAGAAGCCCGCGCACTGCAATGAAGAGTGGCCCCTGCTCGCCGCAACTAGAAAGCCTGCGTGCAGCAACGAAGACCCAATGCAGCCAAAATAAAAAAAAAAAAAGTTTGCTCCCTTCAAAAAAAAAAAGAAAGAAATCAACTCAGTATTAAATCAAGTATTTGGAACATTAAAAAAAATTTCAAAGTTAAGACAGCATTTGTGGAATATCATGAATTTTCAGAAGAGAACCGCTGTTAAAGAAAACATGTTAGCTTACTTCACATATTTTGTATATGAAAGTACATAACGATTCATAAGAAACAGTGACAGAGCACATACCATGTATCAGGTAAGGAAACATAAGAGTGATTAAAACAGCAATTGCAACCCTCTGGGAGTAAAGTCTCAAACTGGGGAAGAGCCAAACAAATGCAAAGTAAATGTGATGAGAGAGGCATGTAAAGGGTCCTATGACAGTACAAAAGCACCTTGAGAATGCACAGAAAGATGGAAAACTTTAAGCCAGCCTACAAGGAAACAATAGTTAAACTCAACTAACTCTACCATAAAAAACAATTTGTTTTTAGTATCCTCTAAGTGTCACTTCTGCATAGCAAAATGTTTCACTGTACAAACGCCTAACTATTCTAGAGCAAAAAATAAATTAATTTTAAGAAATTACTCTTAAGGTACAAAAAATTCTCAAGTTTATTTTACTATATGTGTGACTTGAAAGACTGATAATTTTACCTGAATAAACAGAGACCCAGGAGAAAAAGCTCAAAAATAAAGCTAAATTAAATTTTTAAAATGGGGATTGGGGAGGAGGAGAGTAATAAAAGGAAAAAGGATAACAAAAAAAGAGCAAAAGCTTTCTGATGAAGCATGGTATAATCTCTTTGGCCTTGTATTTCCACTTATAGAAATTTATTCTAGAGAAATAATCAGGCATGTGAGGGAATATCAAGATGCCTAGAAATTTTAGGCATAGATGTCAGTTCTCAGAGAAAATCTTTTGTAAAACATGCACAAGGATATTCAGACATATTACTGCCATTATAAAAATTAAGAGATCTGGTTACATAAAATACAGTACATCTATCCTACAGGACACTATGCAGCCATGAAAAACGTGCAGCATGTTCCCAATATTTTCCAAAAAGGAAAAAAACCTGAGTGACAAAATGAGCATGACTAGAATGATCTCTATTTTGTAAAACAAAACCAGCGAAAGAGAAACCCCTCTGAATAACACATAGGTACAGTACAAACTGCAATCACCTTTTGGTGGTGGTGATACAAGAGATTTTGTTTTCTTCTTTTGGCTTTTTGGTAATTTCCAAATGCCCACTGACATACATTATTTGGATCAGATAATAACCGTTTTAAGTCAGGTAGTGGAATTATAGGTGATTACCCACCCGCTCCGACCCGGGAAGTTAAGTAGTATTTACATGTCCTATAATTTCCTTAAGAAAAAAAATTGCTTAACTTCTAAACTCTTACTGAAATATCTTTTCTACATGCCAAATTTTTAAATATTGAGTAAAAAATCATGAAAATGTCCACATTATTCCTTGATAAAAATATTAAGTACTTAAAAATCTAGAAATGGGACTAGCATGAATGGGTAAACAAATTCTTAGGTATGTCCTAATTTTGAGACTTCATTCTAAAGTATCATATCAGGAAGCTAATCACAGACTCATTTGAACCCTTGACCAAACAAAGACTTTTCAACTACCATTCTTCCATGTTGCTATTTATGGCTCTACTTACTGGTCTCCCTAATTCTAAAGATTTTTACAGACATTAGAACTCACCTCAGTAATACTTCCGGATGTTTGTCACTTAACTGTCCTTTTCTTCAGACCAACTGCCAAAAAAACCCCAACAAATCATTAAATCACTCGATCATTTTCTAGTCTGGAGCCCCACCAATACAGCAATAGGGTTCAAAACAGAAGTATTATGAGGATAATTTTAAGCAGCTATTCAGATCAGTGTGACTAGGTCACTCAGCAGAAATACTAACATGCATTTCATTTTCTTAACAATTCTGAAAAAATCACTGTTACGAATGAAAAATCGATGCAGCCTTAGTTAACATGTCCTCTTAACGAGTAAGTTTAGTCAACGTGGATTACCATCGATATTTTACATTTTTTTAATTATTTCATGCTTTAAAACAACTTGCCAATCAATACTCTATTTCCACCATTTCAAATGTGGTTTTGTTTTCTTTAACAGAACACAAGATCGTGCTAATGGAACGAGATCAATGGCTACCCTGAACAAAATCCTATCGGGGAGGCCCTTGTATTTTTATCTAAGGTGTGTCCCGTCCCTGCAAAACCACTACTCGCTCCTTTCAAAAAGCAGCCTAAGCCTCGTGCAGCATGGCACAGCTACTTGTCTAAGGCCAGAGCGGCAGCGTCTGTGCTAGCTAGGGAATTCCTCAGCACCCCAAGCCCAGCGTTTCCTTCATTTTCCTCACTGCTTAAACGCGTGACCAGCACGCGGAAACCCCTCCCCACGCAGGACCGGTTTGCCTCAGAACCCTGCCCTCCCTGCCTTAACTAAGGAGGAGCACACAGCCGGTGGCCTTGGTCCCAGAACGTGACAAGCTGCCGAAATCCACTTCCAAAGGGAGGAAGCACTGCTCTGAGAGGAGCGGCATCCCGAACATCTCTCACACTCCCGAGAGGAGTCCAAAGGATCAGCCCGGAGAAAAGAGACGTGCACGTCCCCTCCGCCTCTTTCTCTAGGGCCGCGAGAGAAGCCTCGCCCCCTCTCAGCCCGCCCCCAGCTCCCCACCCAGCCGCAGGGAGAACTTACTCTGCTATGGCTGCCGAGCGGCCCCCTCACTTCCGGTGCCGGTGCCGCTAGAGCTGCGCCATCCCCCAGTCCACCGGACAACTACCGCTTCCAACTGACCTTTCTGACAGATCGCTACTCTTCCGATCTTCACTAGGTGCTGTCCTGGAGGGAACGGTGGATGGTTGCCACAGTTAAATGAATCCACGGGATAAAGATTCCGCTCTCGTCTCGCCAGAAACATAAAATACCGTAGACCTGCAGCCACCGCTGCCCAGACAAAATGGCGCCGAGAAACTGGTTCAGCGCAGGCGCTTTGGAAAGACCCTGCCCCGCCCCCGTGCAAGTCCTGGCCACAGCTCCGGGTTCGGTTTCCATGGGACACCCCACCGCCAATCCTCGTGCCGAACTGCTCTTCCTGACCCCTCAATTGACCAATCAGTGCTCAGTTAAGTACATCCGGAGTCGTCTTTACCAATCATTTTTCAGGACTTGCTTACTCAATACCTGATTCTCCAGTAACGTTAGTCTTCGGAGGCAGCCAATCATAAGTGGCAGATGTCCTACCTGCTGTTTTTCGCACCAATCCGTGAAGTTTCAGAGCTACATCCAATGAGGACGGCAGGTAGCGAGCTCCAATCCGAAACTCTTCGGCGTCATGAGCAGCCAATAGGAGTTCGTGTAGAAGCGAGTCTGCTCAACAGCTTGTTATTTGGTGGATTGTGGCAGTAAATCGGGCGAGTGGGGAACGGGGCGCAGGAACTGCCGCCGCGGCCGGGAGTGGTGCTGCCCGGACTGGGGCCCACGGGGGTCAGTGGGGCGGAGGACTCGGGGGCTGACAGCGCGCACTTCACCGGCAGTTGGTAGGTGGGGAGAAGAGAAGCGGGGGATACTGAATGGAAGAAGCGGCACTAGCAGCTGGTGCTGCTGCCCGGGGTCCCGGTGCAGTTGGAAGCTTTGGAGGTGGAGAGGGGGATGCTTGGCAAGCGGGGTGGCGAGCGCAGGGGAAGGGGCAAGTCGTGGAGCAGCGGCAGCAACTGCGGGAACAGCCGCCGCAGCTGCCTCGTCGGCCGCTTCCCCGGGTTCCCCGGGAAAATGGCTGTGGGCTGGCCGCGCCGCTAAGTTTGCTTCCGCGAGGCGAGGAGCGGGCTGCTTGGGGCAGCCGGCCCCCAACTCCCCAGTGCGTCCTCCCCCGTGGAGTCCGTGGTTGGACCCGAGGGACTGGGGGCTGGTACTGCTCTGGGTTGTACAAAAAGTTGAGGCGGGCGCGGGGAGGAGGCGGCGGCTGCCGCTGTGCGGCTCCCCTCCCCTCCCACACCCTGTCCGGGCCACCTCCCCTCCTTCTCTCCGCCCCCCCAGCCTTCTTCCCCTCGCGGGTCTTCCCTCCCTCGCGCGCCTCGGGGCTGAAGGCCACGGCCCCTGCCCCTTCGGGTGAAGAAGTGCTTCTCCTTTCTGATATGGTGCAGAGGAAAGGAAGGAGAGCAATGGCGCCGTGACACTCCGCTGCCGCCACCGCGGGCCCGGGGCGGGCGGAGGGGGCCGATCGGCGGAGGCGGGGCGCGGGCCGAAGTCGGGGTATCCGGGGGGCGGCTGAGCTCGGCGACCGCGCCTGTGGGGGGCCCGGGGAAGCCCAAACGGCGCCCTGCCCTTCTCCAGAGCGACCCGTCCTGGGGCTCTGAGTTGAGCATTCCGGGTCAAAGTGGCGAGCGAGGCGGGGGCGCGGTGGGCCGCTGGCGAACTCCGCGGCGGAACCCACTGCCCTTTGGCGCCCGTGGGGTTCTTGCCACCCCCTCGGCTCCTGCGTCCTGGCTGCCCTCGGAGGGGATCTTATCCCTTCCCTGGTGAGGGTTCTGCCCCTCCCCGCTGGCATTTGTTTACTTTCTTTCCCTGGGTCGCTCCCCTCGTTGACTGATTCTGTGCCTGTCTTTCCCCTCCCCTTGGTTCCAGCGACGGAGAAGATAGCTCGTTGAGCTGGAACCCCACAGATCACCAGTGAAAATGAAGGTAAGTAGAGTCGACGCTGCTCGGAACCTCGTGCCCTGGACACTGACTGTCGTGAGGCCAGTGCTATGGAATGTCATTTTTTTGCTACTCAAAATTGATTCGTCTGCTGAGCAGCGCTTTCTGAAAATGAGGACGTGTTGAATGGGTGAGAGATGATCATTGTGTCTAAATGCGGTCAGTTGGGCCCCTCTCCGAAGCAGTTAGCACTTTGGAAAGGCTGCTGCAGCCTTTCCATTGTTGTCCATTGGGCTAGTATTTTTAAACACTTCCTGTGTTGGCAGCGACCTTTGCAGAAGTAAAGCTTTTGTCCTGCTTTGGTTCTTTGGGGGATTTTTTGATTTTTTTTTTTTTTTCCTTCTCCAGTGCCAATGCGATTTTCTAAGGAAGGAATGTGTGGATTGTGTAAGGGAGATACCATTTCTTCTGGGGATAAAGTGAAATTTTGTGGGTAAAATATTTGAAGGTGAACTAAAACTAAGTATTATTATATATTATTATTATAACTAATAATACTTAATTTTAGTTCAGTAAATATTTTAAATGTATATCCAACCTAAAAAAAATTCTTCTGAAGACAACAAATATTGCAAACATCGTATGTGATGTTTAAAGGGAAAGGAAGGTATAACATCCTGCAGTTCCATGGCATTGAATGTTTCAGGTCAGATATTTATTTGCAAAAAGTATTTCTTTTCAATTTGCGTTATTCGTAAATGCACTAACTTTAAACTTGATTCCTTACTCATTTACTCTTGCAGTGTATTAAGCTCTGAAATACAGGATTTTCCCAAACTTCATCTTGCTTTCTTATCTCCTTGAAATGACAGTGTACCTTCTTTAATGTTAGTTGGGAAAACTTAATGAAAAATCATTTTCTACTTGAAAGTATTTCTCTAAAGTGTACACTGTCACCTTTGCACTTAGCATTGTTGAGTTGAGCTTTTATGAATACACTTAACTTTTGGAAAATATTCTTAAAATGACAGATTGAGATAGCAGTCATTCTGTTACTGTCAAGATTAAAATGAATGGTGGAGTGAAATTTCTCACATCTTTCCATGTATCATTCTGATCACGGACATTTGCTAAAAGTAGGTATTTCTTTGTGAAACTTTTTTTTTTTAAATATACCAAGAAGATTAATATTGATAAACTAGGTACAGCTACCCTCAGTTCACATCTCTGCATTCATCAGTTAATTTAGATTTAAAGCTTTAAAATGCAGCTTTTAGCCAATGATTTTTCTAAATGCTCTCCTTATCAAAAGGCTTCATTTATTGTCTGTACAGTTATTATGTATCCAAAAACAGTTGCCTTTATGTAGCTATATTAATAAACATTTGGGCTTCCCTGGTGGTGCAGTGGTTGAGAGTCCGCCTGCCAATGCAGGAGACGCGGGTTCATGCCCTGGTCTGGGAGAAGATCCCACATGCCGCGGAGCGGCTGGGCCTGTGAGCCATGGCCGCTGGGCCTGCGTGTCCAGAGCCTGTGCTCCGCAACGGGAGAGGCCAGAACAGTGAGAGGCCCGCGTACCGCAAACAAAACAAAACAAAACACATTTAATTATGTATTTGTTAGTGTTAATTTTAATAGCAATATTTCTTTTAATTTGAAAACAAAATTTCAAGAGGCCATAACTGACTAACTTAAAGTTTTATGAGACACTTAAAATAAATATACCTTTTCTGGATTTTTAAATTTTTTCATTTCTTAAATATATTATAAAATTGTTGAATCATTTTGTATCTGAATGAAAAAACATTATATTTCCTACTGATACTTTCTAGTTACAATTTAAATTGTTTTATGTTTTCGCGATATAGTTTATAAAGTAAAGGATTGCTAATAAAGTGCTTTAGGGATATTTTTCAAATTATCAATGATACTAATAAGCAAATAATGTTAATGTTCTTATTACTTGAAATACAGAACCTTTTGATGGGAGTTGGGGTTGGAGTAGGGGAAAATAGTAGTGACATTCATATTGTATGTTCCTTTCATCAGGCGGCGGATGAGCCTGCCTACCTGACAGTGGGAACTGATGTCAGTGCCAAGTACCGAGGTGCCTTCTGTGAGGCAAAAATTAAGACTGTGAAAAGGCTGGTAAAAGTTAAGGTAATTTTTTTTTTAATGGAACAGCTTTATTAACTCGATTGAAGAGAGTTAGGGATGGAATTCGGAGACTACAAATCAACATTTTATTTACTGAACTATTACTTCACTTCGTGAATCATTACTATGTGAAAGCACTGTTATATACAAAACTATAGGAAAAGCACATTAAGAATTGGGAAATAAAGAACTCAAGATGAGAAATTATTCCAAGTGCTTCCATGAAATACCATACTCATGATACTTCCCATCATTTGGATCTTTCCTGTTTGCGGTAGCATGCTTACTTAGGCTATAATCTATTTTCTCTCCTTTCATATTATTCAGGTAGCGATGATTTCAAGTGATTAGAAAAAACAATAGATTACTAGAAACAAAACAGTGGGAATTATCATTTCAAGACAGCGATAAAAATGACTTAAGAATTTTATCCTAAGATAATTTTAAGATGCTTTTGTGACCAGAAAAAAAGTTATTGATTGCTGTACAATATTTGGAAGTACAGAAAAGTACTGAAGGATTAAAAGCCATAGTTGACCTCAGAAATCCTACTATTATCATTTTGTGTTTACTCCTAGTAATTTTTCTATATAAATGCTTTTAATAATCTTAGTTACTTAGACTACAAAGGTAATCCATGCTTATTATAAACTTTTTAACATTGTGGAACTGTATAATGAAGTTCATGGAGGTCCTCTGTAATATTACTCCAAAGAGCCTTTATGTGTTCTACCAAATTTTGTGCTGTGCCTTTCAGTAACAGTGTTGATGTTATTATTATCATTGGATCATTCTGTACTTTCAGTTTTGCAATTTGCTTTTCACTTACATATGTGATCCTTTCCTACAAAAATTAAGCACCCTGGAAGGAGGAAATGTTTGCTTTGTTCTGTTCACAATACCTAGAGCAGTGCCTTATAAACAGGGGGCGCTCAGAATGTGTTGAATGAATAAGTGAACAGTGGACCCAGGACCAGCAGCATCAGTCTCACCTGAGAACTGGTTTAAAATGCAAATTCTCAGGCCCCCACCCCAGACAAACTGAGTCAGAAACACTGAGGATGGGGTCCTATGATTGTGTTATAACAAGCCCTTCAAGTGTTTCTGATGCATGTTGAAGTTTGAGAACCATTAAACTAGAGGAGTGTGATTTGTGTGGTAGACAAATAGATTTATCTATGATTATTATAAACTTTCTGTTTAAATTTCCATCTGCTGGTGAAACTTTTCTTCGAGTATTCTTAGGATATCATTTGACATTCATTTCTTCCTTGTTTCATATAGCCTTTTTACTATGTCAGCTATACAGGATTTCCTTACTAAATATTTACTTGGAATTCTTTGAGAATTTTAACTTTTTGTTAGTATTGTGGCTCTTTGTAGATTAATTTATTTAATTTAAAATCAATACAGTGATTGTCTGGGGAGGTCTTATACATAAATTACCTAGAATTTGAAGTTTCCCCTTATTTGGGTACATGCTTCCTTTCCGTCTCCCTCTCCCATTCTCCCTCTCTCTCAATAGAGCTGGTTACCTTATATATGTGGGAGGATCTGTAGTAGAAGGGAGCACTTATTTGTGACTGAATTGCATATCAGATTATTATTTAGGTTTACTTTATAAAGGACCAGAAGACTTCTGGTTTTAATTTGTTTACCTTGCATGTAGGCAATAAAGTTTGATGCTGTTTTTTTTTAAATATACTTGGCGACGGAACCTTTATGACTAGTTGATAAAAAGCAATGAAGGCCATTTTAAGGTTTTACAATAATCACTACAGATTATAAACCTTCTATAGTCAATTCAGCAAACATTTATTAAGTGCCTGTAATATGTATTGACACTTGCTAACTGCTGGAGATATAGTGAGAAGGAGGACTCCAGCCCTCAAGGAGCTCACAGTTAGTGAGAGAGACAATAAATGTAAATACAATGGAATAAGTATTATACCAGAGGTAACTCCAGGATGCTAAGAAAGTATAAAGACATTTTTGTTACAGTATTACCATAAATGTACTGTTTTAAAAGTAACATGCAAACTATTGTGCAAAAATGTTTTTTAGGTACTCCTGAAACAGGATAATACTACACAATTGGTGCAAGATGACCAAGTAAAAGGTCCTTTAAGAGTACGTATTTTGTACAGTTTACAATCTGAAATGATGAATCGTAAATTCATACAGTGATTTATTGGATTTTATATTTGTAGATACACTTTTAAAATGTTAAAAAATGTTAATCAGAAAACAAAATTACAAATAAGGTGTTGTAGAGTTAGTATAAATTACAATATTACAATGGCTGTATCCTTAGTTAAAGAATGTTAAACATCTTACAGAAGGATAATTTAATATATGTGGACATGAGTTTCAGCTACCTTTTGTTTTGAATTCTTGGACTGAATACTACATTTTGTTTTTCATATTGTTGCCACAGGTGTTTAGCTTGATAAGTGTAATATACCAGTATCATAAGTCTGAATCTTCTGTTTTTCTAACTTACCAAGTAAACTATGTTGACTTAATAGTTCAATTTAATGAATACCTACATTATGTTTTCCATCCATTTCTGGCCATTTGTTTATGTTATAAATCTTCATTATGTCAGAGTACCACTTCGGTTAATATCTGATATACAAAGGTCTGGAAGCTGAAAGAAGGTCAACTGGTCCATCCCTCTCTCTCCAGGTGAACCTTTATCTAAAAGGTCCCTTAAATACAAATGCTGAATCCAATATTCAATATTTACATGAAAGAAAATTGAAGCTGTTTTTGCTGTCCTATGGTGTTTTGGTTCTTACATTCCACAATTTTCTTGAAGGCAGTATCATGTAGTAAAAAAAAGCTCTGAAATGAGACTTAAAAGACTGGGTTCTCATCCTGGACTCTTTGCAAATTATTCTGTCTTCCTAAACCACAATTTCCAACACGTAAAATAGGGGTAATAATAGCTATCTTACTTAAGCCTAAGCATTTTGAGACTTGAATTGCATGGTAAATGTATGAACACTACAAATGATAAAGATCTAAGCCAATGTAAGGTATAATTACCATAAATAGATATATTTTTTTAACCCAGGTCATATAGTTGGTACGAGTGATTTGGTTTGTTTGTTTAAATTTGGTGATGAAATTTCGATTTTTTGTTTTAGGTTGGAGCCATTGTTGAAACAAGGACATCTGATGGATCCTTTCAGGAAGCTGTTATCAGCAAGTTGACAGATGCTAGTTGGTATACTGTGGGTAGGTAGTTAGGTAATTTAATATAGAGGATTTAATTTGCGGGTTTCATATCTATCTCTCTGTTTTGTAAATTCATTGAATCATTACCTTGGCAGAGAAATATGTATTCTTTCCTGTCAATTTACTTGATATAGACAGCTAAAATTTTAATGACACCCTGATGGTAAAAAAAAAAACCAATTATCTCTTTATAGTAACTTGGCCACTTATGGCTATTTCATCCAAGAATGTACTTCTTTTTTAGGTTATCTTGATATTTCCCTTCAAGAAAGTTAAATTATATGGTTATTTTTCTTGCGTTAGAAAAGTCAATACAACTTAGTATTGTAAGTCATCAGACTTTTAAACTTTTTCTGGAATTACAATTAAAATTGCATAGTTGCAGTCTTTTTTTGTATTGCTGCCTATTCTATATAAGGGTGCTATAGATATTACCACAGAATTTACAGACTAAAAAAATTTGGGCCAGAGTAGATTCAAGCCTAGGTGATCATAGCTTAATTTTTGATTTTCAGTGCAGTCAGGACTCTCTTAGTAACACCTTTCACGAAAGATATATATGCTGCTAATGTGAATTCATTCTTAACATTTCATGCATAAGCTTATACTGGCTTTAAAAAACTTTACTGTAGTGAGTAGCAACAAGTGTCACAGTGCATGTAAATGAAAACCTAAATGTAGTACCTATATTGTTGCTGTCATTATGTTGATGAGAATAGCAATAATTAAGATTTCCAAGTCTCCTCTCATTACTTTCAGACTACACAGTCCTGTGGATAACATCCAATCGTTGGCTTTACACTGAACATCTATAGCATTATTTGGTTTTTACATTTATGTCTTGGTATAAAAGATATAATTATAGTGTTGTGGTTTCCTTGCAGAAGGTAAAGAAATGACCCTTTAGGTTTATTTTTAGTTTACTTGATTTGTTGCTTTGGGTAAACATCATTCATCTGTAGTTGATGCTCAAAGCTGTGAAGAACACGCTTTGGTTGAAAATTGTACTTCCTGTGTCTTACTCTGTGGCTTCTATTAGTAGTAGCAATGTGCTGTATGTACCTAATATTTTCTAACCATTTTTATTCTTAGACCTCCTACAAGTTGGTGTTGGTTCACAATAGTGCTATTATTCTGAACTATACATATATATATATATATATATATATATTTATTTTTTTTTTTTTTGGCGGTACGCGGGCCTCTCACTGTTGTGGTCTCTCCCGTTGCGGAGCACAGGCTCGGGACGCGCAGGCTCAGCGGCCATGGCTCACGGGCCCAGCCACTCCGCAGCATGTGGGATCTTCCCAGACCGGGGCACGAACCCCTGTCCCCTGCATCGGCAGGCGGACTCTCAACCACTGCGCCACCAGGGAAGCCCTGAACTATATATTTTTAGGAGGCTTAATTGTAACTGTTGATAGTTGTTAGAGATTTAAAAACTAAGCTTAAACTTAACTGTTAGATTTTAAGTGGATACAATTTTGCTATATTAAACAAAGCAGTGGTAAAAATTACAGGAGTTGATGTGTGCAGACTCATGGGAAATAATATGATGCATGTTTGAATACTAACATGCATCCTGTTTGGTGTCCAATATCAAGGTTACATTCACAATACTTGTGAAGTTTTCCTGATGTAATGCTTACACTTCTGCAGCAGCAATACTTTTCAGGTTTTCACATTTTGGATTTTCTGCACCCCAGAATAATCCTTCATTTATGAATAGCAATCTCTGTCCTTTACCTGAATGGCACTTTAGTATTGACGAAAACTAGTTGCTACTTAGCATTCTTTGTGGTGATTTTCTTTGATAGACAATAACAGAAGAAATTGTATAATTCTTGTTCTCAAAGAGCTTAGAATCTTAATTGCATATGGTTCATATATTAAGCATTAATGTACATAAGAATCACTTGGTGCTCATTTGAAA
This sequence comes from Delphinus delphis, assembly GCF_949987515.2. NCBI lineage: Eukaryota > Metazoa > Chordata > Mammalia > Artiodactyla > Delphinidae > Delphinus > Delphinus delphis. The sequence continues at coordinate 43,180,428 of NC_082684.1, read as the reverse complement.
AAAAAAGGATTTGAGGACCCCAAATCTCTCTAATTTAGTAGGTCTGGGATGGCAACCCAAGAATCTGTTTTATAAGCACATTGGCTGAATCTAATGCAGTTAGTACACACTTAGAAAAACAGACCACATTTGTAGAAACAGAGACCAATTAGGGGAGAAGAATCCAAAATACTTAAAATTTTTGCATCTGTGTAATGAGAGACAGTGACCAAAAAATTTTAAGATGTTAAGAGGCACTATTCTCTTAAGTATTAAGAGTATTAAGTATTAAGAGGCACTATTCTCGTAAGTATTAAGAGAATTAAGTATATTCTCTTATTCTCTTTATAGCACTCTGCTATAAAGAATGTTTAGGTGTTGAAGGATGTAGGCCACATAAAGAATGATCCTTATTAAAAGATGGCAAAATAAAATGTGTGATCTCTCACAGGTCACGAACTTTCTATAATTTTCTTTAATTGAGTGACGACTTAATTGCTCTTTTCTGGATTTTTTCTTGATTTCTAATTCCTAGCAAAGTGTTATATAGGTAGAATCAGAAAGTATTCAAAGTATTGTTAATGGTCTTGATGTTTTTTGATTTTAAAAGAACTTGAAATTATGTCAGGCTCTTAAAAATGAAACAAAAGGGGATACCATACTGCTGATTTGGATTAAATAGGAGTTATAATTATCAGTGATCAAAAGTTATCTGAGAAACTGTTATTAACTCCTTATATAATATAGGTATTAATTTTTCATATTATAGCTGAATGATCAATTTTGAAAAAGATTATGGATCTAATATAACTTAATTAAAAAAAATCTAATAATACCTTGCCCTCCAGTGTTGAACAACAAATAGCACCAGTTCATGGATTTTTATGTTTTTTGAGACTTTGAAATATTTCCCCTTCCTATCATAAAACAATGCTTCCTAGTAGCTTATTCATTTGGCAGTTCTTTTGCTTGCATTAAAGATAAGGAATCTGTAATGTATGGAAGTATATTGTTATCTGTCCAGCCATTCAGAAGATACCAAAATTGGGATTAGAATTCATATCTCCACTTGAATGTTGCCTTTAATTCCTGACAAATATAACTGTCAGTAAGACATTCTAAAACTGTTTTTCTTTTGCTTTGTTAGAATATAAAAATAACACATGGTATTTGAAAAATAAGAAAAATGTAAAGGAGAAAGTTGCTTTTAATTTAAATAATTTATATATAAATGTACATAAACACATCATATATCAAGTTTAACACTAAAATATTTTCGATCATTGATATATTGTGACAAATGCTTTTTAAGTTTCTGGATTTTTTTCATACCTTCTTATTATTTTGCACATCAGTTTGATCAGATCTCATGGAAATTCTAAGTTAAAGGAGTAGAGGAGGGTTACATTAACCTGGTGAATGGACTGACTTTTGTAGAATGTACTGTAGGCTTATAAGGCTTTTAATTTGATTAGAACTGCTTATGACAAATGTTGTTATAACCAGAATCAACCACAAAATGTTTTCAAAGCCAAATGGTTATTCCCCTGACTAGAAAATCATTCATTAAGAAAAAAAGTACTAAGTAACAAATCTATTTAGTCCTGTGATAGGCTTTAACCCATTGTTTAAATAGCCTTCTGTAAGACTTAACATCTCATGATATTTTGTTAACATAATTATACATTTGAATGTTAATTTCTTAAATTTCCAGATTCCTGAAGTTTTTGATCTTAGCTGCTGAGGGGCTTCTATAGTTATCACAGATGATTTTATGAGCAACAGAACTATTGGTTTTACCTAGGGTATGCATATATTTTTAATTTTAAAGTTTTTACTGTATCACGTGAAATGTTTTGTTAATTGTTACCGATATAAGCAGATATAACAATAATACTTATTTTCACCAAGTCAGAATTCTTTTTTTTGGTCTGTTTTTTGTTTATTAACAAGATAAAGTTTGAGGGTTTTAAAAAAATTAATTTTTATTATTGAAATATAGTTGATTTACAGTGTTGTGTTAATTTCTGCTGTATAGCAAAGTGATTCAGTTAGACATATGTATACATTCTTTTTAATATTCTTTTCTATTATGGTTTATCACAGGATATTGAATATAGTTCCCTGTTCTATACAGTAGGACCTTGTTGTTTATCAAGTTAGAATTCTTAAACTCTCTTCCCAATGTTCATTTTATGCCTCTGTTTCTTACCTGTTTGTTAATTCATTTTGATCCCCCCTTAACTAAATTGTAGCTCATAGATGAACCTTCTAATTCTCAATTTCTTTATCTATAAAAGGAAGATAGTGATTCCGACCCTGTAGAGTCTGCTGTGAGGATTAGGGCATAGTAGAAGCTTAATAAGTAATAGCCAATTATATCTTTGGATAGATAAAGTTAATTTACTGTTGTTATTATCTTATTATTCTCCAGCATCTAACAGTGCTATGATAACAGGTAAATCTTTTGTATTTAGTAGTTAGATTAGATCCCTTTTACTTTTGTTTCTTTGAATTCTAACAGTTTAGGGTCAGTCTTTGTTTCCATTAGCATTATTTTGTCTAGTACGATTAATGTTATAGAGAGAGTCTTAGCTTTGTCATTGTCCTCAAATTAGGTTTTAGAATTTTTATGTAATATACTAACAGAGATACAACTTTTGTAGTATCTGCTCTCTTGCACTCAGTGAATGATCTATTCAAATGCCATTTTTGGCAAGTATAAGACATTTCATATCTTATAATTACTAAACCCTTATACTCTGACTTTTTTTCTCTTGGCGTGCTGTAGTATACACCTTGAACCAAAAATAAGCTTAATATACTATACACACACCAGTTAATTATTTCACTCTTATCAAAATGCTAGAGTCAGTGTTCAATGCCTTCAAATTATGTGTTCTTTAAGATGATATTTCTAACATGGAAGTTATAGAGGAAACTTTTTGTTTTTGGCCGCACCGCATGGCGTGTGAGATCTTAGTTCCCTAACCTGGGGTTGAACCTAGGCTCTTGACAGTCAGAGTGCAGAGTCCTAACCGCTGGACTGCCAGGGAATTCCCTAGAGGAAACTTTTTTTTTTCTTGTGTTATGCGGGCCTCTCACTGTTGTGGCCTCTCCCATTGCAGGGCACAGGCTCGGGATGCGCAGGCTCAGCGGCCATGGCTCACGGGCCTAGCCACTCCGCGGCATGTGGGATCTTCCCGAACTGGGGCACGAACCCGTGTCCCCTGCATTGGCAGGCGGACTCACACTGCGCCACCAGGGAAGCCCGAGGAAACTTTTTTTAATCAATTTATTTTATTTATTTATTTATTTATTTTTGGCTGCGTTGGGTCTTCCTTGCAGTGTGCGGGCTTCTCATTGTGGTGGCTTCTCTTGTTGCGGAGCACGGGCTCTAGGTGCGCGGGTTTCAGTAGTTGTGGCTTGTGGGCTCTAGAGCACAGGCTCAGTAGTTGTGGTGCGTGGGCTTAGTTGCTGCGCGGCATGTGGGATCTTCCCAGCCCAGGGCTCAATTCAGTGTCCCCTGCACTGGCAGGCGGATTCTTAACCACTGCGCCACCAGGGAAGCCCTAGATGGAACTTCTTAATGATTTTGATAATCAGGGATGTCATGATTAAATAGGTCCACTATGTTGTCAAGTTTTCTGTTTGTCTTTCAGAAAATCTTGAGAAGTTATATGGCTCAACAAACTTGTATGAAGTACTCAAGTACATACCTTTGTATAGTTTTATGAATTAAAAAATATTCTTAAAAATATTTTTTAAGAGAAACAGAGAAAATTCTGTTTCTCTTTGTTCACTTGAAGTTGGAAGGGGTTCGGTTCCTGTGAAAAAATGTAAAACGCTTATTTGTACCACAATTGACTTTGGTCCTTACCTTATTTCTAACCATGGTAAAATTGTGTTGAAGTGAGATTAATTTTTTCCTTCAAAAATCTGATATATTTTCAAGGTGAATATTTTAGAAAAACAAGAACTCAGAATGTTAAATTGTTGAAATTTCTCATCAGAGCATTTTGATTTGGGGCTGCCATTGATTAATAATAAAACCTTGTGGAAAAGATTTTGTTGCGTAAATTTGATATTAGTGATTTGTCTTATAGTCTCATTTTCCTTCCTCACATCTCTACCACTTAAATGTGGTGTATATAGTGTATATGTGCGTGTCCAGTGTCACCGTCTTTGCTATTGTAGGCATTAAGGAAAATTGGAACTTTTAAGTTTTATTCTTTAGCATACTTATGGACATTAATAATAACATGAAAAATTATTTTAAGTTTGGTATGATAATTTCATGATTTTGAATTTTTCAAAGAGCAGTGGTTTATCAGACTCGATGACACCATATAAATCATAATTGTGATACAAATGTTTAAAGCAGTGTTAATCAAGTGTAGATTGGTGATGTAATTGTTGGAGGATGTTGTGTTTCATCCTGTCATTGTGTCTGCAGGTGGTCATTAATTTCTGCATCATTGACAGTGTATAACACAGATGATTTTGCGGAATTATTATGGTTCTTTAAATATGTGCACCAGGAGCTTTTAATATTCTCTGCATTGTCTCCTGCATGTAAGAGAACCTAAACTAGGTGTCTTTAGTCTAAGAGAAGGAACTGACTGAGGTGGATAAATATTGAAGAAGTTGAGTACTCTTACATAGTTAAGTTTCTACCGTGAAAAAAGTTTATGATTCAAAGGCAAAGTTTTTGCTAATAAAGCAGCCCTTTAAAAAAAATTCAGGATTGTAATTATATAGGTAACAAGGTAAAGATTTTAAGATATTAAATCAAGATAATGTAGAATTTTCCTTTCTTAACATTAATATATTCTGTTAAATTGGAAAAATATTAAAAAATTGGAAAACATGTAGAATTATAAAAATTAGGATTAAATCTTAAAATAATAATCACTTTTGTTTATGTATGCTTTCCTGTGTATGTGCTTTTTCCATAATATATATAAACATTTGTTGATGTGTATATGCATTTTAAGTATCAGAGGTAAGGATTCTGTCTTCTTGTATTTTATTTTTTCAAAATGCTGGGCATCAGGTATCTTCTGAAAAAATTTTCTTTGTGAATATTAGATGGTAAAATCAGAGTACCTTTCTAGAAAATTAAACCTTAGGGAGGGCAGGAGAGAGGGAGACGCAAGAGGGAAGAGATATGGGAACATATGTATATGTATAACTGATTCACTTTGTTATAAAGCAGAAACTAACACACCATTGCAAAGCAATTATGCCTCAATAAAGATGTTAAAAAAAAACCCTATAAAATTATCAAAATAATATATATAGCTAGATATATGAAGAGCATTGGTGGTAAATTGTTGAATTCCTTGCCCCCATTTTCTTGAAATATTTACACATAGTTTCCAAGTAGTATTTCTTTTAAATGTAGTAGAAATAAAAACTTGAGAAAGCTTCTGTGCAATTATGACTTATTTTTTAGAATTAAAAAAATTCTCTTTCTGGTGTTTAAACTTTTATTTCTAAACTTCTTGCATCCTCCTCTAGCAAAAGAAACAAGTTGAATCTTATGACTTTAGAATTTGGCAGCCAGTACTTCTGTTGTATTAGGTTATCATGCAAATAAGTAGAAGCAGTAGAATGAACCAACAGCATTACGAGCAGTCAGGCAGTTTCTGGACATTAGAGATACTCCATTGATAACTGTTGCGAAAAAACCCATAATACTTCTTTTTTTTTTTCCTGTACGCGGGCCTCTTACCGCTGTGGCCTCCCACGTTGCGGAGCACAGGCTCCGGACGCGCAGGCTCAGCGGCCATGGCTCACGGGCCCAGCCGCTCCGCGGCATGTGGGATCTTCTGGACCAGGTCACGAACCCGCGCCCCCTGCATCAGCAGGCGGACTCCCAACCACTGCGCACCAGGGAAACCCCTACTTCTTTTTTTTAAACCAGGTTTTTGCTCGTTCTTCTAAAATTAAAGGTAATTTAATATCTGTGCTTTGACTAGGTTGCTCATGGTTTAAGAAGGTCGTTCTGTAGTGATAGAGATTGAAAAAGTGAATGGAGACACTAAAGCAGTTTGGGGCAGCCCTTAACCTGTGTTTGTTTGGTATCTATAGAATGAAAAATGTGTGTAAATTTTAAAAGGTTTTGAAGCGTAACTAACAATGGTTCTTAAGCTCCAGGTAAATAGCAATAAGTGTGCATAAATTCTCTGATATTTTCTGCCTATTGCAGTGTTTGATGATGGTGATGAGAGAACATTGAGACGTACCTCACTATGCTTAAAAGGAGAGAGACATTTTGCTGAGAGTGAGGTAGGGTAACATGGATGGACTTTTAAAATTGAACAACAGCTACTAATGTAGAAGCAAAAAGTGATTTAATTTGTCTGTTTCTTATCCAGACTCTTGACCAGCTTCCATTAACAAATCCAGAGCATTTTGGAACTCCAGTAATTGCAAAGAAGACGAACAGAGGAAGGAGGTCCTCTCTGCCTGTGTGAGTGTTTTCATGTACAGTAACATTACAATTATCACGACATTAAATAAGTGGTTTTTCTACGGTGGTGAAATTTGTTTGGGTGGCCTTTCCACAGCATCTTGTATCCTTGTTTTAGACATTTTACCCTGAGTAGACTTTGTTCTTAATTCTTGGACAAAGTAATAGGAATAATGATCTCAACCCCTTTTTAAAAAAGGCTATTTTTGTTTTGAGTTACTTTGCCGAATTCCTTAATTGATAGGATTATTTTGCTATGTTATGTGCGTATATGTGTTTTCTTAGCCTTCTTATTTCAAAAACATTTCAAGTTTAAAAATTGTAAGAATAATACAATAAACTTTCATATACTCATCATCCAGATTCACTAAATTATTAAAACTTTTTGACACATTTGCTTTATCATTTCCTGTCTTTATATACATATATTATAATTATTTTTTATTTAATAATAATTTTAACTGGCTGAACCATTTAAGAGGAAGTTGCAAGCATCATGACTTCTTACCCCTAAATAGTTTATGTAAGAACAGGGACATTCTCTTACATAATCGAAGTATGGTTATCAAATTCAGAATAGATAACATTGATAGAATGCTATTATCTGACAATATATAATACATATTTCAGATTTTGCCAGTTGTCCCAATAATAGCCTTTATACCATCGCCTGATTCCAGGATTCAATCCAAGATCATGCATTGCATTTAGTTTACGTGGTTCTTAAGTCTCCTTTAATCTAGAAAAGTTCCTCAGCCTTTTTTTGTCTTTTCATGACAGTGACATTTTTGAAGAGTACAGGCCAATTGTTTTGTAGATTTTTCCTCGTTGTGGCCTTGTCTGATTGTTTAGTTATCCAGATAGGTTATCTAAATAAACCTCCTGATGTGTTTGGTGAGATCTTTTCCTAACCTGTTGGAGAATTAAGAGTTATATTATCTGGAACCTGGCATACATAAAAAGTGGAAGGGCAATCTCTTAAACTGTATTTGGCACAGTGAATACTTCCTGGTGATATAGGTTTTCTGTCCCAGCCAGTGGTTGGCATGAGAGTCTAAGTCCAGGTCCTCACTGATCTAGTGAAGTGGACTCAGAGTTACCATGGACAGCGCAGGACTACCCCTTTAGGGCTAGGGAAGTATCCATTTCTTCAATTCCGACTTGAATGAAGAGGCTACTACCCTGGGGTAATGACTGTATCAAAAATGGTTGATGTTAAGATTATGATAAAGTTATTCTAACTTTTAGTAACGAAGATGAAAAAGAAGACGAAAGTAGTGAAGAGGAAGATGAAGATAAGCGACGTCTCAATGATGAATTATTAGGAAAAGTTGTAAGTGTGGTATCTACATCTGAGAAGAGTGAATGGTATCCTGCTTTGGTAAGTATGGTTTCTTTGCAGAGTTAATTAACCATTTAAAGTATTTGTTTAACATGGATTTTAAGAAAGCATTTAAAATATTTTGAGAGTGTTACACAAATTTAGTTTGGACTTTATTGCAAAATTGAGCAGTCTTACTCAGGTCCCACATTCTTCACTGTCTTCTTTTGTTATTTCCTTTCTTTAATTCTCTGTAACCAAGTATTTATTGAGATCTTTCAGTTTTTCCTTCAAAATGTGTCCAGTGGTCTGTGTTTACTCTGTTCCCATCACCTTTTTCACCTGATGTATAGTACCTACCACCAGCTTCTCTTAACTTGATGCCTGAATGCTTTCTTTACTAAATTCAGACTTATTTTCTAGAAGTAACTTTTATAGAGAAATTTTAAAACATTGATTTAATCATGATAGTCCCATTCTCAAAAAAAAAAAAACAAAAAAAACCGGCACTGACTCTGCCTAGTGAATCAATTCTGCATTTTTAGATGGGTATCTGTGGTCATCCTTAGCTTTTAGTTTGTTTCTCATTTTCAGTGTAAGCTGTCTACTTAGGCTGTTTCTTAACTGCTCCCTGTGTAAGACACTTCACTCCTCCAGTCCTTTACCCCTTAAATCAATTAGTATTTACTAAGGATTTGCAGTGACTTCAGCTTTGCTCTAAGCTCCTTAAGAAAAGAAAGAGGTATGAGACATAACACATTGCCCTCAAGGAGTTTACTATACACATCTCAAAGACTGTGTAGTAGTTAAATATTATACAGTAATTTAAAAAACTTTTGGTGCAGACACTGGAATAGGACAAAGAGTTTTAGGGAAAGGAAGGGTATACCTAAGCTTTAGAAATGGCAAATCTTGGGTAGGTTGGTAGAGAAAACTAACCTTTGCTTACTTGGGAAAGGAATGAGAAGGTATGGGGAAGAGAACTACTTCACAAGAGGAATCAATAGTACTTGGTAATACCTATCTCCCTTTTCTCTTCTTCCTACTCCTCTCTTAAATATGTCTTAAGGCTCAGCTCAGGTCCTACCTTTCCTGCAGATTCTCCCCTAACCACTTTAACATAAGTATGCCCCTTCTTCTCTGAGTTTTGATATCACTTATATCTCTAATAATAATTTTGGCACAAAATACCTCCCAAATTAGGTTAGCCTCCTTTAAAGAACTGAGGCCTTTTTTTTTTTTTTTTTTTTAGGTTTCTATGTGCATGTAAATACATTACTCAATTCCTGTGTAGTAGATTTACTTCACATAGGAAAAGTCTGAAAATCCTTTGAACCTTTCAGTTGTATAGGCCAACAAGTAAATGGGTTTGGATTCAGAATACTCAGGTCATAATTTGTCAAGAGATTAAAAAAAAAAACCTTTATTTACTCAACAGGTTTATCATTTCCCAGGTAATAAAATGAAAGATGAGTAAGAGTCAATGTAAGACTCAATCTTACATTTGATGATTTTAGTGTACTGCAGAGAATAATCCAAGTAACTGTAATATAAAATAGTATACATTCAATATTAGGACTTCTTGTCCTGAGACCTTGCATTTATTTGAAGGAAATCCAAAAAGAAAAAAAATAAAAAGCCTTCATGAAGCTTTTGAGCTGAGCCTTGAAGGATTTAAAGTTAGTTAGCAGAGCTTCACTAGAGAACTTTCTTAGAAGAAACAGAATAAGTAATAGGAAAGAAGGGGGTTTGTTCATGAAACTATTTGCTCTGGGAATTCATTTTGGCTAAATATTAGATGTGAATAGGGGCATAATAGGAAAGAAGACTGGGAAATAATTTGGATTGAGGACAGAAGGGTCTTTAAAATTTCATCTAAAGAATCTGGACATAGTTCTGCATAGAATTTTGCAGAAGAGTGACATTATTTGAGCTGCATATTTAGGAATGTTAATGACGCAGTGGTATGGTGGATGGATTGTTGTTGAAAGGAGTGGAGGTGATAGGAATCAATTTGGAGGCCATTAGAATGGTTCACAGGTGAGGTAATTAAGCCTTGGGTTCTGTCTACTCATCCTTTAAGACTTACCTTTAGCCTTTGCTGCCACACATTTTCCCTTCCCAGGTCTGGTTAAATCTTCCTCCTAGGTGTTTTTATTGATATTTTATCTTATGCCTAGTTGGTATCACTGTACTTAGCCTTTGTTATGTTTTTTTTGTATATATTTTTGTATTTACCCTTCCATTTCAGTGTTAGCTCCTTGAGGGCAGACACAACTATATTATTAGTCTAGTAATTACCAGCACCTAACAAACAAAAAAACATTTAATACCATCTGATGTTAAAACAGCTGATACAACTGCCAAGAATTTTTGATTGTCTGGACATAACACTGTTTAATATGATAGTCATGAGCCATGTGTGGCTATTTAAGTTTAAATTGTAACTTAATTAATATTAAATAGAATTAAAAATTCAGTCTCTCAGTTGAACTGGCCACATTTCAGGTGCTCAGCCCCATGTGATTCATTGCTGCTATATTGGTCAGTGCCGACAGAGAACATTTCCATCATTGCCTAAAGTTCTGTGGTTGGTGCTCGATTACCACAGAGGGGCTAATGTTGAGCAGGTACAGTTCAGCAATTTATTAGTAGTCTTTAATGTTTTTTAAATATTAAATTCTATAAAGAATATACAGAGATTGGTTAGTTACAAATGTTAAGACATTTGTTATTTTTAAAAGTTAAGAAATTTAAAAGTTCTTCATTCAGATTTTCTCTGACTTGTTTAAATACTAAAAATTGTACATGCCTTGGTAAGAATGGGAACTTAGGTGCTTATTTTAACCAAATAGCCAGATTTCAAAATTGATCCTGATTTAAGTGCATTTAAAAAAAATAATAATATGGCATGTCTTCATCATAGATCATACATTTTGTTTTTTGGACAGTAAATGAGTTGTTATTATTTGGCTTAGAATAAATCCTAATATTTTTAAAGTGGTCACATTATGGTTTATATTTCATTAATTATTCATTTTATTATCTAATGACTGTGTATATTAAATATCTAGAAAGCCAATATGCTAAAGAAAAATTATAAGGCAATCTTTTGTAAGTAAATTTATTATGGTATGGAAGCTGTTGACAATGAACGTATTTCTTGTCAAATATAATCATTTCAAGAAGTTAGGGGATCCAGAATTGTTATTTTAAAAAATATATTCTTTCTTTGAGTAGGGAAAGTAGTAATCAATCTGCTTTTATTTTATATTTCAGGTAGTATCTCCCAGTTGTAATGATGATATCACAGTGAAAAAAGACCAATGTTTAATTCGGTCATTTATCGATTCTAAATTGTGAGTAATGAATCACTTAATAGTGTTACATTGGGAGAAAAAAATGGAAATCAAGACCTTATTTTTTAAAATTTAATCATTTCATGAACTGAGAAGTTGTTACCTAATATGTTTTGACTTCTTTGTAATGTAGGTTATTTAAAAAAAAGTTTTTTTTAATAAATTTATTTTATTTTTGGCTGCCTTGGGTCTTCAGTTGCTGTGCGCGGGCTTTCTCCAGTTGCGGCGAGTGGTGGCTACTCATCATTGTGGTGCGCGGGCTTCTCATCGCGGTGGCTTCTCTCGTTGCGGAGCACAGTCTTCAGGCACACAGGCTTCAGTAGTTGCAGCACATGGGCTCAGTAGCTGTGGCTCGCGGGCTCTAGAGTGCAGGCTCAGTTGCTGTGGCGCATGGGCTTAGTTGCTCCGTGGCATGTGGGATCTTCCCCGACCAGGGCTCGAACCCGTGTCCCCTGCATTGGCAGGCAGATTCTTAACCACTGCACCACCAGGGAAATCCCTAAAATTTTTATATAAAAACTGAACAACAGTATTTGAGAATAATATTTAAAAAGTTTTAAAATAAAGCATAGTATTGATTTTCTTTTTAATTGTAAGAATTCTTTTTTTAATTTATTTTATTTATTTATTTTTGGCTGCGTTGGGTCTTCATTGCTGCGTGCGGGCTTTCTCTAGTTGTGGCGAGCAGGGGCTACTCTTCTTTGCGGTGCTCGGGCTTCTCATTGCGGTTGCTTCTTTTGTTGTGGAGCAAGAGCTCTAGGCGTGCAGACTTCCAGCAGTTGTGGTTTACGGGCTGTAGAGACCAGCCTCAGTTGTTGTGGCGCGTGGGCTTAATTGCTCCACGGCATGTGGGATCTTCCCGGACCAGGGCTGGAACCTGTGTCCCCTGCATTGGCAGGCAGATTTTTGACCACTGAGCCATCAGGGAAGCCCTAATTGTAAGAATTCTTTATTTTTATTATGTGTACTATTTCATATTATAAAACATGAAATTTACTTTTAATAGAATTTATATTACTAGAATAATTATTTTGACTTTTTTTCTGATTAAATGTCAGATTTTGAACTCCAATAAAAATTAATTTAAAAAAAGGTCAGAGTTTTAGAAACCTTCCTTCACTTCAACTTTGCTTTGTTTCCAAAAAATGTAAAATTATGTATTCATTGAGTTGTGATTCTCTGTGAAAAATTTGATACCATAATATATCTTACAATGATAAAAGTATTTTAATGTTACCATCTATTAAATTTTTCATACTGAACTGAATAGTAAATTTGAGAAATATGAAAGATCAAAATAGACACTATAAGGAAAATACCATGCTGATATAAATAAACTACCCCATATTGTAGGTAAGACGGTTGCATAAATTGAAATATTACAAATGTGAGGCTCTCAAATTAGTGTGCTTTGAGTATGTGAATCTTTAGAATTAAGATATTAACTTTGCCTATATTACCTCTTGCCCTTTATTAAAGATTAGGATATACATGGTCTTTTTAAAACAATTTATAAGTAAAATAATTTTGATTTTGAGATTTATATTTTCTGTGTGTTAACATGACTCTTTAAGTGATAATTCTTATTTAGTAATGGTTTCCCTCCTATTTATTTTTCTCTATAATTAGTTATTCTATAGCAAGAAAGGATATCAAGGAAGTAGACATTCTCAGTCTACCTGAATCTGAGCTCTCTGCTAAACCAGGTAAAATAAGGATGAATCAATTCATTATTTCATGATGTGACTCTAAATGGCAAATTTAGTGGCAAAAGCAAGACTGAATATTTTCTGGTGCCATTTTAACTGTTTAGAGTTGGTATCCACTCTTCTTTAATGCCTTTTTTTAATATCTAGATAAAGTATTTGACCTTAATTCTTTGTATGTTTTATCACTAACATTTCTGACAGTATTGCCTAGAGAAAAATAAACATTAATATAATATTATAACTTATATGTTCAAATTTACTGTATCATTTTAGAAATGACAGCTGAATTTGAATCCAGATCTTCTGACTCTGAATGTCATGGCTTTGTATTATTCTGTGGTGCTAATTCCATAACAACTGCTGAAGTACATTTTTATTTTTAGGGCTTCAGAAAGCAAGCATCTTCTTAAAAACTAGAGTTGTTCCTGATAATTGGAAAATGGATATAAGTGAAATCCTTGAGTCATCCAGTAGTGATGATGAAGTTGGCCCAGCTGAAGAAAATGATGAAGAGAAGGAAAAGGAGGCCAAAAAGGAAGAAGAAGAGATGGTAGGTGAAATTTCATGTTTGTAACATATGAAAACATTTCAATACTCTAAAAATAATACCTTCATATATTTTCCCTGTGTTTAGATTCTTTATATTATTTGTTGCTGTCTTTTTCTAGCTCAGCTTTATTTGGGGAAGGGGGAGCTTTCTGGCTTTTAGCTTAGTGGGCAAATCAGAACTAATTTTTAGTGGGTAAGAGATTACAAAGAAGAACTTTTCAGGTTAAATGAGCAGCAAGTGCAGACTTTTTTTTTTAATAACATCTTTTCCAAATAACCAAGGAGGAAGGAAATGTAACTTTTAGGTATATTACATGTGTTAACTCATTTAAATTATTTCCAGATGGAGTAACTGTTATTATTCTACTTTAGAGAGAAAAGTGAGGGTCAGAAAGATTAAATAACTTTCCAAAGATGACACAGCTCAAATGTGGAGAGCAGGGATTTGAACACGGGTCTGGTCTGTCTTAACTTTGAAATTTCACCTCTTTCAGACATTTCACAGTATCTCAAGGATAATGAGGATTAAAAAAATCCTATCTAAATGGAAGAATATTTCATTTGGCAGTTGGATAAATCATAGAAAAGATTTAGATTGTATTTTATAGGTGCTAATGGTTTTCTTTGTAATATCACTGTGTTGTTAAGAATGTATATGTAATTGTAGGAAATCATTCATGAAGTACCACATAATTGCTTTCATGAATATTGCTGTCTATTTTTTCAGCAGTGTTTTGTCAAGTGGGATAAACTGTCCAGTATAGTTTTGGTTGTTATGAGGTAAAGGGGCTTCAGGGCAGACAAAGAGAATGAGTTTACTGAAAAAGACCTATTTGAGCATGAAAAATATTTGCTTGGAAAATGTGGAATGTTTGTTTCTGTTTTACATACACAAATAAGAATTTTTGAAACAAAATGAGTGTACTTGTATGTGATATAGGGCATAGGGTGTTTCTTCCCTTTTACTTCCCCTGCAGTATTTGGCTTTTTGCACTCTGAAATCAGAATGGCGGTTCATACTTACAGGCTGCCTACAGAGTTGCCATAGTAACGGGCTGTTGGTTTTAAGTGAGCATGCTCGGAAAGACAGGAAGGTTTTGCAGAGGCTTGGCGGGTTGCCAATGGAGGTTTGCCAGATGCTTTGAAATGGGCTGTCTTTCTTTTCCTTTCATGTAATGTCTGATTTTTATGTGGAAGAGAATGTAAGTAGTGCTGTATAACCCTGCGGATGCTATGCCCTAAGAGGAAAAGCAAATATTGCAAGTCAGACTGAAAAATGTTCAGATACTGTACTGATTAAGTAGAAGGGGAATCTAACCATTTTACATGTGAAAGAAAATGCAGCATATAGGTAAGATTTTTTTTATGTATTACCATTTTGATTGCCAGAAATGAGGTTAAATAAGAATTTTAGGTATTGATGATTTGGCTGATATGGTAGGACTCGTAACCAAGCGTAATTGTTTCATGTAAAAGAGACAGTAGGAGTCTATTTTTAGAATATCAGAGGATGAAGGCTATTTTTCTGAAACATAAGATAGAGTTTGAAATGAAAATGACAGTTTGGAAAAATTTTGGGATTTAAAGTCTAAATATTAAATGTGATTTTTGTATTTTATCTGTATTTATTTATAGATTATATGTTTTCAGGGTAAATAGGCCACATTTTCAGGGTGTGAACTGTTGGAGTCTGGTTTTGCTTTTTTTTTTTTTTTTTGAATTAACATTGAAACATTGAAGTTAGGATCTTATATTGCCAAATACTGAAATACATAGTCTCTTTATTTTTGCTAATACTTTTGATTTGTATCCCTTTCAAAATGCATTTTCCCTGATCCCCACCCCCCCAAAAAACCTGAAATTTTAAACAAAGAGGGTTAAATGAGTAGTAAGGGTAGAGAGTATGGCTGTAAAATAGTAAGTAGTAAATAGTGGTCTTATTATAGCTATTAATTTTGTAAAAGTCATAATGTTTTGTTTAAGCTGTGAGTAAATGTTAGTAAAAAAGAATGAAGAGCAGAGGCAAGCTCTGTTACCTATTGTTTGCAGGTAGTAAGTAAAGAAATTTAAAAAGGTAAGGACCTTTCTAAGGATAGTATCTTCTTAAAATGTATTACTTAAATTATGAACTGTTAAAATTAAGTGAACCAAGATGCTTTTCATCTACTAAAGAAAGAAAAGCACAATCGCAAAATGTAGTCATTGATTATATGATTATTTAAAACTATTTTTCAGATATTCATTTTCATGCATATACTTCATTGAATTACCTAATAGAAACTAATTTCCTCTTTTTCTCTGGCTGTACAAGTAGATTTTCTTTAGTGAGATTGGGTTGCTTTAGAAAAAAAAAAATCAGCTGCATTTCTTGCTCTTGGATTTAAGATTTAGATGCTGAATCATTCTAACCTGTCTTGGACAGTAATTTTTAAAAATTTGATATATTGTAAAACTGAAAAGCAGTTTAATCTATATTTAGCAAAGGAAAAAAATGGATATGGTATAAAATGAATTAAAATCTGATAAGCCAGGGCCTACCTGGCTTAGTCATTACAGGCCTTTACTATATAAGTGAGGCTAAGCTGTTATATTTACATTACAGATCATATTCTTCCCAAAATGTAATTATGCTATGCTTTCCATGAGGATTTAATGTTGCTTGACAATGATCAAAAAGATCTTTTATAATATTCTGTAAACCACTGTAACAATACTTCAGCCAGCCATTTGGTGTTTGTAAATTTTATGCAGTAGAATCATACAAGTGTTAAGATACTTCTGCAGTACTAATGGGCAGTGCACATTGTTTTTATATTTGATACTTTGAGTACCCTAACATAGCCTTGATCAGGAGATTTGAGACTTACTGTGGAGTAGCATCTTTTATACTTAATATTATTTTGAATTCCTAAGCATTGGTAGTTCAGGATTTGAGTACAAGAAATATATTTCATACTATTACTGGGTAGGAAGAGACTTGAGAGTCTGACAGGAAGTAGGTCCTACCTATATTGATGACTCTACATTTTAAGTCATTGATAATTATATTGAAAAAGGTTCTGGAGAATATTTTTGTGGGTATTACTTAAATGTCTTTTGTTAGGACATTTTTATATTAGAAAAGATATTACTGAATTTCCTTTTGAGCTTTGAAATTGATTGAAAAGTTCATGTAAACATAAACAATGATGTCAGGTGTTCATTTACTCCTGACTTATATTCACTTTGGATGAATGTAGGAGAGTTGTCTAAGGGTAAAATAAATAGGTGAATGTTTAGAAGACTGAATATCAGGTGGGAATTTAACTAGTCTTAGTTCTTTTATCCTTTTGGTTTGCTATAGGTAGGCTTATATGTTGGGCCCTTTCAAAAATCTCCTCTAATTTCATATTTAGTAATGAAAATTAGAATTTAGTGAATTTTTATAAGAAATGCTCTTTTTTTAAAAAATTTTTTGGCCTCTCCTGTTGTGGAGCACAGGCTCCGGACGCGCAGACTCAGCGGCCATGGCTCATGGGCCCAGCCGCTCCGCGGCATGTGGGATCTTCCCGGACCGGGGCACGAGCCCGTGTCCCCTGCATCGGCAGGCAGACTCTCAACCACTGCACCACCAGGGAAGCCCAAGAAATGCTCTTTTTTGTTTAGAAGTATTGACACCCATTTCTCCAGTCGTTGAACTTCTAGGGATCACTGTTAAATTTAATTCCTAGGATTACATTCTCCTATTACAAAAATCATAAGTGCTTGAACTTTTTAATTCATCGAAATGTGAGGTTTTTTTTTTTTAATGTTTAAATCAAGTGTTTTTTGTGTATTTATGCCTTTTTGTAGATCAACCATAAAGGCATTTGTTAGTAATCTTTCAAGATCACTTTGGGTATAAACCTATAGTAAATGCTTGATAACTCAGGAAAATCCTGTTAAGTCAATAAAATTTACAGAAAAATTTAAAGGTAATATTAGTATTTTAGGTATATCTAATAACTCCAGCTGCCAATCAGGTGTTTGTAAGCAGACCCTATAAAGCCAACCTTCAATGAATAATTGAGACTTTAGCTTGCATTCAAATGTAATAACTTACCTGCTAAGGTCTTAAAATGTAGCCTGTTAAATAAGCAAGCAAAAATGTCCTAATGTCTTTAGCAAAGCCTTTCTTCACAGTGTTAGCATAAGACTCTAACCAAATTAGGATCACCTCATCAGATTAATGAGGATTGCACATTTGTACACACAAATACACCTACATTTTAATGTACTTATAGAAAAAGGTATTTTATAGTTGTGTTAGTAAGACTGATTTTAAAACCTTAGATTTGATAGCATGTGAACCACAGCTTGATGACTGAAAGTAAGATATATGTACCTTTTAAAATGGGGGGGGAGGAATTACTAATTTGTTATAGGCAGGTTGTTTGTAAACTGTTCTGTGAAATTATAAAACAGTGTCTTACCACATAATGAATATATTAGGCATGACATGTGGTTTCTGAAATTTTCTGTTTAAGTGTACACAACAGAGAAGAATGGTACCACTCTAAATTTTATGATGAACAAATTTCACTGGGCCTTCGATACTATTGGTCGGTTCTCAGTTTCTATAATCTAATCATTATCTCCTCCATTAAGCCAGCAACGCTACCCCCACTCCACTCACTTTGGAAAGAAACTAGGAGCTTCAAATTGGGAGCCAGCTCTAAACCCCACCTGCCTGCTCTCCTTCCCTTAATGTACAATTAATAGTATGTTGTCCTCTTCTGTAAGATGAGTCCATCTTTTTAGGCTCTGGATCTCATTCCCTTCTTTCTTGTCTTAGACTGTGAAGTATCTCTTTTCTTTCCAGCATCTTTAATCTATTCCTTTGTGTTGTAACCTTCTTACCAGCTTTTAAAAACATGCTTACATCTCTTCCAACCTTCTAGCAACCTGTCCAGATTCCTTCCACCAACCCCTCCACCTTATGGCCAGATTGCTCAGAGGTATATACACCGTTCTATTTCCTGACACTACCACCCTGCCCCCCGTTCACTCTTAATTCACTGTAGTGCATCTTGTACTTCCACCACACCTAAAACAACTTAACTAAGGTCACCAGTGACCTCCAACAAATTTTTGTGCTAAGTCCAACAAATTTTTGTCATGATTTCGTTTGACTCCTTAGTAGGCATTCAGCATCTTTGACATGCCTACCTTCTTAAATCACCTGACATACATGACATTGCATTTTTTTCTGGTTTACTTCGTAACTAAATGATGTAATGACTCCAAATCTATATGTGCATCAAAGATGTCTCTTTCTTAACTCCAGACATTTATATTAAAATTCCAATGAGGATTTCTTCATATTTTGTAAGTCCTCAAACTCTGTATGTGCAAGACTGCACTCATCTTTTCCCCCAAACCTGTCCTTAACCTGTTTGTTCCTAATTCACTTGAATAGAAGCACCATCCACCCAATTACTCAAGCTAGATAAATGGAAGTCGCCTTAATCCTCTCACTCTTGCCTCCCTATCCAATGAGACATCAGATCCTGTCTCTTCTA
Organism: Delphinus delphis; assembly: GCF_949987515.2. NCBI lineage: Eukaryota > Metazoa > Chordata > Mammalia > Artiodactyla > Delphinidae > Delphinus > Delphinus delphis. Next base: position 43,161,493 of record NC_082684.1, on the reverse strand, counting down.
CTTACTTTATAGCTCTCAAATTTGCCCACTTCCTTCAGTTCCTACTCTCTGTCACCTTAGTTCAAGCCACTCTTCTCTTTCACCTAGCTAGACTGGTGCAGTAGCAACTTGTTCTTTCCATGTCCATGCTTTCCCTACTCCAGTCTGTTCCTCTGTACTGCATCGAAGTAGGTTTTTTAAAACTAGAAATATAAAAATGAGATTCCTCTTGGAATAAATTAATTTTGGGGCACAAAAATAAAAATAAAAATAAATACCAGTCATTGACAATAAAACTGTGACTAAAATCAGCATGTCTTTAACTTCATGGAATTTATTGAGCACTTATAACATGTTGAAACTTTGAGGACAACAAACATGAATAACCTAAACTAAAAAAAATCTCAGCATTAACACCTCTCTCTCACTCTCCCATGCTCTCTTTTCTCTCTGCTTCAGGGGGAGGGGTCATCTTTCCATCATCAGGTGGCAAGACTAATTCAGGCATTGATCCTCTCTTTGTGGACTGTGACAGTAGCTCCCCTTTCCCTTCCAATCCATCAAACTCAGAGAACTTTTAAAAATACAAATCTGACCTAATTCCTCTCTAGCTCTCTCAAACCTCACATCTACCCAGAGTGTCCAGTTCTGATTCTCTAACATATCATTACAAAGTCCTTTCCTAATCACAGCCTGCCTTTGCAAGCCTCATGTTTATGCTCTTTGCTCTGTATGCAGAAAAAAACAAAAACAACTTATACCACACTGGGTCTATGCCACACTGGCTGTATGCTCTTCACATTCTGAGGCTTTCCCTACTATTACCACCATCACCGCAGCCCCAGCAGAACCATTCATCCCCTCACCTTGCTCCTGTATTCTTTTATGTATTTTACAACACTTACCACATTTTGTCGAATTGGCTGGTTTTACATTTCCACACCTCCTGCCAGACTTGAGGGCCAAAAGTTTTCTGATTTGAATTGCAATACTTTTGCAAAAGTTTGTGATTCATGGTAACTATCAAAAATGCTTGAGCTGTATTTGAAGACATAGTGTCCAAAGTCAGAAAATACATAATCTAGTAGTAGATAGATATACAACTACTATAATACTAGGAAGTTATACTCCTGCTAACTAAAATTGTAAGTTTCTTAAAATTATGATCATATTCATGCCTCTTCTATATTCTTAGCCCCCTTCCCTGCCCTGGCATTTTAGTGGGTGCATAGTTACTCTTCACATCCTTGACTAAACGAAGGGAAGAAGGCTCATCAGCAGTCTAATGGGCTCCACCTCCCATTATTATAGCCCTATCCCACTTCAGAACCCTTGAGGGATGGAAAACCCTCTTGGCTCCCAACCGGGAGAGAGACCCTGCAGGTATTGTGATAGCAAGCGCTGCCCCCATATAAAAGTCATAAAGGCAGAGTCTTTGGAGTAGTTGGAGGCATTTTCTACCATGTGCAATTTTACTCTAAGGTGACTAACAAGACAGCTGTTTTTTTAAAAAAAATGATTGTGAAGAATTACTTATTGTAAGAGATTAAGCAGTTTTGAGTTTTGCAAAGACCATCAGGTAAATTTAAAACTTTGTTTATAGCATCATCTTTTTTTTTTACTCGAAATAAATTTCCTTTCAAGCAGGCAGTTGTTTTTAAGTAGAATTCTTTATTCATTTATATCTTGTTTTTACACATGATAACTGCATTCTGAACTTAAAATTTTATGGCCATAGTTTCTCATGGTACTTAAAACACTCTTGACATCCACTAACTTTTAATTCCAATGAATTTAAACTACCAATTTTTATCTATAAAACTATATTCTTAATCATTAAGAATTTCTCAAATGTTTGGTAAAACCTTAATAAATACCTTATTTGCAATTGATGGGTTCATTTTGTTTACTTGCTTTTGGAAGAAACTTTGATTTCAAACCAGTGCTTTTTAAAAACAATTGCTTTTACATATACTGGATACAACAGTCTTCTTTGAATTCTGTAAGATCATAAATACTAAAAATGAGGTGTTAGTCTGAGGAGAGACTGTTGTGATTACGAGGGACAGGCAAAGCATAGACCCAGTGTGGTATAAGTTGTTTTTGTTTTTTTCTGCATACCAGAAGTCCTTAAAATTAGTATCTGAAATGATTCTTAGGCTACCAGATTACTCTTTTCTTGAGTTAACTCATTGGCAGTTGTTTTCACAACCTTGTAAAAGCAAAAATTTTTAATGCAGTTGGGAAAAAATTGCCATGTCTTGATCTGAGTATTTAGTAAAGACCTCTATTAACTCTGTAGTGATTATTAAGTCTGTATGTATATTGCTAACTATTAAGTCTGTATATTGCTAATTTTTTTTTTTTTTTTTGCGGTACGCGGGCCTCTCACTGTTGTGGCCTCTCCCGTTGCGGAGCACAGGCTCCGGACGCGCAGGCTCAGCGGCCATGGCTCACGGGCCCAGCCACTCTGCGGCATGTGGGATCTTCCCGAACTGGGGCACGAACCCGTGTCCCCTGCATCGGCAGGCGGACTCTCAACCACTGCGCCACCAGGGAAGCCCGTATATTGCTAATTTTTGAGGCTTACTAGAACTTCGACTTAAGTTTCTTAAATTTTGTTAAACTGAAAGTACTCCGATGCTATAAGTCATTTTTTTTTTTAAGAAGATATTGGGGGTAGGAGTTTATTAATTAATTAATTAATTTTTGCCGTGTTGGGTCTTCGTTTCTGTGCGAGGGCTTTCTCTAGTTGTGGCAAGCGGTGGCCACTCTTTATCGCGGCGCGCGGGCCTCTCACTATCATGGCCTCTCTTGTTGCGGAGCACAGGCTCCAGACACGCAGGCTCAGTAGTTGTGGCTCATGGGCCTAGTTGCTCTGCGGCATGTGGGATCCTCCCAGACCAGGGCTTAAACCCGTGTCGCCTGCATTAGCAGGCAGATTCTCAACCACTGAGCCACCAGGGAAGCCCTGTAAGTCATTCTTAATGAATGTACTGAAAGAAAAAAAAGACTGTACTGAGGGAAAGACTTTTCTGTTGATTGCCTCATGCTTTTTATGTTATATATTTTAATCGACCTTGATTGCCTCATGTTTTTTTAATATATTTTAATTAACTACATGTTTATTGATCTTGGCTATATTATTAGCTGTTAAAAACTTAAAAAAATTTTTTGCTGTCTGGATTTGTGAGCACTCAATATTTATTGCTTGACAGTTGCCTTTGCTTTGAATATGGCTTTGAAAGACAAAAGTCTGAATTCTTGTTTTGGATCATGGAAAAATAGTAGTACTCTGGGGCTTCCCTGGTGGCACAGTGGTTAAGAATCCGCCTGCCAATGCAGGGGACACGGGTTCGAGCCCTGGTCCGGGAAGATCCCACATGCCGCGGAGCAGCTAAGCCTGTGTGCCACAACTACTTAGCCTGCACTCTAGAGCCCACGAGCCACAACTACTGAGCCCATGGGCCACAACTATTGAAGTCCGCGCGCCTAGAGCCCATGCTCTGCAACAAGAGAGGCCACCGCAGTGAGAAGCCCGCGCCCCGTAACGAAGAGCAGCCCCTGCTCGCTGCAACTAGAGAAAGCCCGCGGGCAGCAACGAAGACCCAATATAGCCAAAAATAAATAAATCTATTAAAAAAAAAAAAAGTAGTGCTCTGAAATTAAATTATGATAATTTATATGAAAGAAGTATATCAGTGTTTTCTTTGTTTCTCCATAGTATTGTTAAACTTCAAGAATTTTCCCAAATATTAATTTATAAGTAGTCTATCAGAAAAGGAAATATTAAAACCCCAAATCCATTTGTTTGCATAAGAAGAAATCATTAGGTTTATATAATTAGTAAAATGTAACACACAAATAGGTATTTGTAGGAATAGTTGTTTCTGTATGAATGTTTCCATTAATTTTTTTTCCACAGAACTAAATTGTAGTTATGTATATAGTTTCCTTCCTTAAGAAATAATTTTCATTGTTCTATTTTAAGGGGTTGCAAAGTCAACTACAGAGGCCCTGCAAGAAAGGCAAATGAGAAAAGCAGGCTACTGTGATACAAGAGGGGCTGGTGGAGTCTGGGACAAAATAAAATTTATATGGCTCATTTACGTGCATTTAAATTTCTTTAAAACATTGTGCTATCCAAGCAAAAAACCTTTGCCATGCGACTTCGCAGCCTCTGGTTTATATTCATTCAACAGTAACAAAATTTTAATATTAATTTGTGGATTATTTTAAAATAATAAATACATTTGTGATTATTATGCTTATCTATCAGTATATTCCTATGGGCCACATGATAATTTTGAGGATTTTTAAAAAAACACTAGATGAGGTGAAAACATTCTCACCCCATTCCTAAACCTTTTCCTCATGGCTAATCTTAGTCCCCACAGTGATAATTAACAGGAAGCTTCAAGTGATAAATGGGGTGAAGAGTAGAGATTGTATATCTTGACAGTCGCATCAAACCAGCTCTATCAAAATATGAATTAAAGTATGGCATTGTAGGATTTTGAGAAAAATTCATATTTTCTGGCTTCATTAAAATTTTATCCCCTTACCTTGGGTTCCCAAAACAAGAAACAAAGAAGACAGTGTATCTCCTATTCATTGTTCTGTATATTTATATAGTTTATCTTTACAGCCTGAGGAAGAACCTGATCCTGAAGAGAGGGACAGCTTCCTTCAACAGCTTTATAAGTTTATGGAAGACAGAGGTATTTTCATGCTTATTATTTAAAAGCAGACATTTCTGGGAATTCCCTGGCAGTCCAGTGATTAGGACTCAGCGTTTTCACTGCTGAGGGCCCAGGTTCAGCCCCTGGTCTGGGAACTAGTGCGGCATGGCCAAAAAAAAAAAAAAAAAGTAGACATTTCTTTTACTGTTTTATATTCTAGGTTTATGTATTATTTTTGTTCAAATCCTGGTACAGGGATTTGGATTTCAAGCCTAAGAATCAGTTATAGCTGATAATAATAAGTATTGGGAATACAGACAACTACTAATATCTAGTTTGAGTACAAATGTAGAGGAAAAGTAGTTTTGGTATAGTTAAATTTTATCTTCTTGAGACTTATGAAACCAGAAAATATTATAATAATATTTGAGTAATAGAAAGTGAACAATCATAAGGTAAATCTACATACCCATTATTTACTAATGGCGTTTTTGTGGCAAGTAAACTAGTCTGATCCTTGGTCTCAACAAATTAAACATAATAGCCCCTATCTAAACGGAGTAGGATTTCTAATAAAGTTAGAAGAAATAGAAGCTTTATAAATCATCATACTTACTGGCATTATGTAAGTCCTGGAAATCCTCAGATAAATCAGTTCTACTGGCCTTCAACAGTGATCCTTCAGATGACTGCCACCCGTCTTAACGTTTGTGTTGAAGCATTCAAAATGGAACCATGGCCTAAAATGTGCCCTTTCCATTGTATGTTTTCTTGCCCAGGCTTCTTGAACCAGCAACATCATTGGCTACACCTTGCAGGCCCAAGGTTTGATTTAGTTTTATCCAATTCAGTGGCAGTTAGAGAGGTTATTTTATTAGTTGTGGCAGTAAAACTAAAGACCACCACAATACTGTGTAAAGAATATAGAGAATATTTTGTGTTGTCTTATATAATTTGAGGTTCTTTAAATATATGCCTCTGATTAGTGATATTTGGGAAATTAGAAATTGATAAGCTTTGTTTTAAACTTAGTATTTTCCGTTGGAATTAACATGGTATTTCTGCTCTCTGATATTTAAAAGGTACTCCAATCAACAAACCACCTGTATTGGGCTATAAAGATCTCAATCTCTTCAAACTTTTCAGACTGGTTTATCATCAAGGTGGATGTGACAAGGTAAGTAAGACTGTAATGCAAAGTTAAATTGTCTAATGTTGCACTATAATATGTACTTTAGGTAATAAGCACATTTTCTTAATGAACATACAGTATTAGTGTAAAGATTATTTCCCTTTGCAAACATTAACAAATAAAAACTTAATTTTCCAGATTGATAGTGGTGCTGTATGGAAGCAAATTTATATGGACCTTGGCATTCCTATTTTGAATTCAGCTGCTTCCTACAATGTAAAAACTGCTTATAGAAAGTAAGTAGTATAGTTTATTCATCAAAGAATACATATTTACAAGGAGTATTTTCCACTTAATTTGTTAACAGTTAAATAAGAACACATCAGTCGAAGAACATTAAAGTCAGAGAAAGTATATAAAAAGGTTTCGGTTAATAAATACTGTGATTGAAAGTTATTTCAGTGTACCAAGTCTGCTTTACTCCATTTTTCATGTTCTGATTTTCTTTTCAAAATCACAGATACAGGCAGTGTTTATAGTCTGAAATTACGATACATTTTATAGAGTTGTACCTTTTGTGGTGAACAGCCTTCACATCAAAACTATGATAGCTGTGTTCACTTATCACAAGCTCAGATTTTTCAGGAAAGAAATTTTATTTTCTGATCAATATTTTTGTCTGTTTTCCTATATAAAACACCAATAAATCAGTAACAGAAAAAATACTTTGTAAAAAAAAAAGGCTTGAGTTTTACTTTTCAAAAAACATGTGTGTGTTTAATATAGTATTCAAGTTAAATGTAAAGACTAAAATTTCTTAAAATGAAATATTGTTTGTTTAGGTATCTCTATGGTTTTGAGGAGTACTGCCGTTCTGCAAATATTCAGTTTAGAACTATTCACCACCATGAACCAAAAGTAAAAGAGGAAAAAAAAGACTTAGAAGAATCCATGGAAGAGGCTCCAAAAGTAGATCAAGAAATGCCTTTAGTAGAAGTGAAGAGTGAACCTGAGGAAAACATTGATTCAAACAGTGAAAGCGAAAGAGAAGAAACAGAATTAAAATCTCCAAGGGTTAGTAGTTAAGACTAGTTTTATCTAGTTCGTTTTTAGCATTATTTTAACCTTTTTATTATGGGCATTTTCAGATATACACAAAAAGACTCCTATGAACCTAGTTTATTTTCCAGTATTTGGTTGTGCTTCAGCCAGGCTAGCCTAGCTCCCTTTCTCTAAATATACCACATATTATTTCTTCTACCTGAAAAAACATTCCTCCTCTTGTTCTGTTTATGTTTGTTCAAGTCATTCTCATCTGGGGTCAGTCTCAAATATTCACTTCCATCAAGTCTTTTGCTAAAGTGTCACCTCACTGAAGCCTATCCTGGTCACCTTACCTAAAATTGTAACCTACCTCCTCTCTTTGGCACTGGCAATCCCTCTAATGTTGCTGTTTCTATCTGTAATTTACTTACTTGTTCAGTTTACTATTTATTGTTTCTTTTACCCCACTCTGGACTAGTATCACACTCCACAAGGGCAGGGATTAGTGTTTATTCCATTAATTGAGAGATCCCAGGCATCTAGAATAGTGCCTGGCACATAGTAAGGACTTATTAAATAGTTGTTGAGTGAATGAATCTCCTCTTTATAATACCTGTGCCCTCAGCCAGGTGGGATCTTTTCTTTCTCTTGACTTCACAACACACTGTACAGCTCTTGTGGCAGTTTTTCATGCTCTGCCTTGTTTCCTAGTCATGTGCACACTGGTTTTATGTTCTAACTCTACTCTTCCTCTCCATTAGTATATAACTCAAATCAGGAATTGTCCCTCACTATTTTGATCTTTGTCTGATGATGTCTACACAGTAGGATTTATCAAATTTTAGAAGTAGAAAGAAAATTTAATCACACTGTCAAAGAAGTTCACTTATTGTAATGCATCTTATTTTTCAGTGAAATTGTATTTAAAAGAAAAGGTGAAATCATCTTCTCTTTTATTTGCTCAGAAACCATTTTTTAAAACTGTCCATTTTATCATCTAGTAAATGGAATCTTCTAGTGAATTTCATGAAACATCCAAAGTGGTTTGTTTCTTTTCTTTCTTTAATTTTTAAAAATTGTAAATACACATAACATAAAATTTATCATCTTCACCGTTTTTACACGTGCAGTTCAGTGGCATTAACTACATTCACATTGTTGTACAACCATCACCACCATCCATCCCCAGAACTTTTTTCATCTTGCAAAACTGAAACTGTACCTGTTAAACAGTAACTCCTCATTCCTCTCTTCCCCAACCTCTGGCAACCACCCTTCTACTTTCTATGAATTTGACTACTCTAGGTACTTCATATAAGTGGAATTATGTAATATTTGTCCTTTTGTGACTGGTTTATTTCACTCTGCATAAGATCTTCAAGGTTCATCCATGTATGCATTAGAATTTCCTTCCTTTTTTTTTTTTTTTTGTGGTACGCGGGCCTCTCACTGTTGTGGCCTCTCCTGTTGCGGAGCACAGGCTCCAGACGCACAGGCTCAGCGGCCATGGCTCACGGGCCTAGCCGCTCCGCGTCATGTGGGATTCTCTGGACCGGGGCACAAACCCATGTCCCCTGCATCGGCAGGCGGACTCTCAACCACTGCACCACCAGGGAAGCCCTTCCTTCCTTTTTAAGACTGAATAATATCCCTTGTATGTATTGTGGACATACTTCCTTGTCATTACATAAAGACCCTCCTCATCTTTATGTAAAGCATCTGCAGAGTACTGCGTAGTACGGATGTTTCATAAATTTACCTTCCTCAAGATTTTGTCCAATTTTTTATGATTATAAAAAGTGATGCAATAAATATGCTTGTAAAAATGTCCTCCCCATTTATCTAAATGTAGAGGTTTGTAAAAATATCCTCCTCATTTATCTGAATACAGAGGCCAGACTTCTAAAAATGGGATTTCTGGGATAAAGGTATAAGTTATACAAACCTAAATTTTGATGGATAACAGATGCTTTCATTCATTTACCTACAAATATTTAAAGAGCACCTGCCATGTGCCAGGCACTGTCTAGATCTGAGGTTACAGAAGTGAGTAAGACAGAGACCCTGCCCTCATGGAACTTACATTTAAGTTCTTTTTTTTTTTTTCCCCGACCTTTGATGTTTAAATAGCACATAGTCGGCGACTAGGTAAAACATTTGTTATACTGAGATATTGTTAAGTATTCTAGTGCTCCCAAAGTTCTTGGCTCTTTTTTTATCCTCACTTTATTCCAAGTAGAGGGGAATTCTGCCAGTGTATAGAGGTTGACTGGAAGGAGAATTTAGGAGATAATGAAATGGCTCAACAGTTTCATGGTCATTTGAGCATGCAGCAAGAGACTGGATAAAAGCTGCTGGGCGTATAACAAGTTACTGCTGGCCTAGTGAGCTCTCCAGATACTCATTCAAAGAAATGAGCTCACTTTTTGGCCATTGATACAGTTCAGTCCTTTTAAAATGTAATCACACTGAAACACAGTGATACGTTAATTTTATCTTAGTAAACAGTAGAATTAGAGATGACAGAACTTCTAAAAACTTAAGGGACTGATTTATTATTATTAACTTACATCATTGACACTTAGATAATTCTTTAAAAAATTTTATTATAGTCAGGAAATATTAAAAGTGAGATAATAGAGTGAACACAGGAGAAAATCTTTATTTTTTATGTAGTATGTAGCCAGGGATCATAGTACACTTGGACATAATTAAGTGATTTACATGGGTTATTCTTTTCCTTTTGAGAGGAAGAGAAAAGTGTTCAGGAGTTGATGGGTTACCAGTGTCATGCCTCAAGCTAGAGAGAAGACGAGTCATTGCTGTGAAGGTTTAAGGAAAAGATGCATTTTTCTATGTTTTTTTGCCCTTTGTAGTGATAGTTACTTTAAAGCTTTTATCCCCCTATTAGGGACGAAGACGAATTGCTCGAGATGCAAATTCTATTAAAAAGGAAATTGAAGAAGAGAAAACAGAAGACAAATTAAAAGATAATGATACAGAAAATAAGGATGAAGATGATGACTATGAAACTGCAGAGAAAAAAGAAAATGAGTTACTACTGGGGAGAAAAAATACACCAAAGCAAAAGGAGAAGAAAATTAAAAAGCAGGAGGATTCTGACAAAGACTCAGAGGAAGAGGAAGAGAAGAGCCAAGAGAGGTACATTATCTTATATTTGTTCTCCAGAAGCACCTGTCTGGGGTACAGCAGCGCTCTGTTCCTGCTTAGAGATTCAGGTTTGAGGGAATGTTTTCTTATTGGGACTTCCATTCCTCTTGTCTAATGAAGGTGAGACACATTGTGAAGATGATGTGTATCGCCTTTCGGAATTGGAGAATATACTGGTCGCACCATTTTAATAGCACTTGTGCCCTAAACAGTGGCCTCAAAGAAGGCTGCGCCACCCAGTCAAAAGAAAGGTCCTGCAGTTGACAGCAGGGAAGGGAGCTGGAGAAAAATGGAGGAAGTGGACAAGAGGAAACAGCGACAGCAAAAATTCCATTTTAAAAAAGGTACAATTTGGGAAAGCTAACAAACACATGGGTGCACAGTACTAGCAGATGTTTCTGTGTGTTAGCTTTATCTAAGAACATTTTTCTTTTTCAAGTTATTGTATTAGAATAAGTGGCATGCACCCCTGATTCTAGTTTGGAAAGTACATTCTTGCCCCACAACACGACAATTAAATTTCGGCCTTTTAATGTTCATCCTGTTTGCTGTTGAATGAAAACTGTTTTTGTTTTTTCTCATGTATTACACACGTATGGACTGAATTGACTTAAAAATAACCAATGATTAGGCAGTCTAGCTAGATCACGGTAATGTCCAACTATGTTCAGTTGGCCATTTCTTTGTTGTCAAATGGATTTACTAATTTTTAGACACTACTAAAAAATGAATTTTAATTCAGCAACAGCAGCATAACACACTTACTTGTATAGAAGCTCTCCTCCATAGTTATTTTTTGATTATCATCTGATGCTAAATTTTCTAGAAATGTGAGTTACTAAGCAAAATTGGGAACAGTGGCCTGCTGCCTCCGACTAGTGGCTGACACCCATCTGAAAAATAACCGTTGAGAAAATTACTGGAAAAATAGTAATGATTGGTGAGCGGGAGGTAATTTTATGATTCAGTACAAATAGGTGCAGGAGCTTTCACAATTACATGTGAATTAGGTTAGTGAATAAAGCAAGTTCTGTCGTGAAATAGGATTAGGATTAGGGAAAGTGGGAGGAAGTAATTCGAGTTGAGTATAATGATGTGAGTATAGTATTTGAAGTATTCGGACAATAAATTTAAGCAAAGATAAACCACCTAAAACGTAAGGCCTAATTACAGTTTGAAGATGTGTTAAAAATAAGCATCAAAATGTGTATATTTTATAGTAATGCATCAAACGTGTAATGCACATATATACACATACACACTATGTGGTTTGAAAAGCCTTTATAATTAATTGATATGTAAATGGAATATTTATTTTAGAGACAGAAAATTTCAGACTTGAATATGAAGAATGGTATTTCCTTTTACTAAATAAAAATTGAATATACAAACATAGTCTGTATTCTCATTCAGTAGCAGGAATTATGGAAATAGGAAACTTTTTTATTTATAGAGACTTCTGTCTTAAGTAGTTTCTCATGGTGTTTTGAAATTACCTTATCAGGATATAATTGGAAGATGCCCTTGGAAAGAAAACATTCCCACTGCTAATGGGTTATCAAAGCTTCTTCATGTCGGGTCCCCCAGTGGTCCCTAAAATAATGCCCTATGTTTATGACAGAACACAGTACCTCCTTTTAAGCTTTTTAAAACTCTTGTGACACTAGTGTGATCTTTGATGCAAATCTTTTCTGAATCCTTGCCAGGCTAATAAAGAATGTTTTATTTATAAAAATATGAAAAATATTGTTGGACCTCCCTGTGTGAATCTCCTTTATATCTGATTATCAAAACAAAGAAGAACTGAGGGGAGATGCGTAAAAACAAATAGGAATCAACATTAGATATGCAAAGTTTTGTTCTCCTGGTGCTATGCCACAGTTATAACAAGTGGCCTGATACTCAAGTATCGTTTCTTTGTTAGGGTGGGGAAACCTTTAAAATAGAAACTATCAGTAATTTAAAAGATAGAGTTACTAAGGTAGTTAGCCCTTGTTCATTATTTTGCCCACCAAAAAACTAGTCTTGGTTAAGAACCGTTCTGAATTGAGCCGAAAGTAGTAGTAAAGTAGACTTAAAAGGCATTTTAGTTGCAGGAAGTTAAAAACTATCTTTAGGTCATTTTCACCTGTAAGGTGGCACTTGAGTATGAATCCTAAAGACTTTTTCAAAGCATGTTGTCCTTATTTTGCTTTATCAAAAGTGACTTATTTGACTCCACATCATCATTAACTGTGATTATTGATTGGCCTTTAAGAAGTATGGATTTCCTTTTGGTACAGTGCACCTTTACATAGTAAATAAAGTCCTTAGTAAGTAGTCTGTAAAAATCTTCTCCTTCTCCTCCTTCTTCTCCTCCTCCACTGACATGAATTAGGTTATGACTCTTCTACATGTTGGATTCTTTTAGCGTATATTATTTTGTTTTCCATTAAGTTATTAGTAGCATTATCAATGTTATAACTTACTGCAGGGAAGAAACCGAAAGCAAATGTGACTCTGAAGGGGAGGAAGATGAGGAAGACACAGAACCTTGCCTAACAGGAACCAAAGTGAAAGTAAAATACGGACGAGGGAAAACACAGAAAATCTATGAAGCCAGTATTAAAGGCACTGAAATTGATGATGGAGAAGTTTTATACTTGGTACATTACTATGGATGGAATGTCAGGTAAGCAAGAAATTATTTTCTTTTTTTGAAATTTCTTTCATTGGTTCAGAAAGATCAATTTAATGTTTTAAAGAACTAAAGCAAATAGTATATTTGTATTTACAAAGCACACCTTGTATCTGAATTTTCCAAGACTCCTGTCATTCCCACTGTTTTACTAGCTATGTCAATACTTCCAGCCAAAGGTCACCAGGATCACATCTGTAGTTGAACAAGTTGGATTTATTACTCATTTTCAGTGAGGGAGAACACACAGCTTGGAGAACCACGTGGCACCTCAGTTAGAGGGTGGATCTGTGAAAGCTTACAGTACCACCTTGGGGAAAAGCAATACCCCAGGATTCTGTGGAAACATCCTGTAGGGAGCCAGGCCCATGGCGCCCAACAGTGCAAGTGGTTTTTGTTTGTTTGTTTATTTATTAAATTTATCAGAAATCAAACCTGTATCAAGCACTGTAACAATTCTGAATTGGTTAATTAATAAAAAAAAGAATATTAGATAGGACTTAGATCTGAGCTTCTGTTAGGTGATTTTGGGGTGGGTTTAAGGAAATGGGGCTTTGCTCTAGACTGGATGCTGTCAAGAAGTGGGGGGTAATTCTGTGATTGGTTATCTTAATCTTATCTATAAGGAGAGAAGACTAGAGCAAGGTTAATGCTATAATTGGTAAAGCAGCAGCAGTCAGGAAAACAAAGGATGCTCGGTCATTTTTGTGGCTTGGAAAATGTTCCTGTTTTTTTCTGGGTTGAGACACAACTAGGGAGTGGTCTTGTTTTTGTCTTGATCCATTATGGTCACGGAACAGACCTGTCTGATGTTGATGTTCTGTGAAATTGTTCACATTCAACATGAGAACAACACGCCCAAGCTGTGAGGGCCAGAACAGCTCCGTAGCAACAGCAAGGCCCAGCTAATAGTACCAGGCTAGTTCCTGAATGGCAGGGACTACTTTTCTCTTTCTCCTTTAGAAAGTCTTGTGTGTTCAGTATCTCTGCTTGCCCTGTAGTTGCTTTGAGCCAGAGTGCTCCAGAATTTCCCTACATACTCAGTGTGTGCCCTGTTACGCCTCAATTCCCTCATCTGAATTGGGGAAGACAGAGTACCTATTTTACAGGGATTCTGTGAGAAGCAGTGCTAATATCTACATTAACATGCAAAGTTAATATAATTAGTGCCTAATATAGTTAGTAAGTGCTCAATAAACATTAACTTTTCTTTAGTGAGGGGGAGTTTGGTTTCTGTCCTCTCACATCATTTTAAAAGAGTATGGTTTTAATGAATAGCGTATAAAACTTGAAAATTTCTTTTCTCTTTTCTCAAACCAGCCCTTGTGCCCTTCACATTTCTGCCAACACTAAAAACAAACTTTTTCGTCCATCTCCCAGTTGTTTTGTATGTATGTACTGAATTTGGGAAGAAAGACCGCACTTACCAACCTCGAGTCCCTGCTTTGCAGTTGCAGCCCATTGTAGCCTTTTTTCCTCAGATTCTATTTAGTTCACATCCATCTACTTTTATTTACCATCAGTGTGTCTTTTCTGCTTTCCAGAATTTCCCCCTTCTGTCATCCTTCTGTCTCATTTTTTTAATGTATTACTGTATGACTCTTCTTCACAGTCATTTTATTACATGCTCATGTTCTTCCTAACTGGTTACCTAACTGGAATTCACATGGTTATGGGTTTTCATTGACCTTCCATACTGCTAGATATTGGGTTAATGCAGGAGAAGATCATTTTTAAACCATAGTATAGGTAGTCATGGTACTGTGTCAGCTGAACTTGCGCATATTGGAACAGTGTCCTTCTTTTGCGTGACTTCACGGTAATTCGGTAACAAAGTGAGGGTATGGTTGCCATCATCATGGTGCAGTTCAAAGCAAGGACTGCCTGTAGTTTTTTTGCTTAAATGTTCAGATTTTAGATTCTGGTTGAGCTCTATAAATACCTATATATTCATATAATATGAAAGTTGTTATTTAGTTCTAGGAAGTTTAATTCCTTATTTGCCCCTGATTAGTAACTTGGACTGACTATGTTAAAATTTAGAAGTGATGTCAATATTTTGGGAAAGGGGAAAATGAGGAGTTCTCAACTTGAGCTAAACAGAATAAACGTAGGTAAAGGAAATATCTATAAAAAATTTCAGTCTTAGAGGTGATACAATTCAGAATAAAATTTTATTAGAAATACTGGAGGCTAGAGAGAGTTCTGAGAGGAAAAGAGTTGAAAAGGCCTTCATAAAATAATCCGGAACTGAGCATATTACAAACTTGAATTTACCTGACTTGTTTTGCATTATTCGATCAATAGAATGAATTCCAGTGCAGAATCACTTATTTCATTAAGCTCAGATGTGTGGGAGTTGTGGAAAAGAAGGCAGTTCAAACAATCTTGAATCTGTTTAGAGTTTGCCTACCCTGCTATCCCTGTAAGCCTGTTTTCCCTGAGAAATTCTCTTGCCTTGCCCTGTTGGGGGCAGGTACATAAAACACCTAGTAGAGTACTTGGCACACACGTTACCAGCAAACTAGCATCCGTGCCCTTCGCATTTCTGCCAACGCTAGAACCAAATTCTTTAGCCTATCTCACTGTTGTTTTTATTTGGTGAGTACCTTTCAAATAAGGTATTCTTGTGAATTTTTAATATATTCTTTATTTTAAGGTATGATGAATGGGTGAAGGCTGACAGGATAATCTGGCCGTTGGACAAAGGTGGACCAAAGAAAAAACAGAAGAAAAAAGCTAAAGTATGTACATAGGTGCCATATCCTTTATGATAGGTACAGGAATTATTCATATTGTATTTTCTGTAAACGTTGTTTTCTCATTGTATAATCATCTTGAGTCTTTCAAAGTAATTGTGATTTTCTCTTCTACAACACAGAAGCTTAAAAAGTAAAAAATGTAAACACATTACCACGCTGTTTCAGGAAAGGTGAAAACCAGCAACCCCTAGGGCACAGACTTCAAACACAAAGGCCTATGAGGTTCTCTAGAAAAGGGGTGTAAAGTAGGACTGAGAGTGACAAAGGAGAGGTCAAGTTCCTCATCTAGAGAGAATGGAACTAACTACTCTGCTGTGGGATGCAGACCCAGGGTTGCCAGATTTTAGGATTTTTCAAGACAACTGTATTTTTTAAAATGTGAAATCTAATTTTTAAATGCTGGAAGCTGATACTAAATTTTAAGACATACGTTGGCCAGTTGTACCCTCATGCACGCCCACAATTTTCAGCCTTTGCTGTAGAGATGATGACGTATCTTTCTTTTCCTCAGGGAATAGTAAGAAACAAGGGGGAGAGCTGAGTAGTGTATAGCTCTGTAATGTACTGACTCTGACCTTCACAATATAATTGCAGTGTTACAAGTTGAAGTTGTAGAACATCATATTCACATAAGTACAAAAATATTTTAGAAAACGATTTAATTTTAATTTTTCCATAACTACAGATTAGGAGTTGACATAACAAACCTTTTTGAGTTATAGTTTTACTTGGAGAAGTAGACTGGTGCTTCTCATACATTTTGTTGTTGTTACCCAGAACAAAGAAGACAGTGAAAAGGATGAAAAGAGGGATGAGGAGAGGCAGAAGTCAAAACGGGGACGACCTCCTTTAAAATCTACTCTTTCATCAAACATGCCATATGGTTTGTCTAAGACTCCAAACAGCGATGGAAAATCAGGTACCAGAAGTGCTCACATCAATATGCCAGACAGCTCACCTCTGTCAAATGGAATGGAAGGTGCTGAATTCTGAGAATCACTGGTTTTCTAAAAATCAATAATAAAAACAATAAAACTTCAGTTTGCGAGAGATTCATAGCAAGTCATCTAGGTTTTTTTTTTTTTAAGGAATCAATTTTATTTATTTATTTATTTTTGGTTGTGTTGGATCTTTGTTGCTGTGCACGGGCTTTCTCTAGTTGCGGCAAGCGGAGGCTACTCTTCGTTGCGGTGCGTGGGTTCTCATTGCCGTGGCTTCTCTTGTTGCGGAGCACGGGCTCTAGGCATCTGGACTTCAGTAGTTGTGGCTCGCGGGCTCTAGAGCGCAGGCTCAATAGTTGTGGTGCACGGGCTTAGTTGCTTCACGGCATGTGGGATCTTCCTGGACCAGGGATCGAACCTGTGTCCCCTGCCTCGGCAGGCAGATTCTTAACCACTGCACCACCAGAAAAGTCCCTAGGCTTTTACTATATGATTTAAACTACAAAATTTGATTTGAAGAAAATGTTTATTTTGCTGTATCATGTTTATTTAAAATTTAGTGATGTTTTACTTAATTAGGAATAACTTTTCTTGTTAATACCGTAGGAATATTCTTTTTAAAAATTGTTTATTTATTTTTGGCTGCATTGGGACTTCGTTGCTGTGCGCAGGCTTTCTCTAGTTGTGGCGAGCGGGGTCTACTCTTGGTTGCGGTCTACTCTTCGTTACAGTGCGCGGGCTTCTCATTGCGGTGGCGGTGGCTTCTCTTGTTGCGGAGCACGGGCTCTAGGTGTGCGGGCTTCAGTAGTTGTGGCACGTGGGCTTAGTTGCTCCGTGGCATGTGGGATCTTCCCGGACCAGGGCTCGAACCCGTGTCCCCTGCGTTGGCAGACGGATTCTTAACCACTGCACCACCAGGGAATCCCCCCTAGGAATATTCTATTTTAACAGAGGGTGCATTGACAAGCCATGCGTCCTCCTGTGTGCTGCACTGTCCTACAAAGCATGTGCCAGTGTCTCCTGTAATCTATTGCTGTTCACCTAGGATCTTTCAATAAAGTTGTGACTGTGTTGTTCAAAGACAGGACAAACTAATGTGGTAGAGGCATGTTTTGTGATGAATATAGGTGAACATATGTTATTCTGATTTTACCGTTTTTCCCACTTTTCTACCTTTGTATATTTTTCCATGTAATTTAAGAAATGTTAAATTTAGCAAAACGTTCATATAAAAATTTCCCTCCCTTGAAGAAAAAAGCTTTTCTGAACCACAGGATTGCCAGGAGTCCACCGTGTGGAGAAAACGGCATCTTTCTTCCTCTTTACTGCCATCTGCTGGAAGGTTGTCATAATACACAAATGCAAGACGTCCACAAAGGGGAAGATGCCCTCTTAGATGCATGCCCATGTGCAGTGTATAGTCTACAGAACTGTACATGGTCTTGCTAAACTAGTTCATAAAAGTAAAAAACTACTTTTAAAAAAAATTTATTTATTTTGTTTATATTTATTTTTGGCTGCGTTGGGTCTTCATTGCTGCGTGCAGGCTTTCTCTAGTTGGGGCGAGCGGGGGCTGCTCTTCGTTGTGGTGCGTGGGCTTCTCATTGCGGTGGCTTCTCTTGTTGCGGATCACTGGCTCTAGCTGCGCGGGCTTCAGTAGTTGTGGCACATGGGGTCAGTAGTTGTGGCTCATGGGCTCTAGAGTGCAGGCTCAGTAGTTGTGGCGCACGGGCTTAGTAGCTCCGGGGCATGTGGGATCTCCCTGGACCAGGGCTCAAACACGTGACCCCTGTATTGGCAGGTGGATTCTTAACCACTGCGCCACCAGGGAAGTCCCTACTTTTTTTACCATGAGAAAAAATTCTAAATTCTGTATATGATAAAACCACAAAATAAAACCACACCTTTTCACTTAAAAAGTACATTTAAGCTTGCTTTTTTGCACTTCTTTAGAATATGAGCACCATGTGGGTAGAATTTTTGTATTTTACAACTTCTATACCATCTTAGAACCCTAGTTATTATTTTAAAAATTTTCTGAGTTAAAGAGAATGATTTAAGGTAGCTGGCCTGTACTTTCCTGTCTCTTAATCAGAGGAATATTTAAAGTTTTGAGAATTCAAGCTTCTCATTCTGTACATCTTTTCAGAATTAAGTAGAATATCATATTCCTTTCTAAGGACACAAAATGGGCATCTCATTTATTAATCAGTACCTTCTAGATCTCAGATCAAACCACTTAACATATTAACTTCATATCTCAGTACTAGTCCTTTGCTTTTTCTAGGGGTTACTGTAGCCTAAATACGATACTAGTAAAAATTGCAAAATAGCTCTTTTATGGAATTGAGACAGTAATATTTTCTATGCAATGTATTTTCACATGGAATTTGAGGTCTCCCCTCCCCCATTTTGGCACAAATGTATGATTTATTTTTTTTTAATTTATTTATTTACCTTTGGCTGCGTTGGGTCTTCGTTGCTGCGCGTGGGCTGTCTCTAGTTGTGGTAAGCGGGGGCTACTCTTCATTTTGCTGCGTGGGCTTCTCATTGTGGTGGCTTCTCTTGTTGCGGAGCGCAGGCTCTAGGTGCGCAGGCTTCAGTAGTTGCGGCGTGCGGGCTCAGTAGTTGTGGCGTGTGGGCTCTAGAGCACAGGCTCAGTAGTTGTGGTGCACAGGCTTAGTTGCTCTGTGGCATGTGGGATCTTTCCGGGCCAGGGCTTGAACCCGTGTCCTCTGCATTGGCAGGCAGATTCTTAACCATTGTGTCACCAGGGAAGTCCTGATTTATTTTACATAAGAAATTTCTACAAGGAGGTATTCAGAGGTACTTGATAAAGAGTTTTGTCTTTGGCAGAATTTTTATTATAAAATTGCATTGGTAATTAAGATAGAAACCTTTGTAATACAGTATTTCCTCTTGCAGACTCCTGTTCATCTGATAGTGAAACAGAAGACCTTTTAGAAAAGAATTTGATGAATGAAGAACTTTCTCCTGATATTAAAGAAGAATTAGAAAAAAATGAAAGTTTAAGTGATGATAAACTAGATGAAGAAAATCCAAAGATTGCTGCACATATATTAAAAGAAAATGATAGGACTCAAATGCAGCCTTTAGAAACCTTGAAGTTAGAAGTTGGAGAGAATGAACAAATAGTACAGATTTTTGGAAATAAAGTGGAACAAGTAGAAGAAGTTAAGAAAGAGGCAGAAAAATCTCCTAAAGGAAAGGGAAGACGAAGCAAGACAAAAGATCTTTCTTTAGAAATTATAAAGATTTCATCATTTAGCCAGGATGAAGCAGGAACTGAACCTCATATAGAAGCTCAGAGTATAGAATTTTCTTCATTAGACAATAAAAACTTTTCTTCTGCTACAGAAGATGAAATTGACCAGTGTGCAAAAGAAAAAAAGTTGAAACGGAAAATACTGGGACAGTCATCACCAGAGAAAAAAGTAAGAATGGAGAATGGAATGGAAATGACAAATAGTATTTCTCAAGAAAGGACCAGTGATTGTGTTGCATCTGACGGAATGAAAAACTTAAATTTTGAACAACACTTTGAAATAGAAAATGAAGGAATGCCATCATTAATAGCAGAGCCAAACCAATGCATTCAAGAATTGACTAAAGAAAAATTTGATAGTCCAGCTGAAGAAACTGTAAATACTCCGCTAAAAGAAGAAGAGGATGCAATGCCTCTGATTGGGCCGGAAACCTTGGTTTGCCATGAAGTAGATTTGGACGATTTGGATGAAAAGGATAAGACCAGTACTGAGGATGTAGTAGTTGAAAGCTCTGAATGTAACACTCTTGTTTCTATTCCACCTGCCCTACCTCCTGCAGTACAGCATAACTTTTCAGTGGCTTCACCACTTACTCTCAGCCAAGATGAGTCTCGAAGTATAAAAAGTGAGAGTGATGTAACCATTGAGGTCGATAGTATTGCTGAAGAATCTCAAGAAGGTCTCTGTGAGAGGGAATCAGCAAATGGATTTGAAGCCAGCGTTGCCTCTGGTACCTGTAGTATAATTGTTCAAGAAAGAGAGAGCAGAGAGAAGGGTAAGGACTTCCTAGGGAGAAAATCAACCGTTATATTAAAACCAAAAACTAGTGAGCCAAGAGTTTTAGGAACTAATGATCTGTTAAGTACCCTCCCTCCCTCCTTCCCTCCTTCCTTCCTTCCTTCCTTCCTTCTTTCTTTCCTCTCTCCCTCCCTCCCCTCCTTTTTTTTCTTTTTAACATAGACGTGGAAATTCGTGTAGAGTAAATAGGTGAATGAATGTTCTTGCTCTTGATTTTTTTTTTTGCTAAATCTCTCTTTTCACTTATTTCAGGTCAGAAAAGGCCAAGTGATGGAACTAGTGGATTATTGGCCAAAAAGCAGAAGCGAACCCCAAAGCGAACAAGTGCTGTAGCCAAAAATGAAAAGAATGGAGCAGGTTGGTACTTTTCAATGCTGGCTTTAGTATGGTGTTAGTACTTTCAGCAGTTTGTTGGCTTGATCATTTGTGTCAGCTTAAAACTCAATTTGGTTTATTATGTTCTGAAAAGTAGCAATTTTTCCATTAGTTTTTAATCTGAAGGTGCTTGTCAATTTTATTTAGAGCTGGGATAGCTGTGGTTATTTTTTATGCTTATTTCATTTGTATTTCTTATGTAAAGCAGTTTAATATTAGAGGAATACATTTGGGAATCTTGAACAAAAGAAAAATAACATTTGCTCTGGTAATAAAAGCAGATTAAGTTTACATTTCTGAATGGAATGTTCTCCTTTCATCTAGAAAAACTGACTTTTAAATAGTAACACAGTAAGTTTGAAATACGGGGAAATAAAATTCTTACTAAAACAAACAGGAAAATTAGTAAACCAGTAAGAATAGATTACATGAAAAACAGATTTCTGTACAATAAGGAGTAAAATTAAGTTGTAGAATATAGTAAATAGAAATAAACATGGTTGATTTTAACAAATGAAAATTTTACCTCCAAAGCATGCCTTCATACAAGTCTGAAAGGGAAATTCTAGATTACAGTAGATACATATTTCAAGGAAGGGGCATATAATTTATTTAAGATAAAAGGCATTTCAAAGAAAAACCTTTGAGCCATATTTCAAGTCCTCAATAACCAGATATGGCTAGTGGCTGGACAAGACAGGTCTAGAGTATAGAGAAAGAGTGATGGGAGATGAGACTAAAAAGACAGCAGGAATTACAAAGGGAAAATGAGAACTTTACAGTGGCTGAGCTAGGCAGACATCACCTTAGTCAAATGAAGTGAACACCACCAGTAATGGGACAAAGTGAAATGTACCACCTGACAGGACGCAATAAGAAGAACATAGCTGCACATCTGTAATATTCCTGTCAAAGATGTATAACCTGACTGTAACCATGAGGACCCATCAACAAATTCAAACTGAAGGATGTTCTATAAAATGACTGGTCTATGATTTTAAAAATTGTCAAGGTTATGAAAGTCAAAGAAAGAGGAACCGTTCCAGATTAAAGGAGACTTAGGAGGTGTGATAATTAAATGCAGTATATAATTCTCACCTGGATCCTATTGCTGTAAAGAACATTATCAGGTCAAGTAGAGATACTTGTGTGGGATCTGAGGATTAGATGATAGTAATATATCTGTGTTAATTTCCTGATTTTGATGGTTGTATTATGGTTCTTTAGGAGCGTGGTGGTTTTTAAAACATATCCACAAATGTGTTGATACGTTTCGCTTCAAGAGGCAAAGCCTAATCCCTTCCTCTTGAGTGTGGGCTGAATTTAGTGACTCACTTCTAACTAATAAAGTGGACGTGATGGAGTATGTCTTCAGAGAATAGGTCATAAAAGGCACTGCAAATTCCTTCCTGCTCTCCCTTGGATCACTTGCTCTGGGGGAAGTTAGCTGCCATGGTGTGAGGTCACTCAAGCAGTGTATGGAGAGGCCCACGTGGTGAGGAACTGAGCATATCCTGCCAACAGCCAGCAAGGAACTGAGGCCTCCCAAAACTCACTAACAGCCATGTGAGTGAGCCATCTTGGAGCATATCCTCCAGCTCCAGTCAAGTCTTCAGAGACCAGAATCTTGGCTGGTTGACTGCAACCAGAATCTTGGCTGGTTGACTGGTTGACTGGTTGCTTGACTGCAACCTCATAAGATTCCCTGAGCTGGACCACACAGCCAAGCTGTTCCCAGATTCCAACCCTCTGAAACCGTGTGAGATACTAAACATTTGTAGTTTTAAACTGCTAAGTTTTGGGCTAATTTGAAGATAACTAATACAGGGAGAATGTTCTTATTTGTAAGAAGAGAACACTAAAGTATTCAAATATGGCAGGGCAACTTATCCTCAAATGGCAGAAAAACATTCTTTGGTAATTGTTCTTCTCTTTTTTGTAAGTTTGAAGATTGTCTCAAAAAGTTAAAAAGATTAAAAAGGAAAAAAAAAGGAGATGATCAGTTTTTCCTTTTGGAAAGAATCTTTGGCTTAACTAAGGCAGTGAAAGAAGGAATGAATTAAGAGAATTGGGACATAAAATCACTAGTACTCAATTATTATTAGTTAGATATGAGGAACTGGTTAACTGACATATAGCATATAGGAGTAGCAGCAGGCTGTTGGAAGAGTAATTTAGGGAATGTTGCTTTTAGAGATACCGCGTATTAGGAAAATAAGGCTCTGGAGCTTCGAAGAAAGTCTGTTTTTAGAAGATAGTTGTTGAAGGATTACAAGATGATAAAGCTGCTATGGGAGAGTTGTAAAATGAGAAGAAAAAGAACCAGAAGTGGAATTATGTGGCATATCCCTTTAAATGGGCCAGGAATAGCAGAGTAGAAGCAGATTAGAGATAAATGAAAATCAGTAAACACTAGTTGGTTTGAATAAGAAAGACGTTTCAAATGCAATAGAATATTCAAGTAGGATTAAAATATATTCATTGAATTTGGTGAATAGTAAGTGTTTGGGGCCCTAACAAGAGCATGGGAAGGAGACATGATTAGAAAGTATGGAAATAAGAAAGACAAAGAATTTCTCTTTCATGAAATTTGACCCTAAAGAGAAGGAAAGAGGTGCCAGCTAAAGGGGGAGGCTTTCCTCTCCTTCCCTCCCTCCCTCTCTAAGGGTAGGAACGCTTTAGGCATGGAAAAAGATGCTTAAAGAAGCATCTGGAAAAAGAAGAAAGATAAAATGACATTGGGATATTTCAGAGGAGCTGGGAATAAATGGTTTCAAGAGTATAGCTGAAGAGATTAGTTTGCCCAGAATTAACAGTCTCCTCTTTTTGAGGCCCAAAAAGGGAGATAAGGACAGATACAGTAGGGGAGGGGCTGGGAAAGTGAGTGTGTAACCCTCAACGTTGCCTTTTCAGTAGAAGGGAAGGTTGGCTGTTGAGAGTGAATAGGATGGAAGTAGGGTGTAGACTTTGGAAAAAAGCAGAAAAAGTTGAGAGAAAATTCTAATTTGTTATTAAGTGAAAACGAAAAGCATCTTTAAATACACATTTGGTGAGGAGGGATGTAGACTTGCAAACAAATATCTGACACATTTTATATATTATACATATGTTAAAAGTTGGATGTGTATTTTATGCTTGTTCATGTGTAGTTTGGGTTGGTCCCCTTTTGGGTTGTTTTTATGTTTTGTTTTAAACATAAGTGGGGCAATACTGTGCTTATTGTTTTTTAACTTTATCATTTCACAGTGTATTTTGGATATTTTGCCATTTTTGTTCTTAGGAACTCTAGCTTATTCTTTTTTAACAACTTTAGCACAGTATTCAATAATACTGATATATAATTCTTAGCCATTTCCCTTTTGGTGGATATTTAGGTTACTTCCATCTTTTTATTGTCATAAAAGTTGGCACATTTGTGCATTTATTTCTTTAGGATACCGAAAAGTGTAATTACTGGGTCCGTTGCATTTTAATATTTGAGATTTTTATCATTTATAACCTGAGTCAACTTTTTCTTATTATAGGACAAAGCAGTGATAGTGAAGATCTTCCTGTCCTAGACAATTCAAGTAAATGTACCCCAGTAAAGCATCTTAGTGTATCTAAGCCACAGAAGCTTGCACGATCTCCTGCAAGAATATCCCCTCACATCAAAGATGGAGAAAAAGATAAACAGAAAGAAAAACATCCGAATTCATCTCCTCGGACATATAAGTGGAGTTTTCAACTCAGTAAGAAACTTACAGAAAACTTGAATGTATATTACAAAGTGGTATATATTTTGAAATGTCAAAATAAGGAGTAATGATTAGCAAATTCATTTATTTACGTATCCTAAATGTTGTCTTATTAATAATCACTATTTATTATCTTAAATACAAATCTGTGTCTTTTTATAATACTAACTTGATAAATATTGATTGGAGAAAGCTCTCCAGTTATGGAATGAGACATGTATGATTTATATAAATTGATGAAACTTAAACACCCTTTCTTGTACTGACAATTGGAAATAACTAATAAATGAGGAAAACATCAATACAAAGACACTATTTGGATAAATAACTACAATTATAGATCAGAGTTGCTGAATGTTGATGTTTCCTTGTGCTTTTCTGATTATTTCAGTAATACATCATTAAGTAATACATGTTTAGTGGAATATTTGGGATATATATAGAAATCTTATTCATGAATTTAATTAAGGCCTTCCATTTTTATAGAGCCTTATTTAGTGTACTGTTAGGTTTTAATAAACTAAAGCATTTGTTGATTTATGAATTGGACTTTTGATAGAACTGCCATCATTTTTTCTCATAGAATTATTTTTAAATCCAGATTAACTTTTTTTCCCTTTTAGATGAATTAGATAACATGAACAGTACAGAGAGAATCTCTTTTCTCCAAGAAAAACTACAGGAAATCAGAAAGTATTACATGTCTTTGAAGTCTGAAGTTGCAACCATAGATAGGAGGAGAAAAAGATTAAAAAAGAAAGACAGAGAAGGTAATTTGATTATAATTTTTCTTCCCCCTGTTTTTCAAATATATGTCCTATCGTTTTATAAGATTTAGGTTTGCCACTTTTTAATATAGTATATACTTATTGTTATCTTTAGATTCCTAGTGTTTTCTTCTTTGTTGCTACTGTTGAAGTGAGCCAACAACTGAATCAGAATGAGACTCTTGAAAGAGACTATGAACTGTTTTACAAAATGTGTGATTTTACTAAATGTGGTGGGTTCTTAAGAAGAGCTTACTCCCTCTGAATTTCTCTCACTGCTCAACAAACATTTATTGGCTGCCTATTAACAGGCACTATATTTTTCATTATGGGGTTCATCAAAATGAAGAGCGATATGGCTTATCCTCTAGGAGGTTATCTTGTTGGGATCATAAGTCATTTCCTAAGCAACTACTATATAAGATAGTTCAGCTTTACAACATTAATGCACACATACCATATGCCAGGCCCTCTTTCAGGTGGTGGAAGTACAGAGATGAATGAGATACAGACCTCGATCTCAACGTCTTAACGTCTAGTGGAACTGTATGTTGAGGGCCCTGAGAGTGATATTAACAAGAACAGGAGTTGGTGGAAGGAGAGATGACTTCGGAATAATCATGAGGAGAGAATAGCATCTGAACTAAACCTTAAAACTGCATAGCATTGACTTCTAGTTAAACATTGACATCTCATATCTACCCCAAGCCCAGGCCTCACTAAAATAATAGTAAAGAAAATTAAAAGCCCTATACCCACAAGGATGAGAGAATGGGACAGCAGACTGACTACGGTAGACAAGAAATGTCAGCAGCATATCTTTTGGAAGCTGAGAAGCAGATGGACTGTAACTGTCCTAGCAGATGACAGAATGCTAAACACCTAAGCTTGTTTATCCTTCCAGTGGGACAAAACAATGAGAAGCAAGCTAATTCACACTACATCACCCCAGAAAAGCTCTGAGGACAGTGTGAGGTGTGAGGATGAAAATTGGAGATGGTTTGAAAAAGGAAGGAGAAATTGGATCCTTTCATCCCACCCTCTGAAGCAAACTACCTTTTCCCCTAACTCCAGCAGAAAATAGGAGATTAAGTTATTGGAGGCTGAGAGGGATCAACAGGCTTATAGAAAGACCCAGGGACACCAGCCATAGCTGAAGGTGAGGGTTAGGTGCTAAACCAAAAATAATGAGCTTGAGTGAAAGTTTCCAGTACTAAATGATGAGACTTCTGTCCCTTTTCCAACCAACGATCTCATTTTCTTGTCTGTCTGAAAGCTGGGAACCAAGCTTATGCTCATTCCTGGAAGGAGATTGAAAGATTCCTCTGGAGAAACTGGTCAGCCCAAGGGAAGTGATCTAACATAGATACCAGCATTTGGAGGTTCCTGAACGAAAAAGCAAAATCCTTACAAATCACTATGTGTGCACTGCCCAACATTTAAAAGCCCGGCGGCCTCATGTATAGCCTCCAGTTAGCTTTTTAATGCTCCCCCTTAAATATGGAAGCCACAAGACCAGATGTTTGAGGAAAGCCTTTACATAAAGACAGAAACCAAAATATTCAATAGAAAAAAGTAACTTGGACAATGTGCCATATAAAAACAACAAACTATAATTAATATCCAGAGTTACAGGAAAGATATTGCCGTCTTGAAACAAGAATATGATACTATCAATGAATTCATCTCTTAAAAATTAAAAATATGGTATTTGGAATAAAAAATAAATAAATAGAAGGGTAAGATAGCAAGGCTAAAGAAATCCCAGTAAAATATCAAAAAGATAATAGGAGAGAATAACTAAGAGAAATGTAGGATCTGGCTGGGACATCCAACTTCTGAATCATAGGATTTCTAGAAAGAGAACACTGAATAAACATAGGAGGAAGTTGTGATCAAAGAAATAAGAAAAACTTCCAGAACTGAAGGAGATGGGTTAGAAAATTGAAAGGACTCCCTGCGACCTCTATAAAGAATGGAGGAAAAAATCACACCAAAGCACATTATGAAATTTCAGAACCCTGTGGATAGAGGTAAGGTTCCAAAAGCTTACCATATAAAGGTATATACAAAAAACTGGGTCTCAGAACAGCGTCAGATTTCTCACGTCAGATTTCTCAATGGTGGCATTAAAAACTAGAAGCCAAGCTATTAAGATAACATGACATCCAGCAAACAAGGAATCCCACATAGGAAAACAGTAACGAAAATCTCAAGGTGATGGCACATGGAAGCCCTAGAATGATCACTACATAACAGGCCTACAAAGCAACTATTTCAGGAATAGGATGGAACAGGAGGGGAGGGCTCTAGGAGGGATGTCCCTTTAAGAAAAAAAACAGTAAATTATCTGATAGGCTTGCCCATCTTGAGAGAAGTTTTCTATCTATGGCAAAGAATTAGGGGATGAAATACTAATAAAATGGCCTGTGTCATATGTGGTCTTGAATCTACTCCAAGTCCAGCAGTTTTCAATTCCTGGAAATGTGATGGAGCAAAAGGAAAGAGATCGACCTTCCATGTTTGTCCTTTTCTTCCTTTTTTTTTTTTTTTTTTGGCAGTACGCGGGCCTCTCTCTGTTGTGGCCTCTCCCGTTGCGGAGCATAGGCTCCGGATGCGCAGGCTCAGTGGCCATGGCTCACGGGCCTAGCCGCTCCGCGGCATGTGGGATCTTCCCAGACTGGGGCACGAACCCGTGTCCCTTGCATCGGCAGGCGGACTCTCAACCACTGCGCCACCAGGGAAGCCCCTGTCCTTTTCTTTAAAAACTGTAAATAGCAAGAAGTCTTTACAGCATTTTTAAACACAGAAAGAAGAACAAATTAACAAATTGAGCTTTTCTTCAGAGAACCTTCAACGGCTTTGAGTTTCCTAAAGGTCATATAAGTTCAGACAACTAAAAAGATGATTTTCTTATAGTCTTCTTCCCTTTTTTGTTTTCTTAATTTTGTGTGTGTGAAGTGAGTTATTAAAGTGAAACATTGAGTGACTTCTAGCACACATATTAGAATTTGTAGTAATGAGTTACATGTCATTTTGGCAGTACACACATTGAGGAATGTATACTTAAACAAAAGTTAAGACTTTAAGTAAAATAGGAATAACTGGGCAAACATGAGCAGGAGATAGGAGGGCCCTGCAAAGAAAAAAGTAAAAACTAAAAAATGACAGAGCACCTGATGTATAGAGTAATGATCTTTAATCCAAGCTCCATGCTCCTGGAGAGTTTTGTTAAAGTCATTTGAAGACTTTTTCTAATCACTCACCCACATTTCCATCCTGATCCCATGATTCTGATACCTGACTTAGATTACTGCTTCTTGCTTATGAGAGTTTTGTGTCCATCGGGTATATTGGGACAGGATAAAGATAGGAAGCCAATGTTTAGCTGGTTAAAAGAAATTCTCTAGGATAAGTGAATTCTTTTATGGTCCTATAACCCAGAGATAAAGCAGGAATTTGCTATAGTGAAAATTTATCTCAGGTTGATCTCATTTCTGATTTGGGACAAGGTGAGTTTCTTTCAGGGATGTTTCAAGTAGGGATTTAAGATTTTTTTTTTTATTTTTATTTTTTTTTGCGGTACGCGGGCCTTTCACTGTTGTGGCCTCTCCCGTTGCGGAGCACAGGCTCCGGACGCGCAGGCTCACGGGCCCAGCCGCTCCGCGGCATGTGGGATCTTCCCGGACCGGGGCATGAACCCGTGTCCCCTGCATCGGCAGGCGGACTCTCAACCACTGCGCCACCAGGGAAGCCTGGGATTTAAGATTTTATATCTCTTTAGTCTTTACATTTTCTGGTGCCTTTTTTGAACTGAGTTACTTAAGTGATGAGAGACTGATTCCACTCAATTGAACCAAACAAAATTTTTGCTGACAAAATGTTGTTATTCCTTCATGCACCATTTAAGAGGACTATAATTGAAGTGAATAATGTTAAGAAATTTATTTTTGATTTGCCGGTGGCTGGGTATCTTTGTGTGATAGTTGTCGGGTCTAACGTAGCTTCTTTGATCCTACAGTGTCTCATGCAGGAGCCTCCATGTCATCTGCTTCATCAGACACTGGAATGAGTCCCTCCTCATCATCTCCCCCACAGAACGTACTTGCTGTAGAATGCAGGTGATAAATGTTTTCTCTGCCTTCCCAGCAGTTTGCTGCCAAGGACATAAATCCCAAATCCCTGAAATACAACCACAGAAAGCACTCAACTGGTTTGACATTGCTAAGTATATCCTGTACACTTTTCCAGGCTGGATTGTATCTATTCCCTTCTCTTTTCTTTTTTTTTCTGTTGCAAGAAAAATAAGCTGATTAATAACTGAAGTTTAGGCAGCCTGCCATATTTGTCATAATTTTTAATTTTTTTTTTCGTTTTTTTGTGAAGATAGAAAAAGGGCACTTAGCAAATTTGAATTTGTATAATAAAGCTTTCAGGTGTTATAGAAATCATAGACAAGCAAGTGCACATGATAAACATCAAAATATCCAGCTAAATAGTTACTGCTGCACTTTCACTGAGATGTATTTGAACACTTGGTGACTAGGGGGTTTATGTTGTGTTTTTTTATTGTTGTTGTTGGTTTTCTTTTTTTTTTTTTCTTTTTGTGGAAGCACTTGCTATTTAGAACTGCCAAAGTATATGTTCAGCAGTGTGCCCAGGTTTAAGGTGTAAATGGGACAAAATAAATTGTGAAAGGAAGTGTAGTTGACTGAAAACTACAGTTGTAATAAGTCTTCCACTTTTTATAGGATTTTTGAGCACACAATTATGCAAATATTTTAATGTTTATTAATGTTTACAGTGGAATTGTGAATAAGTTTTCAGTGGACTATCTTATCCCTTGACAAAAATATTTTGTCTTTTTTCTATGTAATTTCAGAGTTTTTATTTTGTTACAAAAAGACAAAAATGAAATATATAACAACAATGAAGTTATTTAACAAGATTTCTAAAGCTGAAAATTTTGTGTAAAATAAGGTATTATCTTGCAACTTGTTAAATATATTTATTCAGACATTGGATGTTGTATTTTTATGTATTTTTTAAAATATTAATAAAATTGAAAAAAAGAAAATTCTAGGTTAATTCACTCTTCGAATGACAATAGCTCTCAGCTGTCCCTTTTACAGGAGGTTGCATCCAGCGGCTTTGCCTGTACTGAAGGGAGTCTGTCTCAGTCCTTCAAACAGTGTAGAACTATAAATGGGCATCTGGATCATTAAAGTATGTCCTTGTTTAGAAACTTTGGCAGTCCTAGTACTTAAACTGTTTTGAGGATCAAATTTTTGGTTGCCCTTAAGATATTTTGTCACAGTTTTTATGTTTGCTGTACTGCCGAATAAATTTATATCTCCCAAAGTTGAGATGCAACAACTAAGTAAAGCAATTATGTATGCTTTGTTTGTGAATTGTTTCACAGACTGATACATTTTGTAAATAATTCTTCCAAAACCATGTATTTAAAGCAGTTTTGCCATATACATTATGTAAAAAGGTGATTTTTTAAAATCAGTTTTTAAATTCATGTTTGTACATTGAAAGGGTTTTTTTTTAAACCTTCTTTCCTGTGTTTAATATGCGTAGAGTAATAACCTAGATGCTCTAGACTGTATATCAGGATCTGATTTACAAGAACAGAGTCAGAGCCAAACACTAGTGATGGCATAGCATTAATGAAATCATTGTTTCTTAATTTCATTTTACCACATTGTGAACTTGTGATTCAGATTCCTTCCATTTTCGCAGAGAATTAAAAACAAAAAAGTACTCTTGTAAAATGCACTTTTCTGTCTTTTCTTTGCAAAGCAGAAGTATTTCAATGTAAAATAAAAATGGAGCTCAGTGGGCAGTATTAATAAAGGCCATGTTTTAAACATAGGCTTTATATTTTTAGTTTTCATTTAAGTGATTGTTTTTTTCCCCTAAGTGCCAATAACTCACAGTTGGAAAACCAGACTTCATAAAACAAAGCATATTCAATATATTCTTCAGTCTCTACAATTAAATATTTCTAGTACTTAATTATAAAAATTTTAAAAGTGTGTCATTCAAATACAGTTGGAACTAGGAGGCAACTTTAGATTCATACATTAGATATTTTAATGATGTATCAGCTTGAATATTGTCCTTTCTAATCAATATAAATCTGGTGATGATGTACTGGGATCTTGCTACAGAGAGTAAAATTATAAATTCATTGAATGGGTATATGGACACTTAAAATCCTTTTATTTTGGGGGGCTGGAAAGGATTATGAAAGTTACTGAAATTTGTAAGAATATTGACTAGGTATTAAATTCAGATATTGACCATATTTTGAGATTAGCTAAATTTTGAGTAGATAGCTCTTGCATATGACTAAAAAAATAAAAATATACTCTTTAGTATCTAAAATGAAAGGTGCTATCTATAAAGTCAAGTTATTTGAAGATTATGGAGATTTCTGTTTTAATATTCCATGTGTGCTTTTATTATTGTTTATGTTAAATTTCTAGTTTTCCTGCCCTTCACTAAGAAAGATGTTCGTATCTAGCACATATATGCTATGTCTTCTACGAAATTGCTTTTAATTGGCAATCTTTATGCATCATGCTGTTAATTTGCTTATATACCTTTCTTATACGCCCTGTAGTATAACATAGCTATCAACATTGTGAAAGCATTTGAAGCTATAGTCAACCACATGTTTTAGAATTCAGTCATCAAAAATTTATGAATTTTTGATCATAAAAAATTTATTGGGTATCTTTGATGTGCCAGGCATTGTGCTAAGGCTCAGGAGACCTAACAGTGAACATGACAGAAAAAAGTCCCTGTATTTGTGGACTGTATAACCTAAAGAGTTATATGTTAAACAATTATCCCATGTAATTCTTTTTTTAATTAATTAATTAATTTTTGGCTGCATTGGGTCTCCATTGCTGCGTGCGGGCTTTCTCTAGTTGCGGTAAGCAGGGGCTACTCTTTGTTGCCATGCATAGGCTTCTCGTGGTGGCTTCTCTTGTTGTGAAGCATGGGCTCTAGGCGCACGGGCTTCAGTAGTTGTGGCGCGCAGGCTCAGTAGTTGTGGCGCGCAGGCTCAGTAGTTGTGGCTCACGGGCTCTAGAGCGCAGGCCAAGTAGTTGTGGCACACGGGCTTAGTTGCTCTGCGGCACATGGGATCTTCCTGGACCAGGGCTCGAACCCATGTCCCCTGTATTGGCAGGCGGTTTCTTAACCACTGTGCCACCAGGGAATCCCCCATGTAATTCTTAACTGCAGGTGTGATTAGCATATGAAGTTATGGTGTGCCACGAGAAAACGATACAGAGCCCAACTAGTTTGAAGGCAAAGATGGTCGGCGAAGACTTTGCAGAGAAAGCAACAGTAAAACTGGGCCCCAGTGGGGATTATAAATTGGTTAGACAAATGGGAGGAGCGATATGGTGAGTAAAATGCTCAGGCACATTGAGGAGGAGAAATTGGTGGTAAGAGAACAGACCTGAGGCAGAAGAAGCAGGAGCCAGGTAAAGCAGAGTTATTCAGGCATTGCCTAAATCTTATACCTGCCGACCTTGGCCTCTTGCTCCTTCTGTCCCCCCCACCCCATCCCTACTTATCCAGAGCCATTTCAAGAGCCACTTTTCCGGGAAGCTTTTGCTGACTTCTTACCACCCCCCCAGAATATCACACTCTTTTATGCTCTGATAGCATTTTCAATCTGTATTATTTTACTTGACAACTCACCTTGTATTGAATATATTGCATTTACTTATGCCTGTGTCTTTCTACCCGACTAGGTGTTTAGTTCCCTAAGTACTCCTCAGTCACAGGGGTATCCCACAAAGTGCCTGGTCCGGCATCTAACGTATAGTAAGATGGTCAAAAGCTATGTTTACTTAAATTGAGAAAAATTACTTTTGAATTGCCATTGTATTTTTACCAGTGATCCTTATGCACAAAGTCAGACATTTAAAAGTTGTCTTTGGTGTTCTTTTCATAAAGTGATTTAAAAGTATCATTTGAAAAATGTAAAACTTGTTTAACAGTCTAATCCCCAACTTAAAATATTCTTAAGCTGATGAGTTCTTTTCCCTCCTCTCCTTGTTTCTTCTTCCCTTCCCTCTTCCATTACTGTCATGCAGTTACAGACAGACTTTTGTTCCATTACAGGAAGACTACAGTATGTGATAGCATTCATCATTAGTGAGGGTTGAATGACTCTTAAAATGGAGTTTGCACTAATAGGGAATTTCTAACAAATACATACTTGGTGTTTTCAGCATATAAATATTTTTTTAGTCCTTCACATTTACTAACAAAATCAAATGTTGTTTTCCATGTTGAGAAGGACAACAAAACCTTTTTATTCATAGAGACCCATTATATCTTTTTAAACAGAATAAGAAGGGCAGTGTTTATAATTTTGGAATTTGTAGTTAACATAATTATGAAGCCATCTTCATTTTGTAATCTATACCATGCAAAATTCATTTTTAAAAGTTCTACTTTTGAAAAACTTAAGGAACTTCCATGTAAATATAATAAATGATTACTCTTCACAGGTAATTGGATTTCTTCTCAAGGCTAAATTACATTAAACAAGACAATCTGATTCAAGAGTCTCACCAGTTTAGGGTTGCCAGATTTAGCAAATAAAAAATACAGGATACCCAGTTAAATTTGAATTTTAGTCAAACAACAAATAATTTTTTAGTATAAGTATGTCTCATGTAAAAATTGTTATTTATCGGAAATTCAAATTTAACTGAGCATCCTATATTTTATCTGCAAATCCCACAACTAGTTCCTTTACTGTTATATTCCAGTACATGTTATCCTCTAGAGAACCTTGGTCTCTGATGGAGGATAATAAACTGCTGAAGTTTCCCTTGGTTTCCAACGATGAATGGTCCTGGGAAGTCCGTAAGTGATTTCTAGAATTAACCATTTCTGTGATGCAGTCATTTTCTCCACAATTGGCCCTATAATAGCTAAGCTTTAACAAGATAGTTGTGAACACAGATTTTACTGGTAGTGTTCCTTTGATGGGGCACCTTTCCCACCAGTTGCTAACTGCTCTCAGAAATTCTCTTTGATCCTTATCCAAACCTACTCTTAAATAAAAACCTAAACTAAATCTGACTGCATTAAAATTAAAAACTTCTCTATGACAAGGCATTTAATAATTATGAATAGAGCCACTGTAAATATTCATTTCTCCGGTAAACACCTAGGAGTAACTTTTGTATGACCGTACCATTTTGCATCCCCACCAGCAACACACAAGAGTTCCAGCTGCACTATGTCCTTGTCAGCACTGGATATTGTCAGATGTTTTTGTTTTTTAGCAGTTGTAATAGTTGTGATATTTAGAAGGGTCAAGTGATTTGCCCATGTTCAAACAGTTAGCTAAGTTATAAATGACTGCTTATAAATCCTACTGAGCAGAATCCCAGACCCTGTAAGTTCTCCTTAACCATACCAAGTGTTGGGGAGGATGCAGAAGAACTAGAACTCTCTTACGCAGCTGGTGAGAATACAAAATGGTACAAATACTTTGGAAAATTTTTGGCAATTTGTTAAAAATTTAAACAATGTGACCTAGCCATTCCACTCCTAGATATTTAGCCAAGAGAAATGAAAGCATGTCCACATAAAGCAACTTTATTAATAACAAATACTTAAAACAATCCAAATGCCCATCCACTGGTGAATAGATTAATAAATTATTGCATATCCATACAGTGGAATACAACTCAGCAGTAAAAAGGAACAGATGATACAGGCAACAAATTCGATGAATCTCAAAATAATTATGCTGAGTGAAGCCAGGTAAAACAGAGTACACACTTTGACTGCATTTATACAAAATTATAGAAAATACACATTAGAGCGACAGCAAGTCATTGGGTTCTTGGAAAGTTGGTGGGGGTCGTGGTGTAGGTGGCCTGGGAGGGAGAGATTACACAGGGGCCAAGGAAACATCTGGGGGTCACGGTTGTGTTCATTATTTTGGTGGTTGTGATAATGGTTTCATGGGTGTACACATATGTGAAAATTACTGAAAGTGTATACTTTAAATGTGTGCAGATTGAATGTAAAGGAAAACAATCTTCTAAATCAAAAAAGCATAGGGCACATGCAAACCCAAAGTCACTGTGGTTGGCTAGTACAAAACTCAAGTTTAATCAAGTCAGTGATTTTTTCTTAGCCTGGGGAAAGCAAGGAGAAATTTGTGCTTTTTCCCCACCTACATATGTTATGACCCTTTTGAGGTTCCTTCATTTGACCAGAAATCTTAAGATCTTCCTGCTAACATAGGTAAAATAGACCCAGTATATTATTTTTCAGTGTTGAGTATAAATAGAAATCCTATTTTTCATAATTTACTGAAGCTAATTTATGTAACCTTTTCCTCTAATTTCTGAACATTTCTCAAATATCTTTTTGAAACACTGATGCTATTAAATTGAATATTTTACCGTAACTTTGAGTAGTCACTCTTGAATTAGATTTTATGTGACCTTCATTTTTTTTTTTTTTTTTTTTTGCGGTACGCGGGCCTCTCACTGTTGTGGCCTCTCCCGCTGCGGAGCACAGGCTCCGGACGCGCCGGCTCAGCGGCCACGGCTCACGGGCCCAGCCGCTCCGCGGCACGTGGGATCTTCCCGGATCGGGGCACGAACCCGCGTCCCCTGCATCGGCAGGCGGACTCTCAACCACTGCGCCACCAGGGAAGGCCGACCTTCATTTCTTGTTACTAGAGTTTATACTGTTTCATCCTGTTTAAGTTGCTAGTTTAATATCCCAAGATTCCTGCCTTATAGTTTTATTATACTTTCTCTGATTCACTGTGTCCTCAGCCTCCATCTGTTTTCTTCATTGTTTCAAGGTTCCTTCTCTCCTCAGTGCCAGTCACCTGCCTCACCTCCCTTTAGCCTTCTCTTGGAACACATCCTCAAGCATTTAACCTGGCCTCTGGCAATTTTGCTGATTTGTATCTTACTAGCCCTAAATAATTGACCTAAGAGATAAGGAAATGGTTAATGTCTAAAAGAGAGTAATAATATTAAAAGGACTTTACATGCAGAAATCAATGGGTTTTTTTTTCATTCATTGGATCAGTAGAGTGCTTTCATACCGTGTACTGCTCTGGTAGAGTAGGATTTTAGCACAATGGACTCAATTTGCCAATAATAGACTTCAAAAATAAAGAACTATCTTTAAAATTGATAAGCCTCTAGCCAGGCTGATTAGGAAAGGAAATAGAGAAGACAAATTACCAATGTCAGGAGTGAGAAAGGTGGCATCACTGCAGATTGTATCTATAGCTATTATAGGGATAATAAAGGAATACTATGAACATCTCTATGCTAATAAATTCAACAACTCACATGAAATAGAAAAATTCATTGAAAGACCCAAATTTCCTAAATTTACTCAAGAATAAATATATAACCTGATTAACCCTATATCTGTTATCAAATGGAATTAATATTAAAAAACCTTCCCACAAAGTAAAGGTCCAGCTTCACCATGAATTCTACCAAACATTTAAGGAATACATACTATTAATACTAATTTAAGGAAGACATAATACTAATTCATCAAACTCTTCCAAAAAATTGAAGATGAAGGAATGCTGCCAATTCACTCTATGAGGCCAGCTTTACTCTGACACCAAAACCAGATATTGCAAGGAAGGAAAACTAAAGACCAATATCCTTAATGAATATGTATGCAAAAACTCTAAACAAAATTTTAGCAAATAAAATCCAACAACATATTAAACGGATAATACAACATGGGCCAAGTAGGGTTTATCTCAGGAATGTAGGGTTGGTTTGATATTCAAAAATCAATATAATTCAGCTTATTAACAAATTAAAAAAGAAAAACCATAGATGCAGAAAAGGCATTTGACAAAACCCAACATCCGTTCCTGAAAAAAAAGCTCAACAAACTGGGAATAGAAGGCAACTTCCTCAACCCGATAAAGGACATCTATGAAAAACCTACAGTTAACATCATACTTGATGATGAAAGACTGCATTATTTTCTCCAAGATTAGGACTAAGACAGGGAGAGCTACTCTCACTACTTCTATTTAACACTGTATTGGAGGTTCTAAAGCATTCAGGAAAAAAGAAATCAGAGGCATTCAAACTCGTGAGTTTAGCAAGAATGTAGGATGCAAGATTATAAAAATCAATTGTATTTCTATGTACTAGCAATAAATAATCAGAAATTGAAATTTTAACAATATCATTTACAATAGCATGAAAACATGTTACAATGAATCTGACAAAGGATGGAAAGACCGAAACTGAAAACTACAAAGAATTGCTGAGATAAAATAGAGACAATCTGGGCTTCCCTGGTGGCGCAGTGGTTGAGAGTCCACCTGCCGATGCAGGGGACATGGGTTCGTGCCCCGATCCGGAAAGATCCTACATGCTGCAGAGCGGCTAGGCCCGTGAGCCATGGCTGCTGAGCCTGCGCGTCCGGAGCCTGTGCTCCGCAACGGGAGAGGCCACAACAGTGAGAGGCCCACGTACTGCAAAAAAAAAATAATAATAAAATTTTAAAAAAATAGAGACAATCTATGAGGACATGTACCTTGTTCATAAAACCTAATATTGTTAGGAATTTTTTTGCTTCTCAAATTTAATGTAATCCCAATCAAAACACCAGGAGGCTTTTTTGTAGAAATTGATAAGCTAATTACTAAATTCATGTGGAAATGAAAAAGACCTAGAATAGCCAAATCATCTCGAATAAGAGCTAAGTTGGAGGCCTAATGCTGCCTGATTTCAATAATTATTATAAAGCTATAGTAATCAAAATGTTGTTTTGGAACAAAACAGGGAGTCCAGACCCATAGAACAGAATAGAGAGTCTGGACTCATGGAACAGAAAAGAGAGTCCAGAAATAAGCCTCCCATGTATGGACAATTGATTTTTCATAAAGGTGCAAAGACAATATAATGAAGAAAGGACGATCTTTTTAAAGAAATGATCCTGGAACAATTGGACATCCATATGCAGAAAAAATGAACTTGGAGCCATACCTCACACCATATACAAAAACTCAGAATGGATTACAAAACCTAAAACCATAACACTTTAAAAAAGAAATCAGGAGAAAATCTTTGCGACCTTGT
The DNA here is from genome assembly GCF_949987515.2 of Delphinus delphis. Lineage (NCBI taxonomy): Eukaryota > Metazoa > Chordata > Mammalia > Artiodactyla > Delphinidae > Delphinus > Delphinus delphis. The sequence continues at coordinate 43,122,993 of NC_082684.1, read as the reverse complement.
GCGTAACTGGGTTAGGTGAAGACTTCTCAGATACAACACCAAAAGCACAATCCATAAAGGAATAATTTGATAAATTTGACTTCATTAAATTTTAAAACTTTGGCTCTTGAAAAGACATTGTTAAAAGAATAAAAAGACAAGAAACAAACTGGGAGAAAATATTTGCAAAGCATTTATCAAATAAGGGACTTGTATCCAGACTATGTAAAGAACTCTAAAAACTCAACAGTAGAGAGCAAACAATGCAATTTAAAAAAAAAAAAAAGACTAAATATTTGAACACACACTTCTCCAAGGAAGATACATGAATGTCAAAGAAGTACATACAAATGGTGTTCATCAAGAGAATGAGAAGGCAAGCTATAGACTGGAGAAAATATTTGCAAAAGACATACTTGATAAAGGACTATGTCTTAGTCTGTTTGGACTACTATAACAAAAATATAAACTGGGTGGCTTAAAAATAAATAACTTATTCCCTATAGTTCCAGAGGCTAGGGATTCTAAGATCAAGGTGCCAGCATGGTCCAGTGAGGGCCTTTTGGAGTAGAAAGGGATGGGTTGTTCTGTGGGGCCTCTTTTATAAGGGCACTAATCCCAATCTTGAGAGCTCCATCCTCATGACCTAATCACCTCCCAAAAGCCCCACCTCCTAATACCAGCATTAGGAATTAGGATTTTAACATAAGAATTTTGGGTGGACACAAACGTTCAGGTCATAGCAGACTTATCCAAAATAAACAAAGAACTCTTAAAACTGAACAATAAGAAAATGAACAACCAGATTTGAAAATGTGCCGAGGCCCTTAACAGACACAATCATCGAAGAAAATAAACAGATGGCAAATAAGCACATGAAAAGATGCTCCACATTATATGTCATCATGGAAATGCAAATTAAAATAATGAGATATATGACTACACATCTAATTAGAATGCAAAAATTCAAAACGCTGACAATGCCAAGTGTTGACAAGAATGTGGAACAAGAGGAACTCTCATTCATTGCTGGTGGGAATGCAAAATGGTACAGCCACTTTGGAAGACAGTTTGGCAGTTTCTTACAAAGCTAAACATACTCGTACATATGATCCAGCAATCCTGCTCCTTAGTATATACTGAAATGGGTTGAAAGCATGTCCACACAAAAACCTGCCCAGATGTTAATAGCAGCTTTATCTATAATTGCCAAAACTTGGAGGCTTCCAAGTCCTTTAGTAGGTGAATGAATGAACTGTGGTACATCCAGACAATGGAGTATCATTAAGCACTAACAGAAATGTGCTATCAAGCCATGAAAAGACTTGGAAAAGGCTAAGAACTATATGGTTCTAAGTATATGACATTCTGTAAAAGGCAAAACTATGGAGACAGTAAAAAAAATTAATGCTTGCCAGGGGTTGGGGAGAGAGAGGGATGAACAGGTGGAGTGAAGAGGGTTTTAGGGCAGTGAAACTATTCTGCATAATACTATAAGGATGGATACATGTTATTATACCTTTGTCAAATCATTATACATTTGTACAACACCAAGGGTGAACTGTAATGTAAACTGTAGACTTTGGGTGATAATGATGTGCACGTAGGTTCATTGATTATCACTAATGTGCCGCTCTAATGTGGGAGGGAGGAGTTTGTGCTTATGTGGGTTCAGGGGGTATATGGGAACCCTCTGTACTTTTCAATTTTCCTGTGAATCTAAAACTTCTCTAAAAAAATAGTCTATTTTTAAAAAGTGTTCAATATCATTAGGCATTAGGGAAATACAAGATAAAACCACAGTGAGAATCCACTACCTGCCTATTAAGTTAAAATTTAAAAAGGTTGACCATACCAACCGTTGGCAACAATATGGAGGAACTGGAACTCTCATACACTGGTGTAGCCATTTTGGAAAAATGTTTGGCAGTTTCTTAAAAAATTAAACAGACTCCTACCATACGATCCAGCCATTTCACCTTTAGGTATTCTTAAGAGAACAGGAAAAATGTGTCATATAAAGACTTGTATACAATTGCTTGTAGCAGCTTTGTTTTGTTTTCTTATCCTTTTAATTTTATTTTTGTAAGCGCTAGTCTTTTTTTTTTTTTCTTCTCTTTTTAAATTTTGGCCATACTGCACAGCTTGCAGGATCTCAGTTCCCTGACCAGAGATTAAACCTGGGCCACGGCAGTGAAAGCCCGGAATCCTAACCACTAGACAACCAGGGAACTCCCTCAGCTTTATCTGTAATAGCCCAAAACTGGAAATAATCCAAATGTCCATCAACAGATGAATGGTTAAACAAATTGTAGTATATCCATAAAATCAAAACTATTTACCAATAAAAATGAACTACTGATAAAACAACATGGATAATCATTATGCTTATTGAAAGAAGCCAGACAATAAAACAGTACACATTGTATGATTCCATTTAGAGTCGATTCTGGAGAAACATGGGTTTGAACTGCCTGGGTCCACTTACACATATTTTTCTCAATAGTAAATGCTATAGTACTACACAATCTGAGGTTGGTTGAATCTGAGGATGTGAAACTACGCATACAGAGGGCAGACTGTAAGTTATACAATTTTTGACTGCACAGAGAATTGGCACTCCTAACCCCCCCACTTTATTCAAGGGTCAACTGTATATAATAATCTAGAAAATGCAAACTATAGTGACAAAGCAGAGGATGGTGGGGGAGGCAGGGAAGGATAAGCAGAAGAACAGATTAAAAAAAGGGGCCAAGGAGACTTTTGGCGATGATGGATATGATTATTATTTTGATTTTGGTGATGGTTCAATGGATGTATACATATGTCAAAATGCATCAAATTGTACATTTTATTTTTTTAATATTTATTTGGCTGCGCTGGGTCTTAGTTGCAGCACGTGGGATCTTCAGTTGCGGCATGTGGGATCTTTAGTTGTGGCTTGTGAACTCTTAGTTGTGGCATGTGGGATCTAGTTACTGGACCAGGGATCGAACCCAGGCCCCCTGCATTGGGAGTGCAGAGTCTTAGCCACTGGACCACCAGGGAAGTCCCAAATTGTGCACTTTAAATATAGGGAATTTACTGTATACCAATTATAACCTCAATAACGCTGTTGAAAAGAAAGAGAGCGGTCATCCATCATAGAACAATATTAATGCGATCTCAATTTTGAAAAAGCTTTACTGGAATTCTTTTTTTTTGACTGCATTGGGTCTTCATTGCTGCGTGCAGGCTTTCTCCCTAGTTGTGGTGAGCAGGGGCTACTCTTCCTTGCCGTGCACAGGCTTCTCATTGTGGTGGCTTTTCTTGTTGCGGAACACAGGCTCTAGGCGTGCACAGGCTTCAGTAGATGCAGCACGAGGGCTCAGTAGTTGTGGCTCATGGCTCTAGAGCGCAGGCTCAGTAGTTGTGGTGCATGGGCTTAGTTGCTCCATGGCATGTGGGAATCTTCCCAGACCAGGGCTTGAACCCGTGTCCCCTGCATTGGCAGGCGGATTCTTAACCACTGTGCCACCAGGGAAGTCCCTACTGGAATTCTCATCACCAAATTAGCAAGAGTGGTATCTATATTTGAGAAGGAAAATCTACCCTTACCTTAGAAACTTGCTTGAAAATTTTTCCATTACTTTATGGCATGGTCTCTGTGGCAATTTCAACTTCAGTGAGCTGTTTATTTCTATTTGCCTTAATAGTTCTCCTACCTTTACATGTCACTGTTTACTTTGTCCCTGAACACCCTGCTAGTCTCCACAGTTTCCCTGGCGCCACCCCTCTCCATGTACCACAAGGATTAACTATGAGCTCAGTGGAAGTGAAGGATGGGAAGTGGGGGACAGGTAGAGTAGTTTTATTAGAAGACAAGAGCAGTCAGCCTAGAAAAAGATCGTATGGAGCTGGACTAAACCCATCACCAGGATTCTGAGCTAAATACCACTCCCAGATCACCAGTAACACTGGAGGCTGATTCTACCCTATCTTCTGTTTGTGTTTATAATCAGGTTTTGACAATAGCCCAAGCTCCCAAATAGAAGATTGAGTTATAGGAAGAAACACACAGTACTCAAGAAAACAATTACATGCATGTAACTTACACCGGCTAACTTTTGAATAGTGAGGCCATGGGCTGCTTCTCAGCCCCAGTGGAAGTCACAGCAGAGATGATCATTTTGCTATACACATGGTAGTAATATCAGGAAATCGTAAGTAGCAATTGAATAACCAATCAAACAAAAAAGAAGGTCCTTACCTAGCTTATGCCTTCTCTTTGGCTTTGTATAAAGTCAAAACTCTGATATTTGGAATAAAGTCTTACTTCCTTTCTGCTATGTCTGCTGAATAAGGCAAGTATTAGAAAAGCATCTAGGCTAGTAAGTGTCATGGGTCTCTTGGAGTTGCTTTTCCTCTGGGACCTTTGGCTGTCAGGCCCGGCCCAGACCAGCAAATTAACGTTTTTTTCTAGGCTAAATCATTATTGTTGTTACTATTATTATTACTTCAACATGCCTCCTACCGCCTGCTATCGAGCTAAGGTGGTTGGGGACTTTGGACTGCTGGGTTCTTGCAGGTGACAAAGCATACCAGGTTGGGGAATACGGACTAGTGTCCAGGTGCTCGGTGGGCAGTTCTGTGAACTAGGAGATGACCAGAGTTATGACTCAAAGTTGCAGTTGAGGGAACACAGGCCTAAGAAGGATCAGTACCTCAGCTAACCAGATTCCCAACATACTGTGATTTGCCGGAATGGGCGTCGTAGGCAGAGGTACTGGGGTGCGTTTGGGTAAGGGGTTCGGAATTTGGAGTACGACCGACCTGGGTTCGAACAGAGCTCTCCTACTCGGTGGTTGTGAGACTCCCACAGGCCTCCTCTAGGACCCTGGGTTTCCTACTCTATCCGCCGGCCGAGGTGCGAGGCGTTGATGCTCAGCTCTTCACGCCCGCTGCCCGGCGCACAGGAAGCCCCGAGGCTGGGAGGGGCGCGGCGCCGCGCCGACGCCTCCTGCCGGCCGGCCGGCCGGGCTCCCCGCGCTGGCGGGCCCGCGCCCAACGCTCGACTCGTGGGACGCCCGCGGCCGGATGCTCTACGTCCGCACAGTTCTCTGCCTCCTGGCGGCCCTGGCGGCCTGTGGCGCCGTCGCCTTCCTCGGCTACTGCGTCTACTTCGACCGGAAGCGGCGTGGCGACCCCAAGGCGGGAAAGTGAGTGCGACGGCGGCGGAGGTGCGGCGGGCCGGGCTGGGAGGGCGGCGGACGCGCTGACCGGGCCGGTGGCGGAGGGGCTGACTGGGCCCACGGAGCGAGGCCGGGCCGCGGGCGCCGCCGCCGCCGCCGAAAGGCCCGCGGGACGGAAGGCGGGGTGGGGACGGCCCCCTACAAGCACGTGCCACGTTTTGTTTGCAGAAAGAAGAGCCCAGCAGCAAAAGGCTGAGGGACGGGGCGCCCAGGGGAAGTACTTTAGCGACGCCGAGGTGGCGTTACAGTGAGGAACCTCCCGCCGATGCAGATCGCGGCTCGGCCTCAGGGTCCCAGGCCGCTTCCTGAGCAGCGGTTTCCCAGCACCGCTCTGCCTGCCCTCACCCCGTTTCCGCTCAACTTACGTTTAGTTTTTATTGTCCGCTACGAAAGGAAAGGAACGAAGGAAGAACCATTCGGGGTCGTGAAAAGGCAGCTATACAGTAAACGTGGTAGGAAAAGGCGCTACGTTTAGTTTATAAAAAAGAAAGAGAAGCCTTTGCCCTTGCTGAGCAGCACCAGACACTTAGAAACCCACGCCGGGCCTCGGCCGGGTGACAGTGATGCACCGCCCACTCCTGTCCTACTGGGCCTTTCTTCTTGCTCAAAAGCAGAACATATCTTCTTTTTCTCCAAAATGGAATTTGATTAGGTATTTTTAAAGATAATCACAATCATCTTAGCGATCGGTCCAACTTAACTAACTCACATCATCTTTCAAACAGAGGGTTCTTAGGTCCTTCTATGAATTTTCATTCATTCAGTCGGTTGAGCACCTCCTACGTGTGAGGCGTTGTTCTAGGTGTGGCAGAGGTTAGCAATGTGGGTGTGTGTGTGGGGGGGGAAGACTATCCCCCACGTAACAGGAGCACAGAGGAGGTAGAGGATCACTTCCAGGGCAGGGTTATCATGGAGGTGTTCTACTGATCTACTGCTCCTTTAACCTTAGTGGCTTAAAACATCTTATTTTGCTCCTGAATCTGCAATTTGAGTAGGGCTGGGTGGGAATGACACCTTTCTGCTCCGCTCAGCTTCAGCCAGGTTGACCCCAGGGCTAGGTGCTGGGTCATCTGAAGGCTCGCTCCCTCACACGTTGGGCAGTTAATGCTGCTGGCCACTTAGCTGGGTCTATTGCACAGAACACCTGCACATATCCTCTCCATGTGCCATGGTCTTCCTCGCAGTATGGTTGATGGGTCCCACCGGGCAAGCAAGTGTGTGGTATATTTGTGTGTGTTGTGTGTGTGTGTTGATACACACAGTTGACCCTTGAACAACACAGTGGTTGGGGCAACGACCCTTCCCTCAAAAATCTGAAAATAACTTTACAGTTGGCCCTGCGTATCGGTGGTTCCAAATCTGAGAATTCAACCAACAGCAATTCAACTGTAGTGCCTATTTATTGAAAAAAATCCGTGTATATGTGGATCTGGACAGTTAAAACCCATATTGTTCAAGGGTCAACTGTATATATGTATTTATACATATATTTGTGAGAGAGAACATGTGGGCGCGTGCCAGGTGGTGCCACTTCTACCGCATTGAGGCCCACTCAGTTTCAAGGGGAGAGGCAATAGCCTCTAGCTCTGGGAATATTGCTGTGGCTGTTTTGGAACATGCAGGTGTTCACAGAAGACTTTGGAAAAGAGGTGGCATCAAATGAGTGTGGAAGGATGTGTTAAATTTGGGTCCTGGTTTCAGGGGAGACAGCATTCAGGATGAAGGGAACTGAATGTACATAAAGGTGCAAAATGGGGGATCTGCCAGGCCTATTCAGTAAATCAGTTTGACAGAGGAGTCCCAGTGGGGGATAGTGGGAGGTGAGGTTGGAGAGCTAAGTAGGGGCCGCATCGGAGAAGGCTTTGAAGGCCAGGTTAAGGAATTCACATTCAATGGGGGAATTACTGAAGATTTCTGAGCAGGAATTTTTTTAAAAAGGAGGAAAGCAAAAAACTTTTTAGGTTACATCAGGCAGGAGTATGCTAGATAGAGTGGAGGAAAAGAAAGTTATTGCAGTAGTACAGGTGAGAGGTAATCAAAATCCTGAACTGCGGTGGTGTCAGTGGCAACTGGTGATGAGAGATGTGAGATAAATTTCCCAGAAAGAATAGATAATTCTTGCTGTCTGATGAAAGGGTCATGGAGAACAGAAGTCAGAGATTTCTGAGGTTTCAAGATGGAGTCTCTTAGAGAAAAAGGTGCAATTGACAGTTAAGAAAGCAGGACAGGGAGTATCCATGGCTGGTCATGAGAGAGATGCTTTCCCTGGGGCAGAGCCTGGGTCAGCTCCATGTCCCTCTCCTTCATTGCCCTTATCCATGGTTGAAGTTACACCATTTGTTTGTGTGATTATTTGATTAATGCTTTCTGTTTATTAGAATCAGCTCCATAAGGGCAGACCTTGTCTGTGTTTTTACTCTCCATTGTCTCTCCAGTGCCTAGAACAGTGTCCAGTACATTGTAGGTGCCCAGCAAATATTTGTTGAATATTGTTTATTGTAGGCAGAGAGAAACAGCTTGTGCAGAGGCACAGACTACGAAATTGCAATATTTAAAGTGTTGTGGCCAGAGAGATAGCTGAGTGGTAGTTTGGTGTCTTATTGTGGAGGGCTTTGAATGCCAAACCGGAAAGTTTTGATATTTTTCTGTCATGGCAGATAACCAGTCATGGTGATTTTATTTCAGAGAATGGATGCAATTTTTTTTTTTTGGAGTATGGGGTGGAGGAGGGAAGTCAAAGGCAGAAACATCAGTGGCAGTCTAGGTGGGAAATGATGAAAATCTGGATTATTTCAAATGAAGAAGAGGCAGAAGCAGGATTTTTCAAATGTTCTTTTATATAATCCTCATAACCACTCTGTTCTTCTAGGTTTTTGTTTTTTTTGTTTTTTTTTTTTTTTTTGCGTTACGCGGGCCTCTCACTGTTGTGGCCTCTCCCGTTGCGGAGCACAGGCTCTGGAGGCGCAGGCCCAGCGGCCATGGCTCACGGGCCCAGCAGCTCCGCGGCATGTGGGATCTTTCCGGACCGGGGCACGAACCTGTGTCCCCTGCATTGGCAGGCAGACTCTCAACCACTGCGCCACCAGGGAAGCCCTGTTCTTCTAGTTTTATAGATGAATAAACTAAGGCACAGAGAGATGTCTCTTCCTACTTCCAGGATCTCTCTTCCTTCTCACCCCAGGCCCTTTTTGTTTCCCAAAGTATGGTCTGTGGTCAGTCTGCATTAGATTTACCTGGGGCATTTGTCAAAATGTAGATTATTTGACCCAAGCACCAGCCATTCTGATTTAGGAGGTCAGGGGTAGCCCAGTGGTTATGGGGGCAGTGATGCTCAGACTTCAGAATTTATAAGAATCTTCTGAGGAGCTCATTAAAAATGCACATTCCTGGACTCTACTTAGACTGATTTGCTAGGTCTGGGTGGAGCCCAAGAAAACTGCAGTTTTAATAGCTCGTTCAGCCCATCCTTTGTGAAACAGTGCTCTCAGATTCTGCATAATCCCTTATCTCCCTGGAAGCTCCTTCCCTTCTCCATAAGTGACCTCAGATGTACTGCTCTAGACCTGGGGGCCCAAATTTTGCCTGCCTGCCAGACTCTGTAGCCTAGATGATCTGTTGGCACCTCAGCTTTGTGTGTTCAGAAGTATATTCATCATCTCATCCCTTGCCACTGTTCCTCCTCCTCTGTTTCCTTGTGATGCTTGATAGCCCTAGGCTCCCTGCTGTGACCCAACTCATCTTGCTTAAAATATCAACCTCATCTTCCACAATCAATCCCCTTGTTTTTCTGTTCTCTATCTCATACCCTATTCCCTTTCTATTTCCATTGCTCCTGTACTACCTCAGACTTTTATCACCTTTTACCCAGGATACTGTAATAATTTCTTAACTGTCTCACTGCCTCTTTTCTTATGCTCTCAGAGTAAATTCCTTCTAAACCGCAGCTGTGTATATGTAACACTTTGCAGTAGCTCCCTACTCTGCAGATGAAAGACGAACCCTCTCAGCTTGGCACCAAGGACTTGACACCATGGGTGCCTTCTGTATTGACAGCCTTATTTTCCTAAGGATTAGAAATAATACATGGAAAGTTTTCAGTCCCTAGCTGGCCTTCAGTAATTGGTAATTATTATTGTTGTTGCTCCATTCACCCTATCATAATCCAGCTACATAAGCTCACTTGATATTTTTCCCTGCAGTTTGGCGTCACTTGTACTTTCTTCATCAGACTTTCACTGAGCTTCTCCACATCTCAAATGCTATCTTTTCTGAGAAACTTACCCTGATCTTCCAACCAGATGGAATGTACTATGAGCCCCAGAGACATTGGACTTTGTTGTTAATGTGTTATTGATATCAAGCATACTTGTCTTTTCTCTTGGTTAGACTCTGGACTCCATGGGTATGGGCACAGGAGTCTTGATCTCCTTCCCCTTCCAGCTCTCCTTAGAGGGTCCTGCTCTTGGCTCACTAAGTATCTGATGAATGAAACCTGTGGTTGTTACTGATCATCAGCATGTTTGCTGATAAAAGCTTAGAATATGATCTCATCTGCAGGTTTATACCATTTAAAAAGGAGAATTCTTGGGGAAAATAAACAGAAAAACTCTCTGAATATAAAAGACTGAAGCTGAAGTGACTGGCAGTGGAGTTGATACTTTGGGCTAGGGATTGCCCACTTTAGCTTTAAAGACCAGCCCTTGGCATGGTACCAGTGATGATGCCATCCTGTGAACCTCGTCACCTTCATGAACCAGCCTGCAGCAAACCACAGCATCCTTCTGAATATCACCAGCTGCCCGGCCAGCCCCCGCCATGCCCTTTGCTAAATCAACAAGCATGGTTAATACTCTAGGCAAGAAAATAGGTTTGCAACATACAAAGAAAACTACCTTTGTTATAGTTGATTACAGTGTGATTTCTCCTATGTGTACTTAGCAAGCTGGGTAAAATATGAAGTTATTACAAACACCTCAACCAAACTTGAATATGCCATTTTTTTCATCTTTTTGTTTTAGGAGGGAGCTTCAACTTTTTTTTTTTTAATTATAACATGAGCTAAATTTAAGAAATTACCCTAGTCTTCTGACTTTATTTCTCAGAGTTGTTAGATCTACATGACAATATAACTCATGAAAGTATATTGAAAAGTACAAGAGCTGATATAAAATGGTAATCAGGGTTCCAGGTGTCAAGGGATTAGAGAAGCTGAAGAATAAAACTGGCCAGGCTGCAGCCTGGCAGACGCTGGATATGCTGGTTTAACAAGGTACCATCTAGGAAGGCCATCAAATGTGCATGGTGACAATTCACAGCCATCGCCTGCTGTATATATATATATATATATTTATTTATTTATTTATTTATTTATTTATTTATTTATTTATTTATTTATTTATTTATTTTTTTTTGGCGCCTGAAATTATAACTCCATTTTAAGAAATTGTCTTAAATATAAAGAACAACTGCATTTGTCATGCTTGGATTTAGAGACTAGATTCAAGATGTGCTTTTTCTGGGGTTTTTTGTGGCACGCAGGCCTCTCACTGTTGTGGCCTCTCCCGTTGCAGAGCACAGGCTCCGGACGCGCAGGCTCAGCGGCCATGGCCCACGGGCCCAGCCGCCCCGCGGCATGTGGGATCTTCCCGGACCGGGGCACGAACCCGCGTCCCCTGCATCGGCAGGCAGACTTCCAACCACGGCGCCACCAGAGAAGCCCAAGATGTGCTTTTAAAATAAAAGTTAAGGGACTTCCCTGTGGTCCCTGGTGGGGTAAGACTCTGTGTTCCCAATGCAGGGGGCCCGGGTTCGATCCCTGATCGGGGAACTAGATCCCACATGCATGCTGCAACTAAGAGTTTGCAGGCCACAACTAAGGAGCCCGCCTGCCACAAGTAACACCCAGTGCAACAAAATAAATAAATAAATAAAATAAAAGTTAAATAATTTTGATGAGTAACCATATACCTTACATTCGTTACTTATTGTTAAATATTCTGTGACTCTTTTAGTTGTGGGATCCAGCAAAGAATGAAAAATTACAACTTTTTCTGCAAGAAGTACGAATGGGAGAACTTTGGTTATCCAGAGGTAAGAATGTAAACATTCTTTTGTAAGCAGTTATTTATGATAATTTATATTTGAGAAATATTTATGGATTAGTATTTGTATGTCAGATAACTTAACTAGCTAGACGTGTTAACCAACTTGCTTCAGTTTAAGAGAAACTGTCCCAGCATTTTCACTTTATTACAGTTACAGCTCCACGATGTTACAGTTAGTGTTAGTTTTGGTTGCAGTCTTGGAAGTGGGCAGATGGAGAAGCAAAGCCAAATACAAGAACACCTTATTTACTGTCAGATAAAATTCTAAGTAAATGGGTTTTCCAAATGACTAAATGTTGTATGAATCAAAACTTAAAAAAATTTTAACTGCTTAAGGATACTCCCTGGATATAGGGGCAATTAAAATACAAAGAACTTTTCAGCTTTAACATTTTTTGAGCTGGGATAGTATAAATATGGAGAGGAAAATTATGAGTTATAAATTAAAAGAAAAATAACAATTATTTTATTACATTTTATTTTTACTTACTTTATGTTTAAGAGCTATCATGTAATAGTTTAGATATAGAGGTGAATGTTACAAATATTGAGATGATGAAAACAAAAATTGCAAACTTGAGTTTTTAAATTTTTCTCTCTCAAAGGTGATTAACATTATTTCTATGAGCCCCTAAATTAATTAGCACTTTTAGGGTTATATACTTCTACTATATTTTACTTATGAAATTCTCATCTTGGTTGCTTATTCTTTAAATCCCCCACCAAACCCCAAACCAATTACATAAGAATCTCTGGGGTGGGACCCAGGCATCAGAATTTTTTTTTCTTTTTTTTAATTGAAGTATAGTTGGTTTACAGTGTTGTGTTACTTTCAGGTGTACAGCAAAGTGATTCAGTTTTACATATATTTACCTATATCTGTTCTTTTTCAGATTCTTTTCCCTTATAGATTATACAAGATATTGATTATAGTTCCCTGTGCTATACACTAGGTCCTTGTTGGTTATCTACTTTGTATTTAGTAGTGTGTATATGTTAATCCCAAACTTCTAATTTATCCATCCCCTTCTCCCCTTTGGTTACCATAAGTTTGTCTTCTCTGAGTCTATTTCTGTTCTGTAAATAAGTTCATTTATGTCATTTTTTTAGATTCCATATATTAGTGATATCATATGATATTTGCCTTTCTCTGACTTAACTTCACTTAGTATGATAATTTCTAGGTCCATCCATGTTGCTGCAAATGGCATTATTTCATTCTTTTTTTTTTTTTTTTTTTTTTTGCTGTACGCGGGCCTCTCACTGTTGTGGCCTCTCCTGTTGTGGAGCACAGGCTCTGGACGCGCAGGCTCAGCAGCCATGGCTCACGGGCCCAGCCGCTCCGCGGCATGTGGGATCTTCCCGGTCTGGGGCACGAACCCTGCATTGGCAGGCGGACTCTCAACCACTGCGCCATTCTTTTTTATGGTTGATAATATTCCAATGCATGTATGTACCACATCTTTTTTATCCATTCCTCTGTCGACGGACATTTAGGTTGCTTCCATGTCTTGGCTATTGTAAACATTGCTTCAGTGAACATTGGGGTGCATGTATCTTTTAGAATTACAGTTTTCTCCAGATATATAGGTGTCAGTATTCTTTAAACCTCCCTAGGTTATTACAGTACACTGGTTGAGAACCAGTGTTCTAATGCAATAATTTTTCACCCAGTTTTCTGTAATCTCAGTTTTCTCTACTCCCTCCTGCCACCACCCCATTTTTACTACTTTGCTGCCAGGTAGTTCTGTAGCCGTCTCAGTTGTGTTTATGTCTATATAACCAGAGGGACCATAGAGCCAAAAGTTTTAAGAGAAATTTCTGATTAGCTGATTTGATTGGATTTATTGGTTGGTTGACCTAATTAACCAAACTGATTACTGTTTTTAGGTTACATTAGCTCCATCAACTTGAGAGGCACTATTATATATTTTTCTTTCTTTAAAAGGTTTGATACAAAGTGTTTATTTCCTACTTAGTTATATTAAATATGTCAAAATGTCAACTTCTGTTATTACATAACACCTGAAGAGAGGCAGCACACTATAGTCTCAAGGTTCAGAAAATTAGGTTCTGTTACTAATTCTGGCATTAATTAGCTTTGAAACCTTAAATTATTTCACTGATCTTTGCCCGTTTCCTAAAACGAGGTAGTGAGACTAAGTGATTACATGTTTTAACTTAAAGAGAGACTCTATCATTAATTTCCACTATTCACAAATTTTCATTCTTAGTTACTTTACAGCCAATCATCCTAAAACTCATTTTAAAACCACCTTGAAATCAAAGTTCATAAATCTCTTCTCCTCCCCTGGATATGTAATTCATGTTACACTAAATCTTGTTTCAGCTCGTTGATAATACAGTCTATGTTTTAAAAGTCTTATTTAGCTAGAACATCAAGATGTTTCACCTGTAATACTTCATCGATCACATATGTAGAGTTAAAGATAACTCGTATCAGTAATGGCAAACCCCAGCCTTTTAAAAAAACTCAGTACCTCCCTCTTGCATACCCAAATAGCAGAACGTGAACATTTCCAATTCAAGAGTGCACTTTTAAATAGTAATTTGGGTCAGAAAGTTATTTAATTGGCAGCTCAACATTTTCCCCTTTATACTCTTTACTCTTTTTGTGGCTTGTTCAAATAGTCTTTATTTATTTTTTAACATTTATTTGTTTGGTTGCATCGGGTCTTAGTTGCGGCATGTGGGATCTTTTGTTGCGGCATGCGGGATCTTTCGTTGTGGCATGGGGGCTCTTCGTCGCGGCGGGTGGGCTTCTCTCTAGTTCTGGTGCACGGGCTCCAGAGCACGCGGGCTCAGTAGTTGCAGTGCGTGGGCTCCAGAGCACGTGGGTTTAGTTGCCCCACGGCATGTGAGATCTTAGTTCCCTGACCAGGGACTGAACCCGCGTCCCCTGCATTGGAAGGCAGATTCTTAACCATTGGACCACGAGGGAAGTCCCCTAAATAGTCTTTAGTTTGATGTGTTTTTTTAGTTTCAATGCTTGGTGCTTTCTTGGTAATTTGTAGAATGTATACTTTGAAGAACTTTAAAATTCTGCTCTAATCTTATAAATCTGTTTCAGGGGAGCATTGAATGGGGCTTGAACATCTCAGCAATGCCCTTTTGGTGTGTGGGCAACCACAGGAACTTCTGAAAGTTTTCAAACACACACTTCCTCCCAAGGTATTTGAGATGCTATTGTGCAAAATTCCCCTCATTTGCCAGGTAAGCACATACTTAATTATCTTTGTGAAATGAACACTGTAAATAACCATGTTGGGCTTAATTACGTAGAAACAGTGAAGTATTGATATGTGTGTGAATGGCCCAAAGTTTTAAATGAGTAAGATCTCCGAATTTTTGTTTGCTTTTCTTGTCTTCAGATGAAACAAGCTTATTCTTTCATGTTCCTTTGACCATAATGAATTGTATATTTTGTTGAGTATTATACGTTTCAACATTTCAACTTTAAAGTTAACATTGTTAACACTGTTTATCTTTGTACTTTCAAAGACATCACAATTATTGACTGACTGCAATGTCAACAGAGGTCTATAAGTTAAATGGTATTGTTAGTTAAATGACCTAATGGCTTAAAAATTAGATATAATACAGAAAACTGTAAATTATCAAAGCAGAATAATACTTCTACTTTCCAATAATATGACAAAACATAGAAATCACTTTGGTAAATTTAAACATATAGGCTAGTTAGTGTTCTCTTGAGTACAAGTTTATATTGGTAAATGTAAGCAGACTAATACCTATTAATAAATTGGCTCATGAATGGATATCATTTGATACCAAACTGCTGGGTGTACTTATGCATCAACTAGAGTTTCCTGCAGTGTTTGGATTTGTTTTAGGATTCATTTAGCTCTAAGACACTACTTTAACTTTGGTTTACTTTTTATTACATTGATCACATGCAGTAGCTGAGAGTACACTGTATATTGTTGGTCTGACTTGGAATCATTCATGTTGGCTTCTCAGCTTTTGAATAAAACACAAAGCAACATAGTCTCCACTAAAGCACAATAATCAATTCTTAAACATTTTGCAAGCTAGTCTCAGATGGGATGTTTCCTGAAGGTACATGAAAATGTTGCTAGGATAAGAGTGTGTAGTGCCCACCCTGACACAAGAAGGGAGGCAAGAAAAGGATCGTGCATTAAATTGATTTTATGTATTTACCAGCAATTTGAGGCAGACATGAATGAACAGGAATACTTGGAGGATGATCCTGATTGAAAAACATTTCAATGTATCCACAATCCAGTCAGAATGCTATGGTGCTATATAGTATAAACTGCTCAGTGATATTTCCATTTATTTTCCTTTTAGTAATAAAATTTTTTTTCTATCTCATACATGATTGAACACGTATTTTGCTTTAAAATTAACAGTCATAATTGAAGAAACCATGGTTTATTTCTCTAATCAAGTGACCAAGCTGCTGAATCTTAAGGCCTCAACAAGTGTTGCATCTTATTATTTTCATTGAACAATAAGACCTATTTTGATTATTCTGGTAAACAGCAATTTTGTTTCCCCAGTGGTTTCCGTTTGCCAAACAGTCATGACAGACGGTTTAACATGGTGGCTACTGCTTTCATGGGATTCTGTCAGGTGAATCCTCATTTCCAGTGCAACAGTTGTTGGCAATCTTTCATCAAAAGTCCATGCATTAGGACTTCTCTATCGTGGTTGGCCAAGGAGTCCTGCTTTGGCAGCCAGGGCTTCATTCTGCTGAATATGATATTCCTGAAATCTCATAGATATTCGTTGAGTCATTTTTAAATATTTCTGTAAGCAATGCTCTGAACAGGTGGTCTAGAAATAAAAAGATCCAAGAGTCAACACAAAAATATTAATTAAAAGAAATTGCATCTATTCTAAAAAAATAACCAGTGGGTATTTTTCTTTTCTTTGAATATATCTGAGAATTAAATGGTATTAATGAGTAGCAAGTGATCATAGCTTTCAATTGTTAATACTTTCATCCATTTACAAAAATTAATATATACTGAATGCTTACCAGTTTGGAGGTACTAAAAACAATGGTAAGTCAGTCCCTGCCTTCTGGACTAGATTTTCTGCAGGTGTGTTTCAATATTAACTGAAATCCCACATTCCCATCTCTTATTCTGATTGTTAAAATGTAGGCCCAGTATCAGGTTTGTTCTTTTTAATGAGAAACTCCATTCACAACATTCTTAATTTTCAACTTTTTACTTTTTAATAAGACTATTGTACTTAGCATCTCTCAAACTTCGTCATTTATTTAACAAACACTTATTGATTGCTGGTTATATGTTAAGTTCTTGGCATGAATATTTATCAACATATTCCACTGGAGGAATTTTATGTCTCTTTTAGCCAATATATAAATGTTTTGAAGAGGATATTAAAAGTTAAGACTTCTAATAGGGTTAGGCAATATGAGCCACCAAATTCAAACTCTACTTTTTCCAAAATTAACCTGAGTTTTCAAGGTCAGATAGGAAAGCCATGTCAAGTTTCTCTAGCCTGGCCATCTTGACTGAAAGCTAATTATTAAGAATCTTTGCTTTGGAACAATGTATTCAGCAGGTCCCAGGCACCTTCTCTAAAAAAGTCTGCCGTAGTTCAGTGTGGCTGTGATATTAAATTTGGCATCTTTAAACTCAGTGCCACGAGTCTGGCTGCTTCAAGTTCCTCTGAGCAATGGAACATATAAAAGGTAGCCTAAATTCCTGTAATAACTAGGAACAAGCAAAATGCTTAGGGGGATCCCATTTATATTGTTTATGATGAACTTAGAGAATTTTTAGTGGGCAACACTTTTCATACCTCTTCAGGTTTTACTTCTCTTGTTGTGAAGTCTTTAACACAGTCCAAAAAGCAGGTTTCTGTAAGTTTATTGTAGGTTCCAAGAAATTCCTTAAACTACAAACAAATCAGAAGGTTCTTTAATATTTGGTTTTTAAAACAAAGATGTTTTAAATACTGATGTATTTAGGCAAAATACCCTGTAATACTTGAAATCAAAGGTTCTTTTGCTACCTTAAATGGGTATAATATGATCTACAAAATATAGTCAGATTTTCTAGTTGAATATTTATTATTTCCTGGATTATCTTTCAAATTATCTGAAAAATGAATATGCTTCATATCATTTAACATCCATCTGTGGAAATGAAATATAAATAGTTATTTTGTGAGATCACTGACTGACATGGTTATATCCAGTAGTGCCTTAATTTTTTACAAAATCCTTTTTCCTTAATTATAATACCTTACCTGTTTTATCTGATCAGATTCTGGTATTTGTGCAGCCATATTCTTTTGGTATGTTTATTAGTCACCTGATTTAAAAGTAAAAAGTTTGTCAGTTTGTATACAAATTTCTTTAGGCTAGTTGAAGGTAATCAAAACAAGCACAGATTTTGAAATAGCACTGAAACGAGTCTACCTGAAATTACTGTTCATATTTTATAAATTTCTGATTATGTAATTATATGCCCCCCCACAATCTCCCAGGTCATTAATAAGAACCTTACAGTTTAGAACTCGATTTTCTTAATGCTAGCTATGAGAACCAAAGGCCCTATCTACATCTCCATTTTTTAGACAGTTTGCTCTGTTACCTTGCAAAGCTACGTATTAAAGTCCCATGCGTAGTACGGCTTTATGGGAAAGAGCTCTCTGGTGTCTTCCTATAAGTACTTAAGTTAACTATCCCCCTGGTTCCTAATACAACTTAGATCTGTGCTACTAAAGATCCTTTTACTATCTCTATGTAAATGCAAAGGTTCTATTAATTAACAAACGCCATCCACTTATTAATCAACAACACTCATGAAAGAGAGTTCTAAAAGACTCTAAGAGAAAGTTATAGGAGTTTTGCATTCTACAGTTCAAAAAAGGTAATCACAGAGACTTACCAGAAACTTCTGAACATATGACACTTTTGATCTAACTTGGGGGCAACAGAGAAGTGAAGATAAGGAAGTCAAAGAGTGTTTCTGAATTACTGGGATTTTCACATATCCTAAATGGAGGACCCAGGATCAGTTAATTATGATGTAAGAATGTATCACGTTATTTACTTATTCTATCCTGGCTAGTTCTAAAACAGATGAAATCTCATAAACTGGATGTGTATGTCATTCTTACTAGCTCATCAATTATTATTTAAAGTGGCTGTGAAAAGCACGAAATTTTCATGAAGCTCACATGGAGATTAAGTAGGAAATTCAAGCTTACGGCAGAGTGTATGCTACTATCGTGAAAGAAAATTCTCATTTTGATTAACAAATACAATCAATGGTAATTCCACTCCAGCATTCCCAACCATGTATAAAACTTTACCCCTTTTGCATTTATTCTTCCCTCCTCTTTTGTCCTTATCCTGTATGTTCACAAGTATTACTGCCATTTTTAAAAAGTTATTTTTTCCACATGCAAGGGAAAGCACCAGTTCTTTTCTATTTGCTATCCTAGTCTCATTCCAAAATTCTGACTGTCTATACTTCAGGGAATCTCTGGTTTAGTAGTAACAGTTATAAACTATCTTTTCTATTAAAATTCTTTGAAATCTGCTACAAACAATGCAGTAGAGGTTTCAGATTAGCCCAACATGCAGGCAACTAGTGTTCCATAAACACCTAAAAAGTTACCAAGAACGCTCTTTATTCCTATTTTACTTCACAGATTTATAAATAATATATATATTTTAACCACATAAACTACCTGAAAAATACCAGGAATTAACTGAAGGTCACAATTTTTCAGGTATTGCTGTGACTATCATCATTGATACGTCCCAGGTAAGATACTTCCATTATATTTACTCTTTGCTCACTTAAGTCATGAAACACTGATTCCACACCCTCCAACTACGGAACTGCATAGAAATACAAACCTAATTATTCCATTATTTTCTAATATCAACTTCAAACTTATTTACAGTTTGAGATCTCAGCAGTTACTATTTTGCTAGATAGATATGGGTAGATATTCATTCAGTAAACATTTATTTAATGTACCAAGTACTGTGCTGTTTATGAAACCAGCCATGCTTCTGAGGTAAGATGAATCTTTATAGCTGCTATAAAATTTTATCACTAACCAGCCAAGAAACAGAGAATCCTGTAAGTATATCATACAGTGAGGTTTAGGATTTGTGCTTCTGGGAAGGTGGGGTAGATGTGCTTTTCCCTATTCTTCTCACTAAGTACAACTAAAACCCCTGGACATTACACATAAAACAAACATAAGACTAAAAAGTAGAGAGGAGAAAGTATATTAGCTAGGGCCCTTGGGACCCGAGAAACATCACAGTAGTGAATTCTCTCCCTTGTCTGGGGTCTCATATATCACAAACTTGGAGCTGAAAAAGCTGGCAATCTGCAAATGCCAGTTGGAGTAGTCAAAAAGCCCCTCTGTACCCCCAGCCAAAAGTCTGCCTTCTCTAGCCAAAAGGCTAGGAAAGGGGAAGCCTGCCTATAAAACAGAACTCATTTAAACAATAACTGCTGTACTCCAGGCCAACACAGAAAAAACTGGTTCTCATCCCCACCCACATCAGCATAAGCCAGATAGACTTCCACCCTCACTAGGTTGTAACGAGACACTCCAACTCCCACACCAGAATAGTGTCAGAGAAGGGTGATTAGGGAGCAGGGACTTTAATTCTTGCTGGGCATTAATAAGGACCCCTCCCCCAAGTGTCAGTGGAAACTGCATGGGGAGCCTAGACTTCCACCTCTGTTGTCAGTGATGAAGTACCTTTCTCCCTTCCCTCTCGGGTGGTATCAAAGGAGGCCTAGTTGAGATTCAGGACCTACATACTGCCCCATGGTAATCAGGCCACATGCCCTCCTGTGGTGTCAGTGGAGGCCACGTGGGGAGTAGTAATGAGGCACTCCAGTACTCAGCCAGGGAGACACCAATGAAGGCCTAGTAGAGATCCGTAACTCCTACGCTCACCCAGCAGAAATGAGGAACATCACCCCCACCCCCTGGCGTGCGCGCACGCGCACACACACACACACACACACACACACACACACACACACCACCCACCCTCTCTAGTGACAGAGTGAGGAACTTGGACTTCCACCCTCACCTGGCAGTAATAAGGTGCCCCCACCCCATGAAGCAGTGTCAAAAGCAGTCAGCTAGAGGAGAAGGTTTAAACAAGATCTAGAGTCTCATAACACAAGATGCAAAATGTCTAGGTTACAAAAAAACAGAAACAAACAAAACTCATTCCAAGAACTAAGATCTTAAGAAAAAAAAGATGTCAAACACTGAGATGAGAGATGTTAGAATTATCTGACAAAGATCTTAAAATAGCTATTATAAAAAATGCTTCAATGAATAATTAAGAATGTCTGAAACAAATTAAAAAAATATAAAACTCAGCAAAGAAATATAAGATATCAAGAACCAAATGGAAATTTTAAGAAGTGAAAAATAGAAAAAAACAAAAGAAGCTCAACAGACAGAATCAACAGCAGATCGGAGGGGATAGAAAAAGGAATCTGTGAAGGAAGGAGGAAGATAGAAAATAGAATTATCCAATATGAATAACAGAAAAATAGAATAAAAAAAATGACAGGGTACCAAGAATCTGTGTGACTGTGACAAAAGAACTGACATTTGTTTTATTAGAGTCCTGGAAGAAGAGAAAGAGGGCAGGGCTGTTAAAGTACTAAAATAATGGCTGAAAACTTCCCAAATGTGGCAAAAGAAGAGAAGCTTACACATTCAAGAACTGAATTGCATTCCAAAAAGCGTAAACACAAAGAAATCCACATCAAGATACATCACAGTCAAACATTTAAAAACTAAAGACAAAAAATTTAGTCTTGCAAGATGTCGCTCGCAAGAGAAAAGGGACATCTTCTATGGGGAAAAACAATTAGGATAATAGCAGATTTCTCATCAGTCAACCCAGAAACCTGTATCTAGCAAAAATATCCTTCAGGAATGAAGGTGAAATTAAGACATTCTCAAATGAAGGAAAACTAAGAATTTGGTGCCAGCAGACCTGCCTGAAAAGGATTAAAGTTCTGAGCAGAAAAAAACTGATAAAAGGAGACTTGGAACATCAAGGAGGAACAACATAGTAATAAAAATAGGAACAGGTACAGTACCCTTTCCTTTTCTTCTCGAGTTTCCTAAATTATATTTGACAGTTGAAGCAAAAATTATAAAACTGTCTAACATGGTTCTAAATGTGTATTTTAAATGGGGAGGGTAAAGGGAGGTAAGGTTTTCTCACTTCACTGAAACTGGTAATATGCTGACACCATTAGACTGTGATAAGCTTTGTATATGTCATGTAATACCTAGAGCAACCACTAAAAAAGAACATAAGGAGATACACTCAAAAACATTATAGATTAATCAAAATAAATTACAAAAAATATTCAAATAATCCACAGGAAGGCAAGAAAAGAGAAACAAAACCAGAACAAACAGAAAATAAAATAGCACATTTAAGCCTTAATAAACAATTACATTAAATATAAGTAGTCTAAAGAATCAAAAGACAGATTGGGGGCTTCCCTGGTGGCGCAGTGGTTGAGAGTCCGCCTGCCGATGCAGGGGACGCGGGTTCGTGGCCCGGTCCGGGAAGATTCCCACATGCCGCGGAGCGGCTGGGCCCATGAGCCATGGCCGCTGAGCCTGCGCGTCCGGAGCCTGTGCTCCACAACGGGAGAGGCCACAACAGTGACAGGCCCGCGTACCAGAAAAAAAAAAAAAAAAAAAAAGACAGATTGGCAGAGTGCATTAAAGAAATGACCAAGTATATGTTGTCTATAAGAAAGTAACTTCAAATACAGTGATACAGACAGAGTGAATACAAAAGGATGGAAAATGATTTATCATGCAAGCATTAATACAAAGAAAATAGTGGATATATTAACATCAGATTAAGTAGACTTCACAGCAAAGGAATTTAACAGAGACACAAAAGGACATTAAGGGTCAATCCACCAAGAAGACATAGTACTCCTAAATGTGTGTGCCCCAAGCAACAGAGCTACAAAATATGTAGAGAGAACTGAAAGGAGAAAAAGACAAGTATAGTTTCAGACTTAAACATCCCTCTCCCAATTGATAGAACAATTGATAGAACAACTCAACAGAAAATCCACGAGGATACAGAAAAACTCAACAACATTAACCAACAGGATACAATCTACATTTATAGAACATTTCACCCCACAGAATACACATTTTTTATTAAGTGCCCATGGAACACATACCAAGATAAACCATATCCGGGGCCACAAAGTAGCCTTAATAAATTTAAAAGAATTGAAATCATAGAGTCTGTTTTTAGACCACAATGGAATCAAACTAGAAACCAGTAACAGATAACAGGAAAATCTCTTTTAACATCTGGAAAATAAATAACACTTCTAAATAATCCATGAATCAAAGAGGAAGTCTCAAGAAACTTTTTAAAAAAGTCACTGGACTGAATGAAACTGAAAATACAGCATATTAAAATTTGTGTGACACAGCTAGATCAAGTGCCAAGAGGAAAATTTTATAGTACGAAATGCATACATTAAAGAGGAGATGCCTCAAGTCAACTTTTTTTTTCTTTTTACCTCAAGAACCTAGAAAAAGAGCAAAATAAACCCACAAAGCATGTAGAAGGAAGAAAATAATAACAGAAATCAACCAAAATGAAAACAGAAAAGCAACAGACAAAAATCAGTGAAATAAAGAGCTGGTTCTTTGAAAAGACTATAACAGACAAACCTCTAGCAAGACTAACGAAGAAAAGTCACATATTATCATTATCAGGAATAAAACAAGGTATAGTACCATAGACCCTGCAGATATCAAAAGGATAACAGAACTATGAACAACTCTATATACATAAATCTAACAACTTACTCATGAATTTACTATTATCCTGATATCAAAACCAGATAAAGAAGATACATACAAGAAAACTACAGAAAAATATCTTCATAAAATAGACATAAAAATCCTTAACAAAATAATAGCAAATATAGTTCAGTAATATATATTAAAAAAATACACACCTCTAATAAGTAGGGTTTATTCTAGAGATGCAAGGCTAATTCAATATTTAAAAATCAATAAATGTGATCCACCATATTAATAGATGAAAAAATAAGTCATGATCATATCAATTGATGCAGAAAAAGCATTTGACAAAGTCAGTACCCATTCATGTTAAAAACTGAAAATTAGGAAGACAGGGGAACTTCTTCAACTTGGTAATGTACACCTACAAAAAAATCCTACACCCTGTACTACATAGTTAATGGTGAAAGACTGAACACTTTCCCCTAAGATAGTGAGCAAAGCCAGATGTCTGCCCTTACTACTCTTACTGAATATACTGCTGGAAGTTCTACCCAGTGCAGTAACTCAAGAAAAAGAAATAAGACATATAAATTGTAAAGGAAGAAAATAAAACTGTCCCTCTTTGAAGATGACATGATTGTGAACATAGAAAATCCCAAAGAATCTACAAAGAAACCCTAGAACAAGATAGTTCAGCAAGTCAGCAAGATCACAGTATACAAGATAAACATGGCAAAAATCAGTTGTAAAAACTGTAATTTTCCGTGTTACTGAAATTAAAAATACAATACCATTTATAATCACTCAAAAAAAAAAGATTTATGGGTAAATCTAACAAGGCATGTACAGGTAAATATAACAAGGCATGCTGAAAACTACAAAATGCTGATGAAAGAAATCAAAGACTTAAATGGAAAGACACATTGTGTTCGTGGATTGTAAAACTCAGCATAGTAATGACGTAAATTTTCCCAAAATTGATATACAGGCTTAATGCAATTCCTATCAAGGTCCCAGTAACATTTATTATAAATATAGACAAGATTATTTTTAAATTTATATGGAAAGCAAATGGACTTGAACAAATTCAAAAAAAGACTAATAAAGTGGGAGGAATCAGTCTACCTGATTTCAAGACTTATTACATAGCTACAGTAATCAATATTGTGTGATTTTGGTGGAAAAGCCGACACATAGATCCATGAAACAGGATAGAGAACCCAGAAATAATAACACAAATATGCCCAATTGATTTTTGGTAAAGATGCAAAACCAGTTAAGTGAAGATAGCCTTTACAACAAGTGGTGCTGGTACAACTGTACATCCATAGGCAAAAAATTTAACCTCAAAGTAAGTCTTTCACTTTATACAAAAATTATCTCAAAATGGATCTGGGACTTAAATATAGAACATAAAACCCATTAAAACTTTTAGAAAAACAGGAGAAAATCTTCAGGCTTTAGGGCAAAGAATTCTTAGACTTCACATGAAGAGCAAACTACATATGTGATAAAGAACTAATAACTAGACAATATAAAGAAGTCTGCAAACTCTATAGTAAAAACACAAATAATCCAATTAGAAAATGGGCAAAAGACACCTCACCAAAAAGATATAGATGGCGAATAGGCACATGAAAAGATACTCAACATTGTTAGCCGTTAGGGAAACAAATTAAAACCACGATATATAGCATTACACACCTGTCAGAATGGCTGAATTAAAAAAATATAGTGACACCACCAAATGCTGGTGAAAATGAGGAAAAACTGGATCACTCAGATATTCCCTAGTGGTAATGTGAAATCATATAGCCACTGTGGTAAACAGTTTGGCACTATGTTAAAAACCTAAATGTACAACTATCATATCACACAGCAATTGCATCCCTGGGCATTTTTCACAGAAAAATGAAAACTTATGTTCCCACAAAAACCTGTACATGAATGTTTATATACACTTTATTCATAACAGTCAAAAACTGGAAGCAATCCAGATGTTCTTCAACAGGTGAATGATTAAACAAACCGGTACACCCACACCATAGAATACTACTCAGCAATAAAAAGGAATGAGGTACTGATACACACAACAGCCTGGATGAAACTCTAGAGGATTATGCTGAGTGAAAAGCCAATCCCACAAGGTTATATACTATATGATTCCATTTATATAACATTCTTGTAATGACAAAGTTACAGAAATGGGGAACTTAGTAGTGGTTGCCAGGGGTCGAGGAGGGGGTAGGGGAGGAGGAAAGTAGGTGTTACTATAAAAAGGCAACATGAGACTTTTGAAATGGAAATGTCCTGTACTTTGACTGTAATAACATCAGTATCCTGGTTGTGATATTGTACTACAGTTTTGTAAGATGCTACCATTGTGGAAAGCTAGGTAGATGACACAAGGGAGCTCTATTTTTTCTTACAACTGCATGTGAATCTACAATAATCTCAAAAAGTTTGAGGTTGCCCAGCTTTCTAATCCCTGCCAAAGAACAAGGTACAGTGTGCATTGTGGTAAATGTTAGCAAATGTTCAGAACTAGAGTTCTTTTGGCTTCCTACTCAGAAAACAGCCTGAAAAGATCCAAGAACTGGTAAGATAACTTTTGTGGTTAGGTGTTAAAAGAAAACTTTGTGGGAACTTAAAAAAAAAAAAACAAAAAACAAGAGCAATAAAACAGGAATTAAAGGAACCTGGTTCACCAGCAGGCCTCTAGCTGAAAGCACAAAAGGTTATCCAAAGACCTGTTCATGTTTGCTAATTATAATGCCAAAATCAGCTTCTTTTTCCTGTTCCTATCCTAGTATTTCTTCAGGTTAAAATTCACGTATAATATGACTTTTTCAAGCAGAGGTCAGAGAGGCAGAAAGTATGAAATCTTTAAATGTTGTGTAACACTGCTGACTCTACCTCACTTCCCTCTTGGTATACAACTCATAGTGACAAATGATGATTGTTATTGGGAAGTCTTTGAAGAGATATAGATGAGGAGCACCCCCAAATGTTGTTTGTATGAATTTTTTTGATATTGTCTTTTTTTTTTAAACCTAAGTGAAGGCAGTTGTTCCTAGAAAATACTGGAGACGGTTGAGTGAATAGATGATTTTCAAATTTACTTGCTAGTTTGTGTCTTCTGAGTCTTCCAGCATTCTATCTTGCAGTTATTTAATCATTAGTTATGTTGACTGACAAAGTCCAACAGCCATACAAACCACCTGATAGTGAGAAGCGGTAGAAGCAATGTGGCTGCCCTTTTATTAGGTCCTAATTACCAGATATTACAAGCAAATGTTTGTTACTGTAGAGGCAAATATCCAATCAGGGGATACCTTCTAGTTATATCCCTGAAACCTGAAGAGGGAGGGAAGGGATAGAGAGTTCTAGCATCTCTGGCTTGGGCCTTAGGAATGATTACAGCAATGCTAAGTAATTTTTGTGTCAAACAAAATGTATCATAAAACCAGGGAACTTAAGAGAATTGTTAGTCATCAAGCTCAAACCTTTTCTGATGCATGAGTTTCCTTTCTGTTCTGGATAAGTCGTTGTCCAACCTTTGCTTGAATGTCTCCAGTGAGGCCTGATTTCTCACCTGAAAAATGAGGGGATTACAGTATGACTGCTGAGGCCCCTTCAAGCTCTAAGCCTGTTCGATGAAATTTAAACTTCTGCTGGCTAAGTCATTTTTTGAAAAGCCTTTTCCTTTTCAATAAGTGAAATTAGTTTCCTCAATCTGTTCTGAGGTTACAGTTATTTAGCATATGTGTTATTATGTATTAAAAAATACTTAATATCCTGTTTTGCCATGTAATATGTATGTTCAGGTGAACATACAAGGACAAACAATTCCCAGAAATTTCTGAGTATTAAAAAAAATAAACTAATCAGGATGTGGTGGGAAGATACCCTCTATTTAGTCTTTAGAATCATATGCAGATTTCTACCAGGTCTGGAGCCAAATTTCTAATTCTGTTCAAACTTAGTTTACAATAAGTGATTCTTCTGATGTCCTTGGCCACTATCACTATAACTGATCCTGGCCACAGCATGGCTGGTACTGGTAATTGGTAATCTTGTGATTCAGGCAAGGATCATGAATGGATGATAAAACTACTGGGTGATAGGTTGGGGAACAGGATATATGCATTGTATCAAAGCATCTCCACAGGTTACTTATCACAAAAAGAAAACTGTCCCTTTACATTGGGGAGATCTGCCAGTCACCACCTTAACCAGTGTGGTACCACCTATGTGCTATTCTTGCCAAAAATGTTTTATGTGATTGATTATGAGGGAATAATTAGGAACAGCCACAATTTGGGACTATGTGTAAGATGACTAGACTGGTCTTTTCTAAAAAAGTCATAAAGAAAAGGAGTAGAAAGGGCTGTTCTAGAATATGACTAAAGAATTAAGATAACTAAACAGTTGTGAACTTTGGAACTCCAAACCATTTTTGAGTTTTAAAAATAAAGACTTTTTGGGATAATTGGAGAAATCTGAATATGTTATCTTAGGTGTGATAGTCATATTGTGGCTATGTAACAGTATGTTCTTAAGGAGATACATGCTGAAGAAATAAGGGTTAAAGGTCATGATGTCTGCAACTTGTAAGTGGTTCAGCAAAAAAAACCTGTATATCTCTCTGTATATGTATATATAGAGATATGAGAGTGGGAAAGAGAAAGGAAATAAGTAAAAGTGTTAACAACAAACAAATGAAAGAACAATCCTGTGAGCCATGTTTTTTGTTCCCGGGCTATCTGTTCCCGGGCT
The DNA here is from genome assembly GCF_949987515.2 of Delphinus delphis. Lineage (NCBI taxonomy): Eukaryota > Metazoa > Chordata > Mammalia > Artiodactyla > Delphinidae > Delphinus > Delphinus delphis. Next base: position 43,095,044 of record NC_082684.1, on the reverse strand, counting down.
ATCTGACCTATTTGATAGGTCAGATGTCTAAACTGATCTGAACTAACTTGCTAGATTGACATAAAATAGGACTCTACCACATGTCCCTTTACTTTAGATCATTTGCAGCAGCTTTACGAAATTGTGCCTGATTAACTGGCAACCCTAACTTAATCAGAGCAAAACATTCTTTTGAAAGATCACTGCATACTCCTTTTGGGTTTAAAGGATGGCTTCAAGGCCTTAAAGGATGAGCCTATGAGCACTGGACTAGATGGGGGCAAGATTACTTGGGTTTTAATCCCAGCTCTGATTGAAGAGTTGTAAGATCCAAAACAAGTCACATTTTTAATGAGTTTCTACACCTACGAGCACACCTTAGAGGGGAAAGGTCACTTTTTCTTTTACATCTAAGTTTCACCTAGAAAATAAGGGAGATAAATCATCTCAAAAGTCTCTTACAGCTCTGACACTGTCATTATATCTTTTAATTTACATAAATTATAAAACAAATTGTGAACAGATAACTACCTAAAAGCCTGGTAATGAAGGAAATGTAACTGAAATACAGAAACTCATCAAGATTTAAAAGGTTCTCTAAAGCTGAGCCCTTAAGGTCTCTTTTAATTCTAGGATTTCTTCTATCAAAGTAGACAGCTGAGATGTAAAAATAAATAAAAATTTGTTATTTAACCTTTACATCAGATTACATTTTTTGCTTTGATTAATCTTTTAGTAATGCGTAAAGGGAAACGTTTAAGTAATGCATCCTCGAAAATCAGCAAATCAGATAAGGTGTGTTGGCCCTGGTCTTCTGTCTAGAGAGAATTTTTCAGTTAAAGGAGGGTTCAGCTCAAGGTCACAGGGTGGATGCCTTACAGTCTAACTCACTGTCCCAAAACAAGACCCCGACTCCCCAAACTTGGGTTGAAGGTGGCTCAGAGCCTCGTATTCGACCCTCGCCACAGTGATGACACTGTTCCAAGGCAGGTCCCAAACCCGCTCTGGGGACGCGTTGCCCGGCTCCGCAGCCCCCGCATAGCACCAGGTAACCGCGGCGGCCTCCTTCAGAGACCCTGCCACCTTTCCCGAGCGTAGCTTGCAGCCCCCCGCCTGAAAACCCGGGATTCTGTGGACAGAGAAAAGAGACCATACTTAAGGACAGACTCTCGCATCCGACACCAGTAGGAGGCTGCGGGGCTCCGCTGCCAGTCGAGTCTGGGGGCGGAGGATCTGGGTCAGGGCCGGCGCCGCAGCCGCTGGATGAAGGAGAACACGTGGGAATGGCGATGTCAAATAGCTCTTATACCCTACTTCACCGATTCGTTGTAACGCCGGAAACGCTAGAGGAAAAAGCCGATATCATAAACAAATTTTAAAATCCCCTGAAAATTGATTTTTTGATTGTCTGCTTAGATAAAGCTATTTCTGACTTTTTCTTCAATATCAACACGAATCTGTAGAAACTTTTTGTAAAACTAATTTACTTAATCTCGCGTCCCTAACGGTCTGCGGGAGCTACCCTGTAAACAGTCCCTAATAAACAAGATTGGTATTGTCATCTACGTTGGGCGCTCTTCAGGTCTTGGATGAAACTCCCGAGTGTTATTCAATGTTTTAAGCCTTGTGGGGCAATGTACTGCCTTTATAAAACAAAAAATTCACACCCGTTTTAAGCCTTTTATATTGGGTGTTTGTTTCCACCCGGAGAGGGATGGAAGAGCACTGGAGAGCGTTTAGCTTTTTGGTTGGACGATTTCATGGCGCGCATGCGTGTTGTGTCTGAAGGGCAGGTTTAAAGGGAAGTAGGTGTTGACCCGCGGCTAACTGAAGCTGTTGTCAGCTTAGACCCGTGACTCCGCTGTTGCCGAGGGTTCGGAAGACGCAGAGGGGTGAATTTAGGTGTCTGATGGTTGCTTCTGGAGGGGTGTGTAAGACTCTTTGGCTGAAGAAAGCTATTAAGCTTCTTATGTGGGTGATTTTGAAAAAAATAGCATTTCGGTTTTACCTGCTTGACTCCCTCTTCTCAAATTTTAACTCCGCCTCCACATCTGGTAGGTTTTGCACTGCCATCTCTCCGGTTGGGGAGTGCTCTGTTATTGTTATTATTGCTTATGCGGTCATTCTCTTGTCATCCTCACTTTCAGATTCATTGGCATGGTGCATTAATAGACTGAGTGGGATTAATGGGTAAATATGTTCTAGTCGTCTCTAATCCTGGATTAAATACCAAATTGAAATTTCTAGCTTTGTGCATAGTCTCTTTAGACGTTTTATTTAAAAGTTGATGACTGCATGTTTCAAAATCACTTGAAATTCACGTTTTCTTTATCATACTCCCACTTTATTTCTTCTCCCCTACCCCTGCCCCCCCGAAATCCTCAAAGCGGTGAAAATTTTGTTCTGAAGTTTAATGCACCCAGAAGAAAATTCTGTTCATAATTGTGGGACTAGTTTTGTTACCAGTAATATGAAAGGCTCTGAGTTTAGCCCGGAAAAGAAAAAAAAGGTTAAAATACCAGCGAGGAGACTTCGTGAGGTAATTTCTCCAAATCAGGGAGATAATTCGCCTTTGCTGAAAGATGAGTTGTGCCGTGTTCCTCCAGCGTTGTCTGCAAATAAACGTCTTCCTGTTAGAACTGGGAAGAGCTTGAATGGAACGTTATGTGGTATGTGATTCCGAATAGTTTCAACCAGTTTTCACTTCTGTAAATCTTTAGTCTTTATTTTCATTTCGTTTTTTGTGTTTCAAAATTTAGAGGACTTTTGATGATTAAATTCCTAAATATATGTCTAGTTTGTACAGGCGTTTGAAAAGTGACCCCTTTTCCTGGGAAAATGGCCAGGTACCCACAGTCTACATCGAATAATACTGAATAGATAGAATGAATAAAACATTTTGTATTTTGTTTTTTCTTTGCGTGTTTTTGGCACACTGTTCTTGTCCACAACTGTGATGGACACACTCAGCTAGTGTGATGTGCTTACTTTTCACCAGTAGTGCTGGCTTTTTACCTTCTGTTTGGATAGTAGAAAAGCACAGTTTCTGCATTTTGATGGCTTCCATGTCCCAATTCACTTGTCTGGAGCTCCCTGAAAGTGAAGATAGCATACGTTTTACCCACTTCACTGGTAATCAAATTAATGAATATAAGCACAAAAAACAAAAGAATAAAGCAGCTTTTATAGTGCTGCTTTTGAGGGGTACAGCATAACATAGGCCTGCTGTTAAATCAGGCTTTTATATCATGCGCATGTTTTATTCCTGACAAATGATTGTACCCATAGTTTGTCCAAATCCAATAGTGTAATGATATATTTTATAACATTTTATACTTATCTCATTTGATTGTCAGTTCTGAGCCCTTATTTTCCAAAATATCAGATGTAAAAAACTTCATCAGGATATATTTAAGTACATTTTAAGATTTTTGCATGAAGAGTGGCTTCCAATTTAATTAATTGCATTAATATGGAGTTTATAGTTCTTGAATTATATTTGTACAGTTTCAAAAGGTAACATCCTGATTTAAAAATCACTAAAATTGATTCCTTTATTTTGTTAGGTTCATCAGACTTAACTTCTGCCAGAAATTATCAGCAGCCTCCATTAGAAAATCCCACTGTGTCAGAAAGTGTAAGCAAAAGAATTCTTAATTATGCTCATGTTAAAATTTTAAGTATTGGCAAATAATGCTTTTTAAAATTTTGTTTGATTAGCAACAGACCTTGTTTTTATTTAAATTGCATTTACCAAAGAAATGTTTTTACAAACTGTAAGGTAAAGGTAAAGCAGCCGTAACAACATAATAAAAAAAAAGTGAGGTGTAAATTATATATCATTCAAACTATTCTGAAGCCTTTTGTGTACTTTCTTTTTCTTTTTTTTTGCGGTACGCGGGCCTGTCACCGCTGCGGCCTCTCCCGCCGCGGAGCACAGGCTCCGGACGCGCAGGCTCAGCGGCCATGGCTCATGGGCCCAGCCGCTCCGCGGCATGTGGGATCTTCCCGGACCGGGGCACGAACCCGTGTCCCCTGCATCGGCAGGCGGACTCTCAACCACTGCGCCACCAGGCGCCTTTCCTAGGAACTTTTAATGGGTTCACAGAATTTCAGTGTATGTATGTACCAAAGTTTATTTGTTCATATTCCTGTCATTTGACATTAAGGTTTTTTTCCCCGTTTTTTATAATATAAACAAGCAGGTGATGAACATTCTGGTATATATCCTAGCTCATTTCCTTGTATTAATTTCTAGGTGTAAAATTGTTAGATAAAAGATTATGCACGTTTTTTTGCAATGTTTCTAAATTGCCTCCAGAAAAACTGTATCAATATATATTCTCCAGCAAGGTCATGAGTAAGAATTAGTGGGGTTATTTCTCCCCATCTTTATTTATACGAAGCATTAAAATTAAACCCAAAAAACCCCTGCCATTTTGATAGGTGAAAAAGGCATCTCATTGTTTTATTTTCTATTTCTTTTATTATTAGTGGAGGGGAAATTTTTTTCATTTATATTGCCACCTGTATTTACTCTTTTGTGAATTACATATTTATGTGCTGTGCTTTTTGTAACGGATTTGTGGGAGTTCTTTACATTAATTTCCCAGATACATTCTACTGTATTGTTAGCCTCATTGGCTATTTTTAGGAAGTTAACACCTGTTATCAGCAGATAGCTTGGATCAGTTTTCTTTTATGATTTTCTCTTTTCCCTTTAATGATTTAGCAGGGAAAAAAAATGTGTGTGTAAGGAAGATGAAGCAATGTTGACTGAACCTAGTACTTAAAAAGTCATGGTGTCTTGGCACTGAATAGAATCTTAGAAACGAAGTCTAGGGTTACACATGTGAGCAGAAAGCTATTTGCCAGTAGATGTCACTTATATAGTGAAGTCTTCTGAGACCACATTATAGCTTAGTGACAAAGAATACTGTGATTAATTTGTGATATTGTGCCATGCGTTGACCATCCTTACGAACTTCATTTGATTCACAGTGAATCACATTTTCACATTTAACTATAGCCACTGAGATGTTACATAAGTTGCTCTGCTGAGAGTACCAAATCAGGATTTGAATCTGAATTTCAAGGTCGCAGTTGCTTGCTTGTTCACTTACCCATTCGTTCACTTGATGACAGCTCATTACTCATTCAACAAATCTTTGAGTAGCTTCAAGGTACCTAAGCATTATGGTGGTGCTGGGAATTAAGCATATAAAACACACAGTCCTGTCCTCCCAGGGCACAGTAGTCACATGGCTAGTAAATGGTAATTGATAAATAATAAATCATAAAGTTTATTTAGCCTTTCATTTCTTCCTTTCATATCTTAAAGGATTTTTCTAAAGATGTTGCAGTGCAAGTGTTGCCTTTGGATAAAACAGAAGAGAACAACAGACAAAAAGGTAAAAGGATAGATTTGATTTTTTTTTGGTAAAACATACATAACATAAAATTTACCATCTTTACCATTTTTAAGTGTACAGTTCTGTAGCATTAGGTATATTCATATTGTGCAGCCATCACCACCGTCCATCTCCAGAACTTTTCATCTTCCCCAACTGAAACTCTGTACTCATCAAATACTAACTGTATTCCCCCTCCCACCATTCTACTTTCTGTCTCTATAAATTCCACTATACCTCATATATATGGACTCATACAGTTTTTGTCCTTTGGTGACTGACTTATTTCACTTAGCATGTCTTCATGGTTCATTTATGTTGTAACGTGTAAGAATTTCCTTGGTAAGGATAGAATTTTAGATTTTTAGACATTGATTTTTCTTTTCAGATATTCATTAAACAGCCTTACAGTTTTTTCTTATTATTTTCATTTTTAATTAGTTTTTCCTTCCAAATTAAGCTACTAATGGAATCTCTAAAGTCCAGAAAATGGTTTGTAACAGTAAGGATACTTTTATTATTGCCAACATATTGCATAGGTTTGGTATTTGATACCTGTTTATACATGCTGAATTCAAGTTTTGTATAGTCTTTGGTAAGATAATAGATTAAAATATGCATTGAAAAAATTTATTTAATGACAGTTAAAAAGTAGTTGGTTTTATTTTCATCTAAGCAGTTTTATTGTTAGAGTTTGAACAAATGTCTCTAATTTGGCCCCAGGTGTTTTTACACAATTTTTTTCCTACAGTCTAGGGTTATAACTATTATTACTCAGTCATTTAATGTGTTCCTTACCTTTTTAAATTGAAAGGTCATATTGCTGAATCCCCAAACATTTTTTTTAGTTAAAAAAGTTTTTCTTTGAGTAGCTTATCAAAATTTAATAAATTTTCAGGAATCTAAAGTATATTTTTGTGTTTTGATTTTGCAGCAAATGACATCTTTATTTCTCAGTACACTATGGGACAGAAAGATGCTCTAAGAGCAGTTTTAAAACAAAAGTAAGTTTCATTTACAGAAAATAGGTGGGCCATTTCTTGTGTTTCTATATGGTTCTCTAAAATCAGCTTTATTTATACTTTGCACCTAGGAAAAAGTTTTTTTTTCTCCAATGTGTGAAATATATATATGTGATAATATGTATAAAGCATTTTTCATGGTGCTGGGCATGTGTAAAATACTCAGTGGCTGTTAATTATTATTATTATTATTGAAGATGTATTGTTCTAAGCACTTTATGTGCATTAACTCATTGAATTCTCTCAAAATCCAATGAAATAGATTCCATTACTATCCCAATTTTACAGAATCCCCATTTTATAGATAAGGAAACTGAGGTAGAGAGGGATTGATTTTCCCAAAGTCATTTAGCAAGCATTCACTGGGCTGGGATTCAAACCCAGGTAGTCTGTCTTTAGAGTCCTCTCTTAGTCACCTCACTATACTGCTTATAGCAGTAGTCAAGTAGTTCCAAATATATAATACTTACTACTTACTATCAAAGGACATTTAGACTTTTTCTGGTTAAGATTTGAGAAAGGGACAAGCTTAGCATCTGGATGGAGTGAAGGGGAATGTGGCTACTACTCTATTCAAATGCTTCCTCCCAACTTTATCTTTAATGCCAGTGAAATACAGAACCAACCCTGACAACAGCACCATGCTAAACATGAAAGAATATATCACTGGAGGAATTTTTTTTTTTTTTTATCATTAGTGGCGGTGGAATGAGATACATATTCTTAGGCTAAATGTATTCTATTCCTAAACCAGAGCAGCCTGGGACACCCCTTAGAAAATAGGAAAAATGTTTACTTACTTTTGAACTCTCATTTTATTCAAAAAGGAAATTTTAGATTACTTCTATAAGTGGAAAGTTGGTATTTCTAATAATACAATGAAAATAAGTATATAACTATTAAGATAAAGTTTATTCTTTTTCACCTATAGTTATCCATGGTATACATATTATACTCTGGGAAACACTAATGAAATAAATATTACCTCCAAACTACAAGGGTGTGATCTGAGCCAGCCAGAGTTTCACAACTGGTTGTTTTGCTTAATGGTGCTTTTCCTTTTTGCATTTGATCAGCCTCCAGTTCCCAATATGTGATATGGTGGTTAGGAGGAGAATTTGGATGGTAAATTGCATTCTGGGATTTGTAAATATATAAGAAAAGGCAAAAGTAAGGGCATGAGGGAGTAGTGCAGTCTCCCAAATTCTATACTTGAACTAAAAATTGCAGACTACATCTGACTCATTTGGAGAGAAAGTGATTACCATTTCCATCCAGCTGACCCCAGGTGGAAGTGGCTGCTTGCAACCGTAATGGGGACTTTATCAACTTGCCTTCAAGTCAGAACTCTCAGATCTGAGAGGGAGAAGTTGTTTATCTACAAGTGGACAGTGAGAGGTAACTGTGAACACTGCTCCTCTTATCTGTTCACAGTAGATCTCTCCCCATTTCAGGATGGATGCACAGAATTTTTTTTAAAAAGCAAAAAACAAAAAAACTAGGAAGGGCCTCTGAGAAGGTCATTGCAATGTAGAGAATAATAATTGAGTCAGAAATATAAAATGACTCTCATACTGGGTTAAGAGAGATTTTGCTGTAGTTAGTGTCACTTGAATTTTTTTTTTTTTGAGAATGGTGGATGGAATTTGGCAAAGTGATTCTAAAATTTACTTGGAAGGACACACAAATTGAGAATATATACACATACTGTTAAGAATACATACATCTAGAATGCACACAGTTGAGAATAGCTAATTTTGGAGAAACAGAAATGGAATGATGGAAAATCTGCCCTATTTGCTACTATAATATGCTGTAAAGCTGTGATAAAAGGTAATCAGCTGGAGCCTTTGAGGAATGAAGAGTCTGTCCAGAGTGTCTAGAACAAGGGTAGAATGTCCTTACATGTGGCTGGAGAGGTTATAAACTACTTTAAAGAAGTTTGGACTTAAAGAGAAACAGCAAATCATTTAAAAGTTTTAAAGCGTGATATATTTTTCTTAAAAGGCTCACTCAGGTAGTTATGAAAAAATGATTGGAAGAGGACTGGACTGGAGTCCAGGAAACCAGTTGACTATGAATTTTTCAGGAATCTTTTAAAGAGATGAATTAGATTGGTCCTGAGTACATTGGGGAGTGGTGGAATGTGAGGGTGGGAATCATGCTGGGCTGTAGAGGAGTACACAGGTTTGGAAGATGATCTGGAGATAGAATTGACAGGAACTGCTGCTTAGATGTGAGAGTGAGGAAGGAGCTAAGGATGGATCCTAGATTTTTAGCTTGTATAAATGCATAGTCAGTAGTAGTATTCATTAAGAAATGGAAGCCTTGGGGGAATAAATTTCATTTTAGATGTAAGCAGGGGTTTGAGGTACCTATGAGACATCCAGGTGAAAAATGTCTGATAGGAAATTGAATATAAAGGTCAAATTTACAAAAGGGGTCTAAGCTAGAAATCCATAAGTCATCTGTATGTAGATAGTAGTCTAAGCTCTGGAAGTGATTGAAGTGACTCGGTGGGAGTGTGAGAGTGAAAAGAGATGGCATAGGGTAGGGCTCTGAGAAAACCAAACCTTTAAGAGATGTGCAAAGAAAGCAATGTGGCTTCTAAATGTTACTCAGAAAGTTTATCCAGAGGTGTAAGAGAGTATGGTCTTAACAAAACCAAGGGAAATGAGGTTCTAAGTTTGATAGCTGCTCAGAGGTAAAGAAAGATAAGGACTGAAAAGTGTCCATTGAATTGAGCAAGACGAGGTATTAATGGCCTTGGTAAGAGCAGTTTCAGTGTAGCATTGGGATAGATGCCAGATTCAGAGGATTTAGGAATAAATAAGAAAGTTCTAGAAAAAGACTAGAAGGAAACAGTTTCTTCTGAATGGGAGAGTTATGTGCATTTTTTCTAGTTCTTTACACTTAGAAGCTCATTTGCTACATTGAGCATTTATTAATTTGATAATTGGAAAAAATAAAATTTTAAAGCCTGTAAAGTTGATGTCTAGCCTTATAATGTTATTTTTCTTGTTGGTCAATTTAATGTATTAAAGTAGAATGAAAGATCTTAAAGGGTAAATCACATTCAGACTTCAGACAGAAATTCTAAAAGATACAGATTATCTGAATTACATTTTCTTAGTACACCACTCAGCTAAATATATATTGAGCACCTACTATGTGCTCTTTCTTAGTTGCTGTTTGGTATAAAAGAAGTCCCCGGCCCCCCACCCCAGGTTGCTTAGAGCTTGGCTGGGGAGAGAATAGGTAGATATATGGAGGAATGCATGATTAGAGCTGTGAGAGGAAACATTCAATACATTGTTAAACTGTTCTGTACAGACATTTAAACCATAGGATGGCTGACTGTCAAGCCTCAGTTGTGTGGTATAGGAAGTAAATGCAAAAGTAATTAATGAATGGAAAGATCAAGAGGAAATGTTATGAGAGCAGGCTTATTGAAAAAGGTAAGGCTTTTGTTGTATCTTTAGAAGGATAGAGTAAGTTAGGTGAAGAAGGTTGAGAGAGTGAGAAAAAGCATGGAGTCAGCTGTGGGAGTGGCATGGCATAGTCAGTGAGAGCAGTGTGACTCAGGAAGAGGTGGTTTTGGGAGGAAAAGTGCAGTGTGTATAGGGCAGGGCCAGAGGATGGAGTGTGTGGAAGGCCAAACAGGAAAGTAGCCTATTCAGTTGTCTATAAGGAATGATTTTAGATTTTTGAATGGTGGGAAAATGTGTGTGGAGAGTTTTTAAGCAATTAGAAATGGGAAGAATGAAATAGTTGGCTAGAGATGATGGTTTGTACTAGAGCAGAAGTCTGAAGGGAGAAGTGCTGTTTGAGAGAGAAAGCTTGGTGTTATGGGACGATCTCTGGGAACTGGTCCTAACTCAGCTACTTACTAGTTCTGTGACGTGATCAAGTAAATCCCATTACCTCTATGGACCTCAGTTTCTTGATGTGAAAATTAGGAAAGATGGGCTACTGGGTTCCCCCTACCTCCATAATTCCATGACACTAGTCCTGCAATTGTGATGAAATAATTGACAAAACCTGATGACTCAGTTGGGCATGAGAAGGTAAACGAGGACAGAGAAGTTAACTTCAAAATTTTGAGAATGAGAGAAAAATGATGCTCTTAATAGAAATGAGGCAACATCAATGAGGAGTAAGTTTAAGAGCTCTGTGGCCTTCTTCAAAAATCAAAGGATGGGGGTCTTCGCTGGTGGCTCAGTGGTTGAGAGTCTGCCTGCCGATGCAGGGGACACGGGTTCGTGCCCCAGTCCGCGAAGATCCCACATGCCGCGGAGCGACTGGGCCCGTGAGCCATGGCCGCTGAGCCTGCGCATCCGGAGCCTGTGCTCCGCAACGGGAGAGGCCGCAACAGTGAGAGGCCCGCGTACCGCAAAAAAAATAAAAGGAAAAATCAAAGGGTGGAAATTCAGCAGCTGGAGATGGAGCTCATTCCTGTTGATTTTACTTAGACTTACCTTAGGGAGTCTTCAGTTTTGTCAGTGTTTTCTTTCATTGATTTCTTTTAGGCCAAATACAGCACAAAATTGACCAGTCTTTTTTTTTTTTTTTTTAGGTGTTTAGTTAAATGCCTTACTGTGAATATGTATCTATTTTCTGGACTCATTTTTAATCCAGACTGATTAGTAGTGTATTTTGTGCCCATTTTAATAAACTAGGTGACATTTATTAAATCTAAATGAGTTAGAATTTAAAAAATTCTTTTCAGCAGTTTTAACGATCCCTCTTGGGCTGTCTTACTTTGGGAGTAAAACTTGATACCTAAATTCTTAGAGCCTTTTCTGCATGTTATAAATTTGTACTTCTTGACTATAAATCATTGTAATTGTGCCCATGTCTTTTCCACATGCATAAGTCATATTTTCTGAAATATCAGTGCCTTCAAGGAATTACCTTTTTATTTCTTTAGTGTGTAGTGACCTGAGCCTTAATAGATTTCATTAACCAAATGACTAATAAGATGCTGATAGTGAAAAATAGGGATTTAAATTAAAAAAATCAAGAAAACTCACCTGCAACAGATTACCACTTGTAGGTATTTCTTCTAATGGTTCAGTAGAGGTTACTGAATAGATTTTATTCCTTTTTTATTTACAGAGCTCAAAGCATGCCTGTCTTTAAAGAGGTAAAGGTACAGCTTTTAGAAGATGCCAGCGCAGAAAAGGACCCTATTATTCAGGAGAGTAGAACTTCACCCAGTGGAATTGATTCAGCTGCAACTGTGGCTGCAGCAACTGCTGCCGCCATTGCAACAGCAGCTCCACTGATAAAAGTATATCTGTTTCTTCCCAGATAGTCATTACTACTTTGTAAAATGTAAAAATGTTTATTAGAAACTGATTCTGTAATTGTTGTGTCCAGCCATTGGCTAGGGATATTGCTGTCTGTAGTTGTGAATTATTTCTCAGAAGTTGTGAGATTTATCTCTCATCCCTGTGTTAGTTCTAGAAAATCCTGGACTTCCTTAGTTTTAGCACTGAAAAATATCATCTTGGGAACCCCTCAGTCCTGGGTACCTGGGATGTTTTGTCATCCTTATTTTAGAGCTAGAAGGGACCATACAGACCATCTATGCCATACCCCTCAGTTTGTAAATGGGAAAAATGAGAAACAGGTCAGAGTCAGCAATAAGGTCTTAGAGCCAATAGGGGGAGAGCCAAGACTGCTGACCTAACTCAGCCTCAGATTAGTGAAGTATCGAAAGCTACTTTGTTTTGCTATTTCCTTCTTTTTAATTTCCATTTAAGTATTTTTAATTTCCATTAAGTATTTAATTTCCACTTAAGAAATAAAAATTGTATGTGACAAATTTGTTATTTTTTATGAGAGAAAAGATCTACTTAAGGATAACTATCTTCTGCCTTTTATTTCTGTGATTCTAAAAATAAAGGCATAAAATCATCAGAAATTTGGTTTGATAATTTCTCAATACCAGTCACTTTATATAATCTTTCTAGTAATTGAGCATATTTTTGATATCTTTGGATATTTTTACTGTTTTAGGTGCAGAGTGAGTTGGAATCAAAGGTCAATACTGTTACAGAATTACTCAATAAGTTACAGGAGACTGATAAACAGCTACAACGCGTTACAGAGCAGCGGACAACCATTCAGAATAAACATGAGAAACTACACTGCCGTGATCATGGAAAGCAAATGAATGTGTTTATGGAGCAGTACATTAGGCATCTTGAAAAACTGCAGCAACAACAAATAGATATTCAGGTAATAAAGGGATTACACATTCCATGACCTTTTATCACGTGGATCTCTAAGCTAATATTCATTGATTATTGCAATAGCTCAGGAGATTGTAACAGTTTTAGTTCTTAAATAATGATTTGCTTTTGTTCAGAATTCTTTTCCTCTATGGGGTAACTCTGCATGTTCTAGTTCAGACGTCTAGCTCTGTGAGACCTCTCCTTATAGTTGGCTTTTCCTTCTTTTGTGGTATTTCCGTTGACGGTGTTTTTAAAGGGCATTTATTGCATTGTAGTTTTTTGTTTACATCAGTGGCTCTTAGCCTGGGAATGTGCATCAGACTCACTTGGAGAGCTTTATAAATATACACGTGCTTGTACCTCTCAGAAAGTCTGAGACAGCAGGTCTCAGATGGGGTCTGGGAATCCTTGAAAGCTCTCTAATGATTCTGTTGCACACCCTTGGATGAGAACCACCTAGTATACTTATTTGCTTCTACATTTACTTAATTAAAAAGAATGAATATTCTTATGCCTTTTGAATATGAGGCACTGGGCTATTATAAAAAGAAGAATTATCCTCACAGAGAGCTGATAGTATAGTTTCTTATTTATTTTGGAATTTCTAAGTCCTGGGATACTACCCAGCACTCAGGTACTCAGTATACTTCCCTTTTGAATGAGTGAATGACCAGCATCGTAAATGCATTGGGTTTTTTAAAATAAATTTATTTATTTTATTTATTTATTTTTGGCTGTGTTGGGTCTTCGTTGCTGGGCGCGGGCTTTCTCTAGTTGCGGCGAGCTGGGGCTACTCTCTGTTGCGGTGCATGGGCTTCTCATTGCAGTGGCTTCTCTTGTTGCGGAGCACAGGCTCTAGGCACGTGGGCTTCAGTAGTTGTGGCACGTGGGCTCAGTAGTTGTGGCACGCGGGCTCTAGATCTCAGACTCAGTAGTTGTGGCGCATGGGCTTAGTTGCTCCATGGCATGTGGGATCTTCCCGGACCAGGGCTCAAACCCGTGTCCCCTGCATTTGCAGGCAGATTCTTTTTTTTTTTGCGGTACATGGGCCTCTCACTGTTGTGGCCTCTCCCATTGCAGAGCACAGGCTCCGGACACGCAGGCCCAGCGGCCATGGCTCACGGGCCCAGCCGCTCCGCGGCTTGCGGGATCCTCCCGCACCGGGGCACGAACCCGTGTCCCCTGCATCGGCAGGCGGACTCTCAACCACTGCGCCACCAGGGAAGCCCCTGCAGGCAGATTCGTAACCACTGCGCCACCAAGGAAGCCCTGCATTGGTTTTAATTTACTTTTTTTCCCTACTTAGTATGCAGTTTAAAAACTTTTAAAAATAAAATTAAAATATAACATTCAGAAGAATATATAAAAATAAGCTTATCATAGCTCAATATAAGATCACAGAGTGAACGCTAATGTCCTATTATTTTCAAGACTTCCTAATAGAGCTTGTCTTGAAATTTTCATGGGATTAAGATATTATTTTTATTGGAATGATTATGGGCATATAAAATAAAGTTTTACTAAGTACTCCATACATTGCTAAAATTGAGTATGCAGCATGTTATCTGGAGAGGCTAGGAGTGGGCCTATCAGAGTGCTGGTCCCCAGTCTACAGGTAACTTTGCTTCTCTGAGCCTTGATTTCTTTACCTAGAAAATATTTTTGGTTCAGGATAGAATGAGATGACACATTTGAAAAGCACATTGAGTTTTTTTAAGGTAGTTCTAGGTGCCTGCCATTCATTTATCCTTCCATAAATAAACGCATAATTTATTAACTTTCTGATTTTGGAAGAATGGAATCTTTGCTAATTCAGACATCTTATTTATAAAGCCTGTAACTACAGAGAAAATTGAACTTTCAGTGAGTATTTTAGTAGTTCAGTTAAGGCTTAATGAAATGAAATTCTTTTTGAAGAGTGATCTCAACACACTTTTAAGAATTCTGTAAAACTATAAATCTTTTCGGTTTTTCTTTGTCTAGCATAAAACTCTTTTAAAATCCATTTTATTAGTTAAGATACTTACACATTTCAGATGTTTTAATAGTGTTAAAACTGTGTTGTCACTATCGTTTCCATTTATACGTAAATGCATAAATTACTGCTGCTACTATGCGCGGCTACTATTTTATTTGAGTGCTTTCTGTCAATGGTTTTTAAACCTTTAATTAAAATAAAATCTTACCATCCAGGATATAAAAGATGAGATGTTTTGGTTTTAAATTCTCTGGTTTAAGTAGAGGTCTAGGGCTAGGGTCCCTTCTTCCTGGTCCTCTCCTACCCTGCTTCAGTGTCTCTTGAGCCATCTCTGAGGTGAAAAGGAAGAAACGGAGGTTTAGAATAAATTAAATGATCAGGGCCACACTGCAGAGCCAGACTTAACCCAAGTGCTATTATATGCTTCCAGTGGCATTGCTGCTGCAGTAGATAGTTGCATGTAATGTATGTATTTTCATTGTTTATTAAATCTAATAGATTGTTTTCAAGTCTTCTAATAAATTCAAAGTATTTTGTCATCTAACTCTTTCAAATGATATTTGAAATTAACAAAGTAATTTTATGTTTTCTAGACTCACTTCATTAGTGCTGCACTCAAGACTAGTAGTTTTCAGCCTGTTACTGTGCCCCCTTCTAGAGCAGTGGAAAAGTATTCTGTAAAACCAGACCATTTGAATTTTGGTAGCAGTAATCTATCTTCACATAACACCTTTGCTTCCAAACAAGGTAAAAATATGTAGTTTTCTATGAATAAAAAATGCCAGCTATGAATGTTCTTTGCAGTATATAAGCTGAAAACTTACTTACAAGGTTGTGAGAGACTCTTTGTTTTATAAAATTAGGTTTTGTTTTTTTTTAGGTCAGGTAAGTTTTAGATTATTTTGAAACTTGTTCAGTCAAGTTATGGATCATGTTCTACTTAATGGTTTTAATTAATAACTTTCATAAATTGTCAGAAGCACTTCTATATAAATTTAGAAAAATTTTACTTATCTAGCATCAAAAATGCTTATCATCAATTCACCAATTTTCTGACAAACTGGATATTTGCTGTTTTCTTGATTCTGTCGGGGAGAAACCATCTGAGTACAATTAGAAACTATTTCTAAATATTTTCAAAGAGTTAGTAATGCAAGTCTATTTTAATGGAATTTTTAAAATCTCTTTATAAAAACAAAGGAATACATAGCTTATTTGTGTTAATCCTTTGGAATTTAAACTATATCAATAAATGTATCTCCAAATTATTGATATTTGAATAATGAACTAATGAAAATCAAGGGCCTATCCCTTTAATGATATACAGATCCGTGGAGTACAATATTCCCGACATTTGATTTGTTAGAACATTGTTGGATTACAGACACGTTAAAGGTTCCTTATACTTGCAAGGTGCTTTACGTTTCCCCCAAATGAGTGGGTCTTACAAAACTTTTGTGAAGCGATGTGAGTCAGTTTTTAAGTTGTAAGGGGAGGAAGATGAAGCCCAGAAAGGTAATGACTGCCTGCTCAAGGTCACCTGGCTTGAGAGTGAAAGTGTCAGAGCTACAGCCGGAACTCAGGTTCCCACGCTCACCGTTTATAGTTGTCTAATGTATCTTGTACTCTAAAGTGGGATCTCTCTAGATCAAAGTATATAAAAATTTTAAGACTTGCTATACTTAGCACCAGATGGTCTTACCAGTTTTCATTGCCATGAGCAGTGTCTGGCTATGCCATTTTTCACCACAACTTGAATAGCACTGAATATTGTCATATTTTTTTCTTATTTATTAGGTATAAGTATAAAGTGTTTATAGTTTGTATTCTTCTGATTCTAGTGAGGATGAACTTATTTCTATATATTTGTTAATAATTTGAGTATCCTATATAATTTTTGTTTTATTTTTAAAATATGGGGAAGAGTAATATTACAATTTAAACGTTTTTAAAAAGTAAGTTAAATTTATTATTTTCTTTATTTTCTATTGAAGCACCTTCAATAGAGGTTGAAGATACCAATTTTGATAAACAGAGATCTCCTTTGGAGACACCAGCGCCCCGCAGATTTGCTCCTGTACCTGTTTCAAAGGATGATAAAATATCAAAGCGGGAAAATCCTACGGATAAAAAAGAAAATATGGAGATATCACGTCATACAGGTAATAAAGCAATTATAATTAGCACCCACTACTTTTATTAGACCGATCTCAAATTAGGAACAGATTTCCACACTCAGGATTTATAATTCTCTAATGTGCCTTGTAGTAACTGAAGTAGGATCTCTATTTTTAATATTTGTATTTAAATGATACTTTCTGGGCAAATCAAGCTTCTTTAGATTCTTTGTAGAAGGAGTTGGAGATATACCTTTATAATTATTCTGACTATCTTCAACATGTTATTACTTAAACCTTTAATGAAAAAAATTTGTTATTAATAAATAAAAAATAATGCTTTATAGAAGGTAAGGTTGATTATCATGTTTACTTATATTGTTTTTAAGTGTGAATTTAAATACTAAAACTCAGAGAAATTTAACATTTATTATTGTGTTCAATTGGAAAAAGTGCTAATAACCTTTATAAGTGACAGGAAATAATAATTTGTTATAGACACTTAAAATATAGCCTTTCTAGTAAAAGTAAGTAAAAATGTTAAATATAAGCTTTCATTTTTGGAGTCATTTAAATGCATTCCAAGTCTTGTCTTAGACACATTTAAAGAATCTTAAGGAATTTAAAAGATAATAAAATCTTTAATTAATAAACTAACCTCACCAAAAAAAAAAAAAAAGTTTGTTATGTAGTCTCATTAAAGCTGAGGCTAAAAGGAAGATTCAACCAATAGTTGTTGTGAAGAAATAGTTAAATCTCCCTTTTACTGTTTATAAAAATAGTTACAGGGCTTCCCTGGTGGCGCAGCGGTTGAGAGTCCACCTGCCGATGCAGGGGACACGGGTTCGTGCCCCGGTCCGGGAGGATCCCACGTGCCGCGGAGGGGCTGGGCCTGTGGGCCATGGCCGCTGAGCCTGCGCGTCCGGAGCCTGTGCTCTGCAGTGGGAGGGGCCACAACAGTGAGAGGCCTGCGTACCGCAAAAAAAAAAAAAAAATAGTTTACTGGGCTTTGTGATGATGTTACTTCTCCTTCAAATTCCTTTTTTCTGTGATGGAAATAAATTCAGGCCTAAAATTTTACCAGTATAGTTTCCTTGAGTTATAAATATTTAGTTTTATTGATGAATGTATGTACAGTCTACATTGTAAATTGAGTAGGTCATCACCACATGAAACTAATTTAGTACAAATATATGTGAGATAGTATATAAAAGAGAAATGAATTAGTACTTGAAAAATGATACTGTATTTCTTCTATTGTAGAAAATGTAGGACTCTTGGAACAAATTTTGAATAACTATGATTCTTTGTCAAGAATAAGTGAATCTTCAGACAAAAACTTACTAACTAGATCAAAAATAGGATGGAATCCTGAGAGGAGAAACAGGTAAAAACAAGAGATTGGGATAAAAGCTACATTGAAAAGAGCTTTGTTTATATTTTTAAAATTTCTTTAGAAATTTTAGTGAATTTAAAACATTGCTTTTAAAAATTGTCTTAGATTTAGATACTATTTTCTTCTGCTAATAGATCTTTCCTCTTTTCTATAATATAATTATGAATACATCTAATTTTCTCAAACTGTGGATTATTTACTATTCATTTCTGATGAAATGATATCTGGGATTTGCTTCAATAATAATCCATTGCAGGGGCTTCCCTGGTGGCACAGTGGTTAAGAATCCACCTGCCAACACAGGGGACATGGGTTCGAGCCCTGGTCCGGGAAGGTCCCACATGCCGTGGAGCAACTAAGCCCGTGCACCACAACTACTGAGTCTGCGCTCTAGAACCTGCAAGTCACAACTACTGAAGCCTGAGCACCTAGAGCCCGTGCTCTGCAACAAGAGAAGCCACCACAATGAGAAGCCGGTCCACCGCAACGAAGGGTAGCCCCTGCTCACCGCAACTAGAGAAAGCCCGCATACAGCAACGAAGACCCAACACAGCCAAAAATAAAAAAATAAAAATAAAATAAATTAATTTAAAAAAATCCATTGCAGGGTGGGGAAAACTGGGTTGGAAGTATAAATGAAATGAGAATAGTCATAAGTTAGTTATTTTTGTAGTTGAATAAAGGTATATAGAGGTCATTATACTATTCTTTCTACTTTTGTGTATGTTTGAAACTTTACATTATAAAGAGTTTTTAAAAAGTCAAGTAAATCTAAGCCACTATAATTTTTTTTGAATGTCATGAAAACTACAATAATAAAAAGTAAACGTGTCACATTTTGCATAATCTCATAAGAAGACATTACAATTTTAGTCCATTACATTTAATGTAATTACTGATAAAGTAAGATTTATGTCTGTCATGTTGTTATATGTTTTTTTATATCTTAGGTCTTTTTTTATTACACTATTCCTACATAATGTCTTTTTTTTTATTAAATAGATATATTCTAGTATAAGATTTTCATTCCCTTGTTGCTTCTTTTACTATATTTTTTGAGTTATTTTCTCAGTGGTTGCCCTAGGAATTACAATTAACATCTTAATTTAAAATGATCTAGTTAGGATTAATACCAATTTAATTTCTATAGGATTCAAAAACTTTGCTCTGATATAGATTGATTCCCTCCCCCTTTCTTTCTGCTATTATTTTCATACAAATTATGTCTTCTTGCATTATAAGTTTGTCTATACAGCTTGATAATTATTGCTTTATGCAGTTGTCTTTTAAATCCGATAGAAGAAAAGAGTTATAAACAAAAATAATTTAATACTGTCTTTTATATTTACCTATGTAGTTAACTTTTACCAGTACTCTTTGTTTCTTCACATGGATTTGAGTTAGTTTGTGGTGTCCTTTTATTTCACTTTGAGGGACTCTTTTTAGTATTTACTGTAGAGTAGGTCTGCTGGTGATGAATTCTCTCAGTTTTGTTTATCTAGGAATGTCTTAATTTCTACCTTTGAAGGGTAGTTTTGCCAGATGTAGAATTTTTGGTTGACACTCTTTTTCTTTTAGTGCTGTGAATATGTCATCTCACTACCTTCTAGACCTCATGATTTCTGATGAGAAGTAAGCTGTTAATCTTCCTGAGGAAACTGTATATAATTAGCTATTTTTCTCTTGCTGCTTTCAGGATTCTCCCTGTGTCTTAGGCTTTTGACAATTTGACTATGATGTAGCTAAGTGTGGATCTCTTTGAGTTTATCCTCCTTAGATTTTGTTGATCTTCTTGGATGAGTGGATTAATATTCATTAAATTGGGGAAGTTTTTGGCCGTTATTTCTTTACACAGTTAAATAGTGCACATGACCTTTTTTTTCTCTCCAAGGGCTATGTTGTATGCTTGATGATGTTCCACAGGTCTCTGAGACTTTTAATTTTTTTCATTCTTTTTTTCTTCTGTTCCTCAAACTGGATAATTTCAATTAATCTATCTTTAAATTTGCTGATTCTTTCTTTTGCCAATTTGAATATGCTGTTTAGCCCGTCTAGTGAATGTTACATTTCAGTTATTGTATTTTTCAACTCTCAGAATTTCTATTTTTTTAAAAATAGTTTTTATCTTTATTGATATTCTTTGGTGAGACTTCATTCTTTTAGGTTTCTTTTTGGCCGTGTCGTGCAGCTTGCAGGATCTTAGTTCCCTGAGCAGGGGTTGAACCCAGGCCCTCGGCAGTGAAAGCACGGAGTCCTAACCAGTGGACCACCAGGGAGTTCCTGAGACTTCATTCTTATACTTTCTTTTAATTGTAGTAGCTCATTTATGTTCTTTTTCTAGTAAGTCCAATATTTGGGGTTCCTCAAGGACAGTTTCTACTGACTATGCTTTTTCCTGTGTCTGAGTTATACTTTCCTGTTTCTTTGTGTCTCACAACATTTTTGTTGAAAATTAGACATTTTAATGTGCCAGTTCTGGAAATCAGATTCTTCCAACAACTGCCGCCCCCAACCAGCGTTTGTTGGTATTGCTGATTGTTGTTGTTCATGTTGTTGCTGTTTGTTAAGTGATTTTCCTGGACTAATTCTATAATTTTAATTCTTTATCATGTGTAGCAAGTCTCTATTTGGGTAGCTAAGTCTGCTAATGATTGGAAGGAGATTTCCTTATCTGCTTTGAATGAATAAGTCTCCCTGTCTTTGCAAGGGGCTGTGTGTGTGTGTGTGTGTGTGTGTGTGTGTGTGTGTGTGTGTATCTACATGTTGGGGCATACCTTCAGTGCTCCAGCAGTTTATAAGTCTGTCTTAACCTTAACTTCCTACTCGCACAGAGCCCACGGTCAGTCAGATGTGAAAGATTAGGCCCTTTTTAGGTCATTCTTTTGCATGCACATAGCCCTGTACGTGCACATGACCTTCTAGATCCCCAGTAATGTGTTGGAGCTTTTCAGAACTCCACCATGGACATCTCATTCCCCAAATTTTTGGTTTATTGTTTACCCTCTTGTTTGCCTCAACTGGCATGACCCCCTCAGGCAGCTAAGATGTTGAACAATTGGCACTGTTTTCGAAGAATGACCTGGGGATGGGATTTCTCACTGAGATAAGTCTGAGTCAGGTCTAAGGAGAAACCCTGAGAAGGGACTTTTTGAGGTGCTCCAAACTCGTTCTGACTTTTTAGTGGTTGTGAGGCTGTTGGTTTTCTTTTTTTAAAAAATGTTTTTTTTATTTATTTATTTTGGCTTTGCTGGGTCTTAGTTGTGGCACGTGGGATCTTTCTTGCGGCCTTTTTAGTTACTGCATGCAGGCTTCTTAGTTGCAGCATGCAGACTTCTTAGCTGTGGCATACATGTGGGATTGAACCCGGGCCCCCTGCATTGGGAACATGGAGTCTTACCCACTGGACCACCAGGGAATTCCCGAGTCTGTTGATTTTCAAAGCTACCACAGAGTTGGGGAAAGGGCTCTGGGAATAGGGCAAGTTAAAAATGCCATAGAGCTTGCTGTTCTTGTCAGCCATTTTCTTACTTAAATATTCCTTGGGTTGTTGCAAGCTTTTGTTTAATTTCCAGCATTCTGCAAAAGCTGATTTGACCATTTTTGCTAGTGTTCTCTTTACTCTTAACAGGAGTAGATTTTTAGAGATTCTTACTCCACCATTCCAGAAGTGCTTTTGCACGTTAGCTTTTTCCTGCTCTTTTTCTACTATTCCTAAACCAGTCTGGCCAGAGTAATCTTGTTTCTTGTAATTTTTGGTGTTTCATATGTTTAATCACATAACTGATTAATTCTGTTGTACAATTTTAATAAGACTCATTTAGAATTCATATAACTAAGGATGTATCAAAGATTTATATAATCAACTGTTTACTGAACTTATGACAATTTAGAAAACTTTAATTTTAAATCTTTTACAGCATTGACCCTCTATCCACTCAGAAATTCCCTTCCTATGAAGAACTAGGAACAGCTAAAGTGACTGTGCAGAAGTCTGATGATATTCTTCATGATCTTGGCCAAAAGAGGAATGAAACAAATGGCATACTCCAGGTAAGGTGGGAACAAGATACTAAAATTAATGATTAGTAAAGGTAAAAATTACGAAGAAATAAAGTTATCAAGACAGAAAGCAAGAGGAAGGATGAAGACAAAGCATGGAAAGACATGTCAGCCCAGCCTGTTCCCCTTACAAAACTTTTCCAAAAGCCCTCATCAAATGATTTCTACTTACTGCTCCTTGGCTAAGACTGAGCCACATGGCAACCTGTAGCTCTCCAGCTTCTGTTGGAGAGGAAGGAAGGCGGAAAGGAACTGTGAATGGCCCTTGTTTATCCAGTTTACATTGTCTGCTCTGCCTACCTAGAGCCAACTTGCTCTTATTTTGTTTTAGCTTTCTTCACCAGATAGAGCTTTTGTTGGCCACCGAACTGCTGTGGGCTTCCCAGCCCCATTTCACTGAACATTCACATTAGTGCTTCTAAATGGAAAGAAACTTTAGTTGCCAAGTATTCTTTTATAGCTCTTCAATTTGACAAATTGATTCCTTAGACTATATTGGCATAGTATATGTCCCAAACTATAGTAATAGCTCTTACTTGGATTAAAATATTAATATGAGTTTTACATATTAACATTCTTGCCTTTTTATCTTTTAAGCCAAAAGAATCTCAGATTGTGTCAGGGGTTGCTGATCTTCCACAGAATTCCATTAAGCTTCAAATAACCAATACGAGATCCATATTGAAAGATGCTGAGAAGATTTTGAGAGGAGTACAAAACAATAAAAAAGTACTTGAAGAAAACCTGGAAGCTATTATTCGTGCAAAGGATGGAGCTGCCATGTATTCATTTATCAATGCTCTATCTACCAACAGGTAGGACAGGATGTTGGCATCCCAAGGTTTTTTATGAAACTGCCAGTTTACACAGGCTCTCATATTTTTTTTCTAAGTGCTTCATTTTGTTTTAGTGTGTTTTAATGTTTAGAAAATGTTCTTCATTGCCTTTGACATGTGGACTTATTATAAAGTTGGAATTTGGGTATGTACATGTTGCTATTATTTTTCACAGATGTTAATTTTCCCTGTTTTTTTCTCTCCTTGGTACATTTCTTCTGGGATCTACATGTGCTTTTCAAACATTCAATGAAACTAATAACATTGGTTTTTCATTTTCAGATGAAGGATATTGGGCTACACAATAGGTTCAAAACTAGGTAAGAGATCTATTCTTAGGACCTTTAATGTTAATTTAAGAAAATTCTTTTTTCTGTTTTGTAGAGAGGTGTCAGAGAAGATTCGGATCAGAAAGGCAGTAGATAACTGGATTAAAACTATTTCTGCAGAAATTCAAGTAGGTATTGGAAAAAAAAAGAATTAATTGAATTCTTAGGAGATAACATTTATTACAATTTACAAGTATCATACATATTCTCAAAATATTCCTTTTAAGTCCACTGATAATTCTTAATTTCACTCTCTCACCCTTTATACTTACTTAGTAATAAGTTTCATTTTACTTAACATGTGCTTTGTCTCATAAATTATATTATGGCTGTTAACTGGAAAATTGTGGATAATAACTAAAATATGAGTGATTTGAAAGAAAATTTAGCAAAAGCATTTAGAAAAGAAAGAAGTATACTTACAAAAAAGGATCCTTTAAAAAAAAGACAGCAGATTTAGAAGCATTGGCTTACCAAAGTAAAAACATCAAAGTTACTTAAAAATTAAAAGGAAAATACTCCACAAGATTTTTAAGGTTACTAAGTTTAGAGAAGTCAGTTCCAACTGGAAAAACTGCCACTTTCTCACCTCCACAAAGCTCATGGTGTATCTTCAGACATTAGCATTGCAAAAATCCACGACAGTTGTTTTTATCAAGGCGTCAGTAATTTAAAGGAAATTCTTAAAATTCTATGTATTTGAAGAAGCAAAACTAGACAGGGTAACTCATTTTTACCTTGGGATGCAAAGTGTTTTTTCCTGACTGTAAGATGTGTGTATCTACGTACTCACAGTGGTAGAAGTGTTAGTTTTTTTGGTTTGGGGGATTTATTTTTGTTTCTTTCTTGTTTTTTGTTTTTGCGGGGTTTTTTGGCCTCACTGTGTAGCTTGTGGGATCGAACCTGGGCCCTCAGCAGTGAAAGCACAGAGTCTGAACCACTGGACCGCCAGGGGATTCCCTAATATACACTTTTAAACACTGTTGTTTTAAGAATATATATCTTTAATGTGGTTATAAAGAATTTATATTAACTGCTATGTAATGCGCCAGAAAAAAAGTGAGCTAAGCGTCAGAAGACTTGGAGTTCATATCTGGTTCTGCAGACGACTAGCAATATATGTCACTCTATAACTGTGGATTTCATGCAAAATATGCTTGTTTAAACCTACAAGTAACTTTAATTTATAAATAAATCTCAGCGTTTTATTACAAAATTGTTTACTTTTTGGAAACTTATTTTTTAATTTAATTTTTGGAACAGTTACTATATTCATATGGTTTAAACATCAAGAAGTGTAAAAAGCTTTATAATGAAAAGTTGCCCTCTTATCCCTGAACATCATCTACTATTTCTCATTCCCTCTGTTCCATAAAACACCAGTCTTTTAAATTTTTCGTTTATTCTAAAAAGAATTTTTATTCATATGTAAACCAATATCATTTACTTATAAAGCCTTTAAAACTGCTAAATTATATTTCTATAGCAGCAGAAAATGAATTCTAGTACTTTTGATGTGAAAGCATTACTACTTGGATAGATTTTAAGTAATTTTAATTTTGGTTATGTTAAGGATGAACTGGCAAGAAAAGATTATGAGCAAAAGAGATTTGATCAGAAGAACCAAAGGACCAAGAGAGTTCAGAACATGAGTAAAGATATTAAAACCAACACACAAGACAAAATGGTAAACAACTCTGTAATTCCAAGAAAACATTCTCAAAAACAAAAAGAGGAGCAAATTAGAAATCCACCTACAAGGAGCATGCCTGCTTCAAGCTTACAGAAAGAGAGAAAAGAGGTAAGATCCTAATCTGGTTTTGTGATGTAAATGTTGCATTATAATTGATCATTTTTTAAAGACATAAATAATGAAATGACTGTGAAAATGTTTTAAAAATATGAATGACTATACAAATGTAAAACCATCTTTAAACTATTGATATTTAGAGTTTTGGATATCCATAATGTACAAATCACTGCACAAAGTACACAGTTCCTTCCTTCTGACATCTCACACTTATAATCACGGTATTTCAGTTACAGCAGGTATATCTAGAGATCATCTAGTCCAAAAATTAGATCCTCTAGTTCATGGTATTCAAAATTGTATTTCATCTTTATATGTTGTATATGTGTGTGTGTGTGTGTAAATTTTAGTTTGTTTATTTTTCAGTTTAACAAATGTCTGTTTAGTGCCTAGTGATTGGGAGGCATGGTACTAGATCCTAGAGGGAATTTTTTGGCTGTTCTAACTAAGCTGTAACTTTGTTAATGCCAAACATAGATTGTTGGGCAGATTCATAAAGCATCTGATTAATTCAGTACTTAGTACTTAATAGATGCTCAATAAATGCTACCTTTTTGTGGCATTTAGATTATGATTGAAGGTGAGATCAGGAATGTAGGAAATTATTTAAAGACTTGATTTATGTTATTTTACTGTACTTGACAGTTATTACTTTCATATGTAAAATGTATTTAAGCTTACTTTTTGGTGCTGATAATATGCTTAGTAGTGTAAGAACCTTCATGTTTTTTGGGTGGATGATTTTTGTATTTAATTTTTATGCTTTGGAAAACTTTACAACTGTAGTTTGAGAACTATCTCCAGAATTTAAGAGCCATTCAACATAGAGGACTTTCCTGACCTGATCATTCTTAATATAGTACTTAAGCTGGCAAAAGGAGTTTTTAGAAAAATGAGATAAGTGTTTGATGACTATTTTGCTGGTGAGTTGAATAACTTTGTGTACTTAGGGGTTTTTGAAAGCAGCCACAGTGGTACAAGACAAGGATTATATGTTACAAATCTATGGAAAACCAGTTTATCAGGGTCATCGCAGCACTCTTAAAAAAGGACCATATCTCAGATTTAATTCTCCATCTCCTAAGTCCAGACTACAGAGACCAAAAGTAATAGAACAAGTTAAAGGTAAGGAACCTCATTTTTTGGTGATAAAACTCATTTTTTGTGGTATTGGTTTAATATGTAAAGTTTAATTTTTGCTTTTTATTACTTATAAATACTGTTCAAATTATGTAATGCTTAGGGATGGAAACATTTCCTTTTAGGAAAGTAGGGAAAAATAGACCAGATTCAAGATAGGATCAGTGGGGAAAAAATAGGATTAGATGGTATCTTCAGATAAAGCATGGTAAAATTTATGAGATGATGACTTTTAAGCAATTTAAATTATAATCTAGGGAACGTAGACATTTCCTTGCAAAGCTTACTCCATCACATTCTTTTTTTGTTTGTTTGTTTCTTTTTGCAGTACGTGGGCCTCTCACTGCTGTGGCCTCTCCTGTTGCGGGGCACAGGCTCCGGATGCGCAGGCCCAGCGGCCATGGCTCACGGGCCCAGCCGCTCTGCAGCATGTGGGATCCTCCCGGACAGGGGCACGAACCCGCGTCCCCTGCATTGGCAGGCGGACTCTCAACCACTGTGTCACCAGGGAAGCCCCATCACATTCTTTATGAACAGAAAGATAAGCCATATGCTGTACATTATCATAAAAGTGCTTATGGGCACTTTTGCAGTTTGGTTTGTTCTCAAAGAGCCTTAGTTAGCAAAGGGGAAAATTTTTTGTTACTTTTGTACACAACTAAAAGTATCTTTATTTATCATATGTTTTGACTCACACCTACCATTTCACTAGTATATTTAAATATAACTCTTAGTTAAATATTGAGTCCGTTGACTTTGGTTACATTTTGAAGTTTCTCAACTTGTGCTTTAGCAGTCTGTAAGGCACTTTGACAACATGCCGTCACTCATGGATCCCAACTCATTTTCCTTTCTGATCCTTTCTGGAAGTTGGAGCTGTAGCAGTTGCTTTATTTTTCCTTCCTTTCCTTTCCAAAAGTTAGTTGATCATATAGGGTGTCAGTTTATCTAGAAATCCTATAGATTTTATTTTACTAGGCTTGTGGATGATATTTACCTTAATGTTTCCTTGTTTCTTAGACCTTGCTATTGACTTATATTTGGGGTTTGGTAAGCCTTTGCAAAAAAATAAGTTAAGGTTTTAAAATACTTTTAAATCCAAAAATCACTTTATGAAGTAACCCTTTTAATGGTAGAAGTGATTGAGAACCTATGGACCCAGGCTCCTCCTTGGGCCTTGGTGCCTGTTATTCCCTCTGCCTGGAGGGCTTTTCCCTCAGACCCTTGCATGGCTCACTCAGTTCTTTCAATCTCTGCTCATAGCTGTTAGCTCCTCAGAGAGGTCTATGTTGACCATCCTATCCAAAATGTTATCATCTAACCCTCTCTATTCCCTTGCTCTGCCTGTTGTTCCTCATAGCACTTTTCACCATCTGACATTATACTTTTATTTGTTTATCAATTTTTTTCCTTACTAGAGTGTAAGCTACATGAATACAGTTGGTTTATTCAGTACTTGTAGTCCCTGTGTCTGGAATGATGCCAAACACATTTTAAATGCTGAAAAAATATATTTTAAATAAACATTCAAGGGGCTTTCCTGGTGGTGCAGTGGTTAAGAATCCACCTGCCAGTGCAGGGACATGGGTTCAAACCCTTGTCTGGGAAGATCCCACATGCCACAGAGCAACTAAGCAACTAAGCCCGTGTACATCTGACTTTGATATTGTTTCTAAAAAATCTTTAAATACATTTTTTAAACCTTTAAAAGCATTAAAAGTGCTTACTATGATGTTACTATTAGATACTATCTACATTCACTATTCACTTCCCCCTCTGCCTTTAAGTTTCTGAGTGTTAGCAGTGAGAGAAGTTACTGCTAGGCACCTTTCAGATTCTATATAGCACCTACAGTACAAACATGGAAGCAGAGGTATCAGTACCACTGCAGGGGTCCCCTCCATTGAAGAACCATTTGTTTGTAGCAAGTAAATTAAATGGCAGTCTTCTCTGAGGTGGTTGCCTGGAAGCCCAGAATTCAAACTAATCTATTGTATCATAGTAAGAAATAAGCAACAGCATCCCTTTCAGACTAAACAAAACTGGGTGGAAAGAGAAAAAGAAAAAGAAAACCTACCTTAGGTCTAGCTAGGGTTTAATTAAAAAGTTTTTTACAAATACCTTTTATGTGTCCATTATTATTATACTGGGTATTGTGAAGGCCACAAAGAGTAAGACATTGTCTTAATCCTCTTAAACTGGAGGACTTCCCTGGTGGCACAGTGGTTAAGAATCTGCCTGCCAACGCAGGGGGACATGAGTTCGATCCCTAGTCCAGGAAGATCCCACATGCCATGGAGCAACTAAGCCCATGCACCACAACTACTGAGCCCATGTGCTGCAACTACTGAAGCCCGTGCACCTAGAGCCCATGCTCCACAACAAGAGAAGCCACTGCAATGAGAAGCCCATGCACCACGACGAAGAGTAGCCTCCGCTCACCACAACTAGAGAAAGCCCACACGCAGCAACAAAGACCAAAAATAAATAAATAAATTTATTTATTTTTGCAGCCAAAAATAAATAAATAAATTTATCAAAAATAAATAAACATTCAAGAAAAATATTCCTTCAATTGAATGAATGAATACTTGAGAACATGATGAAAAAAATATATAGATGTGGTACTAAAATTTTTCTTCCTCGGATCATAAAACTATATTTAAAAGTCTAGATTTATAAAACTACTCTTACATTAAAAGTAAAAATGTAGAAATGTCAGGTATTTATTTATCAATAGAGGAGATTTTAGTTTCTTTTCCTTTACACTTTTAGTTTTCTTCACTTTTCTCAGGTTCCACAGAAATTTATGTTCTTCTCCAGAGAGACAGATAATCAGAAAAACTTCTAATTATTTAAGAATTCAGGATTTAATATCTATATAGGTTTACTAAATAGTGATTAAAAATGTATAATGTTATTAACTTCTGCAGGGTTTTAATAAGTATAGAATTTGATTATCTGTACATAATTTCAAAGGATAAAGCCTGGTTATACAGAATAATGAGAGGATGAAAAAATTTTCAATTCCAAAAATGATCATTAACTTTCTTATACTCATAGGAAAAAATGTAACGAGTTAAATAATACGTTCTGAATATTCTTTTGAATCTTTATTCACATTTTATTCTAGTTATTGTATCTTTTCTATCATAGTAGCTGCACAAGTTGTTACATCTATTGAGAGGTTGAAAAACCATGACCTGCAGGTCAGCTGCCTGTTTTTGTAAATAAAGCTCTATTGGAACACAGCTTTACTCATTCATTTAAGTATTGTCTATGAGTGCTTTCATGCTACAACAGCAGAGTTGAGATGTTGCCACTGAGACCACACGGCCAATGAGGCTAAAATATTTACTATCTGACCAATTAAGAAAAAGTTTGCCAACCCCTGGTTTACTTTTATTTTGGGGCCCTGTAACCTTATTATATAGAATGAGATCTTTCTGTGAAGAAGGGTTGCTATATTTGTAGATGACTGCATAGTAGATGTTCAAACAATATTTTAAAATATCTGCCGTTGGTCATTATTATAGGCACTAAAGTGAAGTCAATAAGAACACAAACTGACTTTTATGCAACAAAACCTACAAAGACAGATTCTAAACTGCAACATACCATAACTACACTGTCTCCTGGTGAGCAGCAGTATTTGTTCAGCCCAAGCCGGGAAATGCCTACTTTTTCAGGTACACTGGAAGGTCATCTAATTCCTATGGCAGTTCTTTTAGGTAAGACGCAACAAAATATATGGGGTAAATTTTAGAATTCTAATCAGCAATAGCAGAAATTACAAAGTCATACTGACATAGTAGTCACCTACCTTTTCCTTTATGTGTTGTTTGTATTTGTGAGTAGGGCCTCAGAATGTGTCTTACTTGTGTAGTAGCAGTCTCTGAAATGATGCTATATTTTCACTTACAGGAAACATTCTTTTGGTATTTTATAATATATTTCTGTAGATGAAATGAAATTAAAATAATGTTTAGACATGTCATAGATATTCATAATAATTAAAGAACTTGAGGATTTTGATAGGTTTAATATCATCATATCTTAGGAGAAAGTACTTTGAATTACCTTCTATATACTTTTGCACTAGGCCGTGATAAGTAAAAATTATGTAGTTGTGTGTTCTAAGCTAATAGTTTGTTATTAACTTATTTGAGGCCTCTCAGATCCATCATTGTAAAAGTTGAGCAAATAATTTTTGTTCTCACACTAGCTCTTCAAATTTTGATAGCTATTTTTTTCTTTAAATATTACTGCGATTCTTAATTTTGGTGAATTATTTAAATGTGAATATTTTTCAACATAAGAGAATTTTTTATTTTTGATATTATGTGTTAATGGCATGTCAACTTGGTAGCTGTCTGTTCAAACATGTCTTCTACTAAAATAATAGCTGATACTTATAAAGTCCTTACTGTGTGCCAGGGACAGATCTAAGCACTTTATATATATTAACTTATTTAATCCACTGTATAAAATGCATGGTAATGTACCAATTTTATAAATGAAGAAACTGAGGCACAGAAGAGTTCAGTAATTTGTCAAAGGCCACATAGCTAGAGTGGAGCCAAGAGTCAAACCCAGGCAGTGTGACTTTAGAGTCTGTGTTTTTAATGAATGCACTGCACTGTCCCTCTTTACTTTGAAATTTAGGAAACAAGTGGAACTTTTGAAGTGAAAGGTAACAAAATTTTGACAGCTATGATAGTTAGCAGATAATTGGCCTACGTGCTCTTTATTGGTAGTCAAACACTAGTATTTTGTTGTCGGTTTTATTTCTGTCTGTTGCTGCCCTATGAAGATTTGAGAATAAAAATAATACAACACAATGCAATACACTTTAGTTTTGGCTTTGCCACTTACTGTCATAACCTTTGGCAAATTAAGTTATGTCTCTAAACCTCTGCTCCCTCAAATGTAAAATGTGGATAATATTAATACTCCATAGGCTTATTTAAGTTAGATAGTGTATGTGAACTGTTTAGTACATATGAGCACCTAATGTTAGTCGCTGCTAAAAGGGTGACATGGTGAGTATGGTGGCAGTGGTGATGATAGAGGAAAAGGTGATTGCAGATAGTGCTTTCCTTTCCTATGAGAATTTAGGCCTAAAGATCTAGGTTTTATATTAGAATTTCTCTTTACTTCTGAAATGGTTGACTTCTTTTCCCCCCAAATTTTTTAGGACAAACCCAAAGTAATAGTGATTCCATGCCACCTGCTGGAGTAATTGTAAACAAGCCACACCCTGTAACAGTGACTACTTCTATTCCACCATCATCTCGAAAAACAGAAACTGGAGTAAAGAAACCTAACATAGCAGTTGTAGGAATGAAGTCAGAAAAAAGGGATCCTCCTCAACTTACTGTGCAGGTATTCAGTGTGCATGAACAGAAAAATTTAAGGAAAAAAATATTTGGCTTAACTTTAGTGCTTAAAATCTATTATATTGCTTCATGAAAACTGTGCTTTCATGATGGGTCTTTCCTTCTTTAAAACTATGATATTAATGTGATATCGCTATCCTTGTTCTGCATGATTTAAGCTACCTTTTCTAAGCTGATAACTCATATCCAGATGACTTGATGATATTCCAAAGGGAACAATTCAATAGTATGTAATAATTAATTTTAAAAAGGCTTAATGTATTTGTCTTATATAATTAATACTTTAATTTTATACAAACATATATAAGAGGACTTGAATGAATGGAGAGAGAACTTATAATGTGAAGCTTAAATATTCAAGATGACAATTCTTCCTAAGTTAATGTATAATTTAAGTGAAATTGTATTAAAAAAAATAAAAGCCATAGTTTTTTTAAAACTTGAACTTTAGGATCATTTTGACATTTGAAAGAACAAAGGTTTAGAAAAGTTAAAGTGTTTTGATACTGGTCCTATTTCAGAAATAGCCTTGGTTATTTAAAAAGACTGTAATATGTGATAGATAGTTCATTAGTCAGTGGGAAATAAGATTATTTTAAATGAAATAATGTATGTTATAATTAGTTAGCAGTGTGGAAAGTAGATCGGTGTATCTAGTGAGTATCTAGTGTGTATCAAGTGAGTTCCAAATAGGCAATAGGCTAAAGTATAACTACAAGATATAAAAACATAGAAGAATTAGAAGATAATTGCGTGTAGTCCTTATCAAAAATGAAGTTAAGTCTGGATATAGAGGAAAAATCTTAGTTATGATAGAAAATAGATTTGAATCTATAAAATCTAACACTTATATATGTAAAAGGTTCCTAAATGAAAAGGAAAAACAACATACAGTGAGAACATATGAAAGGAATATGACAGAAAGTTTTAATTTTTAAATATAAAAATCTCCGTAAATTAATAAGAAAACATAAGAGCAAATCCAGAAATACTCAAAGAACATGTATAAGACTCTACAGAAGAGGAAGTTATAAGCAATCAAATTGAGTAATTTAAATCTTGCTAGTTACCAAGGTAATGCAGATTAAAATAACAATAATATACCTCCATTTAAAAACTGTTCTTGCTGAAACACTTCTATTATCTAATTTGGGTGAAGGTTGGATAAAACAATTAATTATGTTTTTGATGATGGAAATAGAGCTCTTCATTGCATTTGGGCAGTAATTACCAAGTATCTTAAATATTTATGCTTTTTGGCTCAAGAAGTGAGCCTAATATCTGGCTATCTAGCATAATGAAATAATTCAAAGTTCAGGGAAAAAACCCCTATGTATATATGACGTTTTTTGGAGTGATATATATCTATCTATCTAATAGTGAATATCCTAAATGTTTACCAACAGGAAATGATTAAATAAGGCATGTATTTTCTTGAAATACTATACAGTCATTTAAAATACTATTATGAAGTCTATATGGAAGTATAGTAAGGTGTTTATGACCTAATTACAATGGAAAATCAGGAATGAAACTGTTTTAGATTTTAGCTATGCATAAGTGGATAGTAAAAACATAAAGGGAATAGTAAAAATGATGTTGTCTTAAGATAATAGGATTCTTTGTGTTTCCCTTTTATTTTCCAAATTTTGTAAAATACGCTTTCATAATTTAAATTTGTTATCCATTGACTTTGCAATAAAAAGTTAAATATGTTATTGATATATAGATTCACAAATTTTGAGTCAAAATGATGAACTGAAAACTGGATGTTGTATTCTGTTTTAGGTATTACCCAATGTAGATATTGACAGCATTTCAAATGGTAGTGCTGATGTTGGTCTATCTCCGTCTTGTCCCAAAGAAGCATCTTCTCCTCCTCCTCTGAAATCCTGGATACAGGTATGTTCAGAAATGTGTATCTTTGAGCAATGTCTGACTATGGATTTTTAACTAATGTTATTCCATGCAAAGTCTTCCATTATAATCTATTTTAATAATTTTCGTTTTAAGGAAAAGATTCAAAACAAATATGAAATTGCTTTTTTTTTAATTAATCAATTAATTTATTTTTGGTTGCATGGGTCTTTGTTGCTGCGCATGGGCTTTCTCTAGTTCCATCGAGTGGGGGCTGCTCTTCATTGCGGTGCGTAGGCTTCTCATTGCAGTGGCTTCTCTTGTTGCAGAGTGTGGGCTCTAGGCTTCAATAGTTGTGGCACGTGGGCTCAGTAGTTGTGGCACGCAGGCACTAGAGCGCAGGCTCAGTAGTTGTGGTGCACGGGCTTAGTTGCTACACAGCATGTGGGATCTTCCCTGACCAGGGATCGAACTGTTGTCCCCTGCACTGGCAGGCAGATTCTTAACCACTGCTCCACCAGGGAAGTCCCTGAAGTTGCTTATGAACTTGAAAAAGAAAGTTTGTTTAATATCCTTACATTTATAAATGTTCTGAAAATGATAATCCTTAGTGTAACTATTTGGTAACTTAAGTTGTAAGACTCATATGTGAAGAAAGAATTTCTGTCTCTTTGGAGAAGAATCTTGATTTAAATGGGAATTAAATTATAGTTTTCCTGAATGTGAACTTTATAGTGACAATTGGAGTTTATGTTTTGGGATGTTACTTTGTCGTCATAGTGTTGACACGATGCAAAAATATGCATTTCTTTCTAATATTTATTTGCTGCTTGTGATTGAATGACAAAATTATGACTTTACTACACAACAAAATAGCACTGTAACATTTCCCCAGGTTTCCTCTATTGTAAGCAAACTTGTTCATTGAGGATACAGTTTTAAGGAGAGGAAGAACATCACTTTTTCACAATCAGAAATAGTAAAATAGAACTGGCCCTGAATGGCTTTTGTGCCTAATTTTATTTTTCATCAATAATTTTTTTAACCAGAAGTTTATTAAAACATATATGATTACAAATAATTGTTTGGACTGTTCATCATTCTGCTCTCAGGAATTGTCTATTGTGGTTTTTGATGACTAGAGGCTAAATTTGTAAAATAATTATTTTGTTTGTCTTTCTAAATTATTTGATTCTGTATCTGTCTTTTTGTGAGTTTGTATATGTGTAAACTTATATATCTATACATACAAACACATTTCTTTATCTTAATTCTAGGAGAGAAATCACAATTATATCAACTTGATCAATTGACTTAAGTTGCATTGTTGGTGGAGTCCTTAATAGAAAAACTGATACCTAGTTTTTTATAGCTATTGAAATGATAACTTGGAGACTAGCTTGGATTTCATTTACTAGTTAAATCAAGTCTGAGCAGGATATCAAAATAAAAAATAGGGGCATGTAATTATAAGCTTATGCTATGGTATTATGATAAATTAGGTATAAATTAAAAAGACATTAAACACAACCAAAACTTTCTGAAAATGCTTTCTTAGACTCCAGAATTTATGAAGGCAGATGAAGAAGAGGTGAAGTTTCCAGGAACTAACTTCGATGAAGTAATCGATATCATACAGGTAACAAAGCTTATTAGCAATCATGTGAAT
Source organism: Delphinus delphis (assembly GCF_949987515.2). Lineage (NCBI taxonomy): Eukaryota > Metazoa > Chordata > Mammalia > Artiodactyla > Delphinidae > Delphinus > Delphinus delphis. The sequence continues at coordinate 43,059,800 of NC_082684.1, read as the reverse complement.
TTATTTTTCTACTAGCATTTTTTTACGTGATTTGATTATCTTTTCTTTTTAAAGATTTTATTATTTCTAGAGCAGTTTAGGTTCACAGCAAAATTGAGAGGAATGTACAGAAATTTTCTATATGTTCCCTACCCCCACACATGCATGGTCTCCCCCATTATCAACATACCCGAACAATTTTGACTTGTTAAAAACTGACACTTCATAATCACTCAAAGTCCATGGATGACCTTAGGGTTCACTCTTTTTTTTTTTTGGTGGTATGCAGGCCTCTCAGTGCTGTGGCCTCTCCCATTGCGGAGCACAGGCTCCGGATGTGCAGGCTCAGCGGCCATGGCTCACGGGCCCAGCCGCTCCGCGGCATGTGGGATCTTCCTGGACCAGGGCACGAACCCGTGTCCCCTGCATCGGCAGGCGGACTCTCAACCACTGCGCCACCAGGGAAGCCCGGGTTCACTCTTTATGTTGTACATTCTATGGATTTGGAAAAATGTGTTCATCATTATGCTGTTATACAGAGTATTTTCTCTGCCCTAAAATCCTCTGTGTTCTGACTATTCATCTGTCCCCGCTACCCACCCCAGTCCCTGGCAACCACTGATCTTCTTACTGTCTTCATAGTTTTGTCTTTTCCAGAATGCAGTCTACTTGGAGTCATACAGTATGCAGCTTTCTCAGATTAGCTTCTTTCACTTAGTAAAATGCACTTAAGTTTCTTCCATATCTTTTCATGGCTTGATAGCTCATTTCTTTTTAGCACTGAATGATATTCCATTGTCTGGATGGACCACAGTTTATTTATCCATTCACCTGCTAAACCACATTTTGGTTGTTTACAAGTTTTGGTAATTATGAATAAAGCTGCTATAAAAATCTGAGGGAATTCCCTGGTGGTCCAGTGGTTAGGATACCGTGCTTTCACTGCCAGGAGCCCGGGTTCAGTCCCTGGTCAGAGAAGTAAGATCCCGCAAGCCACGCTGTGCAGCCAAAAAACCCCAAACAAACAAATACAAAACAAAACCAAACATCTGATTTTTTCTGTGGACATAAGTTTTTAACTCCTTTGAGTAAATATCAAGGAGCACAATTGCTGACTTATATGGTAAAAGTATTTTCAGATTTGTAAGAAACCGCTGAACTGTCTTCCAAAGTTGCTGTACCATTTTGCATTCTCACCAGCAATGAATGATAGTTCCTGCTGTTTCATATCCTTGTCAGCATTTGGTGTTGTCAGCATTCCAGATTTTGGCCATTCTAATAGGTGTGTAATGGTATCTTATTGTTTTTTTTAATCTACATTTCTCTACCTCAACATAATAAAGGCCATATATAAGCCCACAGCAAGCATCATTCTCAACAGTGAAAAACTGAAAGCATTTCCTCTAAGATCAGGAACAACACAAAGATACCCACTCTCTCCAGTTTTATTCAACGTAGTTTTGGAAGTCCTAGCCATGACAGTCAGAGAAGAAAAAGAAGTAAAAGGAGCCAAATTGGAAAAGAAGAAGTAAAACTGTTTGCAGATGACATGATACTATCCATAAAAATCCTGAAGATGCTACCAGAAAACTACTAGAGGGACTTCCCTGGTGACGCAGTGTTGAGAATCCGCTTGCCAATGCAGGGGACATGGGTTTGAGCCCTGGTTCGGGAAGATCCCACATGCCATGGAGCAACGAAGCCCATGCGCCACAACTACTGAGCCTGCACTCTAGAGCCCGCGAGCCACAACTACTGAGCCCACGCGCCTATTATTTATATGTAACAGATATAGTGCATGAGCACTATTTTGTTCACTTTTAAGCATGTATATTTTTCATAATAAAAAGTTTAAAAATTCTGGAAGTAACTCTTTTGATCATGATGTGATGGTACAAATAATGTGTAAGATGACCTAACTGCATATTTAACTGTAAATTATATGTTCTATAAGGATGAGCAGTAATATTTGGAAGTGTTAGTTTTACTATGATAATAAATTTATAGAGGGAAATGTTAATAATGTTTTATGTAGGAATAACCAAGTTTTCTAGTTTGTTTTATGATTGTTTAAAATAAATATATATATTTTAAAATATTTATTTATTTGGCTGCGCCAGGTCTTAGTTCTGGTACGTGGGACCTTCTTTGTGATGTGTGGGATCTTTTAGTTGTGACATGCAGGATTTTTAGTTGCGGCATGTGGGATCTAGTTCCCTGACCAGGGTTGAAACCCAGGCCCCCTGCACTGGGAGCATGGAGTCTTAGCCGCTGGACCACCAGGGAAGTCCCTGAATATTGGGCTTTAAAAACACAATATAATTGTGTAATTAAGTTTCTTCAATGTGATTTCTATGACAAGTGTGTATACTATAAATAATGTGATATCACCAATTAGAAAATGCTATTGATTAATTTAGAAGTGTTGGTTAATTCACCTACCTAAGTTATCTCTACTTAGCACTCAGTAAGTGTTGAATAGATACATGAATATAATAGTTTTGTTTTTATTATTACCAGGAAGAGGAAAAATGTGATGAAATTCTGGAATACTCTGAACCAGTTCTGGAGTTTAACAGAAGTGTTAAAGTTGTTTCTACAAAATATAATGGCCCTCCGTTTCCACCAGTTGCTTCTACTTTTCAGCCCACTACTGATGTTCTGGATGAAGTAATTCAGAGAAAAGAAACATTGGAAAATAGCTTAATTCAATGGTGAGTTTACAGTGGTGTTGGGATGAACAGAATTATAGTAGCAAGTATAAATAGAACGTATGAAATTTTGGTTGAAAATCTTCCTTGTCTCCTTTTGTTTATTAAATTTTTCCTTTGCTGTAGTCACTGGACACTATCTGACATGAGGCTGAGGGTTTAACTAACTGTTGCAAGTATTGTTTCTGTCCTTGAATATTTGTACTGAGGCAGTCTATTATGACAAAAAAGGCTATTGCTGAGTAACAAAGCATTAAAAATGTACAAGTTCTTTAATCCAGTGGTTTATTAACAGAAATTTATACTAAGGAAATAATCAGTTCTGCTACTAGGACATAGAATACTTAGCACTTATAGTGCTTACTACAAACAAGGCACTGTTTTGTTTGTTACTTATATAAACTCATAAACTCTACTTTTATACCTATATTTACCTGTGGGAAACCTTAAAGAAGTTATGGAATAAACTAAACAACTGAATATTCATACAGTAATCAAGATTGGGTTTAGAAAAATACTTAATGATGTAGAAAGATATTAATAACACTGGTGCATAAATGAAGCAGGATACTAATGATGCAACCACAGTTTAGAAGAGCTCACTCAAAAATAAATGTGCGTGGGAAAAATATTGAAAAATAATACCAAATTGTTAACTAACTTTGTTTATTCTTGAATCTGGGATTGTGAGTGAGCCTTATTTTTTTTTAACTTTTATGTGTTCTCTGATTTTTACAATGAACATCTATTACTTGTATAATAATAATAAAGAAGGCTGTTAGCTTCGCTAAAGAAATGTACAAAAAAAGCAGTCTCTTATTGTGTTTCCCTTCCTTTTCCTCTCCTACTTCCCTTCCTAAAAATGACCTTGAAAGTAAATTTTCTTTCCCTTTTTAGAGGAAAACTACCTGTGTTGCAGTCTATATATTTATTTCCTTGAAGAGAGGGCAGCTGGACTCCTTTTCTAGCTTTGATCTTGTGGGGTTTTATATGTGCTTTCAGAGTAGGGAACCCAACATTTTAGGTGCATGGTATGCCAGGTAATCATTGACCTAAACCTTATTTTGAATTTACGAGGGCTGTTAAAGTTTTCATTAAACTGATCAGAAAGATTTTAATTTGATAAACTGTCTCCCACACAGAGATTCGGTTTGTTTTTCTAGGAGATATATTTGAAGTTTTTCTTCTTTCCAGATTCAACTTTCAGAATGACGGCTTTCACATTTAAATGTTTGTGTCCATGGGTACCAGTTACTTTTTTTATTTTATTTTTAAATTTTTTTATTTTTGCAGTACGCGGGCCTCTCACTGTTGTGGCCTCTCCCGTTGTGGAGCACAGGCTCCGGATGCGCAGGCTCAGTGGCCATGGCTCATGGGCCCAGCTGCTCCGCGGCACATGGGATCTTCCCGGACCGGGGCACGAACCCGTGTCCCCTGCGTTGGCAGGTGGACTCTCAACCACTGCGCCACCAGGGAAGCCCGGTACCAGTTATTTTTAAGGGTGTTATTTCTAACCATCTATACATTTCAACTAAATTTAGGAATCCTTAACTTTTTTCCCCCAGGGTAGAACAAGAAATAATGTCAAGAATGATCTCTGGGCTTCTTCCAGTCCAACAGCAGGCCACAGCTGACATCAGTGTCTCAGTCAGTGAGGCCAGTGAGCCATTGACTTCTGACATTGGTAAGTGAAATGGAATCTTTTAGCTTTTTTTGTTATTATAAGACAAAACCTTCAGGTTGTTGTGGATTTATATATTCTAGAGGTCACATAGTCCTTGGTTGACAAAAGATAAAAGTCCTCTTCTTTTCAATGTCACTTCCCAGTTTTCTGTAGTGGAAGTTATTTCTCCCTCATTCCCTTATTACATACTGCAGCATTCAGATTATGCTATCAGCATCCATCCCTCCTACCCCCAACCTCTCCCTTCTTTCCCATAGCACTTTGTGTGTGTTTGTTTGTGTGTCTGTGTATCTTTTTTTTTTGCGGTACGCGGCCCTCTCACTGTTGTAGCCTCTCTCGTTGCGGAGCACAGGCTCCGGACACGCAGGCTCAGCGACCATGGCTCACGGGCCCAGCCGCTCCGCGGCATGTGGGATGTTCCCGGACCGGGGCACGAACCCGTGTCCTCTGCATCAGCAGGCAGATTCTCAACCACTGCGCCACCAGAGAGGCCCCTGTGTCTGTGTACCTTTGTTATAGTAACCATCAAACTGTATTATGATTGGCTTGCATATCTGTCTCACTCACTAGACTATAAATTACTCACAAGTAAGCGTGATTCTCCTTTAGAGCCTAGCCCTTGACTGACACCTAAGAAGAGTTTAAGTATTCCCTGAATGGATAGAGCCTCTTTCTTTAGGGAGCCCACACCATTCACCTCTTCTTCCTCCTTCCTCTTCCTCTTCTCTCCCTCCTTCTTCCTCCTTTTCATCCTCCTCTCCTTCCCTCTTCTTCCCCCTCTTTCTCCATTAGCTTTTTGAGGCATAATTTACTTGCCGTAAAATTCACGAATTCTAAGTGTACCGTTTGACAAGTTTTGTTAAACAAACACAGCCACATGTTAGCCACACAGTCATGTTATAGAAAAACATTTCCATCATCCCCAACAGTCCCCTCATGCCACTTTGCAGTCAATCCCTAACCCCCTCCCATGCCTACTACACCCTAACAACCACTGATCTACTTTCTATCATTGAATTTTGCCTTTTCTAGAATTTCATACTTATGTAATCATACAGTATTTAGTCTTTTGTGTCTGGTTTCTTTTATTTAGCATAATGCTTTGACAGTCATGTTGTTGCATATAGTAATAAATATTACACTCCATGTATGTACCATAATTTGTTAATCCAGTTACCCGTTGATGGACATTTGTAGTCTTAGTTTTTGACTATTATAAATACAGCTGTGCTATGTATATTTGCAAACTAATCTTTTATATACATCTTTTAATTTCTCTTGGTCATATGGTAAGTAGGTATCTAACTTTATAGGAAACCGCTAAATGTTTCCAAAGTGGCTGTTCTATTTTGCATTCCAACCAGCAATGAATGAGAGTTTCAGCTGCTCCACATCCTTACTAATGCTTGTTGTCAATGTTTTTAATTATAGCCATTCACTAAGCATGTGGAGATATCTCATTGTGGGTTTTGTTTGCATTTCCCCAGTAACTAATGATGTTGTACAATTTTTCTTGTGCTTATTTGCCATTTGTATATTTACTTCGATGAAGTATCTTTAAAACTCTTTTGCTCAGTTTTTAACTGGGGTCTATGTCTTACTATTATTGAGTTCTTTATTCTGGATACAAGTCCTTTATTGCATATGTTTTGCAATGTGTTATCCTAGTTTTTATCTTACCTTTTGCTTTCTCAGCATTGTCTTTTGAAGACCAGAGATTAATTTTGATGAAGTTTAATTTATCAATTTTTCTTTTATAGCTTGTGATTTTTGGGGTATACTGTTTAAGAAATCTTTGCCCAACATCATTAAGATTTTCTCCCGTGTTTTCTTATAGAAGCCTTATAGTTTTAGATTATAAATTTAGGTCTATGGTATGTTTTGAGTTAATTTTTATATGTGGAGTGAAGTAAAGATCAAGTTTTTTGTGTGTGTATGGATATCCAATTTTTCTAGTGTTATTTGTTGAAAAGATTATCCTTTCTCCTGCTGAATTGCCTTGACACCTTTGTTGGAAATCATCTGGCTATTATATATGTTTGGATCTGTTTCTGGACTTGCTGTTTGGTCCCATTGATCTACAAGTCTGTCTTTACATCAACACTGCGCTTCTTGATTATTGTAACTTAAAAATAAGTCTTGAAATTGGATGGTATAAGTTCTCCAGCTTTCTAACTCTTTTTTTTTTTTAACATTCCTATATATCGTTACCTCTATTTTTTTTCCACTTCTTTCCAGTCCAGAATAACCTCCTCTTCCTCCTTCTTAAACTACCCCTTAACTGCCTAAATCCTAGACATTAGAGTCTGTATTTACTGCTTTACTTTCTCATTTCTCACTTTCTCTTTAGTTTTTATGAGCTGGCTTTCTTCTTCCTTCTCGTTAATGAAATTCCTCTCTTACAGCATTTGGTTCTCAGAGATAACCTTTTTTCAAATCCTTATTCTCCTAGAAGGCTCTAGTATGGGCATTGTTGACTACCTCTAATTATTAAAATGTTCTACTGGTTTTGGTTTCTTAGAATTCATTCTATTGTTCTTCCCCTTATCTTTTTAATTTCTTTAGGACCTCATTTCCTCATCTTTTTTCTACTTGAATAAAAAATTTCCCCCAAGCTTCTGTCCCCTGCCCTCTTTCTTTTCTGTTTTTCTAGTCTCTTCTTGGCGATAGTTATCCCGTGTCAGTTGATGACCCCTAAGCTACACATTTAGGCTGTAAACTTGCAGTTTTGCCTGTTGATGAATATTTCACTTGATGCTCCACTGGCATACCAAACTTGGTGTGTCCAGAATGCATCTCATTTTTCTAACCAACCTTATTCCTCCTTTGTTGCTCTTTCTGTTAATGATACCACTATTTTCCAAGTGCCCAGTTTCCAAAGCCTTGGAATATCACTTGTTCTACTTTGTTTTCTTTGGTCTTCCTCAGTCCACACCCAGCCACATCCAATGTCCTGGCTCCATGCAATTTATTCTTATATTTGATTAATTCTTCCTATTTAGTATAACTCAAATGCCTCTTCCACTGCTACTATCCCAGGTTTTCTTTTATCTTCTCATTTTTTGAAGGAAGGAATAAAATGACCAACAAAGTTATGAGGAAATTTTTTTTACTTAAGATTAGTGCTTCTTTAATGATAAAATCATTTTGTCATGTTAGAAGATACTTTTTCAGAAGAAGACATCTAGGAATACAAATCCAAAAGAAAACCAAAACCAGTTCATACAAATAATTGCTCTGAGACTATTTCAAAATCTGTTGAAAAAGGAACAGATGGAAAATACCAAGTGAAACTGGAATAAAAAAGGACTGGAAGCTAAAAAGGCAAAGGACCATGAAATATGCCTTGGAGAAACAGATAGTCGGACTTCTGTAGCTTTTGGTCAAAATTCTTGTTGTGGAGATGGTATTCAGCAGTCCCAAGACAAGGAGACCAGTCCAGGAAAACAAACAAGTGTCTCCAAAGATTTGTCCGGTTTATGATGGATACTGTCCAAACTGCCAGATGCTTTCTTCATTGCTAGGTCATACACCTCGATGGCATATTTTGGAGTGCTTGGACTCTCCACCAGTCTCTCCTGCTAGCGCAAATCAGGGCTAGTGATAGTCCTCTTAGCAGTCCTTCACATGGGTCGGGTGGTGGTTTCAGTGAGACTAATTCAGGCTTTGTAGCCTTAAGGAAAGATGGTCTAATATAGAGGGTATTTAGATCCTGTTCCCTTTTCTTTAAAAGCATGTGTGTTTGCTTTTGTTTTGCCTATGTCTGGGTAGGACTTTTGGGTTTTATAACAGAGATATTCTGATTTTTGGTCATGCCAAAACAATGAATTATGGGAACTAAAAATGGAGATGTGTTGATATATACTGTTGAATATAAATTTGGGATTGTGATAGTCTTTGCTATGGAGCTCCAGAGTAAATTGCTATTACTTATCTCTCAACAAGTGATCCCAAGACACCTGTACCTACCTATTAGGGAATTCTCTGTAATGCTGCCATAGTTGTACTAATTAAGGAGTACTCTTTGGAGAGGTCATGTCTCCATCAAGTTTTATAGATCACTGTTTACATGTTTTCCACACAGTGCTTTAGAAATATAACCACTTTAAGCCTAATAAAGTCTGTTTAGGAAATTTTACTGAATTTCATGTACATTCACACAAGTGAAAAGTACAACCCATTTGGAAAATTAATATACTATAGAGCTGCTGACATCAAGCACCTAAACTACTCTAAAAGTTTGAGGAGGATTAGCCTGTAATGTTAGTAACTGAAGTACCTGAAACTAGACGGAAGTAAGATTTGTCTTCATATTTATGAAGAAGCTGCCATTTCTCTAAAATCCCCCCACAGTCATTGTGTCCCTGTGTTTTGCCACGATCTATCACAGTGTTTCCTGGTGCCCTACTCTTGGAAATGTGGATTGTTTTCAGATGAAAACATTTAATGTGGATACAAATCTTTTTTTGTGGGGGGGGGTGGGGCGTGCTGAGCGGCATGCAGGATCTTAGTTCCCTGACCAGGGATTCAACCCGTGCCCCCTGCAGTGGGAGCATGGAATCTTAACCACTGCACCACCAGGGAAGTCCCTGCAAATCCTTTTTATCACTAAATGTTGTAGTGGTAGGGAAGAGGCCATATAAGTAAATTTTCATCTAGATGTTTTCCTCCCCTTTTTAGTTTGTTTAGAGAGGATGTTCATTATGTGAGTTACCATCTTATTCTCTGTCACAATAAGTAGATTTTGTATTTTCATTTTATTCCTCCTCACACCATCTCATACACATATGTTCACATCTCTAAAATTTTAAGAATTAAGGCTTAGAATGCAAGCATGTTTCCTGCACACTTACTCTGAAATTCTTTCATTTTTTTAGTGGAAGGAACCAGCAGTGGTGCCCTCCAGCTTTTTGTTGATGCCGGTGTTCCTGTGAATTCAGACATTATTAGGCATTTTGTGAATGAAGCTCTTGCTGAAACCATTGCCATCTTGCTGGGTGACAGAGAAGCAAAGAAGCCAGGTCCTGTTGTTACAAGTGTTTCTGGGGATGTTTCAATAAGCAAAACACACTTGCTGGTAAGTGTGACTTTCCTTCATGACTTGGAGCCCTGGGGAATTTTTGATACCTTTGTTAAAGAACAGTAAAATGGACAGATTTTAAATTGGGTCATAAGACCATAGTTTGTGGTGGAGATTGGTTTCTTGTGGCTTTGATTACAATAACAATTCCTCCAGCATTTTATTTTAAAAACTTTAAAATCTATAGAAAGTTGAAAGTATGATACAATGAACATCTGTGTAAGCTTTACCTACATTTACCAGCTGATAACATTTCGACACATTTTCTTTATCTGTCTTTATATGTTGTTTATTATATATGCTTTAAAACTCATTTGAAAGTTGCAGATATCATGACACTTCTAAAAGCATCAGTAGTATCTCGTAAGAACAAGATTCTTTATTACATAACCAAAATACCATTATTATGCTCTCCATATTTAACATGGATCTGTTAATACTATATAATATAGAGTCTATATTTGAATTTCCTCAGTTGTTCCAAGAATATCCTTATAGCTAATTCTTTTAAAATTCAAGATATAGCTAAAAATCACATGTACTGCTTTTGGTTCTTATGTAAAGTGATATTTTTAATCTTTAAAAGAAAGTATATTTCAGACATTTTTGTTATTGTTTGTTTAATCAGCCTTTCTATGTTAAATAGAGTTTCTAATTTATTATAGCAACATGAAATTATACAAAACCACTACCAGTGGAGGGTGGGAGGAGCAATATAGGGGTGGGGCAGTGGAAAGTGCAAACCATTGGCTGTAAGATAGGCTCAAGGATGTACTGTACAACACAGGGAGTAGAGCCAATATTTTGTAATAAATGTAAATGGAATGTAACCTTTAAAAACTGTATGAAAATTTTAAAAAACTAAAAAGAAAAAGAAATTATACAAAACCAGAATGTACTCTGTATTACCAACTGTTTAAAACTTAATGGTCAATTCTGATCCTGTTGATCATAAAAACATCATTTTATATAGGTGAAACATTTAAACTGACTCATCTGAGGTATATAAACATAAAGTTACATGTTTGAATTCTATGGAGATTGGTGTAATGTAATTGGTGTAGTGTGATTAGTGTGCCAGAGATTTGGTGCATACTTTTGTTCTGTGCTTTATTTATTAGCTCATTAGTAATGCATGCCAATATCAGAATTGTGGTTATCTCTATGCTAATTAACTTTGGTTTGTCTTCTGCCCATATATTTCAGATATTTTCATAAGGGTGATTTAATGAGAAAATACAGAAAAATCAGTATAAATAGGAAATAAATGTAATTGTTGAGAGCATGGACTCTGGAGTTGGGAAGTTCTGAATATGAACCCTCAGCTCTGTTACTTTAGTCTTATCTGTATACTAGAGATAAAATACTCAGAGTTTAAATGATGACGGCTTTACCAAAATCTGCTTTCCAAATATTAAGGAGGCCAAGTTCCCCTCCCCCATTGCCATATTGTTCCTTATCTTCAGAATTGCCATGGCTTTTTTTGGCCTTTTCATCTTTGATATATGTTTTAAAATTAATTTTCAAGTTCTGTAAAATATTTTGTTGGGATTTGGGGGGGAATTAATTCAATTTTGATTGGTTTAATTTGAGGAGAATTGACATCTTTATGATACTGTATCTTGTGAGCCATCATAGAAGATTTTGTGGAAGATTCAATAAGATGGTATATGAAAGAGCTTAATCTAGGGCCTGGAACTTGGTAAATACTCAGTAACTCATTGTTTATCATTATTACCCATTACCAAGACTAGTAGGATACCTTTAAATCCTCTCATGATGATGAGTCAGTAGCATTATATTTGAAAACAACTGTCTTAGGCTATAGGTTTATGCAGTCAAGAAGAATAAAACATAGTATATTTCTATCACTTAAAAAACAAAGCTAAGAATATGCTAATAATTAAGCAATGCTATAGAATTTCTGATATGCTTCATAATTTTTAAATTGTATATCTCTTTGCAACTCATAATACAGAATAAAGGCCAGTCACCCCACTATAAAAATATGTTTTAGAAAGAGAAAAAAAGGACAAATAGAGAAATGGGGAAAAGACATGTCCAGACAGTTCACACACAAAAAGGAAATACAAATGGCCCACATACATACAAAAAGATGGTCAGTCTCACTGATAGTGAGAAAAAAAAATCATTGAATCCATTTTTACTGATCAAATTGGTAACACTCTAAAAGTTTGATTAACACCATGGTTCAGCAAATCTTTGGGAATTGGGAATTCTCATACCTTCTGGTGTTATTGCATTGATAAAATAATATAACCGTGTAGAGGGAAATTTGGTAATATGTATTCAAATTAAGAATGCAATTAGCCCTTTAACCAAGCAGTCTCACTTCTGGGAATTTATTCTGTAGAAAATCTATACACATATGAAATGACTTAAGTCTCAAAAAACTAAAAATAGAATTACCATGTGACCCAGCAATCCCACTGCTGGGTATATATCCAAAAAAACCAAAGACACTAATTTGAAAAGATACATGCACCCCAACGTTCACAGCAGCGTTACTTACAATTGCCAGGTTATAGGAGCAACCTAAGTGTCCATCAGCAGACGAATGGATAAAGAAGATGTGGTGTGTACACACACACACACACACACACACACACACACACACACACACACACAATGGAACACTACTGAGCCATAAAAAAGAATGAAATTTTGCCATTTGCAGCAACATGGATGGACCTAGAGATTATCTAAGGCAGACAGAGAAAGACTAATATCATACAATAGCATTTATATGTGGATTCTAAAAAAATGATACAAATGAACTTATTTACCAAACAGAAAGACTCACAAACATAGAAAATAAACTTATGGTTACCTAGGAGAGGTAGGGAAGGGATAAATTAGGAGTTTGGGATTAACAAATTAGTAGTTTATACAAGCTACTATATATAAAATATATAAACAACAAGGACCTACTGTATAGCACAGAGAACTATATTCAATATCTTGTGATAACCTATAGTGGAAAAGAATCTGAAAAAGAATATATATATTCAGTTATATATAACTGAATCACTTTGCTGTACACCTGAAACTAACACAACATTGTAAATCAACTATACTTCAATAAAAAAAATTTTAAAGTAGGAATATAGCCAATATTTTATAATAACTGTAAACCTAGTGTAACCTTTAAAAATTATATAAAAATTTTTAAAAATAGAGTATTCTGGACATAAAAAAATGACAAGATTATATTTGATAATTCTGAGGAAAGGAACTAAGTAGATAGGACATGGGTAGGAAAGGAGACTTAATTTTCACCATCATCCTTTTGAAGTTTGAATCGTTTGAATTACCTGTTTAACAAATTGATTTTAAAATGTGTGCTTTTTTCTTCCCCAGGACTTTCCATCTCTACATTGTCTTCCTTTTATCCCTCCTACTTTTTCTTATCCTTCCATTGCTTTTTATAACCTTTGTTCTTTTGTACTGAAAGGGGGTTTCTGATAATCTTGTCAATTAGTTAAAATGCTCTCTTTCTGTTACATGGTCTACCCAGTTTGTGTTTGGGTTTGATCTTCAGCTGTCTGTTTAATCTTCCTCTCTATATTAGATAAGGGGACCTAGTTCAGAGGCAGAGCTGTTTCAGTTGCTGGAGGCTTTCTGTAGTCCGGTCTTGAAACTAATAGCTAGAAGTTCAAGAGCTAGGATACAGAGGACTCCATTTTTACCCCCCATCCATTTAAATTTTATGTAACTCTGAATGAGATCATTTTATTTTTCAAATTACCCTTATTTGGGGATTGTAAGCACCACTTATCTTGTTTTATTTATTTTAGGCAAGAGTGTGTACCCCAGTGGCTACCCCACAGCCAACTCCTCCTCTCTCACCTTCATCACCTCCTGAGGAGCGTGTGTTGGTAAAAACTCCAGATTCTTCTCCCTGTGTTTCAGATCATGATGTAGCTTTTCCCATGAAAGAAATATTTGCTGAAGAAGGTAGAAACCTTATTTCTATAACTCAGTTTTAATTTTAGCAACTATTAAATAAAATATCATGGTTTGTTTTATAAGAGTCTTTATAGATTAGTATACACATACCTGTTGCTTACTAGGTTCTAGTAAGTCATTTTTTCTTACAAGGAAACTAAGGGGTTGGTTACCACTTTTTAAAGTATATAATCTAGTAGACATTTAGACTATTTTAAGTTCATGGTGATGTTGAAAGTGATGTCTTTTCAAGGTTATTTTTTGTACTTCACTAAATTAATTTGGAGCTTTTCCCAGTAATGGCCATCATTATTATTATTAATTCTTGTTGCCATTATTTGTATGCCAAAATGTTAAACAATATATCTTGCCTTCCTGTGGAATTCTTATTGACTTTTTTTTGCTTTTACAAAAAACCTTTAGGAAATAATATGCCTCCCATCACACTTGTTAATACTCCAACTGTTACCCCTGCAACTACACCTCCTCCCGCAGCAGCTCTTACCCCAACTTTGTCAGAGACTTCTATTGATAAATTGAAGATGTCAAGCCCAGAGCTTCCCAAGCCATGGAGTAATGGAGACCTGCCACTGGAAGAAGAGAATCCCAACTCTCTTCAAAAAGAACTTCACCCGAGAGCTATGTAAATGACAGTATATTCATTTTTAGTAACTATACATTTCATCTTATGTTGACTTAGGTGACCCATTGAAAACATCAGAAATGATAAACGAAGGTTGATAAACCACAAGCTAATCTATACTTTAGTAGGAAGAAGTTTCATAAATTTTATGTTTTTAAAATTTTTACCAGATTTATTTATACTTTCAGTTCTCTTCTTTTAAAACAAAATTTTGGGGGAAACAGATTAAAATAAAGATAACTATAATATTGTTAATAAAATAGAAGAAGATTTTTCCCCAGTGTGAATCTTCGTTTACTATGATCAGTTGACTTTTATATTACCATATATCCCTATGTAGATTTATTTTAGAGATGGTAGAACTTTCAAGATGGTTTGTGATTAAAGCATGAAGATGATTTTGGAAAAATAAATCTTGTTGGTTAATTATAGTAGTGCAGATTATAGAAATATATAGATATATCTATATATTGATATAGAAATGTCTAAAGGAGACATAGTACTTTTGAATCTATTTTTTATATAAAAATTAATATAGGCCTTCACCAATGTAATACATTCAAACTATGTCTCTTTCTTCTTAGTGTAATGTCTGTGGCCAAGGATGAAGAACCTGAGAGCATGGACTTCCCTGCTCAGCCTGCACCTCCAGAGCCAGTTCCCCTTATGCCGCTTCCTGCTGGCACCAAGGCCCCTTCCCCCATACAGATGTCAAGTTCAGATTCATCAACAGTGGAGAGTACCTTGAGCGTTACTGCCACTGAAACTGAAACCTTAGATATACCCATCTCTGAAGGAGAGATTTTATTTAATTGTGGTCAAAAAGTGGCTCGTAAGAGTAAGTTAATTTTGCATCAATTGATTTCACTGGTTAGCTTATGATAATTCCTAAGTAATGCTTTTCTGTTTAAAGTGTTTTTACTTAATTTTCAAGATGTAACAGGGTATAGTAGAAAGAACATGGACTCTGTAAGTTAACTTTTCTACACCTTAACCTCAGAATGTAAAATCTCCCTCATAAATCCCACCCTCCAGAAATAGTATCACTGTTGAAAGTTTGGGGTATACCCTTCCAGTCTTTTTTTTTCTATGCATATATAGACACCTAAATACATTTGTATGTGTATATATTTTTACCTTTTAAGTAGGGTCATATTATACATATTGTTCTGAAATCTGAATTCTTTAACCTTAAATATGTTATAGACATTTTTCTATATTAATGCATATAGCCCTGCCTCTTTTTTGTAGTGGCTGGGTAGTCTGCTAAAACAGTGCCATAGTGGTGGGCGTTTAGATTGTTTTCATACTATACATAACTCTCCACTGACCATCCTTGCACATATATTTATTTATCTTTGTGAACTTCCATAACTGATAACTTCCTTAGAATACATGCCTAGAAGTGGAATTGCTGAGTCAGAGTATGCACCTTTAAAATAGCAATACATAGGGAATTCCCTGGCGGTCCAGTGGTTAGGGCTCCATGCACTCACTGCCAGGGGCCTGGGTTCAGTCCCTGTTTGGGGAACTAAAAAATCCCACAAGCCACACAGCGTGGCCAAAAAAATAAAATTAAATAGCAATACATTGCCAACATGCTCTCCAGAAAGGTGAATCGGTTTTTAATTTTAATCAGTTATTAATTATATCAGTAGTATATAGGAGTGCCTCTTTTTAATTTCATGGTTACAGTTGATGTTTAATAGCTCTTTTTAATTTCTGACAAGCTGGTAAGTGAAACAAAAATCTCATCTTTGTTATAAAATGTGCTTTTCTTTTTTTGTGGTACGTGGTCCTCTCACTGTTGTGGCCTCTCCCGTTGCGGAGCACAGGCTCCGGACTCGCAGGCTCAGAGGCCATGGCTCACGGACCCAGCCGCTCTGCAGCATGTGGGATCCTCCCGGACCGGGACACAAACCCGCGTCCCCTGCATCGGCAGGCGGACTCCCAACAACTGCGCCACCAGGGAAGCCCCTAAAATGTGCTTTTCAAAGAGCTAGTGAGATTGAATAGCTTGTGAACTATGATTTATGAACTTTGCCAGTATTTTTATTGTGTAAGTTTTAAGTGTAATATTCTATGGCTTTATGGTGAGATTATTTACTAAATTTATGTTTCTTCTTTTTTCCAAATTTTTGCATTTTAATTTCTAGTTTTAGGAGATGAAGGACTGTATCTGACAAACCTAAATGATAGCTTATCCAGTACTCTGCATGATGCCCTCGAAATGGTAAGAAGTGATTGACTCCACATTGAATTCTGAGATGAAGAATATCTTGATGAACTTGTTGCTACTGATCAGGGTTTTTTCTCAAATATTTGAGTTATAGTCATAAAATTTAATAAAATATCCATGAAGGAATTTAAGGTTTCTTACACATGTCTTTATCATATTTACACATTTCATTATCATAATCGTGAGAATGAATAGAAAATTGTTGTTAACCCCTGTGGCTCCAGTAGTTGAAAAACGCAGTTAATGTAATTAGGTAATGAAAATCTAAGTCAAGGCACATTGTCACCTGGATATGTTGCCTTTACAGTGTTTCAGGCAGGACCTTAGCTGTGGAAACCAACTCTCTTATAATACGTTTGTAATTTTCCTTAATCGTGATTATAATTCTTTATGCTAAAAAAAATTGAATTTAGTGGCTTTAAAAAAAAAATACTGGGAATTCCCTGGTGGTCCAGTGGGTAAGACTCCGTGGTCCCAATACAGGGGGCCCGGGTTTGATCCCTGGGGAGCTGTGGGGTCAGGGAACTAGATCCCACATGCAAGCTGCAACTAAGAGTCCGCATACTGCAACTAAGAAGTCCACATGCCGCAACTAAGAAGTCCACCTGCTGCAACTAAGACCTGGCGCAGCCAAAATAAATAAATAAGTAAAGATTTTAAAAAATAATTTAAAAAATACTGAAATAGGACCCAAGGGTACTAACTCTCCTAGTTATTATCTAGCTTTATGGAAGGAAAATTCGCATTTAAAAATATATATCTTAACATATATAATATATCAACATGTATAATATATATAAAAATACCATACAGAAATGATAATAGGGATTTTCTTTTGAAAATTATTAAGGAATAGAAATCTTTACTTTTTATGTTTTCAAACAACCTAAGCAAGTAAGGGTAGTTGTGCTCAACTTTCATCTACATTCATCCATAGCCTTTGCTAAGCATTGCTATTATTGTTGCTCTTTAAAAAAAAAACGTATTTGATAATTTTTGACATATGTATATATCTGTAAAGCCATTACCACAGTTAATGTAATGAACATATTCATCATCCATCACTCCCAAATCTCTCCTCAGGCCCTTTTGTAATCCCTCCTTCTCATCTCTCATCATTCCTCTCATTCTCTATACCTCTTCCAGTAACCACTGACCTACTTTCTGTAACTATAGATTAGTTTGCATCTCTAGATGTATATAAATGGAATCACGTGGCATGTATTCTTTTTTTTTTGTCTGATTGTTTTAACTCAGCATAATTATTTTGAGATTTATCTGTGTTATACTTTGTATCATAGTTCATTCCTTATTATTGCTGAGCAGTGCTCTGTTGTATGGATGTGCCACAGTTTGCCTATTCACCTGTTGATGGACGTTTGGGTTCATTTCCAGTTGGGGGCTATTACACATAAAGCTGCTATGAAGACTTGTGTACAAGTCTTTGTATTGACATATGCCTTCATTTCTCTCTGGCAAATATCTAGGGGTGGAATGGATAGATAATATGGTAGTTATATCTTAATCTTTGAGAAAAGCTGTTTAGGACTTCCCTGGTGGCTCAGTCGTTAAGAATCCGCCCGCCAATGCAGGGGACACGGGTTTGAGCCCTGGTCCGGGAAGATCCCACATGCCGCGGAGCAACTAAGCCCGCATGCTACAGTTACTGAGCCTGTGCTCTAGAGCCTGCGAGCCACAACTACTGAAGCCCGCGTGCCTAGAGCCCGTGCTCTGCAACAAGAGAAGCCACCGCAACAAGAAGCCCACACACCACAACGAAGAGTAGCCCCCCCTCACTGCAACTAGAGAAAGCCTGTGCTCAGCAATGAAGACCCAATGCAGCCAAAAATAAATAAATTAAATAAAAAAAAGAAAAGCTGTTTAATTTCATCTGCCAAAATTTTGCATAGACTTTTTCCTTCTATGTTTTATATTACTATAAATATTTTGGAGCTTTGCTCAGGACATGGCTAAGTACTTAGAGACAGTTTTACCCTTTTGAGTCTTGCTTTTAAGATTTGTTAGGCAGTACCAGAACAGTACTCAATCTAGGGCTATTTATCCCCCGCTATGGAGAGAAGACACTTCTATGTACTCCACCCAGTGCCTCATTAATGAGGTTTTCCAGCCTGGCTAGTGGGAACAACCATTATCCAAGCCCTGTGTGAGCATCAGGCAGTGTTATATCGAGTCCCTTCTCAGGTGCTCATTCCTCCAGCCTCATGTAGTTATCTCCAAAGCATCTGCTGAGTAGTACTTAGCTTAATACTCAAAGGGGATCTTCTGCAGATTTCCAGAGTTTTCTCCCTCTGCAGCTTTCACTTTTCTAGCCGTCCGTCTTATGAACTCTAGCTGTCTTGGCCTCCCTGGAGTTACATCTCCATCTTCTTAGCTTAGGCTCCTGTGCCACAGCCTGGGAACTCCCAGATGGTAAGCTGGAGCAGTCATAGGGTTCTTCTGACTTGTTTTTCATTTCTCAGGGATCACTGTCTTTTGTTACCTGATGTTCCATGTCTTGAAATGCAGTTTTTCACATACTTTGTCCATTTTTTAGTTGTTTCAAGGGGGTGGGTGTATCTGGTTCTTATTACTCCACCTTGACTGGAAGTTTTAGAAGTCTAGTTGCATTTTTATCTTTCCATTTGTATCATTATATAGGATCATGATGAAAAAAGAAAGAGATTGGTGTACTTTTGAAACATCATGCCCTTCTATCCCCTTACAATCATAATGCTAGAAATTTCTTATTTTTTCTTTCTTTTTGGCCGTGCCACGCAGCTTGCGGGATCTCAGTTTCATGACCAGGGATTGAACCTGGGCCACAGCAATGAAAGCCCAGAATCCTAACCACTAGGCCACCAGGGAACTCCCTAGAAATTTCTTTAAAGCAGCCTATTCAAGTGATGTAAACTAGGATTGTATATTAAATTCACCAGTGGAGCTTTTAGAAATATGCATCCTGCCCCCACCCTCTGATATGTTGATTCGGTAGGTCATGAGTGTTATATGGTATGCATGCATGTGTGTGGGCGGTTAGAAGCCTAAACCTGTATATTTTTAAAAAGCATCCCAAAAGATGATGCTCATTCTTTGTTAAAAATAGTAACTACTCATTTTACTTTGCATTGAATGAGGTTAAATCACTTGTTTGTGTCACATAGCTGTATAGTGATAGATCCACAACTCTTTTTATATGGATACATGATAATTTGTCTTTCATCTTAAGCTATCAACTTAAGCTAAAAACTGTAAATTTTGAGTTCTAATAGGAGCTATATGAATCCTAAAGCTTGAGTTGCAAGCAGCTGGGTGTGTGTGTCCGGTGTTTGTCAAGTCCAACAAACAAAAAGCAAAAGATGCCATGTAGCATCTTTACACTATTAAAGACACAACAGGGTAAAGATGCCAAATCTGGAGATTCATATATTCAAGTAATGTGTTAAAACAATTTGCTTTACTATATGTAGGAGTATGAAATAATTAATGAAGGAGAGTTTTGATAAGATTTTAATAGCAGTTACTTTTTAAACAGTAATTATTTATTACAAGTAATTGAGTCTGTTCTGAAGAGAGTGGAAATCACTTTTATAAAATAATATGAGGGGGAAGCGTAAAGGAGAAGTCTTTATTTTCAGAGGAGCATTACACTAACATTTGGCTTACTTAATATGTCATTAGGGCATTTTTATCCATTCTTAGAACTTTATCATGGTGCCAAAGCACATTTAAGTTTGTTTAAATAGCTGAACTGAACCAGGACTAAATTATAACATCTTTCTTTTTTTACATTTGAAACTAAACTTTAATTTTGATATTTTTACTAAGCCTAAATCAGATATGCTACAAATTCATGATAAAATCACATGCAGAAGTACAATCTTGAAAAAGACTAACTTTGCAGTTATGTACCAGTAGGTATTTATCTGTGTCCACCTGGGGGATAAAGACTTGTACTCCAGAGTTAAACTTTATTTCATTAAATGTAAGATACTTAAGTAAAAAAAAATACTATTAATGGAGTTTAAAATCATGCTAATCCTTGTATTTACAAGGGAATCCAGTTTTCTGACTGTGGCCCACACTGTCCTTCATTTTCGGGACTGGTCTATTTTGAGGCACCAAGAAGTCTAAGCTGGGTCTTCCGACTAGGGCTTTCAGTACCTGCTCCCTAGCGAGTACTGGCTGTCAGCGCAAAGGCAAATGGACAATCAAAGGTCTATAGGTGCCTCAGCGTATTTCTGCAGTTTTTCATTTCTGCCTGTGGTCCAGGTTGCACCACTGCTACAGTGCTTTGCCCCCATTGCCACGCTGGGGGCGCAGCTTTGTGTGCTGCATCAACATGAAGCAGGGAAACCGTGTGAGCCAAAAACTTGATGACACTGTATAAAACGTTTATGAATCATTGTAACTCAATCACATGGGACAAAGGGTCCAACTTTCATATGATTTTATAGTAAATCCCTAGTTTAAATGTAACCCAATTATTTTATACTGTTATTTACATTTGAGGCAAAAATAAAGGGTTTTTAGTATAGTCGAATGGAAGTGAGATCTAAATGATAATAAAGAGTCCATCTTCTTTCTGTAAAGTGCTAATATGACCATGTTCATGATGACTGTTAAGTTTTATTAATCATAAATTATGAAAAATGTAATTGATGCATTAATTTTTGTTTTTTTATTGTATTGTCTTTATATTTTACTTAGGAAGATGATCCTCCCAGCGAAGGACAAGTGATTAGGATGCCCCATAAAGAAATTCATGCTGATGCAATTCTTTCTCTTCTTGCTAAACAAAACCAGGAATCGTTAGTTTCACAGCAAATGGTCTATCATTCAGAGGTATTTTTTAACCTTAATTTTTTTTTCTGTTAGATCTAAATACAGGAAAAAGATAACAAAAATATTCCTACTTTTAGTTAAAGCACTCTAATACTTCAGCTTACTCAGGGATCAGCCTTGCAGTAACTTTAACCTAGAACCGTAGTTATGACTTTTACAGCTGAAAGGAATTTAGGCCATCTGTTCCAACTCTCTTATTCTACAGATGAAAAAAGCTGAAGCCCTTTCAAATGATTTGTGAGGATCGTTCATTCATTCTTTCTTTCTTTCTGCAACCATTTACTGAGTATCTACTATATGCCAGACACAACCTCCGAAAAGGTACAAAGATGAATGAGGCAGGGTCCCTACCTTTAAGCAGCTTACAGTCCTGTAGAGAGAAAAGAGCTTAAACAATTACTCTGCCATGCAGTAACTGATCAAATAGCTGGAGAAGTAGATTGAACAATATGATCGTAAAGAACCTTGTAGGCCATGGTAAGCCTTGGACACTATGGAGCCCCTTAAGATATTTTTGGGCAAGGGAGTCACAGGCTAAGATATTTAGGAAGACATATGGAGCCGTGGACAAGTGAGGGAAAGATAGAGGTTTGTCAGAACACCACTGGAGTAGTCCAGAATGAGAACATGAACAAAGGCAGTTAAGTAGAAATAGAAAGGAGAGAGATTTAAATATGAGTACTGATTGGCAGTAATTGGTCACTGGTTAAGGGAAGTTGTGGTTGTGTAGCTGTTGGCTTAGAAAAGCAGAGAGAAGAGTGCTAAGTATTGTGGGGAAGGTAATGAATTTGATTTGAAACATTAAGTTTAAGGTGCTTAAGGAAATTCCAGGTGGAAATGTACAGTGTAGTTGCTCAGGCTGGTTAATGATAGAGGTGGGACTAGGATTCTTGATTCTATTTAGTATTCTTTCTATTGTATTTGGTTGTCTTTGCTTGAACAGGTGTGAAACTGGCTTTAGATGAGCTGAAGATCTGAAGACTATACAGAATCCAAGGAGATGGCTGGCTTTATTTTCTATTAATTTTTATCTTAAAAATTTTAATTCTTAGGAAAGGTAGAAGAAAAAAGATATGGAACTTAGTAATGGAAAAAATGGAAATTTACTTACTCCTTCTTATTGAAAAATGACTAAATTTTCTGCAACTTTACTTAGCTTGACCAAAAATTGATTTCACTGGAAAGATACTAGTTGTGATTGCTGTTGCTAAACTCAAGAAAGTACTCTCATAGCTGTAGAAACCATGCTGCTTAGTATAGAAACCAGTAGGCTGAGAGAGAAAGAGGAGAGAGAAAATGAGACAAACAAATGGCACAAAAACTAGTAGAAATGTCAGTGTAGTTTAGAAGTTCCACTAACTAATCCCGCTTTCCTTCATTTTGGAAATCAGTTATATTGGCTCATTTATTAATTCGATGCTCAGACTTTTCCATCTTTTTAATGCTGGGAAATTTCTCTCACTACTTTTTCAATTTTTTTCTTCCTCTCATTTTTTCCCCCTCTGGCTAGAACTATTATTTCCAGATATTAAAACTTCTGCTTCTGTTTGTTTTATCTCTTAGACTTTCTATGTCTTCATTCTTTCCTACTCTCTTCTGGGAGAGTTCTTCAATCTGATCTGCCAACCACTAAGTTGTTCTTTAGCCTGCTATTTATCTGATTTATTATATTTTTCATATCTGATAGTCTTACTTGGTTCTTTTTTTTAATGATTTTTTGTTTCACATTGTTAATATCTTTCTTTGTTCCTTGTGTGTATGTATGTATGATTAATGTTTTTCACTTTTTTTTTAAACACTAATTGATTCCTCGAGTATCTGTTTCTTTTTTTCTTTTTTTAACATCTTTACTGGAGTATAATTACTTTACAATGATGTGTTAGTTTCTGCTTTATAAGAGTATCTGTTTCTTTTGGTATATGAACTCATGTTCCGGGGCCGGGGTGGATGGGGTGGTGGCGGTGGGAATAAGCTATTCTGTGAGAAATCGTATTGCGTAAGGATGAAAATCAGGCCATAGTCTGTTCCTGTGAATATAAGAAGAGAGGAGGAGATGAGCCCCAGGGATGGGCGTCTCAGGCAGCACAGAACCACTGTTGATCGTGGCCACTGCTGTTTGCTGGTACTCTACCGTTTAGTGTTTCTGATGGTTGTTGTGTCTTTAAAACCCTTAGGAAGAAGTTTCTTTGGGAAGTTTTGTATTCCTGTCCTGGGGTGAAGAAGGGAGAGAGTGAAGGAATGAATGGTCATGGGTTCCTGGTCAGATGTCACCTATAACTTTTTACCCCGGCTGGGCCTTCATGCTCCCTGATGTTACTCTGGGGTACTAGTATCTGCAGCCCAGATTGTTGCCAAGATCTTTATGGTTAAGGGACAAGCAGTGATGATCTCACGTTAATGAAGGAAAAAGGGAATGACAGCAGCACTTTGTACCAATCTTTCTTCTCACTAAACCTCCTCTAGCGACCCTCCTCCTCAGGATGCAGCCCCTTTCTCCCCACACACACCAAGTCAAGCTAGTCGTCAGTCTTTCTTAGTGGTTTTTCGCAACTTTTACCTAGTTCTCAGAATCCTGGTTTCTTCCCACATATGTAGTTACTACAACATTGTTTTGGGGACAGGGAGCTGGCAGCCTTTGTTAGTGTGCCATCTTGGCTAGACCAGAAGCCCAGAAGTTGGAAGTGTATCGTTTCCAGATCTTTTTCTAAGCATCTAAGCATTTGCATATGTGTGGTTGTGTATGTTTGTGTGTGGTCATGTGTGGATAATTTTGAGGTATGTGTATGTGTTTTTCTGCCATCTGATTCTTAAAATTTAACTATAAATCCTAAAGATCCACCATATCCTTTTTATCTATCATGTAGTATACCCTAGTTTAATTATTCCACTGTTGAAGGATTTTTAGATTGGTTCCAATTTTTTTTCTCTCCAAACTGTAATAAGAATAAAACCCTTTTTACATTATGAGGAATTGCTTTTCTATAGAAGATGAGGGGTGGAATTACTCAAAAGGCACGAGCATTTATAATTTAAACAGACACTAATAAATTGCTTTTCAACTATATGAGATTCCTTTCCAACACCACATATGATATATCTATATATATATATTTTTTGCGGTACGCAGGCCTTTCACTGTTGTGGCCTCTCCCGTTGCGGAGCACAGGCTCCGGACGCACAGGCTCAGCGGCCATGGCTCATGGGCCCAGCTGCTCCGCGGCATGTGGGATCTTCCCGGACCGGGGCACGAACCCGTGTCCCCTGCATTGGCAGGTGGACTCTCAACCACTGCGCCACCAGGGAAGCCCACATATGATATTTTTAATTTTAAATTTTTGCCAGTCTGATTAACAGCGACATTTAGTGTGTTATCCTACATTTACAGAACTATCAAACATTTGTTTTGTTTGTAATAAGAACTGGTAGTAATGATACATTTGTAAGTTAAAATATTGCTTTGGTAAGAAAATAGTAACCATTCTTTGTGCTTAAACAACTCTTTGCCCAGAGGGAGCATCAGGTCAGTGAGAGTAGTCTGATGACAAAACTGCAATTTGTACATTTATGTGGATGGGCCAGGTGTACTACTAGAGATCATAGGTAGCCTAACTTAGAATTGACATGAGTCTGAGCTTTGAGTATAATATTAAAATGATAACTGCTTATGAGTACGAGAGCATTTTGTGAATAGGGAAGCTAAATCTTCAGTAGGGTCATAGAGTATTAAGGTGTTAAGTAGTTCAGCAGTTACAAGTACCTTAAAAAAATTGGTTCACAACAGAGAAGGTACTATATATTGCACAACATTTATATGGTAGTGGCAGAGTAAAATAGGCACTGTGAAATATTTTTAATTAATTTCTAGGGAAAATGTATCTGCTGTCATTCTAAACTTTGCCCAAGAATCTCCAAGGGTTTTATATTAATTGCAAAACAATCTTTTTCTTTTTAAAGAGTGTTGAGCAACTGGTATTCTTAAAGAAAAGTCAGATTACAGGATAAGGGGAGCTACAAATCTGTAGAGGATAATTAGGGCAAATTGTAGAAAATCTTGAATGATGAGCTAAACAGTTAGATTTTAGTTTGTAATCAACAGAGTCATCAAAGATGTTTCAGCAGTGATTTCTTCATATATTCTAGTAAAAAAACTCTACTTGGTTGAAATTAAACTCCTTTTAATAAAAAACATGAGAACTCTCATATACTGGAATTTTTATCCAGTTCTTGATTAGTAAACTCATTTATTAGACTATCTCCAAGTCACAAGATGTGCTAGTGATTAGGGCATATTATTTTTAATACCAAAAGAAAATAGAATTCATCATTTTTTTAGTTTTTATTTATTTTGTATATTTGATAAACATATTCATACTTTTTGTACATTTTCATCAGTTGTTTTATTATAAAGTTCACACTAGCAACTTTAGCCAATTTTCATTCATAAAGAACAAGAGGTGAATTTTCTATTCTTCTAATTAAGCTGTATGAACAATGTATAATGTGTGACAGCATTTAGTGTTTTAAATAATAACATTTTTCCGGTGTGTTTTATTGTTGTCTAATTTGGAGCTTGAAGAAAACAGATAATGGGTATTTAACTTCATAAGAAATAAGATATGGAGAACAAAGCCTGCACTTAGATATCTTATTAAACTAACTTTCCTGTAGCGTGTATGTGGCATAATAAGGACTTCCTAAAATAGCTTTCAAGCAGTCATGTGGTCTGCATCATGATACATTTGACAACTATTTCTTGTTTTGACTTGATTTTAATGTAATGTTTGTAACAATGGTTTCTACTTTTTACAGGACTTGGAAAACAGTGTAGGTGAACTTAGTGAAGGACAAAGGCCCAGGCTGACAGCAGCAGCAGAGAACATCTTAATGGGACATTCCACCTATATGCAGCAGCCTGTAACTAACGCAGAGTCTTCAGATCAAAGATGTGCTCCTAAGCCATTATCTCAGCAGTGTGCCACAGTTACAGGTATACACCAAAATATTGCTTCTTGATGTATTGTCTGTTAGAATATTCACTTCGAATCCCATCATACTTTTTTGGTTACTGTTTCCATGTTGAATGCTGTATTTTGTATTATAATCTACAGTAGTGTTCCTGATCTGAATTAAGAAAAGCTTAACTATTTTCAGGTAGGGGCTTACAAAATTTCCTTATTAAAAGGGGTATTCATAATTGAAAAGTTTGATAATGACTTTTTCTATGGTATTTATAGCAGTATTTCCCCAAAGTGTTGGTACGTGAATCACTGGATGGGGCATGAGATAATTTTGGTAATATGCATGTGTCCACCTAAAACTTTTTAATAGTGATGTATTTATTTTAATATATACTGGAAAAATATAACCAGCACATCAAAACTGTGACATAACAGATCATGTGTAGGACAGTGTTAAATTAGGTAGTACTGTAGAAGTTCAGTCTTCTGACTCAGTGCTCAGTGTACTCAGGACTGTTTTGGAATTTTATTAACTAAACTTTCTGCTGTAACACTTTGGGAATAAGAGTAGAATAGAGAATACCAATTTCTAGCATATGTAGTTGATTTTCATTATCTATAGTACTTATGTCCTATAGAGTCACCAGAAACATTGAATTAGCAAATACTGAGCCACTGCTTCTAGGGGAAATACAAGGTTAGGTTCCTGTGAGCCTCTGATTATCACATTTTTGACAGTTGATCAGTACATAGCTTTGCTTTATGTGTGTTTCTATTTAAGGACACTTATTTAATATATATTGTTGATTCATTAACATTGAATCTCACGGCCAACAGCACTTAACTCATTCCTGAATGAAACTTATCTAACACATATATTTTTTCTGTAAGGCCCATCGCAGCCTTCTTGCACTTAGGTACACTAGAGAGCACTTCTGCACTATGTTTGGGGGCAATTTTAAACACCCACAAAATCACCAACAAAGCATTCAAAAATGTGAAAAATGTGTCACTAAATAGCGAAAAAGAACACTTGTTCACAGTGTAAGAGCTGATAAGAAAGCAGAGCAGCACCGTGTTCAACCTCATCTGCTGAAGTGTGTGTAGGGTGATTCAGGTTTCTGCTGCTCTACACATGTCCACAAATGACTGCGAACATGCTGTGAGTATTGATTTCAGGGTTACAAATAAATTTTATCAGATAGGTGAATTTGCAGAAATGGAATCTTCAAATTAATGAGGATCAGCTATATTCTCATTTATTGATTTTCTCATGCCCATTGCTGCATTCTCTTAAATGAAAAGAACTTCTGGAGGTATGCAGATTGCCAAAAGTTGGAAGAGGAGATGCTGGAAGTTAGAAAAACATTGGCACAAAGTATGAGCGAATACCTTATCATTCATATCTGAGAGACATTCAAGACTGAATTTTCTATGGGAATGAATGTAAATTAATATTTGAATTATTTATTTTATGCACATAGTAAGAGTATTAATTTTTTTACATTTTTAAAAATTAATATTCAAAGTGGCATTAAAATATGACTTCTATATTTGTATCCAGCTAACAGTGCAGAGTGCAATTAAATAGAATTGACACTAGATGGCTCTCGCAGATCACTTGAGAGCTGCTTGGTACTTGGCGAACAAAGGTACTTGTTAAATTGTTACAGAAAATAAAAATAAATAATAAATGTTATAGAATAAAATCCATGAGGATATATCCTGTTTAACCCCTCCTTATACCCTGGTATCGCCTAGCAGATTACTTATAGTACAGTTCATTTTTAATTGTAGGCACGCTATAGATATTTATTTAATTTAATTGGAAAAAATAATAAGTAATGTGGCATAAGATAGAGCATATAGATGGGTCAGTATGACAGAGTGGCTAAGAGTTTGAGCTTTTGGAATTTCAGAAATCAGTTTGAATTCCAGCTCTGTATTTTTGGGCAAGTAACAATCTTTCTGAGCCCAAGTTTCTTCATCTATCAAGTGGGGATAATATTAATGTATTAGTTACTTATTGCTGTGTAACAAATTACCCCAAAATTTAGCAGATGAAGACAGCAAACATTTATTATCTCACACATTTCTGAAAGTTATGAATCTGGGAGTAGCTTAGCTGCATGGTTCTCAGGATCTCTCATGAAGGTGTAGTCAAGCTGTTGGCTAGAGCTGCAGTCATATGAGGGCTTCAGCTAGGGTTGGAGGATCTATTTTCCAAGCTCACTCACATGGCTGCTGGCAAGATGCCTCAGTTCCTCATTACTGGAACCTTTCTATAGAGCTGTCATGACATGGCAGCTGGCTTTTCCCAGAGTGGATGATCTGAGAGAACGTGAACAACCAAGATGGAAACCACGATGTCTTTTATAACCTAGTCTCAGAAGTGACATGCCATTACTTCTGCCACATTCTGTTGATAACACAGACCAATCCTGGAATAATATCGTAGGGGACTACAGAAAGGTGTGAATACCAGGACCCAGATGTTAGGGGACCATCGTGGAGGCTGCTTATTGCAAACAATATCTACCTCCTAAGGTTATTGGGGGTGGGTAGTAGGTGACAATGCACATAAAGTAGTTAGCACTGTGCTTGGCACATGGTAACTGTTACTATCTTTAATAATGCTTGGAGAATGTAAAAATATCAATACCTTCTCAAATGTATTTAATGGAACCAGAAACTATCCACAGTTGCTTAAAAGGAAGGTGCCTATAGAGAGCTAGTTTGTTCCTCTTGCTTTAAGTATTTTGTTACATTATGTTTACTGTAGAAGAATGAGTCCCAGTGTATCACTATTTCTGCTGCTGGCTAATCTCATGCCTTTCATGTTGATTTTTAGTAACTTTGTTTACAGAGGCTCAGCTATTCTTACCTTGCCTGTCCCCACCCCTGCTCATTTTCAGAAAGCATCCTATTTGCAACCTATAGTCCCCTATCACTGTTTCTAATTCTGAGGCTTTCACATTGGGTTGAGTAACAAAAAGATGCTAAATAAGGTTTGAAGAATTGTCTCGAGAACCCTAAAGTGTAAACTGGTATTTCGAACAAACTGTGAGGACTCTGGGACTTACTACCAATTATAGCTCTTCATTTACTCAGAAAACTTGTATTGAGTACCTACTGTGTACTCGGTACCAATATATTAGTACAATATTAGGGTCTTGAGATGCAGAGGTAATAGACATCTGCTCTCGAAGTTTACAAACTCGTGTAGAAGAATATGAGACAGGAATTTTAATACTGTGTGATTAATGCACAACACAGACTGCTTTGGGAGCGCAGAGGAGGAACAGCCCACACATGAGAGCTCAGAGAAGGTTTCCCACAAGAGCCAATGTGAAACTGAATCTTAGAGAAATCAGCCAGATGATGAAGTGTGATAAGCACGTTCCAGTTTATTCATTTACTTATTCAGAAAATATTTTTTGAGTGCTTGCTCTGCTCTAAGCACAGTCTAGGTGGTAGGAATATAAAACCTGGTAAGGCCTTATCCATAATGAATTTTTTCCCTAGTAGAGGTAGTAGAGAGAAGGCAAAAACATGCAATAAATTACTGTAGTTATTGTGAAGCAGTCTGTATGGGATGGGAGTACAGGTCAGTTGTAACTGGGGAGGGCAATCAAGAAAGACTTCATGTGTGAGGAGCTAACTTGAAATGAGTTCTCAATGATGAATAGATGTTTGCTGTGTAGTAAGTGTAAGAGAAACTTCCAAGGCAGAATATGCAATGAGACAAGGGGATAAAGTAAAAAAAAAACAAAACAGTGAAACTTAAGCGGGGAAATGTAAGTACTTTATCAGTGAATTAGACTTTAGGATGCAATGGGATTGGAACAGTAGCAGAAACCAGGTGGATATAGATAATAATATCAAGTGGTTTTTCGATTTACTCTAAGACAGTAGAGATTCGTTTGTGTGCAAAACGGAAAGTAATTCCAATCTTACTTTATATTTATGCCCATGGAAAATTCAGTCTTGAATTTCTGTCAATTCTGAATGTTTTGTGATATTCACAGATCCATTAAAGATTGTATGTAAATGAGTGACATGATCATATTTGCCTTTTATTTAGCAGGATCATGTGAGGTGCAGTGTGTTGGATAGATTGCAGAGGATTAAGACTGGAGGCAAGGAGCCTCTGGCTTAGACAGTTATTAAAGTAAACCTGGTGAGACATTATTCAGCAGCGAAGAAATATGAAAAGGGAGACTTGAGAGACATTTGAGGAGGAGAGTGG
This sequence comes from Delphinus delphis, assembly GCF_949987515.2. Taxonomy (NCBI): domain Eukaryota; kingdom Metazoa; phylum Chordata; class Mammalia; order Artiodactyla; family Delphinidae; genus Delphinus; species Delphinus delphis. The sequence goes on along the minus strand of NC_082684.1, from coordinate 43,029,446 downwards.
ACAAGACTTAGTTGAATATGAGAGGTGCAAAAGAAGGGAGGGTCTAAGATGACTCCAGGTTTTTGGCTAGAATGACTGGATAGATGGTATTTCCATTCACTGAGGGAGGGAGGGATTCTGGAGGAAAGACAGAATTAGGAGGAAATAAGAATGAGTGGGGTTTCATCTATGTGGAATTTGAGGTACCTTTGGGTTTCATACAAATGGAATAATTTATTAGACAGGCAAGAACCAAAGCTGCTGCTGGCACTGGCAATTCAAGCAGACTTAGTCTTCTCTGAAAGTCTACCATGGTTGCTTTTTCAAAGCAGTAAGATTCTAGAAAAGTAAAATTAGGGATTTTAAATTATGGTTAATTAAATTTGTCTTGAATGGAATAATACTTTAAGTGTCTCTCTTACAAAGGGCTAACTAACGTACATTACACTCAATGAGCATACTTTTTAGAAGTGACACATCAAGTTCAACATTGTTGTGATTGCTGTCATGGAATCCTTTCCTGATCCCTTATCACTGGGTTAGGTACCGTCAAATATGCTCTCTGTGTAGTCCTCTAATGTCGCCTGCCTAATGTTGCTCTTATCACACTGATTTGTAATCTCACTTGAAAATGGAGACTTTATCTTGTCCACTGTCATAGCCCTGTCATCTAGCAGAGTATGTAGCATAGTCAGTAAATATAGGTTAAGTGATAGGGTGTCATATGAGCTGAAAGCTATTATGCACTTTTAATGCTTTTGGGAGATGTTTGATTATACACTTTCTTTGTTTCTATATTTAATTTTTTTCTTCTTTTATCGCAATCTACCTTGTGTCCTTTTTTTTTTTTTTTTGCGGTACGCGGGCCTCTCACTGTTGTGGCCTCTCCCGTTGCGGAGGACAGGCTCCGGATGCGCAGGCTCAGCGGCCATGGCTCACGGGCCCAGCCGCTCCACGGCATGTGGGATCTTCCCAGACTGGGGCACAAACCCGTGTCCCCTGCATCGGCAGGCGGACTCTCAACCACTGCACCACCAGGGAAGCCCCCTTGTGTCCTTTCCAACTAACTTTTTTCCTTACACCCATACGTCAGCCACATATCATTTTACATAAAAATAAAATACGATTATATCATATATTACTTTAAGTTATAGACTTTTTTTGAGTGCTCTTCATCTACCCCTCCTCCTCACATTTTCTCCTGTCCCACTTTATGCCTTAACTCATGTTAAGATTCTGGTATGTAACCTTCCTGGTTTTTTTTCCTTATGCATATATAATAATTATATACACACACACATACAGTATACATGATAGGTACATACGATGTGTGTGTATTTGTTGTTATTTTACAAGTTGAGATTGTGTCATGCACACTCACCTGCATTTTGTTTTCACCCAGTAAACCCTGCAGAAATTACTCAAGGTCAAGTAGTAGTGCTTAAATTCATCTTTTTATTGACTTTTTATCCACTTTTAGTATGGATTTCCGATAATGTATTCAATCATTGCTCTGTTGATGAATATTTACTTTATTATCATTTCGCCCCTACTATAAACAGTGCTAAAGTAAATATTCACACGTGTGTATCCTAACATATTGCTGCATTCTATATTTAGGGAATAGTTTCCCAGAAGTAGTTACTGGGCCCAAGGGAAAATATATTTAAAAATTTAAAATAGATATACCAAGTTGCTGTCTTAAAAATTTAAACTACTTTATTTTTATTAGTAATATATTACAACCTTCCCTCTATATCGCTTCCAGAAATTGTGTTTACTACTATTTTTATTTTTGTCAGTTAAAGTATAAAGATATGGCTGACTACTGCTGAGTTTATGTTTGTTGGCTATTTGTATTTGCTCTTCTGTGAATTACCTACTTAAGTTTTTCCCCCGTCTGTTAGGTTCTAAGTTTTTCTCGTAACTTTGTAAGAACTATTTCTGTATTTTAGATATTTTCTATCATCTGTATTGCAAATGTCTTTTCCCAGATTTGTACTTTGTTCATTGACATTATTTATATTCTTTTCCATATAATTTAAAAAATTTTATAGAATTATTTACATCATTTATACTTCCTGTGTTTTCATCACATGGTTAGGTTCCCCCAATATAAGCTTATACCTGTAGTCTCAGATTCTTTTTGCAAGTTCATTATTTAGTATATATTTATATTTAAGTCTATCTGGAATTTATTTTTGCAAGTGGTGTAAGGTAGAAGTTCAATTTGATTTTCTTCCAGATAAGTAGTCAGTTGTGCCAATTATCATGTATCTTTTTCCTACTGAATTAAAATATCAACCAATTTGTATATTAAATTCTCATAGATCTAGGAATTTTTTTCTTTCGATTCTTTATTCTAAGTATTCTAGATTCCTTAGGATCTAAAACACATTGGAATACTGTGTCTTTATGGTACATTCTGTTATCTGATAGGGCAAGTTTACTTTTTAAAATAAATTTTCCTGGGGCTTCCCTGGTGGCGCAGTGGTTGAGAGTCCGCCTGGCGATGCAGGGGACACGGGTTCGTGCCCCGGTCCGGGAGGATGCCACATGCCGCGGAGCGGCTGGGCCCGTGAGCCGTGGCCGCTGAGCCTGCGCATCCGGAGCCTGTGCTCCGCAATGGGAGAGGCCACAACACTGAGAGGCCCGTGTACCGCAAAAAAAAAAAAAAAAAAAAAAAAAAGTCCTGCTTTTCTGGACAATTCTCAGGCATTTATCCTTCCATATAAACTCTAAAATTATGTTTTTCAATTAAAAATCACCCTGATTGGAATTGTGCTAATTTATATATTAATATTGGAAGAATTGACATTTTTATATGTATGTATAAAAATACATTTTATGTATTTTACTATTTGTCCAGATCTTGTTTTGTGCTCTTCAATAAGATTTCATAATTTTCTTCATTTTCTTCTTCTATACCTTTCTTAATTATTTTACAGTTCTGGTCACTATAGTAAAAGATTATTTTTCTGTTTCTAAGTGCATATTGCATAATATAGAGAGAAACCAATGACTTTTGTATATTTTTTTAGTATCCAGTCATAGTACCAAATTGTCTTATTACGTCTAATAAAATTATTTTTCCTCACTAGGGAGTCTAGGGCTTTCTAGGTATATAATCATATATAATCAGTACAAAAAGTTTTTATGTGTGTATGAATTCTTTTAATTCATTTGCCAGTCTTAAGAAAATGTAGGAAAAGTGACATAGGAATAGAAAAAGCCATATCAGAATATAAAAAGGCCAATGTGAGGCTTGGAACAATGGTTGCTCTAAATGATGCATGTTATTACAATTATTTAAATTAATCTTATAAATAAAATGAGAATAAAACAGGTAATAATTTTGAGAAATTGTTTTGTGTAGATCAAATTCTGGAAAGGTAAAACTTAAAAGTCAGTGTATGTATTCTGCTTTATGTAAAACCCACCTAAAAATATAGATTAACATAAAAAAACCAGAGAGTGCTTATTTGCTAAACCTAAGAAATTGTCAACATACTGCTTTTAAATAGAAAATACCTGTGGGGTCTTTAAAATGTCATTTCTTTTAAAACAATTTATGTATATTGCTTCAGGTCTATTTCTACTGATTAAAATGAGACTGCATTGTGCTATATTTAAAAGGTGACCATTAATTAGGAAAAACAATTTTCTTAGGAATAATTTAGCGAGAATGTGAAATAAGGAACAGTGACTAGGAGTTGAAAGATGAGGATTTTAGTTCCTTTTCACCTCTTAGCTCTGATATTTTGACAGTTAACTTCCCTGAGCCTTACAGTGAAAGACAGTTATAAAACTATCGGATCCTCCTGCCTTACAGAATGATTGTGAGGTTCAAGTTAAACGAGATATTATATGTGAAAGTGCTTGGAGTATAAAATGTAATGTAAATGTACAGTGATATTATTAGATAAATATTTATCTCTGCTCTTATTGTCTTCTTTTTATTGATTTCATTGAGATGCCATTTGGTTGAGGAAAAGAGGAGCTTGATCTTTTGAAGAAAAATACCAGAACAGAGCTAAGCAATACCAACATTTTCTAGTCAGGAAATTGCCCCTTGATTTAAGATTACATTTTAGATGGAAAGTATTCTATTGACTCTTATTGATAGAAAAAGTAATCTGGAGTGTTAGGAGTTGGTGTGTAGGAGTGAGTGTTGGGTGTGGACTGCGTGAACAGCTTGCTGATTGGAACCTTAGAATAGTCCATAGATTTGTTTGAACATAGGTACTTTTTGCATTCTCTATGAGCTTTGGTTTTAATTGCAGTGAAGGCTTGGTGACACGTATTTTCTGTTGAAGTACTTCTAATTCAGCAGGTAAGAAATATTGGTAATTTTAGGCAATTTTTCTTTTTCTAAGAAATAATTTATTTTAACTTTTTGTTTACATACTTGATAACAGATGATATTTATGAAGATTTATGTGCTAGTCATGGTCCAATGAGTTTGGGAGAATTGGAGTTGCAGCCAGATCCTCACCTTGCCCTTCCCACAAAACTTCTGACAACACAAGAAGATGATGTTAAATTATCAGTAGCAGCTGAAGATTTTCCTCAGGTACCCAATTAATAGCACTTGTACTTTACTTAAATCAGAATGGTAACAATATTGCCTTAGCATAGAACAGTGTCAAGAGCACAGTCTTTGGAGTCAGACAGCCTCAAATCATGCCTCCTTTTTTCACTAACTCAAGCCTGGCTATAGATCTTAGCTCATCCAGTCTCTAGCTGTGACCTTGAATACATACTTAGTCTTTTTCTAAGCCTTAATTTCCTCATCTTTAAATTAAAGATTAAAATAATGTATGTAAAAATGCCTATTACCAAGTTAGATAGCTATTATCATTTACACCTCTATATTCCCCTGCAATATCTAGTTTAGTAGTTTGTGCATAATAGGTACTCAATAAATATTTATTCTTTTAAAATTTGTGAAGTGTGTTACCGTGAAAGTATGAGATATTTCATACTGAGTTAAGCCAATGACCCATGCAATCTTGTGTACTGAAAAAGTAGGATAATTACTCTCCAAGGTGTAAAAAAAAATGCTCATGTTAAATTAAATACAGTTTTTTAATCTGTGTATTCTCACTGTAGATTAATTTATTCAATAAATAGTCATCATGGTATGGTATTGTGTTGCATTGCATGGTGTTGAGGGTGAAAGCCAAAAGTATATAAAATAAAGATTGCTTATGGAACACACTATTATGTAGGGTTCAGTATTAATAACCTGTGACCAAGCAAAGATCAGGAAAAAACTAGTCATGAATAAATATCTGTTAATTAATTCTGTAATAAAAGAAAAATTGTTTGTGACCTTGGGTTAGGCAAAAATGACACCAATAACACTATCCATGAAAGAAAAAAAATTAATAAACTGGTCTTATCAAAAACAAGAATATCTGCTCTTCAAAACACACTGTTAAAAGAATGAAAAGACAAGCTACAGATTGGGAGAAGATATTTGCAAATCACTTATCTGGTAAAAGGCTTATATGCAGGATATATAAGGAACTCACAGAATACGATATTAAGAAAACAAACAATCCAATTAAAAAATGGATAAAATCTTTGGACAGATACCTTACCCAAAGAAGATATACTGATGGCAAGTGAGGACATAAAAAGATTCTCAACATCGGTAATCGTTAGGGAAATGCTAATTAAAACCACAAGGAAATACTACTACACAGGCATTAGAACATCTCAAATTAAAAAGACTAACATGCCAAGTTTTGGCAAGGGTGTGGAGCACTTAAACTCTCATATGCTGCTGGCTGGGAATGTAAAATGATTCAACCACTTTGGAAAAGAGTTTGGCAATTTCTTTAAAAAGTGTTGATAAAAGGTACACCTACCATATGACCCAGACATTTCACTCCTAGGTATTTATTTACCCAAGAGAAACTACCACATATGTCTAAGCAAAGGCTTGCACATGAATGTTCATAGCAACTTTATTGGTAGTAGCCCCAAACTGGAAACAACATAAATATTCATCAATTGCTGAATGTACAAGTTGTGGCATATCTATAAGATGGAATACTACTTAGCAATAAAAAGCCACGGATGGACTTCCCTGGTGGCACAGTGGTTAAGAGTCTGCCTGCTAATGTAGGGGACACGGGTTTGAGCCCTGGTCCGGGAAGATCCCACATGCCATGGAGCAACTAAGCCCGTGCACCACAACTACTGAGCCTGTGCTCTAGAGCCCACGAGCCACAACTACTGAGCCCGTGTGCCACGACTACTGAAGCCCGCGTGCCTAGAGCCAGTGCTCCGCAACAAGAGAAGCCACTGCAATGAGAAACCCATGCACCACAACGAAGAGTAGCCCCTGCTCGACACAACTAGAGAAAGCCCACACACAGTGGCAAAGACCCAACGCAGCCAAAAATAAATAAATAAATTTATTAAAAAAGAAAAAAGCCATGGACTATTGATACATACAGTGACATGGACGATTCTCACAAAAGTTGTGTTGAGGGGAAAAAGCCAGAACCCCCACTCCCCCAAAATAGTGCATACCTTACGATTCCACTTACATGACATTCTAGAAAATGCAAACTAATCTATAGTTATAGGAGGGAATTCAGGTTATTTTGAGCTTGGTGGATATGTTCATCGTATTATCTTGACTGTGATGATGGCTTCATGGGTATATACATATGTCAAAACTTAACGAATGATACACTTTAAATACATGCAGATTATTGTCTATCAGTTATACCTCAATAAAGATATTCTAAAAAATAAAAGAAAGATTGCTCTCCTTTAATTATTGGCCTGTTTTAAAATAAAACTGCAAGGTGTTACCAGAAGAACGGCTTCAAAAAAATTCATTTGTTAGATTTCTTTTATTAACAGAGAAATATGGCTAGTACTAATACTAGCACACACTTGTTTATAGTGCTTACTCTGCCAGAGGCTGTTCTAAGTTCATTACGTATTAACTCATTTGATCCTTTTAACAACCTACTGAGGTAGTTATTATTATTATCATCCCCATTTGATGAATGAGAAAATAGAGGTATTGGGGGGTTAAGTAACTTAACCCAAGGTCAAAGCTACATAATGACTTAGCCAAATTTGAACACGAGCAGTTTAGCTACACAATACTCAGCTCTTAATCCCTGTGGTTAAGGAAGGGAGCCAGTAGGAAGGTTCTAAATTGAAGCAGCACAAAAGAGTCATAGTACCCATCTTAGAAATACACACCAAAATAATATTTCCTTCAGGGAAGAAACCTATATGACTAATGGCTCTAAACTTAGAAGACCAGAGGTGAGGCTAGTTGTTATTATTGCAGACTAAAGCTACTCATTTTTATCTGTAGATAAATAAGTACCTGCCAGAACTGGAGTGGTTACATTTGAGTCCATGTGGACAGGTGTTTCACATTCTCCTCTGCTTGTATCTGTTGTTAAGAGTTCAGAGATACCTTTTTAGGTTCCTGTCAGATTATATCTGACAGTTGTTTTCAGAGACTCATTCATAATTAGGCTCATAAAACAGGAAAGGGGAGAAAGAAAATGACTAAAGTCATCACAATTTGTAATGTGTGATTGTGAAGGAATTTGTGACTACTGTAAATTTCAAATTTCGTTAGGTGGTAGTAAGGAAGAGAGATGATGGGGCTTATGGTAGAGTGTACTTTTCTTGAATGGCAAAGGAGGGTAACAGTACCTACTCAACACTTGTGAGAATTCAGTGATGTTATTATATATAAAAGCTCTTTGAAAATTGCAGTGCATTATGCAGATTTTCATTTTATGCAAAAATGGTTATATGGAAGTGCTTACAGTCAAATTAAGTTTTTATCCTGTCTAAATCCATCATGTATGTATCTAGAATAGTTGGTTTATAAGTAGTTCTGAATTCTCTAGGAAAAATAGAAATGATTTGAATATCTGAAATCTGTGTATATTACCCAAATCTTTTGAAAGATTTTATTTGCAATATCTTTTCTTTAGTAATATGTACTCCATCACCCATTTGGTAGTTAGAAAGCATGCATGATATCCAAATTTTATATAATAAACACCTAAATAATTTAATTGCTCAGATCTTTTTAAAGTAACTTAAAAAATAATATTATGACTTCATGTCTTAAATTCTTCAGTACCAACAAAAACAAGACCAAGATGTTAAGCAAGTTGAACACAAGCCAGTTCAAAGTCGTTTAATACGTGTAAGAAATAAATGTGATATTTCACTTTCACAGCAACAAGGTAAGATTTGTTTCCTTGTAATAATATAAGAGTTTGATATATGTTGTGAATTGAACACATATATAATGAGAATTCTTTTATATAAGTTTTATTCTTATTCTCTAGGGGTTTTTTTGTTTTCTTTGATTTAGCCCTTTGGGATAAAGAATCTGGTATTGTATTTGAGTATATTTGTTAGTTCTCTTTACCAATAAACACTATTTCTAATGGATTTTAAAAACTCTTAGGTAGTATTTTTATTTTAATCTTACCTTTTGGTTCTTGTACAATTGAATGTCAGTGTCTTTTTATCTATAAGTCTGTATCTGTATCATAGTTGTCTGTTTTAAATTATAATATAAAGGCAATGGTTATGGTTGTTGAGGAGCTTTGTAAAGGCTATTTATGTTGTGTGGCGATTTGATCAACAGGTACAAGTTAGAAAACAAAGAACTCATGTTAGATGCTATCATATGAATGAACTTTTCTGTACTGCTTGATTACCAAAATTGTGTGGCTAAATGATTCTGCAGTCAGCATCCCGGCATTTGATGTTGTCTTTGTGTTTCTGCAAAGCTGTTGGCCTTGTGCTTAGTTTGCCTTCTTGCTTCTTTGTCATTTAAATTTTATATAACCTAAATTCTGAAATTTGGCAGTAGAAATTAAGATGTCTTCTGTTTAAAAACTTTCTGTCTACAGTCCAGGTAGAAGTATTAGGAGTATTTTGAGCAGTGGAATGTTTTTCTTCACTTTTGTAATTGTGTTTTTTTATCTCATATATTGAATGCCAATATAATTACAAATGTAACTGTTTGGCAGTTTGGGGAGGACCTAAATGAGGAAGTGCTTAAGATTATGTTATATGAGGTTTAGGTTTTTACTTTTCTGCTTGTTTTCTGTTCCTTTCTTGCTCCAGCTTTTCAGAACTTTCCCCTCCTGACCGCTTTTTAAAACCTAACAGTGGTACAGTAGTGTTAGTGTTATATCTTAAAATCCTATGGAAAATTACCTGTAACACTTTCCTCATTGTGTTTAAAAATTAATCATGACAGTATATAGATATAAGCAAATGAATATTTCTAAGATAATATCAGGACTGACTTGATGTCCTTCTACTGAATTCTGTTACTATTCATGATCAATGACTGTATATTTAATTTGGTTTTTTTTTTAAATTATAATTTCTTAAAATTATAAATGAATTTTGTCTCCTTGGAGAATGTTGTATGATCATTTTTCTCACCTGATAGGAAAATATCTTTGGTAAGATTTTAAGGGTAAATACCTCTCTTTAGGAAAGTGGCATTGTTTTCATTTTCACATATATGAATGTCTGACCACAAGATGGCAATATTTAAATTTTTGTTGACTTACAACGTCATTAAATAATAGTGTGCAGTTAACATTTAATGCCAGTAAAAATCATAAGAAAAATAAAAGAAACCAATGTGTTAGCTAGTAGGAGGAAGTTTTATTTAGAAAGAATCTAGAACAGTTGGATTTAATATGTGTAAAAATTATTTTCATTTAATTTTACATGCAATACAGAAGTTAGGAGAGCCGCAGGCCTATGTCAGTTTTAACCAAGATAAATAAATACCCAGTGGGCTATAGATAAAACATCTTAAATAGGAGCCAAGTGTTTCACTCTATAATTGATACATATCTCCATACTAAATACTTTTTGAATGAATACAATTCCCTTGGCAAATATAGTCAGTTATGACTTTTTCCCCTATAAATTTTGTGGATTTAATTTTTTTTCTCTGATGAAGCTCTGATACACTGCCAAATGTTTCAAAGAATAAGAGAGTCAGAGTGCCAAAATAATCCTCTAGGGCTTTCACAACTTTGAGTGACCTTGAAGGAATTCAATCCTATCATATACAAAGGGCTTGAAGATAATGAAGGAAATTCACCTTATCACAAGGGAATCAAAACCACATCTTTTCTGGAAGATAAATGCTTCTAAGAATACTTGAAGCCCAAATTATGGCTGTTTCAGGAAGAAGTATTATGTATTTCACTTTGAAATGCATAGTAGTTTAATATATGTATATAAAGAAATCAAGCCGTTTACTAGCAGTAGCAGTAGTTTAGTGATCATCCATTAAAAATTGACTGACGATATGGTAGGACGTAGGTTCTAGCACTATGCTTCTGGGATATCTTTAAAGTACTTGTCTCCTTCCTCTCCGCTTGATTATTACTTTCAGATTTTAATACAAAAGAGAGAAATTGAATTGAATTCTGAAAGATAATATCTGTTTCTTTTGGTATTTAATTCATTGGGTATATTTTTGGGCACATGATACCACTTATCTGATTCTAAGTCCTGATTAATGTGTCTAACAGTTTTATAGTGAAAGCAAACTTTTTAAGTAATTTAGTAAGTCATTAAAATTTTTTTCCCTTTCACTGTGCAGTTAACTTTCTTCAGTACAAATGAGAGACTAGTTTTCAATCCATTTATTTGTTATGAACCCAGGAACAATTAAATTCTATAAAGTGATGTATTAAAATAGTTCACTTTTAAAAATATTTTTCTTCTTTAGTTTTTCTCTTAAAATTTTAAGAACCGCATAATAAAGAATAATTAGAAAGTCAAATAGGCTATACTATAATCAATGGGGGAAAATTAGAACATATGTTGTATGGTTAAATGCTAGGACAGATTAGTTGTCAAAGTTGTTTGAAAACCACAGCATTCTTCAGTTTTCTTATTTGTAGATGAAATACGTTGCTCAGAAAATATGTATCAAAGTGCTAAAAGTAATTACTAATGTAATTGCACTAATTTATCAAAAGCAGGTTACATTTTTGTGGGAAATCACAATAGGTTTTTTTTGACATTATGTCCTGAGTTTAATTCCTAGCCATCGTAGCACCTTTTATACCTTAACATACAGTGATTGTGACTTTAGATATGTGAGAATTAGGAAATTCAAAGCTTATATATATTTAGAAGCCATTTCTAACCGTATGTGCAAATGAAAATTTTTGCTTTTGTATTTGAAATATACCTAAATTATAATAGCTCAAAATTACAGTTGATTTTAGTAATTTTAAAATCACAGTTAAAAGTTTTTTAAATTGATTTTTTTTCTCATAAAGTATGACAGTGATTTAAAAGCCATGTGTGTAGATCTCTGATAGGGAAGGGATGGGGCACAGAGTAACAAATCTGCCCAAAGTCCATGAATCCAAAGGTGTAATCTGAATAAATGTGTCTTTCACAAATCCATGCTATTATTGATTAATAAAATAGAAATTCACTTTAAAATGTTGCTGAATGTGGGCGTTCTGTTTCCACCTAGGAGGATGAAAGTGGAGAGTGTCTCTTCTCCTAACTGTAATAAAATGTCAGATAAACTCTAAAATCATAACATTTCTTGAACCCATCAGAGGACTTATGATGTACAGCAACTAAGTAGCCTGAAGTCCACGGAAAGACAGACTCCTCCCGAGATATGAGACACAAGAACCCTGTCACTGTGCCAGAGCACAGTTACAGGAAGAGATACCAGGCACCATACAAACAGATAAGATGTATTTGACTAGACTTTTCTTTAATGAATTGCTAAAGGCCAAGCATAGAGCCATTGGTAGCTACTGATACAAAAGTGGTTCACTCTCACTTGCAGTCCCTTCTCCACAGACCTCTAGAAACAGAAAGATTAGGAGACTGGAGAGATTCTTCTTCACTGGTGCAGGCCTGGAAGAGGAGAGTGGCCGCCACTGCCAGAAGGACTGAATTCTTTCCAGCATAACCCTGATACCAAAACCAGGCAAAGACATTACAGGAAAAGAAGATTATAAACTAATATCTCTCATGAACATAGACAGAAAATTCCTCTACAAAATATTACCAAATTGAATTGAAACTTCTTATTCTTCAACATTCAGCTGCATTTTCCTGAGTCCTTATTGAACCTTCAATTGAAAATGGCTTATTCATCCTTAACCCCACCCTCCAGATCTTTGGTGCCCGGAACATAATCATAATCTTAACAATAGTTTCCATTTACTGAAGCTTTGCTAGGCACCTTATGCTATCTCATTTATTCCTCATAATACCATGCCACGCAGGTAGTGTGGCATTTATACGAGAAAGGGTAAGATTCATGAAGGTTAACTAATTTTCCCAACGCACACAGTTTAGCAAATGAAGGTGTGGAATTCAAGCCCATATCTACTTGAGGGCAAAGCTGATGCTCTTTTCCTTGTTTTATACCATTTTATTGAGTAAGCACTTAATAAATATTTGTGTGACTTAACAGTTTGTGGCAAGAGCTGCCTTTACCATCGCTGTATTCTCCAGACTGATTATTTAAAGTTTCAGAGAAAGTGATATATGGGATAGTTTTGTGGTTTATTTATTAAGATAGGTTTTCCTATTTATTTAATAGACCTTGTTTCCCAACATAGCACTGTGCTTAAATACAGTGCTTAAATACAGTCAATGTGTTCATTGAATTGAATTTGATAATTCATTCCATCATTTGCTTTTGACACCAAACAATGTTTAATGCTGTTATTTAGTAAAAGGTACAAGGAAGAAGAAAAGGTGAAAAATGAGAATAGTTCCTTATAATCATTTTTCAGTTGAAACTTTTGAATGTAGACATGGTACAGACAGCCACGGTGGAATAATGTAAAGTCAGTTTTACTTTTCTAAAAGATTTTGTCATTTCTTTTGTAGTATAAAAATTGTTCGTTCTTTGAGGACATATTAGTTAAGCAAGGGGAAGGGGCAACCAAGCATATGCTAAAGGGTAGAGAAAGTTAAATCGGGTTACATGTTAGTCAGTGGGCAGTATTTTTTAACTCTAAATGAAAGAGAAATAGTGTGAGCATTCATTCACTCATTCTTTTTTTTTAATTGCGATATCGTAAAATTTTCCCTTTTATAGTGTACAGTTCAGTGATTTTTAATATTTTTAAAAAGTTATGGAAATTCCAGAAAATTTTCTTTGCCCTAAAAAGAAATCGCATATTCATTAGTGTTCAATCTCTATTCTCCCCTCCCCCCAGTTCCTGTCAACTGCTAGTCTACTTTCTATGTCTGTGGATTTACCTATTCAGCACATTTTATGTAAATGGAATCATACAATATGTGGTTTTTGTGTCTAGCTTCGTCAACTTAACATGTTTTCAGGGTTCATTCATGTAGCAGATGTCATTACTTCATTCCTGTTTATGGCTCAATAATGTTCCATTGTACATTTATTTTTAGGTCAGTGTTTTTAGCATCCTTTTTGTGTAAAGGACTGTAGAAGGTGCTTTGGAGCTAGAGAGATGGATAAGACAAAACATCTGCTCTCAAGGGATATGAAGAAGAAAGGGGGGGCTTCCCTGGTGGCGCAGTGGTTGAGAGTCCGCCTGCCGGTGCAGGGGACGCAGGTTCGTGCCCCGGTCTGGGAGGATCCCATATGCCGCGGAGCAGCTGGGCCCGTGAGCCATGGCCGCTGAGCCTGCGCGTCCGGAGCCTGTGCTCCGCGGCGGGAGAGGCCACAACAGTGAGAGGCCCGCGTACCACAAAAAAAAAAAAAAAGAAGAAGAAGAATAAAGGGGGTAGTTTGAGAAGAGTAATTTCTTTAAAACACTGAGTCTCAGAAATAATTTGTTAGAATACTATGAAATTCAAAAAGACAAACATCTTTAGGTAATCATACTGTCAAATTGTCACTTTTTTCTTATAGTGCTGAAAAAATAAACACATGGCAGCAAGTGTGTTAGGTCAACTTGCTGATTGTCTTTATGTATATACATTTCTTATATTTTCTGAATGGATGGAGGTGGGAGCGTAAACCATATGAGAAAAGACACTTTTCTGGCACATTAATGGATTTTTATCATAGATTATTATTTCAACTGTTTGTTCCTACAAGAAAGGATTTACACCTTTGATTTAAAAAATAGAAATATATACACACACACACATATATATATATATATATATATATAAAATCTAGGAGATAAATGTGCTTAACTAAGGCTATTCCCTAAAAATAAGCAAAATGCAAAGAGGATTGATAGGGAAAATCTATTTGAAAAGACACTGAAAATTATTCAAGGATTTCCATAACATTTTTGCTTGTTGGTGCTAAAGTGATTTCTTTTTCTATGTAAGAGTATTTTAATTGTGGAAATTATTTAATTTTCTTATTGTTGTAGAATTATTTATACACTGTGTATGGAGCATGTAGGTTTTTCTCAAGTCTTTGATATTAAACCTGTCTGACCAAATACATATACCAGGATTGTTCTGAAGACTCACCAGTATTCCAGAAACCTCTGCAACCCTTTCATTGTTCTTAGCCAGATTTCCTGAAACCTGACTTTAAAGTTTTTATGCTATTTTTTTTAGAAACCAAATTGATGTAAAACCTGATTTAAACTCTTCATTAAACTTAGTAGCCTTTTTATTCAACAGCCACTGAGCAAAATTTAACCTTCCAAAATAATCACAGAGGTAAGTGTAGATTTGATAATATCTTTATATTTTAATATCAATGAAATACTGAACTAGGAGTAAGAAGATCAGATGCTACCACTAATCAGAATGATGACTTTTGGTTCTGTTGAACTGGGGATGATGCCCCTGCTCCCAAGAACCAAAGGTCATAATTCTGATTAGTGGTAGCATCTGATCTTCTTATTCCTAGTGTAGTAGTATTTCTATCATACTACACTGCCCTCCTCCAAGTAAAACTAACAACATTGACAAGTTAGTGTATTACAGATGCTTTTCTTCCAATCAACAGAATAATCATTTAAATTTTTTGTGATTTTAGTTTTATATAAATAAAATACAAATTAGATAGACTATTTCAACCACAATAACAATGGATTATTCTACTAACCCAGCTCTACCCTAAATAAAAGGGAAGCTGGATTATTTCAATTCAGAATGAATTAGAACAGAGAAGTAATATTTTTATACTTGTAGGATGCACTACTCCTGGATTGTTTGTTAGTCTCTAATACATTGTCTCTCAAACTTTGACTTAAGAATCTCTTGCATTTCTAATTTAAAATGCAGATCCCTGGCTTTACTGTGAGACTCTGATCGGTTGCCTGAGGTGGGGCCTGGGAATCTGAATGTTAAACTAGCACCCCTGCTCATTCTGATGCAGAAGAAGAAGGACCACCCTTTGTGAAACATTGCTTAATGACTCCAGATGTTCATGCTGATGTCTGTTCTACTGTAGAATTTGAAGCACTACAGCATACAGCTTGTACTCTGGAGTCAGATTGCCTGGGTTCAAATCCTAACTCTGCTAGCTATTCACTAGCTGGTGACCTTGGGCAAGATACTTAACCTTTCTGTGCTTTTTTCATCTGTAATATGGTATCTCTTCCAGAAGGTTGATATCCTAGTGGAAGACAGGTAGTAGTGCACTTAGAATAGGACTTGACACATAGTAAGAGCTGTGAAAATATTAGCTATTATTAGCGTGACTGTCTCCAGGACACCTCTCCTTTTTTGAATACCATGTTGTAATCAGCTCTTCTTTAACAGATAGTCGTTGAATCTATATTGGTTCTGAGCTTTAAGGACGTTGGTGAGAAAATGCTAGAGATGGTACATGTTCCATATAGTGTTAGGGAGATAAAGTGACTTTCAACAAATTTTTTTACTCTTCAGTGAATATATTTAAGATAATTTATATTTATTAAACCTTGAGGACTTAAGGACATGGGGAGGGGGAAGGGTAAGCTGGCACAAAGTGAGAGAGTGACATTGACATATATACACTACCAAATGTAAAATAGATAGCTAGTGGGAGGCAGCCGCATAGCACAGGGAGATCAGCTTGGTGCTTTGTGACCACCTAGAGGAGTGGGATAGGGAGGGTGGGAGGGAGACGCAAGAGAGAGGGGATATGGGGATATAAGTATATGTATAGCTGATTCACTTTGTTATACAGCAGAAACTAACAACAATGTAAAGCAATTATACTCCAATAAAGATGTTAAAAAAACAAAACAAAAACAAACAAACGAACAACACCTAGAATTCTTTTACAAAATTTTTAAATTGATTTGCATGTTGGACAATTAAATATAGTGAAGCTTATTAACCAGGATGATTTCCAATCTATAATCCTATCTACTGGCAAGTGACTGTTTTGGTGAATTGCGTTCTGTCAGCAGTTCTCTCATTTTTTAATCCAAGAGAGAAACTGATAACTCAAGAGCTCAGTAATCATTTATGAGCTGTTGCATCCTGATTAAAAGTAAGGATTAAAATTAGGGGCAGTATTGGGTACACATAAAGGTATTAAAATGATTAAATTTCTTAGGGAAAAAACCCTGTAACTCTAATGGCAAAAGGCGATATAATTTCATTGTCATTCCTAGGAACCTTCCTCATGTGTTCTTGAAAAACATTTTTCACCGTTTTATTGTACTTACATATTTTATTTTATTAGATTAATACTTTATTTAAAGTTTCTTATCCATAATAATTTTGCTTTTTACCAGTATTATCACTATTATTATTGATGTTATATACAATAAGATTTTATTTATATAAAATGCCCTCAATTTTTGCCTTTGGGCTCAGCCTTTTCCCTATCCCCACTCCAAACAAAGTTCTAACATCATCTGGGTAGGCTTAATACTACTAGCTTTATTACAGAATCATTAAAACATTTTTTTAAGTGGGAAAAATCTCCCAAGATCATCTTTTGCTACAAAAAACAAATAACATTGGTGAAGTAAAAGGCATATTTTTAACCATGTAATTCATATGTAAACATGTAATTCAGGCCTAATGGCAGCTTTTTTTTTTTTTTTTTTGCTGTACGCGGGCCTCTCACTGTTGTGGCCTCTCCCGTTGCGGAGCACAGCCTCCGGACGCGCAGGCTCAGCGGCCATGGCTCACGGGCCCAGCCGCTCCGCGGCATGTGGGATCTTCCTGGACTGGGGCATGAACCTGTGTCCCCTGCATCGTCAGGCGGACTCTCAACCACTGTGCCACCAGGGAAGCCCTCAATTCTCTTTTAATATATGCTTTTGTTTTTCTAAATTCTACTCTTTCAAATGTGTTTCAAAAGTTCTACTCTTTCATTTATAACTACTCTAGTTTCAACTTCTTATGGCTTTACATTAATCCTTGCATTTTTTTCCCCTTTTGGGTTGAAGAAAGAGCCGTGCTTTTTAAAACCTCCTTAAAGATAACTCTTCCACCTGCAGCCTTGATCCCATCTCATTTCTACTCTTGACAAAGGGAGAGGGAGAAAGATATAATCCTGAGAGAAGGAAAGAGTGCAGAGAAAGGAAGGGAGGGAATAGGAAGAAGGGAAAAGGTGGGGTTACATGAGTTAGTAGAGGAGAAAGGGAAGGGGGAGAAGGGGAAAGAGCAGGAGTGCAGGGGAATGAGGTTGGAATAAGCAGAATCATTCATTCTTATCTACAGAATGAGGGCTGGACTTGATGATTCTTCAGGTCAGTTGTGGCCATTCACATTTCATAATTCTATTTCTTCTCAACTCTCATCCTACTACACTTACCAGTATCTCCTAAGCTCCCCTCCGCCATGCCTTTCTCAATGTCTTCACTTGGAACTGTACCCTCCCTTGCCCACTTTCACCACCTTTCCATCCTAGAAACAAACATTCTTGGTCCACTTTGTGTCCCTGAAGGGCCCGTAGTATTTGGTATATACTTCACTTTTAGCCCTTGCATCATACCTTGTAGGATTATTTTCTTATAGCCTCTCCTTCTCTAGAAAGTAAATTTCTTAGAGACAATGGCCTTGTTTCATTCATCTCTGCACCACCTGCTCTCTAGCACAGCACCCTAAATGGTAGGTTCCCAGTAAATGTTTATTGGATCAAATGTATTAGGTAGTCTTATTCTCCCATCTAGTGCAAGGGCCTTGTTAACAGTTTTCTTCCTTTTTCTATTCATTCTTGAGTAGTTGCTATGTGCTGGGTGCTGTTCCAAACCTTGGGGATACTGTGGTGAACATACTAGTTGAAATCCTTGCTTTCACAGAGCTTACATACTTGTGTACATCATAGAAAAAAGTAAATTAATTTACAGCAATTTCAGATGATGTTAAGTGTTGTGAAAAAACATAAAAGGTTTACAGAAGAATGCCAGGTGTCAACGGGCAAATGTGGAGTGACTACTAATGTTGGAAAGTCAGCATTTTGTAACCATCCTAGTAAAGATTAGATGGGGCAAAGGTCATCAATGAATGCTAAATGTAGAGGGAAGTTTTAATAAAGAGCAGGATATTTGCATGGTCTTAAAGTATCTCCTCATAGATTGGTTCATTTAGTATAAAGGGAAAACATAGGACAGTACCCAGAATCGATGATCAAAATTAGTATCGCCATAGAGGAACAGATGAATACTGTGTGCCTCCGGATGGGATATCTGAGTACATAACCTGAATGTAGTTACAGGGAAATATCACACCAATCTAAAACATGGGGAAGAAGTTAACAACTGTGAATCTGGGTAAGTGAAAAAAGGTGTTCTTTATACTATTCTTGTAATTTTTCTCTTAAGTATGAAATTCTTTCCAAATAAAAAGCAAAACATTTTTAAAAGGTATTGCTTTATTTATTTTAAAAATAATGTCTATGTCAATTTGTATTAATATTTCTACTAGTATCAATTTAAAAAAACATAAAGCAGGGATGAATAGTGAAGGAAGCAAAGTAAGTGGTTTGTTCCTTTAGATCATGTGGTTAGGGAAGTCCTCTCTGTAGGAATGGCATTTCCATATAGAATGAAGGGAAGGAGAAAACTTGCAGACATTTGGGGAAGAGTATTTCATCTAGAAAAAGTAGGAAGAATGAAGGTTTTAAGGTGGGAATGAACTTGTTGTGCCCAAGGAACAGCAAGAAGGCCAGTGTGGCTGGAGGGGAGTGTGCAAGGGAACTGTGGTAGGAAATGAGATAGGAGATGTAGGCAGGTCCTGTCGAGCCCTGCAGACTCTGGGAAGGAATTTGGATTTCATTCTGAGTGTGATGAAAAGCCTATGGAGGATTTGAGCTGGGGAATGACAAACTCTAATTTACATTTTTAAAAGGTTCCCCCTGGCTTCTAGGTGGAGAACAGACCATAGGGAGACAGTCATGGAAGCAGGGAGATCAACTGGAAGACCGTTGCAGTATTACACATGAGAGGTGATGGTGGCTTGTGCCCTAGTGGAGGTGTCACAGTGGTCAGGTTCAGGCTGTGTACTGATGGCATATACCTGATAAAGCTGAGGAATAACGTTATTTCAAAAATTACTTATTAAAGCAGATTAGATGTGGAATGTAATTGAAAGCAGAGTCAAGGATTAATTACTCCTAGATTTCTGGTCTGAAACTTACTGGGCAAATGATAGTGCCATTTATTAAGATTAGGAAGACTGAGGAAGGGTGTGTTCACGTGTTCAGCCTCAGTTTTTAGGGTGGGAAGAGTCAATGAAAATAATCTGGATAGTGCAGCAAATGCAAATTGGGAAACCTGAGTTGTGTCTCAAGTACCACAGTAATTTTCACAGTTCCACAGATACATGTCTTCTCTTTTAAGAAACCAATGTGTTTATTATGAAAGTACGAAACAAAACAGTTTACTTAATTATAAAATATGTTCAAATACGTACATGAAAAATGCTCTTATTTTCAGAGTTTCTTTGATGGGCTCCTTATTCATCACCTAAGAATAGTGATTACAAATATAAGGCTTTCTTGGGGTGTGCGTGTGGTTTTTTCCCCCTAAATATTTATTTATTTGGCTGTGCCGCGTTTTAGTTGCAGCATGTGGACTCTTAGTTGTGGCATGCAGGATCGAGCTCCCTGACCAGGGATCAAACCCGGGCCCCCTGCATTGGAAGTGCGGAGTCTTAACTGCCGGACCACCAGGGAAGTCCCTTGGGTGTGTTTTTAAATTAGTAGTAAATGCAGAGGCCCAGGTTGTGCTGGGATTTCCAATGGAAAAAGATGCAGTTACCTGTGAATCATTTTAAGCTAGAATGCTATTTGCTGTCTTTTAAAATAGCAGAACAAACAGCTCTGTTGTGGAATATATACATACAAAGTCTTTAAGTGAAATGTTATTGCCAAAAGTTATCTTAGAATCTAATTGTTAATCTCTGTTATATTGTCAACTTAAGATGGACAGGTACTTTTTAGTGTGATGAGACTCAGGTAGTAAGGTTATGGAGAACACTGGCACTTTTTTCCTGTGAATATAATTGCAATAATACTGTCCCATCTAATAAAGTCAGAAAAAAATCACGTAGGTAGAAGTGTAGTTCCGAAAGTCTGTGATTACTGCCTTTGTGTTATTCTGCCTACGTTAAAACAAATCAGACTTAGGAAGTCATGGAAATATTATGTTGGCTATTTTCTAATTACTGTGTCAGCCTGATAAATCATTTTCTAAATTTGCCAATTTCTTGAAATAGCTTAACCTATGTTCATAACACTTTACAGGAAGCAGCATAAAATTTCTATGCCGCCATATATTTCTCTTGGTGTCACAAAAATATATATTGTATAAATGAAATGTTTTTCTTTGGCAAAAAGCCCTGTACACCAAACTACAGTTAATGAATACAAGAATTAGAAAGCAAAACTTCGTTTAGTCTGAGGAAAAACAATTCTTTAAACTGTAACCACATGGCCCTTTCTTGTTTGCATCAACTCTGGGTGACTGTTATTGTCTTCTGTGAATTCTCTGGGGCAGGGGCCTGACTTTGTTGAATGAGCCAATTGTTTTCCTTTGTGTTGCCCATCTAGTAAGTTCCCATCTGGTTTGTATCAGACTGTTTTCACAGCCAACAACTGCTGCCTTCTCTATATCCTGACACTTCAGGGCCCCATGCTATCAAAGCATGCTGCGATGGCCTTGCTGGCAGGGCCCATACAGCTGTGCCTCACAGCTTGGAACTATTACCCAGAGTAATGGTAACATAGAACTTGGACTGGCCCTTATTCCCCTTGGTGTCGTGTGTACACTGAGCAGAAATTCCCCCTTGCCTGCCTGCCCCCTCACCGCGAAACTTACTAGTCAACAGAAAGTCTTTAAAGCTCTAATTTTAGGATATGGAATAGTGTTGTTCTTATTTTCTAGTGGCTTCCTGTATTTGAAAGCTCATTTTTCATTCTTTCATTCTTTTTCAAAAGTTACCAGGTCTGGCCTTGAGGGACGTGAACTGGTCACTATGTCACATTTAATTTTTGTTTCCAAATTTAGTTAGGAATGACTAGATACGGCAAAATCCACTGTAAAGACTACACAAATAATACACTGTATTTTTAGCTATAGTCACAGGCCAGAACTTGAGAGAGGTTTTCATATTAGAATTTCCATCTCGGAAAATGGATTTTCTGTGTGTAAATTATAGAAGCTCTTAGATTCAAACTGTTAAGTAACTATATTAGGGACCTACTTTGCCTTCAGCTTTGTTAGTTATCAAATATCATTTATAAGAATGTGATAATAGTGACGTTCTATAACAATCTGTGGCCTCACGTAATTAAAGTTATATGAATTACTATTGAGTAAGAGTTATAGTTGAGTTTAAATGTAGTTATGATATCATTGCTTTATAGACATAAACTGAAGCAACAAGGATTTTTTTTGTATCCAAAATAAGGAATTAAGTGGCTTTTACAGGATGTTTTAATATTTTTTTAAATATTTATTTATTTGGTTGCACCGGGTCTTAGTTGCGGCAGGCAGGCTCCTTAGTTGTGGCTTGCCAGCTTCTTAGTTGTGGCATGTGAACTCTTAGCTGCAGCATACATGTGGGATCTAGTTCCCTGACCAGGGATTGAACCTGGGCCCCCTGCATTGGGAGCGCAGAGTCTTATCCACTGCACCACCAGGGAAGTCCCAGAATGTATTAATATTTTAGAAATGCTTTTAGAAATGCCTTCAAGATTAGTTAAACTGAGATTGGTTTGTGCTTTCAAGTAAATTGAGTGGGTGATTGTTGTGAACATCAAGCATCCTAAGTAGTAAGTCAAACTAGACTTGTGAGAGTCAAACTAAAGCAACAGCGACAAAAGCAAAAACTCACCTTCTGCTTCTGAATAATTTCAGCTTACAGGTTTTTCAAGATTTTAAGAAAAGAAATAGGAAGGAATTTGTCTTTAGTCAGCAGTGTGGCCTGCTGCTGATGTTAACTTGATGTAAAAGCCTACCTAGTACTGTTAGTTATTTGGCATTTTCATTCATTGGAAAAGCAGTTTAAAACTATATGGGAATCATCTTTTTTGTGTGTGTGTGTGATACACGGGCCTCTCACTGTTGTGGCCTCTCCCACTGACGAGCACAGGCTCCGGACGCACAGGCTCAGCGGCCATGGCTCACGGGCCTAGCCGCTCCACAGCATGTGGGCACGAGCCCGTGTCCCCTGCATCGGCAGGCGGACTCCCAACCACTGCGCCACCAGGGAAGCCCCTAAGGGAATCATCTTTTAATTGATGAAACTAACCTATTGGGTTTTTTTTTCAACCTCAAGTTTTTCTGGAAGTATAATATACATACAGAAAAGTACACATAAGTGTACAGCTGAAAGAATTTTCAAAAACTGAGCACACTTGTAAAGCCCATATGTAGCTCAAGAAACAATATTGCCAGCACCTCCAAAGCCCCTCACTTTCCCTTTCAGACACAGCTTCCACCTCCGAAAGGATAACCACTATTCTCACTTCTAGCAGCATAGATTAGTTCTCTTGTTTTTGTACTTTAAATAAATGAAATCGTACAGAATGTATGGCTTCTTTCACAAGGCAAACCTATTGTAATTTTTAAGATTCTTTTAGTTTTCAAACCATTATGGCATGTTTTTATAAAGGATTATCTGAGGGGAATTTGTTTTAGTAGCTGTGTCATAGGCTGTTCAACCAACAGGAAGCACCCTGTAGATAAAGTTGTCTACTAAAACATCGTCTCTCCGTTCTCAACCACATTTTAATGCTGGAATGTCTCTCTAGACATTCCTGCCCCTGAAAGGCAGGAACTCTCTTTGTCATTACACTACACAGCAATACATTCAAGCACTTAAATGGTTTTTAATGAGCCTTAATAATTGAGTGTACATTATTCAAATAAATCATGTCTGCATTCAGGTTAGGTGGGTCATCTATTTTCTGAATTACTAATCAGTTTCCTGGCATTTGAATATAAGCTTTTATGCTGCCAAGATACTATTTCTGAAAATCCTATTATTGACAAGAGTTGTATACCTATTAGATATGCAGCCAATGAGTAACTTATTTGTTTCAAAAGTGTTAACTTCTTCTATATATATTTAACTACTTTAATAATATTCCCTTTTTTGTTCCTTCAGTGAACTCAAATTAGTATAAAAGCACCAGCTATTCTGAATGTTACTAATTTTAGATTTCTCCTTATTAGATTTGTTTCAAATTCTGGATGTCACTCATTTAAAAACTCTTGTTTTTGGGTTAAAAAAATTCATGTTTTGGAGGCCTTCATCTTTATATCCTTGTTTTGCAGTTAACAGTCCTGTAGTACTACATGGTTTTCTTAAATACATAAAGAATTTGTTTAAAACAATAATATAATGATTTACAGCTTTAAGTATTGCTATACTAGTGATTCTTACTAAAGATAGTATTACAGAGCAGAAGATAAATTTTCAACCAAAAATAAAAATTTTTTAAATACAAGAGTAGAACATAAAGCCCAGATTCCTATCCTTTTAAATACCACTTTTTGAAATACAACATGGTTACTTTCAAATTGGCACCATATAGCTACAAGATTTTGAATGACCATTTAAAATAAGTTAAAGTACTGAAATACGGTGAGTGTTTGGAAGAAGCATAGTGTACAAGTGGTACAATCCCGGTACCGTTGGTGTGCCCTCATTTAAAGCTTTTTCAGCAGTATCCCTGCTTTCCCAGCCTTGGATTCTATTTCCAAATCTAAGATCATTTGTTTTTATTTTGTGGTACTTTTAAACATTTAAATAAAGGTTAACACATTTGCCTTTTGTGATAAAGGTAAAAGGCTAAATTATATTCATAGGTAATTTATGACTCAATTTTTAGTCAATATTATCCACTCAGAATTTCCACAGAAATGTTAATAGAAATTTATAGATAAAATATTTAGAAATTTTCTCTTCTCATTCTTTCACTTAAATACCAGTGAGTATTATGTTTGCTCAATTTTGAACAGCGGGATGAGGAAGTGTAAGAACCAACAAACTTGATAAGCAGTTTTCAAAGCACATTGGCCATGGTGGAAGTTGTGTTTGCTACCTTAATCCTCACCTGCAGAGCACAGTATTCACACTTCCAGTAAACCCTATCACCAGCAAGTGACAGTTATGAGGCAGCTACAGGAAAAAATGAGAATAGTCAACTCTGATATTGACATGTTGGCCTTTTTTTTTTTTTTGACTATTAGGAGAAATCATTGTAGAGATAAAGATTCTCCCCCAGTTTTGGTACAGGAGAGTTTTGTTTATGGTTATAATAACAGCAATGACAATATGTAATAGCTGCTATTATGTTTACTTCCTTTATGTGATGCACTCTGCTAAGATCCTTAATCAGTCCAATTAGGTAGGTAATAGTCGTCTCATTTCATATTTGAGGAACCTGAGACTCAGAGAGGTTACATATTTTGCCCAAGGTTACACAGCTAATAAATGATAGAGCTAGGAATCAAACCAAGTCCAATTCTGAAATCAAAGGCTATGCTCTTCAACATACTATATATTTCCTTCCTTGACAATTTTTAAAAAGTAGAACAGATAATTTCTGATTATTCTTACAGGTCTCAATATCTGAAGATACATCTTGGTAGAAGAGTGTGAAAATGTTGGGTGGTGGGGAAAGAACTGTTTACTATGGGTTTTTAGTTCCTACTACTAATTTGTGACATTGATTTCTTTGTCAGTGAAACTTCCTGAATCACGATTTCCTTATTAGTAAGGATAAGATCATCTCTGAGATCCCTTATAGTTCTACTGCTGTAATATGTGATCTTAAACCAAAAGTCTCCCTGTCAAAATATATTTTGAAAAGATTGCCTTAATGAGATCAATTTTTTGTCAATTGGAAAAAGTTAGAAAATAATCATAGGTTAAATAATAATACAACTACCATTTATTGAGTGCCTCTGTAGGCACTGCTCTAAGTTATTTATATATATCATTCCGGTTAATGATCATAAGAAACCTATGAGCTAGAAGAGGAAATAGAAGCACAAAGTGGTGATACTTCACGGAGTGTGGTATTTCTCCCAGGTCTCACAGTGGTTGGCACTGTGATTTGCATTCAGGTAGCTTAGCTTCTAAGTCTGTGCTTTTAGCCTCGAGCTTACAGCTGTCTCTCTAATAAGAGTGTCTGGTTGTTATTTACTTGCCAAAAAATTTTTTTATCTTGCATACCACAGTATAGAATGAACAGAAAAAAAGCAATTTTTTCTAGAAAATGATCTATAAAAGATCATAGAGTATTATATCCATTCCATATAAAGTTTTCAGAAACATTGGTCAGCTGGATATTTCTTGAACAACTATATACAAAGAACTGAAGTAGGCATCTTAGGGAAAATGAAGAAAGATAATGGAGGGAACCATTTATTTTCTTGTCCTTTAAGGAAATCTGGCATTGCAGTAATTTTACTTCAGCCTATGAAGTGGCTTATTGGAGACATTCCTTTAAAAAAAATAACAGATTTTGTATGTTATTTTAATTTAGACAATTTTACTAATAATTTAGCTTTTTGTTGGCTGTAAAGAGATGACTAACATTTACTTGGTTTGGACTAATGAAATAGTTGTTATTTTTTTTAGTTAAAATTCATTTTTTAATAAAGCAAAAATAAGCTGCTTTTGAAAGTTTCAAGAAAATGTTTTTATTAAGCAAAGGACCTGAATATTAGAGAAAACATTCTCCATTTTTTATTGAAAAAAAAATGGAGTGTATAAAATTCCCATTTAGTTATTATGAATTTAGAAGAGTGTTCCATTGTAGCAGCAACTCCCTCTGGGGGATACATCCCCATTGGAGTGTGAGCCTGTCAGAATAGAAGGGAGCTCTTGTTGGTTTGAGAAAGCCCCAGAAGTGATTCAGACTTTCACTTCTCCTACCCCAACCCTCTGTTGAAAATCACTGGTTTGAAAAAGGTATCACAGCTCTTTTTTCCAAAGTATCTGGGTACACTATTTAGCACCTTCTTTATTAACTTTTTATTTATTTATTTATTTTTTGGCTGCGTTGGGTCTTCGTTGCCGCACGCACACT
Organism: Delphinus delphis; assembly: GCF_949987515.2. Lineage (NCBI taxonomy): Eukaryota > Metazoa > Chordata > Mammalia > Artiodactyla > Delphinidae > Delphinus > Delphinus delphis. The sequence continues at coordinate 43,002,985 of NC_082684.1, read as the reverse complement.
TTCTCTAGTTGTGGTGAGCGGGAGCTACTCTTTGTTGTGGTGTGCAGGCTTCTCATTGCAGTGGCTTCTCTTGTTGCAGAGCACAGGCTCTAGGTGCACGGGATTCAGTAGTTGCAGCACTCAGGCTCAGTAGTTGCGGCACACGGGCCCTAGAGCATGTGAACTTCAGTAGTTGCTGTGCATGGGCTTAGTAGTTGTGGCTTGCAGGCTCTAGAGCGCAGGCTCAGTAGTTGTGGTGCACGGGCTTAGTTGCTCCATGGCATGTGGGATCTTCCCGGACCCGGGATTGAACTCGTGTCCCCTGCATTGGCAGGTGGATTCTTAACCACTGTGCCACCAGGGAAGTCCTCCAGTTAAGGAGGATTGAGACAAAATGTCTTACTCTTTGTGGCCTTCACAGCACCTAGTATAATAAGGATGGACACATAAAAGTTATTTTAAAAAAATTTTTTAATTGAACCCTAGCTAGACCTAAGGTAGGTTTTCTTTTTCTTTTTCTTAGTTTCCACCCAGTTTTGTTTAGTCTGAAAGGGATGCTGTTGCTTATTTCTTACTATAATACAATAGATTAGTTTGAATTCTGGGCTTCCAGGCAACCACCTCAGAGAAGACTGCCATTTAATTTACTTGCTACAAACAAATGGTTCTTCAGTGGAGGGGGCCTCTGCGGTGGTACTGATACCTCTGCTTCCATGTTTGTACTGTAGGTGCTATATAGAATCTGAAAGGTGCCTAGCAGTGACTTCTCTCACTGCTAACGCTCAGAAACTTAAAGGCAGAGGGGGAAGTGAATGTAGATAGTGTCTAATAGTAACATCATAATAAGCACTTTTAATGCTTTTAAAGATTTAAAAAATGTATTTAAAGATTTTTTTTTAGAAACTATCAAAATCAGATGCTCAATTTGGGTCAATTTTCAGATTATCAGTGTATAAGTAATTTGTATTCGCCTACAAATTTACCCTTATAAAATTATATTTTCTTCTAAAACTATACTTTTTAAGCTTTAATTTTTCTTCATTGATCTGTATTGCCTTTAAGTTTTTTATTGAAGTATAGTTGACGTACAATATTATGTTACAGGTGTACAATATAGTGATTTACAATTTTTAAAGGTAATACTGTATTTATAGTTATAAAATATTGGCTATATTCCTTGTGTTGTAAAATATACCATTGTAGCTTATTTTATACATAATAGTTTGTACCTCAGCAGATGAATGGATAAAAAAGATGTGGTGTGTACACACACACACACACACACACACACACACACACACACACACAGAGTGGAATACTACTCAGCCATAAAAAAGAATGAAATTTTGCCATTTGCAACCACATGGACGGACTTGGAGGGCATTATGCTAAGTGAAATAGGTCAAACAGAGAAAGACAAATACTGTATGATATGACTTATATGTGGAGTCTAAAAAATACAACAAACTTGTGAATATAACAAAAAAGAAACAGACTCACAGATACAGAGAACAAACTGGTGGTTACCATTGGGGAGAGGGGAGGGGCAATATAGGTGTAAGGGATTAAGAGGTACAAACTGTTATGCATTTAATTTTTTAACATTTCAATATGTGTTTCCTACAGCGTAACTACAGTAGTTTAACATGAATGTTTGTCACCAGTGGGAATATATTGCTTGGCTTAGTGAACTATGTAATGCTTAAAATCACTTTCATTTAATTATCTTCTTTTAAATCCACCTGAAATTTTCGTGAAATAAAGGAAGTTTGAGAGATTACTGATTTTTATCTTAGAGAAAATCAGAAAATACTGATTATACCATACTGTAAATTTTTTCTGAATCATTCTGAATAACAGTGGTTATTAACAGTAACTGACTATATTTCAGAGCAGAGGTTAACAGCATGCCATCAACTGGGGCATATGCCTTAGGCACCCAGTGTATCTTTTTGGCCTGAGAACTATATGTACCACAGGTTTCTCTCTTCAGTTATTTAACTTTTCTCGGCTTTATAATTCTCTAGCTATAAAAAGAGTTTTTCCCCAGCCTATTTCATTTCAATATTAAAATTTGGCTTTGGTTTAACAGGGTAGTGTTCTTCTGTGCTCCCTGACAACTTTACTGGTTTTTTCACATGGATTGTGTTGGGCAATATGCCCCAGGCTGGCCTAGGGAGAAGGGAAATTCTAAACTTTTTTTTATAATGATTAAATCCTTAAGTAAGAGAATCTGTGAAAACTTTTAGCCTTGGAAGAAATGGCCCATGAGTTTCTCTTATTAAATACAAATAATTATGCAAATTCTTTCATGATCCTTAGTTTCCCCCTTTCCCTAATCTTCGATGCATAAAGATAATCATCTATTAGGTAAAGTATTATTCTATTGGCGGTCATTAAAATTCAGCTGTTTAACTTCCTTCTTTATATTAAGGCCACAAGGTCAGGCTTCTGTTTGCCTGGTTTTATGAAAGTAACTGTGGGAGTGCATTTGGTTTGTGGGTTTTGTTTTTTTTTTTAATAGCAGGAATGAATCATGATTATTTCTATGCTTAACTGATTTTCTTATGAAAAAAAATTTTTTAACTGTAGCTTCACCAGGTGATATGGATCGGACACAAATTGAGCCCAATCTGTACCTAGCATCCGTATTTACAGGTAAGATTTTTTACTTTAAAAGTTTCAGATTTTTTTCATTTCCTTCTTTCTTTCTCTCATAATAATCAACACAGTAGAGAAAATAATTCCAATTTTTTATTCTTTTAAAATATCTATAAACTTACCCCAGGTATAGAACTCCCTTCATGCACTAAACTCAACTCTCCAAAAGTTAGGAGACAGAAAAAAATCTATCATTTCCTTTTGGAAAGTTTATAAAATGTTGAATTAAAAGGCTGCAGGTGTGGTATTCCGAGCACTGAGGCTAGTACTCGAGATAATTCCATCTGGGGGAGGTTATTTGTTGGGACAGGACACTGTTTAAACTTTGAAGTCAGTTTTAAACAAAGTGAAGCAGCTGGAACCTGGCATAAGAAGAAACAAATCTTTCACGTTAACTATTGCTTTTTGGAGAAAAAAAGATTTGGACTTGTTTTTACAGGTGCCAATACATTTATTCTTCCTATAGGAACTGCTGTATTTTTATCTTAAATTATAAATTTTAAAATAAGCATTTGTCAACTCACTTAAAAAACAGAAGCAATAGTAAACTTAAAAAATGTAATAGGGTGTTTATTTCTAAAACACATTTTGGGATGAGATTATAGTAACATTTTAAATCACTCTTTTAAACATGAAAGTAAGGAAAGAAATGTCTAATACTAACTAATTCTGTAAAGCGGAGGCAAATCTCATTTTACATACTATATACTTAACATCAAATGACCAGGCATCTTCTTCATCAAGGCTTGTAGTATTTGTTCTCAAGCACTGAAGCTATGATGTTGCAAAATCTGTAGGGCTGGGTTAAGTATGTGAGGAGAATTGAATACAGCAGGAGAGTTTAGCAGCTGCTTAAACAAGGAATTTAAGCAAGAGTAGATGAACCCACGGTGGACAGGAAAAAATGCTTCAAGAACTCAGTAAAACACAGCTGAAATACTGTAACATTTTCATAGACATCTGGGAAGCAACTGTTTTGCTGGAACTCAGGGTTGATTTTAAAGACTGGATGAGTCTAAGCAAGCTGGTAGCCGTAAGGAACCACAGACTCTCTAGGTAGAAACAAATCAGTTTGGTTCAGCAATCATTTTAAGGCCCAGTGTGTACCTAGCATTATGCTACAACTTTGTAGAATGCAGACTTAAACAAGACAAAGTTGTTGTCCTCATGGGGCACATTTAACAGGAGCAACAGACCCACAAGCAAATAACAGTAATACAAGAGATAAGGTCACAGATACTTAGTGTGTACCTACTGTACTAGTCACTCGGAAGACAATGAGTGTAAGTTGCAGTCCATGCTCTTAAGGAATATATTGTCCAGTGGATGTGACAGACACATAAATAATTACAGTGCAGTCTCCTATGTGCTGCAGTAACATTGCCTTCAGAGAATAAGGCATCTGCAGTTAACAGGAGAGGAACCCCTGTATTTCACCACTACGGCTGGGAAAACAACTCAGAGTGTAATTCATCTGCACATGTTCTTGAGTATTTAGGGTCTGCAGACCCCTTAGAGACATTGATAGCTATGACTACCTGCCTCCTTTCCAAACTGTACTTATATGAAAATAATTTGCATATGGTTTCAGGGTATTCACAAATAGATCCTGGGTCACCCATCCATGGACTCTGGATTCAGATCCTTCGGGTACTTGATTAAAGATTATTACCTTTGTTTCCTTTTTAATTTTATTTTTAAATGTGCAGTGTATAAGAAACTCATCTTGATCTGCATGTAGAAATACCCAAATCCAGGCAATTTAAAGTCACTATACTATCTATTCGTCGACTCATAGAAGAATCCCATAAGTTTATGTGGCTTATGCCATGTGCAGTTACTGAATCTGAGTGAGGAGTGTGCAGTGCTGCATTCTTCTGTGAAGTTACTGAGGAATTTTTTACTTCTTTTCTCTGCTTGTCTCCTGTTGTTTTAGGAGAGAATACTTTGTTTGGATTCCTCTCAGTTTGCAAATAACAGAGACATAATAATGTGTTACCAACTGTTTGAAGATTAGAGTCAGAATCTAAAACCTGCTGATGAAATGGATTATCTAAACCTAAAAAGCTTTTAGAAAGTTTTGTATATGTATTTTTAAAAATACACATGTGATATACAGGCAAATTCTTAAATGGACATAAAAAATCTTGTATTATTATTTTATTACTTAGAATAAATTAGTTTTAGATTTTCTGTTCCTTAGTCTTACAATCAAAGAATAGAAAACAAAATTTCTTTATGAATTTTAAATATTTTTAAAGCAAAAAAATTGAATTTCAGATGCCTAAAGAGTTTTACAAATACGACTTAGGATGCTTCAAATACATGGTCTCGCTCAGTGACATCTCCTGCTTAAATGCATGCCAGGTTAAATGACGTACTGCCTACCCACAGAATCAAGGAATAATCTCCCTTTTTTAAAAACAAATCTGAAAACAGCTGTTGAAACAATTACATCATAGAGTAATGACATGACTGTGGAAAGTTAAAAAGTCAAACTTTGAAAGCATCAAGCTACATTTAATATAGGTAGAAAATTTATGTTTGCTTTAATGATGATTTATTAAGATATTATGTCTTTTCTTTAAAAACAAATTAAACTCTGTGAGGACCATAACTGCATATGAATGTGACTCTTTTTGCCTGTTAACAGTGATGCTTTTGAAAAACGTTTCCAGTCTAAAAAGTTCTCTTTTAAAGCTCTAAAACTGTGACTGTTTAGCTTGTGTAAATGAGCACTTCAAAAAAACCTTTCCAAAATGTACATTAACAAACACCTTTAGATAAGGTGATGTATTTTATTGATATAACTCATTGATTAAAACTCAGTTACTAGGGCTTCCCTGGTGGCGCAGTGGTTGAGAGTCCGCCTGCTGATGCAGGGGACACGGGTTCGTGCCCCGGTCCGGGAAGATCCCACATGCCGCAGAGCGGCTAGGCCCGTGAGCCATGGCCGCTGAGCCTGCACGTCCGGAGCCTGTGCTCCGCAACGGGAGAGGCCACAACAGTGAGGGGCCCATGTACTGCAAAAAAAAAACAACTAAAAAAAACTCAGTTACTAGAGTTAAAAGTAGCCTAATTATTTGGAGGCCTTCTAAAGCTGTGGGGTTTTTTTTCTTAGTGTATTTCAGTGACACATTCTTATCCCTCTCTCCTAAGTCGACTGCCTTTTGCAGCCCACTCTGAGGGTCATTGCCTCTTAGGATAATTTCTTTCCAGTTCCATAAAAGTAAGTGCTAATCTGTTTTAAGTGCTTTTGATTTGCCAGCACTATTCAAAACACTTTATATGCATTATCCCATTTAATCCGCATAAAACCCTCTGAGGTAGGTACTCTTACCTTTATTTTGTAGATGAGGAAATGAGGGTTTAGAGAAGTTATGTAACTTTCCAAAAGTCCCTTATCACTCATTCTCCCTCATACCCCTTACCTATTTTTCATTATAGCACTCATCACTGCCTGACATAATATATGTTTGTTTCCTTACTTGTTTGTCATTTGCCCTTCACATCCAGCTGGGATATGATGTCAGTGAGATTAGAGCCTTTGTTTTCTTCACTGCCGAAATCTCCAGAGTCTAGAACAGTGCCTGGCACATAGGTGCTCAGTTGATATTTATTGAGTTAACAAATGGATGAGCCTAGCCCTGCCCTATTATGGAATCCATGCTCTGTTCCTCCCCCTTCCTCTTTTACTCCTTCCCACATGAAAACCTCACACTGACAGTCTTGATGGGACCATTCCCAGGTGACTGAACAATAGATCTCATTTGGACCCCAGACTTGACTGATCATAAAGGGACTTGTGCTTGAAACTTCATCACTGCTCCTCTCCTTAGCTGCCCCTACCATTACATACCACTACTAAAATGGAATTTCCCTCAACAAGCTTTAAAAGTACTAATTTGTTATGTGGATAATTAAGGTATTTGGTATCAGGCAAAAAGCAATGAGTTGTAGTCTCAGCTCTACCAATTACGAATTAGGTGAATTATACTAGACTCTTTTGAAAACCTTGTGTGACTCTTACCTTGTGTGACTCTTCATTCTTGGGTCTCTTCCTACTTATCTAACACTTTCCTTTTGTGTTCCTCTATTTTCTCTTTATTCACCTTTCTTTGTCCTTCTCTTATTTCTGTCATCATTTATTTTGTTGTCCTCTTTTTCTTCATTGCCTTCCACATCTTTTAAGTCCTATCTCACCTGCTACTTCCACCTACTTTAAACCAAGTATTCCTCTACATGTTTATCTCCACTACTAGGTTTTAAGCTTCTTGAAGATGAGGACTATTTCTTTTTCACCTGTGTATCATCTTCTCTACACCATCTTAGCTCCACACATACAGTAGGCTTGTATAGATGTTTAGTTAGTGAGCATATGCTTTCGGAAAAGCCCACTCTGACATCTCTGTGCCTCAGTTACCTTTACCTTGTCTGCCTCCCAGAATTACTGTTAGGATGAGATAATATGATGGGCAAAAGATCTTTGCAAAATTTTAATTGCTGTAGAAATCTAAGGCAGTAACTATAAGAAATAGCATAACTTTACAATAATTGAATTTAATATGTTCCTTGAGACTTGGAAACTTCTTCAAGGTCCAAAATAAAAAATAGTTATAGCTCTTGTTACATCACTGAACAATTTAATCAGTAATTTAATGTGCAGAGTAGAAAATAAAGGCACATGTAAAGCAGTTTTGTGAAACTGGATAACAAAGAAAAGAAGAATATCTGGCATCAGTGTAGTTTTTGACAGATATGTAAGTAATGCAAGGAATGGAATTTTTCTTAATCAGGGGAAGATAACATTTAATTGTACAGGTTGAAAATTAATTTTGCTCTCAAGCCTTAGTTATAGCCTGTATTGGTTTTTACTTTATTGACGAGGTAAGCTCTGATCTTGGATACTTCTCTTGGTTATTTTGTATATTCTGCATCATGGCTTTGTAAAATGTCAGAATATTTAAACAATGCTTATGTCCTATGAAGGTTTTTTTTTTTTTTGCGGTACGCGGGCCTCTCACTGTTGTGGCCTCTCCCGTTGCGGAGCACAGGCTCTGGATGCGCAGGCTCAGCGGCCATGGCTCACGGGCCCAGCCCCTCCGTGGCACGTGGGATCTTCCCAGACCGGGGCACGAACCCGTGTCCGCTGCATCGGCAGGCAGACTCTCAACCACTGCGCCACCAGGGAAGCCCCTATGAAGATTTTTTAAAAGAAGTTCTTATTGTTTCTTTTTTTAAAATTTATTTCTTTTTTAAATTTATTTTTGTTTTTGGCTGCGTTGGGTCTTTGTTGCTGCGCTCAGACTTTGCAGCAAGCGGGGGCTACTCTTTGTTGTGGTGTGCTGGCTTCTCAGTGCGGTGGCTTCTCTTGTTGCAGAGCACGGGCTCTAGGTGTGCGGGCTTCAGCAGTTGTGGCTTGCGGGCTCTAGAGCACAGATTCAGTAGTTGTGGCGCATGGGCTTAGTTGCTCCACGACACGTGGGATCTTCCCGGACCAGGGCTCGAACCCATGTCCCCTGAATTGGCAGGCGGATTCTTAACCGCTGCCCCACCAGGGAAGTCCCTTGAATGTTTATTTAATATATATTTTTTCAGCATTTAAAATGTGTTTGGTATCATTCCAGACACAGAGACTACAAGTACTGAATAAACCATAAGTTTATAAACAATGTTTCTTAATTTTAGTTTTTATCATATCCTGACAGAGCTAAATTTCAACAAGTCTTTTCCTATTTAAAATATTTGTTCTATTTAAATTGATATAATAATTGCTTTCTTCTTAAAGGATTATGCTGTTGCATTACAGTTTGTAGTACTGCTATAATTATACGAAATCTTATTTCCCTTTCCTCTTTTATTAAAAATAAATTGATACAAGTAACAAAAAGGAACGGTATATTAAAATACTCTTTGTTAGACTTCCTAATATGAAAGGAATTTTTCTTTTACAAGTATTTTGATCATCTTGAACAGCTGTGATTGAGTCATCATTGAATCTCCAAAACTGACCACTTTTACTGTGGTCCCTATAAAAACTTGATGGAAAATTTCACTTTATTACTGTGGCAACTATTTTAAAAGTATAAAGGAGTTTTAGAAAAATTACTATGACTCTTGACTCGGAGATGTCTTTAAGATTATTTAGGATAACTTACTTTTAAGATGCTTATTATTATGTATATATGGTAAGTACATGAAATTTGAAATGAGGATTTTTGTGGTCTTAAATAGTACCAAGTTGGCATTCTTTATGCTCTTAGGCAATGTGCTTTTTAAACTTAGAGGAGTGAATTAGGGTATATGCAGATAGATATATATATGTAGTCAATTCTGGGTTTTTTTAAACATATTAATGAATTCTTCATTTCAAACTGCCTCCCTGACTTGGTCTTACCTAGCATTTATCATCTGTACCACAGCTTTGGGCACTTGTATACCATCTTAGTCTATTCAGGCTACTATAACAAAATGCTATAGACTGAGTGGCTTTTAAACAACAGAAATTTATTTCTCACAGTCTGGAGGCTGGGCATCCAGAATCAAGGTACCTCTTCCTGATTCCTGTGTCCTCACATGGTCGAAGGACTAGCGTGGTCGAAGGGGCTAGCAAACTCTCTGGGGCCTCTTTCATAAAGGCACTACTCTCATTCATGAGGGCTCCATCCTCACGACCTAAGCACCTCCCAAAGGCCACACTTCTTAATACCACCACACTAGGCATTAGGATTTCAACATATGAATTTTGGGGAGACATAAACATTCAGATCATAACATATACTTCTAAAATGTTGTTTCTTAATTGTTCAGGAGTGGAAGTGGAAAGGAGGTTGTATTTTACCTCTGTGACAAGTTCTGAGCACCTTGAGAAAAGAAATTATCGCAAATGCAATCCTTTTTTGATCCCCAGTATTATTTAGGAAAATGTAAGGCATGTAAATACTCAGGTACACTTGTTTAGCTGAAGGAGCTTCTCCTTTTTACAGGTGGTAAAGCAGTTCCACTCTTCACTTCGCAGACATCACCTGCCAAGATGTCCGTGACACCAGCCTCAGTGAACCTGGAGGACTGCTCTCAGTCTGTGAGCATCAGCACTGTCCAGGGGGACACAGAGTCCTCGGGAACAGATACCTTCTGAATGTAAAGTGAGAGCCAGTACGGTATTTGTGCTGCTGGTTTTGAGGTCATTTTTCTCTGGCATAAAACTATCTCTCAGACCCTTTTGGTCCTTCAACATATTCAGAGAAACAATTTTTAATTTTTTATTAAAATGAAAAGTGTAATTTGGGTATTTAGGTGACATTTTAAAATAAAATAATTTAAATGGATATCATCATGAGTCTGTGTTATTTCTTAGAATCCTGAGGCAGCATAGAATAGTGGAAAGGGCATAACTTTTGACATCTAAAAATTTATTCTACAGATATAATTATCTGTACTTAGTTATGAAATTAAGTTGCTCAAGGTTATTCTGTTTCTCTTTTATATATACATTCATTTGTATTATTTTTTAGATTACACATATAATTGGTGTCATACAGTATTTGTCTTGTCTCACTTATTTCATTAAGCATAATAATCTCTAGGTCTGTCCACGTTACTGCAAATGACAATGTTTCTTTTTTTTTATGGCGGAGTAATATTCCATTATATATATATATATATACCACATATCTGAGATATATTGTTAAAGTGAAAAAGGCCATGTGCAATATAGTGTATGAATTATGCTACCATCATTTAAAATGAGGTGGGAGGAATCCAAATATATGGCATGTATATACACATATGCTTACATACACATATTTGCTTATGTATCCATTAAATATCTTTGGAAGGATAGACAAAAAACAGCTAACTTGGTCTCCAAGGGGGGAGACTGAGTGGCTAGGTGATAGAGAGGTTGAGTGACAGGAGTTAGGTATGACTGTATTTACTGTGGATTTTTATATACCTTACATGTACACCTTATAAATCTTTATAGTGTATAAACCTCTGAAATGTGATTGGATTAACTTTAAAAGTGTAAATACATAAAATTAAAAGAAAATAAAACATGGCTTTGTAATCAGACACATGTATGTTCTAATTCCAGTTTCTTCACCTTGGTCTGTGATGGGGCAAATAAACCCCTCCTTCACAGCTGCCTGGGTAAATGGGTTTAATACCTGGTTTGCAGGATACTGGGGATTATCAATTGTGTTGGGGGTAGCACCCACCATGGTGCCTGGCACCACGTAAGTGCTCAATTAATGGTGGATGTCATTATCTTGAGGGGTTTAATAAGCATCCTACACTGGACAGTAAGCATATAAGAAGAAGGGCAGCCTAGCATTAGCAAAGACATTTATCTCTCTGAAAACTTTTTTCTGTGACAACTAAAATTCAAACACAGTAACTATAGTCATCCTTGACTTTTCTCAGCATTTTTCTGGTGAGTCTCAGCCCTGGCTGTACAGTAGAACCTCTGGGAGCTTTAAAAATGCCTGGTTTCCATATCCAGGGATTCTGATCTAATTGATCAGAGTGGGACCCAGGCATTGGTATGAAAAAAGAAAAAAGACCTTCCCAGATGATTTTAATGTGCACTCAAGGTTGAGAATTACTGAAGAGCAATTTAGAATTCCTTAAACTTCTAGTAGGACCCATTGTCGGGGAAACTTAGAGTCTGAGTGTGTTTTCTCACTGAAGATAGAAGATTCAAGAACCTGTGGAAACTCAGAAATGTGTCCACACGTGTTTCTTCTTATGTCACAGCTCCTCAAGCTTCACTCAGATATTTGGTTACTGAAATGCTCTAGGTTTCACTTTAGAACCTATTTTTCTTTGCTATGGCCTTTTAGCCATGTCTGCTTGTAATAGTTCCCATTAAACAAGAAGAAGAAAAATGCTGTTCTGTGGATCATAATTTGGTTTTGATGTTCGCTTACAAGTCTCTGATATACGAAAGCTGCCGAAATGTTTCTAAGTGCTGCTTCGTTTTAAACATTACCCACCCCCCGCCCCAGTTTCTGGTTTTCAGGACTTTTTCTGTTTAGGAAAGATGTTTCTTAATTTTAGCAAAAGCATTTTAAATGATTTTAATTATTGTCATTAAATATGTTTATTCCACCTGCTTCTTTTTTTTTAATTGAAGTATAGTTGATTTACAAAGTTGTGTTAGTTTCAAGCGTAGACGAAAGTGATTCAGTTATACTATATATATAGTTTATATATATACTTTATATTCTTTTTCAGATTATTTTCCATTATAGGTTATTATAAGATATTGAATATAGTTCTGTGTGCTATACAGTAGGTCCTTGTTGCTTATCTATTTTATATATAGTAGTGTGTATCTGTTAATCCCAAACTCCTAATTTGTCCCTTCCCCACTCACTTTCCCTGTCAGTAACCATAAGTTTGTTTTCTATGTCTTTGAGTCTATTTTTGTTTTGTAAATAAGTTCATTTTGTATCATTTTTTTTAGATTCCACATATAAATGGTATCATTTTGTCTTTGTCTGACTTATTTCACTTAGTATGATAATCTCTAGGTCCATCCATGTTGCTGCAGATGTCAATATTTCATCCTTTTTATGGCTGGGTAATATTCCATTGTATATACCACACCTTCTTTATCCATTCATCTGTCGATGGACATTTAGGTTACTTCCTTGTCTTGGCTATTGCAAATAGTGCTGCTATGAACATTGGGATGCATGTATCTTTCGAATTAGAGTTTTCATCTTTTCCAGATACATGTCTGGGAGTTGGATTGCTGGATCATATGGTAACTCTATTTTTAGTTTTTTAAGGAACCTCCATGCTGTTCTCCATAGTGGCTGCACCAATTTACATTCCCACTAACAATGTAGGATGTTTCCCTTTTCTCCACACCCTCTCCGGCATTTATTATTTGTAGACGTTTTGATGATGGCCATTCTGACCAGTGTGAGATGATACCTCATTGTAGTTTTGATTTGCATTTCTCTAGTAATTAGCGATGTTGAGCATCTTTTCATGTGCCTATTGGCCATCTGTATGTCTTCTTTGGAGAAATGTCTATTTAGGTCTCCTGCCTATTTTTTGATTGGGTTTTTGTTTGTTTGTTTGTTTGTTTGTTTTTGCGATATGTGGGCCTCTCACTGTTGTGGCCTCTCCCGTTGCGGAGCACAGGCTCCGGACGCGCAGGATCAACGGCCATGGCTCATGGGCCAAGCCGCTCCATGGCATGTGGGATCTTCCCGGACTGGGGCACGAACCCGTGTCCCCTGCATCGGCAGGCGGACTCTCAACCACTGCGCCACCAGGGAAACCCTGTTTGTTTTTCTGATATTGAGCTGCATGAGTTGTTTGTATATTTTGGAAATCAATCCCTTGTTGGTTACATTGTTTGCAAATATTTTCTCCCATTCTGTAGGTTGTCTTTTCATTTTGTTTATGGTTTACTTTGCTGTGCAAAGTCTTTTAAGTATAATTAGGTCACATTTCTTCATTTTTGTTTCAATTCCATTATTTTAGGAGATGGATTCAAAAAGATGTTGCTGCAATTTGTGTCAAAGAATGTTCTGCCTATGTTTTCTGCTAGGAGTTTTATAGTATCCAGTCTTACATTTAGGTCTTTAATCCATTTTGAGTTTATTTTTGTGTATGGTGTTAGAGAATGTTTTAATTTCACTCATTTACATGCAGCTGTCCAATTTTCCTCAGCACCACTTATTGGAGAGACTATCTTTTCTCCATTGTATATTCTTGCCTCCTTTGTCATAGATTAATTGACTATAGGCGCATAGGCTTTCTTTCCTGTTCCATTGATTTATATGTCTGTTTTTGTGCCAGCACCATACTGTTTTGATTACTGCAGCTTTGTAGTATAGTCTGAAGACAAGGAGTATGATTCCTCCAGCTCCATTCTTCTTTCTTAAGATTGTTTTGGCTATTCGGGGTCTTTTGTGTTTCCATACAAATTAAAAATTTTTTCTTTTAGTTCTGCGAAGAACTAAAGAAAAGAACTAGATATTTTATTCTTTTTGATGTGATGGTAAATGAGATTGTTTCCTTAATTTCTCTTTCTGATATTTTGTTGTTAGTGTATAGGAATGCAACAGGTTTCTATATGTTAATTTTGTATCCTGAAACTTTACCAAATTCATCGATGAGCTCTAGTGGTTTTCTGGTGGCATCTTTAGGATTTTCTGTGTATAATATCATGTCATCTGCAAACAGTGACAGTTTTATTTCTTCCTTTCCAATTTGGATTTCTTTTATTTCTTTTTCTTCTCTGATTGCTGTGGCTAGGACTTCCAAAACTATGTTGAGTGAAAATGACAAGAGTGAGCATTCTTATCTTGTTCCTGATCTTAGAAGGAATGCTTTCAGCTTTTTACCATTGAGTATGATGTTAACTGTGGGTTTGTCATATATGGCCTTTATTATGTTGAGTTATATTCCCTCTGTGCCCACTTTCTTGAGTTTTTATCATAAATGGTTGTTGAATTTTATCAAAAGCCTTTTCTGCATCTATTGAGATGATCATATGGCTTTTATCCTTCAGTTTGTTAATTGATGTATCACGTTGATTGATTTGCAGATATTGAAAAATATTTGCATCCCTGGGATTAAATCCCATTTGATCATGGCACATGATCCTTTTAATGTATTGTTGGATTCAGTTTGCTAGTATTTTGTTGAGGATTTTTGCAGACAAGTTCATCAGTGATATTGGCCTGTAATTTTCTTTTTTTGTGATATCTTTGTCTGGTTTTGATATCAGGGTGTTGGTGGTCTCATAGAATGAGTTCAGAAGTGTTCCTTTCTCTGTAATTATTTGGAACAGTTTCAGAAGGATAGGTGTTTACTCTTTTCTAAATGTTTGGTAGAAATTACCCTTGAAGCCATCTTGTCCTGGACTTTTGTTTTTTGGGAGTTTTTAAATTAGTGATTCAATTTCAGTACTGGTAATTGGTCTGTTCATATTTTCTGTTTCTTCCTGGTTCAGTTTTGAGAGATTGTACTTTTCTAAGAATTTGTTCATTTCTTCTAGGTTGCCCATTTTATCGGTGTATAGTTGCTTGTAGTAGCCTCTTACGGTCCTTTGTGTTTCTGTGGTGTCAGCTGTAACTTCTTTTTCATTTCTAATTTTATTGATTTGGGCCTTCTCCCTTTTTTTCTTGATGAGTCTGTCTAAAGATTTAGCAATTTTGTTTATGTTTTCAAAGAACCAGCTTTTAGTTTCATTGATCTTTTCTACAGGTTTTTTAGTCTCTATTTCATTTATTTCTGCTCTGATCTTTATTATTTCTTTCGTTCTACTAATTTTGAGTTTTGTTTGCTTTTCATTCTCTAGTTCCTTTAGTGTAAGGTTAGGTTGATATTTTTCTTGTTTCCTGAGGTAATCTTATATCGCTATAAACTTCCTTCTTAGAACTGCTTTTTAGCAAAAGCATTTTTTATTTAAAGGTGTTGGTAGTTTTTTCACCCTAATCAGAAAACCTGCCTTTTCTAGTTTAAGGAAGAAGTATAATCTTTGATTTATTCCACTTTGTATGTACTTGAGCTTTTCTTAAAAAAAAAAAAAAAAGTTTAGTATCTTTTCATCAGTATTTTGTTTGTTTATAGGATTATTTCTGGCCAAGTTTCCATCTGTATATATTCTGCCAAGCACCTCAAACTTCTTGGAGTAAAATTATGTAAGTAAAAGTAAATGGCTTAAAAAAAATTTTTTTAAAGTAAATGGTAATTTTGATGTTACAAGCTTTAAAATGTTCATTTTATTTTTAATTTTATAATTTCCATCTTCCAGCATGAACTATTTAAAAGACATGCTGTTAATAAGTAGACTCTATCAAGATCAAGGCTGTTACTATTGTTGGGCTTGCATGCCAGGGTAACAGGTATTTTAAATGTTTCGTTGGTTTAAATCCTAAAATAAATTTGCTTTTTGTGCATTTTAATAGAATCTTGAAAAAATGTTTTTATTTTCAAAAGATGATTACATCAGTATATTTCTTATCACTTGCATATTTCTGATCTCTTAATTTTTCTTTTAAAATATTAAACATATATTTAAAAGTTTTTCTATTAAAAGCTCAACATTTTTCTAAAAAATAAATAAAATAGCATTTCTTAGTTTGTGGTGGATTACTGCCCCCGATCCAAGAATAATTCTGTAGTTGAAACATTTTTTGAAACAACTTTTAAAAAATGTCCTGAAGCCATCATTTCCTTATAGATGAGTAACTTGAACTTCTGTGATGTTGCTAAGAAGAAACCCACTGAAACATTCTTTTCTACTATACATCTATATATATACCTGTTTAACAAAAATTAACTCTGAAGGCTGTTGGACACACAGTGCGGTGTGGATACTTACGGCCCAGGCTGGGTAGCCATCTCAGGATTCGTCATTCTCGCCCTTTGGTCATCTGCCTCTCCTGGAGAATGAAGGTTGACCAGGGAATTGTCTCTTCCTAGTATGGGATCACCATTTGGTCACCTAACATCAGTTACACAGCAGTTTTAAAAACTCTCTTACAGATGCATTGGAAACAATGAATATTATAATGAGAAATCCCATCATTACAGTTCAGAAAATTTCAGGAGGCCAGTTTTTTACTTGACCTAGACCATGCCAGGAGAATAGATTCCAAGTCTCAGACTGTCAAACCTTTGAGAGTAATCAGCCTGTGTCTGTACTTTTTAAAAAATTAATTAATTTATTTTTGGCTGTGTTGGGTCTTAGTTGCGGCATGCGGGATCTCTGTTGCAGCATGCGGGATCTTTCGTTGGCGGCATGCGAGCTCTTCATTGTGGTGTGCGGACTTCTCTCTGGTTGTGGTGCACAGGCTCCAGAGCACATGGGATCTGTAGTTTTGTGGCACGTGGGCTCTCTAGTTGTGGCCTGCAGGCTTAGTTGTCCCGTGGCCATGTGGGATCTTAGTTCCCCGACCAGGGATCGAACCTGTGTCTCCTGCATTAGAAGGCGGATTCTTTACCACTGGACCACCAGGGAAGTTCCTGTGTCTGTACTTTTTAAAGGTATTATTTCTTCTTGTGCTGAAGTGTTTACCTAGAAACAATCGGAAATATTAGCTAGAGTGCCGATGTCCCCCTGGTGAGGCCAATAAATATTGTAAAGCTATGTGATGGAAAGCAAACAAATCAAACCTCTCTTGCTGGATTATTATAGTGTGAATGGTCTCATTTAATAGTTTCAACCAAAGGAAGGGATAAATTACTGACACATGTCTTAAATTCAGGGACCCCTAACCTAGGTAAAAACCCTCAAGCAAATCAATAGACTCCTCTAAACTTCTGGGAGGTCGCTTCTCTGAGACCTCTGAAGAGACCCAGATAGTGAGACTGAACAGGATTTAAAATCTTGAAGGGAACTGGTAAGAAGTCCCAGGAGGGCTTCCCTGGTGGCGCAGTGGTTGAGAGTCCGCCTGACGATGCAGGGGACACGGGTTCGTGCCCCGGTCCGGGAAGATCCCACATGCCGCGGAGCGGCTGGGCCTGTGAGCCATGGCCGCTGAGCCTGCGCGTCCGGAGCCTGTGCTCCGCAACGGGAGAGGTCACAACAGTGAGAGGCCCGCATACCAAAAAAAAAAAAAAAAAAAAAAAGAAGTCCCAGGAATAGTTCTTGGTATGCATAGAGGTCACAGATAAAGAACAGGCCTGGCGCTGCACAATTGATATGATCTATATGTAAAGAGTTGAAAGTGTATGTCTTTTTCCCTGAATCATTATGACAAACAGTGATAAGGATTTCAGTCGACACTTTGTAGCCTGCTTTTCCTGAATGAAGATATATTTTTCTTTTCTATTTTTCACGAGATGTTGCATTAGGAATAAGTATCAAGTGAGGAGGTATTTCTACCATGGGGATAGTTTAATGGGATTTCTTGGTAAGCTTGGTAAGTATTTTTATTTCCTCTTTGCATGGGTTATGAAAGTACCATAGACACTCAGGATTATTTTAAAAGGTGATTGGGTTGATTTTTCTCTCTGGATAAAATATTGGCTGTGTGTAATTCTATATAATTATAACAACCAGCCTGAATGTCTGGGTTGGGAGATAATCATTGTAAGTATAAAGGAGATGTTCAGATCATACTCTTGACGGGCTGTTTGCTAGTGTTAAGCAGAGGTATTCCTATGATTTGAGTGACCCCTGGAGTTGGAAATGGGTAACAGGCCCAGCAAGAGGTCAGGTTAGTAGATGAGGAAACATTCTTAGAAACAAGGTGAGGAAGTAATATATTTTGTTTCAGAAAAGGGAGGGGAAAATGAAGAAAAGTAGAGTCATAGAAAACACAGAGAAGGAAATCAGTAGTCCATAGTGACATATTAACAATCTTACAAGGAAGGCAATAGGTTTGATTGGATACAATAAAGTTCTAGTTTTGTTTCATTGTCTTGGGTGGAATTTGCACTTCTGAAGTTGTCTGCTTGATCAGAAAGGTCTCCGATAACCTGTTTGTGCCTTGAAGCCATCTGCTTCTGGAGGCTTCTTTGGTTAGCCTCAACTTGCAGTCTGTCATGGGAGTGAAGTCCATTGGTCTGAGTTGGAAGTTCCTTTTCATTATGACATATTTACACCCTGGGTAGACTTCTGTAGCTGTTGTCAAGAGGACCTGAAATGGCTCCTTTCAGTAATTTAAAGCATTTTTGCATCTATGTCACTTAGTATTTTCTGCAAAACAAACCACCCCCAGACTAGGTGGCTTAAAACAACCATTTATTTATTCATGATTCTGTGGAGCAATTTGGCTGGGATCAGCTGGGATAGCTTTGCTCTGCTCTGCTCCTCATGGTGTTGTCTGGCCTTATACACGCATTATAGTCCGCTGATAGTTGATGGTCTCATTCACACATCTGGCGGTTGCTGGCTGTTGGCAGGGCAACGGAGGTAACTGGGCCCATCATCTAGCAGGCTAGCCTGAGCTCATTCACGTGATATTGGTTGAGAGTTCCTAAGAGCAGCAAGAGAGGGCAAACTCCAATGTGCGAGCAGTTTTCAAACCTCTGCTTGGGTCATGTTGTTAATGCCTTGTTGGCCAAAGCAAGTCATTTCCAAGCCCAGACTCAAAGAATAGAGAAATAGTCTCCATCTCCTTATGGAAAGATCTGCAGTCACATACAAAGAAGCATGCATATGGGATGGGAAGAATTTGTGGCCATTTTTGCAATTAAACACACACTGATATCTTTTCTGGTGAAGCTGGTCACTGAGCTAGGAGTCATACAAAGATGTGGATGATGTCTCTTTTGGAAAGGTGGCTTGTGCATGTTGAGCATAAGACAGTACACTAGATTGACTTCTTACAGTATTCAGCTAGATCTGCATGCAACAAAATAGAGTGATTGGTGGCATTTTTCCCAATCACATAGGACATCCTGTAATGATGTCCTATGGAAAACAATCTGTATGAGCTCTGAGGAGGTGATCATGTGGCCGTTAACAATACTGACAAAACATTAGACTAAGGCAGATTAAGGATTTTTGATAGTTTAGGAGTCAGCAAATTTTCTCAGTGAAGGGCCAGATAGTAAATTTTGTATCGGCTTTGAAGGCCAAATATAATCTCTGTCACATATTCCATATTCTCTTCCTCCTCCTTTTTTTTTTTTTAAACAAAATTTTAAAATACGTAAGAAACAGTTTTTTAGCTTGTGGACCGTATGAAGAGTCTGTAGGCCAGATTTGTCCCATGGGCTGTAGTTTGCCAACCCCTGATTGGGACAGTTTTATCTTCAGTGTCTCATTTATTCTTTCTGCCTTTCCTGCATGGGGAGTACAGTTTTTATGTTAGGAGAGAACCCCTGCAGAGTTCCTATATGATTGTTACAGTGAAATGAATTCCACAGTCACTGGGTAGGAAAGTAGGCATTCCCCATGCTAGGAACACAAAGTCTAACAACTGTAACATCTGTAACTTCTCATCAAGGAATGGGTTTTTCCATCCTGAAAACTTACAGACTACTGATAATAACTATAGCCTAGAGACCTGGGTAGTTGTATAAAATCGGTTACTAAATGTTCAAAGGGCCTTGAGAAGGAGTTTCTGTATTTTGTCTTGACCCTCTCGGGTTTACCTGGGTTACGTTAGCACAGGTAAGATGTAATTTTACCACTTCCTAGTCAAATTTTGAAAATTTTTCCATTATTTATCTACTGTGGAACCTGATTGGTTCCTGATGTAGAAAATCATGGGAAATTTAATTAGCATCCACTGGTTGGATCGTGGTACTCCTGAGCAGTTGTCAGGAGATTCTCAGAACCCATCTTTATGGAGAAAGTGTCCCTGTAATTGCCAATATTGTTTTTCAGAAGTTTGGGTTGACTGTTATGAGCCAATTATAGCAAGTCTAAATTGAGCCAGTTTTCCTTCCAAGTTTGGTGGGGATACATGTCGATTTGGTAGAACTCATAGTTGGGATAATAAAAGCTGCTTGTTAGAATGTGAGTTAGCAAGGGCATTCATTGGTTTCTGGAAGAAGGTATTGTCTATGAGTATCTCCTTTAACTGACAGGTGTTTTTCAATATCGAATAGCTTTTAGTGAATCATTAATATCTTTACCATTTTCATTAAGGTATCTTAAGAAACCAAAAATCCCCTTTTTTCCCCATAGCATCCCAAAGTTATGAACAATTCCAAATTCATATATATCTGTTTAATGTTTACCATTTCTCCATTTGCCAGAGTGCAAGTCAGAGAAATCAGTTCATTCACATGGGCAGATTGAACATTAGGCAAAATGGAGCACTTTGGTAGCTGCATGTTCAGTGGTGACAGTGTATCCTGCTCAGGAAGTGCCTTTATCCTTTTTAAGATAAGAGCCATCTACAAACAGACTTAAATTAGAATTGACTAAGATTTGACCTGGGCATTCTTATGTATATAGTTTTTGCTTTTTCCTGAAGTATATGATTTACACAGAAAATTGCTCATCCTGAAGAGCTCAGTGAATTTTCACACATGTATACATACCTGTGTAACTACCTCCCAGCTGGAAATAGAACATTTCCTAGAACTTCAGAAGGTTCCTTTGTGCCCCCTTCCCAGTTAAAACATACCCCTTCTTGTCCAGAGGTAACCACCTTTCTGACTTCTACCACCATCAGTTAGTTTTGCTTGTTCTTGAATTTCGTGTAAGTGGAATCATACAGTGGATAGTCATTTCCTTTTGTCTGCTTTTGTGCAGTATAATGTCTCTGAGTTCATCAATAGTTTGTTATATTTATTGTCATGTGGTATTCCATTGTATATATATTCCACAATTAATTTATTTATTCTCCTTTTGACGGACACTTGAGCTATTGCTACTCTTAATTCTGAATAAAGCTGCTATGAATATTATTGTATCCTGGTGGACAGATGCACTAATTTCTCTTGGGTATTTTTCTAGGTAATAGGGTAAGCAGATGTTTATATTTAGTAGGATTTAGGCATTCTTAATCCCCGAGATATCATTAAACCGTCATGGATTCCTCTTCATCTAGAAGGGGAAGTGAGTGGTGGAATTAAAATGTGAATGACGTTAAGCTGCGATACGTGAAGTGCACAGTGAAGAATTTCCTAAGCCGTACAGCAGCTGACAGAGAAAAGCTGAGTGTTGCCTCTAAGTATCAGGGATTGCACAGCACATGGAATGCAGAGTTAGTGCAGAAGTAAGCGCTCATCAGCCTAGAGCAGAAGCTTTGATCAATTAGATGCTGCTGCCCTCATATGCGGGCAGGGAGGGTGGGTTGTGACTCCAGATCAAAAGAGTTGTTCAGATAGGCAACAGACTTCTGGTGTGAACCTCTCTACTAAATTAACACACCTAGTGCTCGCTTCGGCAGCACATATACTAAATTAACACACCTATTAGGCAACCTTGTCTTCCCTGAACGATTAGAAGGGTTTGGCACAATTAGGGACATGCAAAGTATAGAGTTGCTGTGGGGAGCTTCTACCTTAGGAAGGGTTCTGGATTCATGTTTTAGTACTCTTGTTTGGGCAATCCTGCATATCCTCTCAGTTGTTTTTTGAGTTTAGGCGCTTGAATATAATGGCATAGTTTTTATTTTGGAGGAGGGCAGAGAGTGTCTGCCTATAGACAGATCATGACCAAAATTAAGTAGTTTCATATTTTATAGTTAGTTTGTAATTACAAGTTTTCAATTATGTAGACCAGAATTACATAGAATTGTAACTTTTCTCTAGACGCTTTATGTCCTTTTTCAGTCAATTTTATTAAGAGATATTTGAAGCCTTCCTGTGAACAACTCGGATCAGGAGAACACAGCAATAAATTATCTACCTGTTGTATTAGAGTGGATTCTCATGGGAAAATGGAATCATTAAGGTAATTTACTTGGACACTGAGAAAAATATGAGGGTGATTCCATAAGTCCTCAAGCCCCATGGTATTTGCACATGTCCTCAAGCCCCTCAAGTCCTCAAGCAAGAAAGCAACCAATTCTTCTTAACTACTGGTTGCTAAAGAATGCTGCACATATATCCACTGCCATAAAATAATTACTTGTGGAGGGAATGGAGAACAAGGTAGTATCTGGGTAGAAATATGATGAATCTAAGAATCATAATTCTTTTGATTTCTCTGAGGTCTTAAATCAGTAGCATTTCCCATTAGGTTTATTAATTAGCAATGTGAGCATTGCAAGGACTGGTGCAGCAGAATTAGCCCATGTTCTTAAAAAATGGCTTTGAATATGAGATCCTTCAGGTTTGAGTAAGTCTTGGGTAATTTAGGCAGGTGTTCATAAGGATAGATCTGAATCTTAATAGGGTCAGTATTAATAAGCATAGCCCTTAGCCTTTGGATATGGTTCTTATTCCTAAGCTATGGCCCTTCTAGGATTTCAGTGGAATGTTCAAATTGTTTACCGGGCTCCTCTCAATTGGAGGGACTCTGTCTTTCCAGTATTAGGCAACTGTTGACATCTCTACTCAGCTCTTTCATACTTCCAGCTGTTGCTCTCCACTGGATCCTTGGATTTTCACCCAGCACATGTCAGGAGTCAGCTAAGGATTTGAGAGTTTGTATGAAAATATTGCAACCCCCATCTGTGGCTCTCTTCTTTATGGACTTTCCCTGACCAATATTCAGCCTTTCTGAGAGCCCTGAACACTGGTCCTGACTTCCAAGCCCAGCAAAACTGCCCCTTTGCTTGAGTTTATCCTCCACACGTTGGGAAGTACCCCGGATAAATGTGGATCTCAACAAGTGTGTTTTCCTTCTTTCAAGGTATGAATGTTCTCTTGTTCCTGCCTGTTTTTGGTTCCTCTTCAGTGCCTTCAAATGACTGGTTTTTATATTTTGTCCAGAGTTTGTAATTGTTACTGGCAGGAGGCTTAGTCTGTTATAAATACTTTACCATTACTAGAAACCAGAATAGGAGCAGCAGTAAAATGGTGAGTGAGAGGTAGCCAGACCTTCATTTTTTAACCTTCTCCTTCCTTCTGCCTCCCCTCTCTGCCATCAATCTTTCCACCACTGACCCTCACCTAGAAAGGCCCTGGACCTCAGTAAGAAGAAAAGAACAGAATAGGCTATTGGCATGAAGGGGTGGCTCAAGAATTTGGGGAAGAAAGATGATCTCCCTCTGCAAGTAAGTCTCCTCTCATCAATGATATCCTGAAAACACTAGAGTGGTTCCAAATCTGGCTCTGCACAGTTTAAAAACCAAGATGCACAGGCCCCACTCCACACCCACCAAATCAACAGCAGGTGGAAGGGCCAGGTGATTCTGATGGTTAGTCAGAATTGGGAACCATTACTAGAAGAGGCAGGACTCAGATGTCTCTTGAATGAACGAGTGAATGAATGCATATGCACAACGGGCGATGGTGAGGTCATTCCCACAAGTTAAAGCTGCCTGCTCTTCCAAGCCCTGGTCTCCAGTATACTGAGTTGTTGAGGGCTTGTCCGAGTGCTGTGGAAAGTAGCAGCCAGAGTGTGTTTTGACAGTGATATATGATGCCTTGCTTCACGGGAAATAGTTCAGGAACAGCCAGGAAGTCTGAAGTCCACTGAGAATGTGTTAAATGTGAGGTATCCTGTTAGGTTTCTCAGTCTCTCAACAGTCTTGAAATTTGTTTGTCCTTGTTCCAGTTTATATGCTCCTGAAAAAGGCCTTTTATTGTCCTGCGTCTGTCACTTAAAGATATCCTTAACTCAGGAAACAAACCTCACTTATCTTTAGAAGTGTTTTACTTGGATCAAAAAGCAGCTGAATACAAATGCTTTATGATGCCTGAAAAACAACACCCAGAGGCACAGCTCTAAAGCGACTTTGAAATCCTCCCCTTTTAATACAAATCTTTCTCCTTCGGGAGGATAATTTTTTGAGAGGTAATAATCTGGTTCTTGGTATCAACCCAAGACCCTCTTGCTATTAATTGTTGTAAACAAAGCTCTTGCTTGTAAGATGAACATACGTCAAGTTTCAGGGACTTTAAGCTTCCCAATAAGAAAAGGGACGATTTGCAATGAATTAATAGCCTCATTCTGTGACCACATTGGAGGACTTTGGTTTAGGGCAGGCAGACCATCCACCAAAGGGCTTACTTGGGGGTAAAAAGATGTGGTTCCCATCCTCCAAGTGCTAAAGATGGTATAAGTTGTCCCCTAATAGATTTCTAGAAGGTACATTGTTATATCTTCACTTTTACTGCAAGTTTATTGCAGTAACACTAATCAATGTGTGTGTGTATTTGTGTTGTGATTTTTCTCTTCTGAAACACAATCAATAAACCAGTTTTGTTTTTAGTTGGTTCTCTTTTTTCTTGCTGCACATTCACATCTGGATTTTCTCTTTTGGAGTGTAACTTCCTGTGAAGCAGCAATGATGATTTTAAAGAAAAAATGAATATAACACCTAGCATAAAGTCGTAGTCCTTTAATATACAAAAGTTTTTTGATACTTATTAATGATAATCATATGCACCATTTGGGTGCCTTGTGAAATCATGGACTATGAAAGCAGAGCTCGAATTGTACTTCTTTGCCACCTATTTTTCCAACAGAAAAGACAACTAGGTAAAAGAGAGTATCTATTTAGAAACTTTATCAATATATTTTCTTTTTTTTAATTGAAGTATAATTGATTTACAGTGTTTCAGGTGTACAGCAAAGTGATTCAGTTATATATATATATATATATTCTTTTCCAGATTCTTTTTCATTGTTGATTATTACAAGATACTAAGTATAGTTCCATGTGCTGTACAGTAGGTCCTTGTTGTTTATCTATTTTATATAACATACTTTCCTTTTCATGTTAGAGTTTTCTAAAGTTTTTGCCCAGCATTATTGTTTTATTTGATTTAATCATCCACATGGAATAGAGAATTAATTAGAAGGAAGAGAAGTGGAAAAGAATTAAAATGTGTTTTGGGCAACCAAAGAATTTAAAATGTATACTTTAAACTCAAATTGCATTGATCCTTTTCATATCTATTTGGACATAAAGTTTATGAAGGGGCCCCTAAATTCCTTGTTTTTATGGGATTCTTCCTTAATCTTCTCCCCTTTTTTCCTTTCTCCCTTAGAATGCTAAATATCCTCCTTCTATGGAGACTAAATTAGGTGCATCTTGAATTCATTTCTTAGCACACAAGAAGTCTTTCTCTTCCCCATAAGCTGTCAGTACCATTTATATTTTAAATGAAAGGCAACCCTTTTCCTGAAGGAGGAACTCCAACTTTCTTTAGGGATTATCTAAACAATGTCACGTGTCCTCTTTTCTCTGCTCCATCTTCACATGAGAAAGCATAAATCATGTAACCCAACAAATAAACACAACTGACATGTTATTTCTTTTTCTATAGAGACATCAGCTCTTTAATCTCCTATTTCTTGTGAGCAGGCCTACTTTGGAGGACTGAAATCCTAATGTATACACAATGGTATTCTGTAAGTAAGAAGGGAAACTCTAATGGAACAGTATGTTAGAGAAATTTAATGTAACATGACTACATGAATACCTCTTGCTGTTTTGCTTCTCTCATCCCGTTTGGCTATAAAAACCAGAAAGCATTCCTGCAGAAAGGAAAAGAACAGCTAGCTAAGAAAGTCTAACCGTGAAGGGCTGGCAGTGCTCAGTGCCAAGAACCTGAGACTTTCTTTCAAGCATGATGTTTCATTGTTAAGGTTTTATAAGAAGTTAGCTTTAACCTATTAAGAAAAGGGTGATTTAGAAATAGGGGGAAAAGGAACAATTTTCCCCCATTCATTCTTCTCTAGTATAAACAAGGTATGAGGCTAATGCTTTCTTGGCATAACGTGAAGCTCTGAACTAACAAAAGAGTGCAATTAAAGCTCACCTGGCCTCAGAGGTCTTCTTTCCATAAAAGTTAAACTCTAATGATTGGCACTCAGTGGCCAAGATTGGCTCAGGATATTGGCAGCATATTGAATTGATACAGAGCAGTTCTACCAAAATAAAAGTCATTAAACCAACTGGAGGAAGCTTAAGAGAGGAGCAGCAGGGAGATCCTCTTTACGTATTTTTTTTAAGGGTGAGCCCTGTGGATGGGGTCTGCTGGTGCGAATGTTTGGTTTGTGAGCCTCTCAAGGCAATCCAGGGGTATCTTTAGGAGGCTGCTTCAGAAAGACCAACAACGTGAATCTTGTTCCCAAAGAAAATGGGTTGTGCTGTGATTTTTTTAAAATTTATTTTATTGAAGTATAGTTGATTTACAATGTTGTGTTAGTTTCTGGTGTACGGCAAAGTGATTCAGTTATACATATATATTCTTCTATACATTCTTTTCCATTATGGTTTATTACAGGATATTAAATATTGTTCCCTGTGCTATACAGTAGGACCTTGTTGTTTATCCATCCTACATATAATAGTTTGCATCTGCTAATCCCAAACTCCCAATCCCCCTCCCCCACCCCCTCCCCCTTGGCAACCATAAGTCTGTTCCCCTATGTCTATGAGTCTGTTTCCTATGTCTATGAGTCTGTTTCTGTTTCATAGATAAGTTCATTTGTGTCATATTTTAGATTCCACATATAAGAGATATCATATGATATTTGTCTTTCTATTTCTGACTTACTTCACTTAGTATGATAATCTCTAGGTCCATCCATGTTGCTGCAAATGGGCATTATTTCATTCTTTTTTATGGCTGAGTAGTATTCCATTGTATGTATCTACCACATCTTTATCCATTCATCTGTCAATGGACATTTAGGTTGGTTCCATGTCTTGGCTATTGTAAATAGTGCTACTATGAACATGGGGGTGCGTGTATCTTTTTGAATTATAGTTTTGTCTGGATATAAGCCCAGGAGTGGGATTGCTGGGCCATATGGCAACTCTATTTATAGTTTTTGAGGAACCTCCATACTGTTTTACACAGTGGCTGCACCACTTCACATTGCCACCAACAGTGTAGGAGGGTTCCCTTTTCTCCACACCCTCTCCAATATTTTTGTTTGTAGACTTTTTAATGATGGTCGTTCTGACCCATGTGAGGTAATACCTCATTGTAGTTTTGATTTGCATTTCTCTAATAATTAGTGATGTTGAGCATCTTTTCATGTGCCTCTTGTCCATCTGTGTGTCTTCTTTGGAGAAATGTCTGTTTAGGTCTTCTGCCCATTTTTTGATTGGGTTGCTTGCTTTTTTGTTATTGAGTTGTATGAGCTTTTTGTATATTTTGGAAATTAAGCCCTTGTTGGTTGCATCATTTGTAAATATTTTCTCCCAATCTGTAAGTTGTCTTTTCATTTTGTTTATGGTTTCCTTTGCTGTGCAAAAGCTTATAAGTTTAATTAGGTACCGTTTGTTTATTTTTGCTTTTATTTCTATTGCCTTGGGAGACTGACCTAAGAAAACATTGGTACGATTTATGTCAGAGAATGTTTTGCCTTTGTTCTCTTCTAGGAGTTTTATGGTGTCATGTCTTATATTTGTCTTTAAGCCACTTTGAGTTTATTTTTGTGTTTGGTGTATTTTAACTTCATTGGTTTACATGTGGCTGTCTAACTTTCCCAACACCACTTGCTGAAGAGATTGTCTTTTCTCCATTGTATATTCTTGCCTCCTTTGTCGAAGATTAATTGACCATAGGTGTGTGGGTTTATTTCTGGCCTCTGTATTCTGTTCCATTGAGCCATATGTCTGATTTTGTGCCAATACCACACTGTTTTGGTTACTGTAGCTTTGTAGTATTGTCTGAAGTCTGGGAGGGTTATGCCTTTTATCTTGTTTGCTTTGGTCCAAGTGATTCCCAACTTTCAACCAATAGGGAGCAGGCAGTGGAACAAGGCATTCTGGGACTCAGGTTTGGTGTGGTAGCTGCACTGATAGCATCTAGGAGAGCCAAGTTGCTTTGTGTGGAATAAATGAATCCTCTGTAACAAGCAGATAAAATGAACTCTTTTTCCCAATCCAAGGCTAGATCATGGATGCTAAGTATGCCTCCATTCTACAGTGAGGTACTAGACCCTCATGGAGGACTGGCAAAGGGAGTGGTGATAACCTGACCCCAACACTCACGTCAAAGATAGAAAAGGCTGATGCTAGATATTAGAGAGAACTTAGGCAGTTGGGTGTGTTTTCCCCCCAAGCAATATATCACCTGAGCCACAGTAGCCTGTAATGTATGGCTTTAATATATTACCAAGGGAAAATGTTCCAGTGTGGGTGGTGGTGAGTTTGATGGGGCCCAGCACAGGAAGCTTCAAGGAGACCACTTGGAAACCTTGTTGTGTTCTGGGAGTTTGAGGAACCCCCTGGACTATTGTCTCAGGAACGTAAAAGTGAGATGCTGTGGCTATTACCCTGACGCAGCAAGGAGAGAGAGCGAGAGCAACTGTGATGTATCAGGAACTAGCTACACTTCCCACCAAGGGGGAGGGGGAAAGTCCAGGGATATGTGAGTGGTTTTTTCTTGGACCAGAAGTAGGCAATGTGGGAGACAGCCCTGCTGGAGGCATTTTGCATCTTCCCAGAAGGATGAACTAGAGGGGTGATGTGACCCCATCCAGGGTTGGACAATGGAATTCCCCGGGGCTGAGAGGAAGAAAGAAAAACAACCAGCCAGAAGGAAACGCATTACACACGTGAAGAGAATTATAGTCTAATGTTCCCACTGTGATCTCTGAAGAACTCAGAAATGCACCACAAGAAAGGTGGTCAGCCTGAACCATTCACCCAATTTAGGGAGCATCAGCTTAAGATAGCTGAGGAGCATACAGCAAGAGGAGATCCACCCCAGGTGATATTGGTGTCAGTCAAGTAAGATCTTTTATGCTGCTGTCCCCTCCCCCTCCCCCATTCTACAACCTTTCAGGAGGCTGGGCATCCTAGTGAGTTGGGGAGAGCAGAAGTGGGAGAAACAGAAAAAGAAATAGAGAGGAATCTTCCCCACTGCAGGTCTTCCTGCTGCAGAGCCCTGGTCTTTGAGAGGGGAGAAGGTTTGACTTTAAATGCAGTTCAGAATTCTCACAGTAACACTGGGCATTTCGATTTTTGTGATTTTTTTTTTTTGTCATTGTCAGTGATCAGAGGATTTTTTGTTAACTAGGAATGAGTGGATAGCTGTGAGTCCTTGTATTACTTGTGATTTTACTTATTATCTAAGAATTAATAGTAATATAATAATTAATCATGCTATTATGCTATTATCATGTAAGAGTGAGTGGATAAGCCGTGGGCCCACATGAGGTGTCATCTGGGGGTCAAGGAACAATGAGCCTCAGACAGTGAACTTGAATGGGACTTGAACAGGAAAAGAGGTATGTTCTGGTTGACCAGCGCATGAGTCAGTTCTGCTCAATCAACATGCCAGGCAGAATTAGGAAATTACTTTATAAAAGAAGATGTTTCCCATCCCTCTTCCTCACCCTGACATAGATATTTTATGCTCCTGAAGTGCATTTTGGGTAACAAACAATCAAATAAATCAAACAATCAAACAATCAAATAAATGGTTTCTGGAGCAGCTAAAAACGTCACTAGAGAATTTAGTGTCCATGAAAATGAAGGGGAACACACAGCCTCTTCAAGGTTCACAGACTATGTTAAATGTTACTTTGTCCAGGATGCAGGTATGTTTCATAGCGATCATCCTCCCAGTGGGTAAGAATCCGGAAATAAAAATTAATAGGACCATGTTTATGCAGTAGGAGAGACATTATGTGTAGAGCTACTGGTGGCAAGCACATGGCCACTTTAATAAAGTCTCACTTTAAACATCCACCAACACTTGATGAGATCACTTGTAGGTTTTTTTTAATGGTGTGTTAAGTTCTAAAATATCCAGTTGGTAATCTGTTTCTGAAGTAGGGCTCTTCAGAGCACGACAAGGTAATCAGTTCAGAATAGCAAAACTCTGCTGGCTAGTGCAGCTCTCTGAGGTCAGGTGGAACATCGGCTCTTGAAGAATGTAAACTGGTGAAATAAATTGTAGATAAAGATAAACTTGTTCATGCAGGAGGAGGACGGAGACTAACAAAGCTGCTCAACTCTTGAAAAGCATCATTTCTCAATGCGGTCTATGGAGTCTTTGGAAGGAAATGGTGATTAGTACAAAGGCTGCAGGGTGTCTGATAATTAACGTTTTATTTAGGTTCTTATTTGATTAATGTCTGTTCATCCACTTAGCTTCCTGAGAGCAAGAACTCCTTGTCTCTCAGATTTAAAATGCTGCCCAGGCCTACAATCATTTGGCCTCTTTTCTTTTTCTTTCATTGTCAAGGGTATTTCCCTGGGAAGGACATCATCTACTGTCTCTCTCATCAACAACTCCCTCTACTAGGCCACACACGCTGCCCACCTTCGCGTGTCTCTCTCAGGGCTTGCGGGTGGGGGTAGTGGAGGGGTGTGCAGGCGAGGGGCTCCTGCACACACAGGCCTGCGGCAGCTTGGATACACTCGGGAGACACTGGCCCTTTGCGGCAAATCCAGAAGTGGTAACTGACCTCTAGTGAATATCCCTTTTATTTTGGTTGGTCAGTTTTTCTGGTAGAACATACTTCAAATTGCAGAGAAATGTAAGCCTTCTTACACTGTATCAGGGCGGCTTGGTACAGTGAGAAAATAAAATGCAGAAAAGCGCCAGGGTTTACTCTTTATCCTGGGGCCCCTTCTTCTTCATGTTAGCACTGACAACTCTGTCAGGCTACTCTCCATTTCAAGAATAGTAAACAGACTGTGGGTGTGTGTGTGTGTGTGTGTGTGTGTGTGTGTGTGTGTGTGTACAGAGGAGAAACAGAGCATGTACCCTTAACCCTGTTCTTCATCTGATGTCCGTGGGTCCCCATTCTATAACTTCCTTCATCAGAGTTTGCTTTTTAGGATCTTTGTATTTATAAACTATCCCTCCAACAAGCGATGTTAAACTGTTTTTAAAAAGTGAATGACTTCTGGTTTTATATTTTGGTTGTTGTGTTTGGCAACTAAACGGGAAATTCAGGGCAGGCCTGTCTCCTCAGAATGTATAACTAGGGGACTGGGCTTTCTTCCTTCAGGGAGACTCATGGTAGAGAGACGTTTTAACAATTGTTCATCTTAAAATGCACCTTAAAAATTTCAAGTAACTTGTACACACACACACACACACACACACACACACACACACAAACACATTAATTTTACCAGTGGGAAGGCAGATTTAAAGCAAAACTAGTGAGATCTTCTCATTCCTTCCAGAATGTGGTCCAAGATGAATACATTAAGTTTAGAGCTTGGGATTTACCTAATGGTTTTCAGAAGCCAACTCCATAGCTTTGATTAATGCTGCCTCATAATACCAATAATGTTGTACCCCAGTAAATCATTGGAACATTTTCCCTTGGTAATATATTAAAGCCATACATTACAGGCTACTGTGGCTCAGGTGATATATTGCTTGGGGGGAAAACACACCCAACTGCCTAAAGGCCGTGTTGTACACACTAGGGTGGAATTAAGCCTGGCTACCTTTTCATGGAATCTGTTTGCAGCATTGAGTGTGTTCAGAGAACTTTTGTTTCCTGCCCCCCCCACCCCTGTGCCCGACATTGAAGACATGCTCCTCAAATTTGCATTGGTTTTTTGTTTCAAAGGACCAAAACTCTGCTCAAGTGCAGATGCATGTGAAAAATGTTGAACCAGTTAAAAGTATGGATTTTATAGTCCTCAAAATTGGTGGGTTTGAATTACAGCTGTTTCATTCGATGGGCTACGTGGTCTTGAGTGAGTAAGTCATTTAGACTTTCTATGAAATGGGGAGTGTGTGTGTGCGTGTGTGTGTGTGTGTGTGTGTGCTGTCTACCTTGCAATGTCACCAAGAGGATGAGCTGAGATCCTGAGTGTAAGTGGACAGTCCAGTGCTGGGCACCTAGTCATTGAGCGGTAGCTAGTTTTGAATGTTCTAGCAGGGACCTCCTGACCAGCATTTCTATACCCTACTTGGAGCCTTCCCACAACAACTGCTTTATATTGAGCTGCTTTGAGTGACTAGGTTTATATAGGAGTTAAGGTTAATGATCCAGGTAATGACCTTCCATTTGGAAATGGTATGGCAGAGTTGCAGGGCAGTGCGAAGTACCCTGTCCAGCAGGCTCCATCCTCCCTAGACTACCCTCCTTGCCAGGCAGTAATGACCAGCTTAGCTCTGCGATCTGCGCACAGCGTGGACAGGATCTCAGGGAGAGAGGAGGTAGTGGCCATCCTAGTTCTTGTCCTGTGTTTTGGCTTTTGGTGCTAGAGGTAAAAGAAAAAAAATGAAACTGAAGAGACAGCTTTTTCCACCAAGTTCAGGTAAAATAATTTGGTTTCAAGCATCTCAGATAATCTCTGCTAAACTTTGCTCGCAGCTGAGGCTGCACTGGTCTGATCTCACAATCAGCAAAACCCACAGTTACCTTTTAAAAAATGCCCCACTTGGGTTGTTGTAGAAATCTACCCATGCCTCATGTGAACAACTTGTGGGGGGAAATCATATTTATTGTACATGAAACATATCAATAATAACATAAATAAGGAATTCTTCTATAATTTCACCTGCCTGACACAGCTACCACTTTCATTTTCCTAGAATCCTCTCCAAGCTTTACCCTATGCATACATAATTTTATATAATTACATTATTGCATAATTAAAATCATTAATTTAGATTAATTTTATTAGATAAGTAATATATAAAGATATATGTGCTGTAAAAATGTAAAACTAGAATTCTATAGAGCTAACAGGGAAAGTCTTTATTACCTCTCTCCAACCAGTTTTTGTTTTGTTATAATTTTGGGGTTTTTTTCAAAAATGACATCATCTACAAGTGTTGTCTGTGACTTCCTTTTATTCACTTAATATATCTTAGAATTTTCCTTGTTGGTACCTAGACCAACTGTTACAGCCTTCCTTTTGTATTTAACATTTTTATAAACTTTTCTTCACGTTGCCAAATATTTTCAGAATTCTCATTATGAACAATGAGTGTGAGTGGAATTGAGACCCACATGGCTTATTTCTGGGACATGAAACAATTTAGCCACAAAAGCCTTTTCCCCAGATGAGCAGTATTTATTCGATACTTAGTTGGTTGGTGAATCATAGAATGGCTCACTGGGAAGGCAGTGAGCCTATTCCCATTTTACAGATGAGGCAACTGAAACCCTTCCCCACGTTTTCCTGAATGGAACACAGCACATCTGAGGATGAGGACCATGTGCTAAGAAAGGGCCTGGGTCCCTTACGACTTCTTTGAGCAGTTCTGTCAGCTCTGGGTTGCCTGCCTCTGGACTTCGTATTACATGAGAGAAATAACCAGCTACTTGGTTTAGTCGCTATAGCAGGGTTTCTATCACATGCAGCCCAACACTTTCCTAACTGATACAGCTGTGTTCTCTCATTTGTTTATCCACTTACCATTTATTGATTTTGGTCATGTGTCCACAATGTACAGATTATGCACATAAGAATAATAGTTAGCATTTATAGAACACTTAGCATGGACAATGCTTGTGTCATGACTTTCCCATGTCTTCTCATTTAGTATTCACAATAACACTCTAAAGTAGATATTATTTTGCTATTTTTACAAATGAAGAAACAAACTCAGAGAGATGAAATAACCCACTCAACAGCACTCATCTAGTAAGCTCCAAGCCTCTCATTTAACTGCAAGAAACTGCACCCCATTTATCCTTTAGGGAATAGGGACCCAACAGAATTTTTTGAGAAGCCAAACAATATGATTAAATAAATCTTTACACTGTGAAGTATGTATGGTTATTCCCATTTTCAAATGAGATCCAGAGAGATCAAATGACTTCAATGCAATTAATTCAGTTTGACAAGCATCCACTGGGCACTGGGTTCTGGAGACTTTCTCAGGTGCTTGAGGCTACACAGCCAGATGAGGCAAAGCCTGGCTGAAGTGAACACTGCAAGGGAGGCAAGACTTTTCTGGAATTAAAGCAGTTGCAGAAGTTGTGCTTTCTCCGGCTGGCATCAATTACTGACTTTCTGTCAGCAGAATATTCCAGATGGGCTGGTTTCTATAAAATCCCTAGGGAGAATCCCAGGGCTTAGGTTCTGGGGGAAAGGAAGGGAGGAAATTGGCAAAAGAGACTGTTTGAAAGGGCCGTTTTTCAGTCTTCTCAAATCAGGTACAAAATAATGAACTTTCACAGAACACTTTCTGTTTGTTAATTGTTCATTTCTCCCAGGCACAGAGAGGAGAGTGAGAGAAAGGCAACCTTTGCCATGTGATTGGACTCAGATCTGTTTACCAGATCAAAGCCCGTGGGTAATGGAAACTTCAGAGGGGGAGAGGGTGGGCCCGGGGAGCAGTGCCGGCAGCAGCTACTTAGCTGAGTGCATCATTCTGTACGCTCTGGAGCCTGAACTGCATGGCTTGGAAATGCTAGCTCTTTTCAGACTTGTCACAGGAGGGTTCTGGGGCGCTGGAACTGTTCAGGGATGCTGGATGCTAGGAATGTTTATAGAGTGAAGCTGCTGGATCACGTTCCTCTCCTATTCTGTAGACATCTCTTGTTTCTTAAGGGAAAAGCAACAAGTTCTTGGTTCCCCTAACATGTGTGTAGCTAATTTTGAAACTATTAACATTTCCTGATGATAAGCTTTTTTTTTTTTTTTTTAATAGCCAGCAGAAATGTATTTCTTCTAGTTCTGGAGGCTGGAAGTCTAAGATCAGGGTGCCGGCATAGTCAGGTAAGGTCCCTCTCCTGGTTGCAGAGTTCTCGTATCCTCACATGGTGGAAGGGGATGATAAACTTTCTGAAGGGCTCTCTGTATATCTAATGTCTTCCAGGGAAATATGGAACCTACACTGTTATGGACTGCATAATTCGTATGTTGAATCCTAATCCCCCCAGGGATGGTATTAGGAAATAGTGGGATTTTGGGGAGGTGATCAGGGTTAGATTAGGACATGAAGTGGGGACCTTGTGATGGGATTAGAGCCCTTATAAAAAGAGGAGACAAGGAATCTCTGACTAAACCATACACTGTAATAGTTTTACTGAGAGCCATTTATAATTTAAAAAATTAACTATAAATGTAGAGCAAAAGGGAAGGAAGGATGTACCACAAACTGATATCCTGGTCATCTCCAACGAGGGAAGCGTCGTGGGAAGAGGGCCAGGAAGACTTTTACTTTAAATGTATTGTTTGGATTTTTCTTATAATGAGTCTGTACTAATGTGTTACTTCTATAATTAAAATATTTTTTTCTAAAAAGAAAAAATTCTTTACACAATACTTATTAAGAGTGGTTCTTGCATTTAGTTATTTTCAAACTACGAGGATTCTTATTAATCCTTTAAAAGAACAACTCAGCATAATGCCAGGTCTTGAAGAGTAATGTTTTTAAATGACAAGATAGTTTAGGATTAGAATTCCCTTATAAATTGGAGGTTGTTTGCACTAGGAATGGACGGATAATACTTTGCAAACAGCGGTTGAATGATTTGTGATTGCTAAGTGCCCAGAGGATGAGCAGTCCCCAGTGCATGCTTGGTACTGTTATTAATGTATCTTTCATCTTTTGTGCACTCTGCAAATGTTAACTGGTTCACTCTCAAGAGTGATATGAATAAATTCTTACTGCAGTTGTAACCTGAGGTATAGGGAGAGGTCAAGGGGATTTTTTTTACTATAATTTTTATGAGGGTTGATTTAACAGTGGATGGAATAGTCAGGGTCTGGGAGACAAGACTTCTGTTTAATCACCAGCAGAATGACCTTTATGTTTTATGTCCAGGGTCTCTGCCTCTGGGCCACATTTGGGACACAGGCGTCACTGGTGAGGCTGGGGGTCCCTGTGCCTGGGGTCCTGCCTCCTTGGGCCCACCATTGGTAAACTGTTTTAAAACACCCTTTCCCTTTCAACTTGAGGTTTTTACTTTCTGTTAACTTTCTCTGTTTCCTCTGAAAACCTGAGAAAGGTACTGTGGCAGCTGTGTTATTTCTAGGTATAGTAACTTGTGGCAAAAATGACCCTTCGTGGTGAATTGTATCTGCCCTGGGAGAACTAAGAACCTGAGGGGAAGCATAGCTTTGGGCTTACCTGAAAGCAGTGACTCTTGAAACTGGGCAAGTCCCTTGAGGGCACTGGGCAGCTATGCCTGTGGAAGATATTGGCTCCTGTACAGCACGAGGGTCTAGACGGGGGCGGGGATCCCATACCTACCTCATGTGGTCTCATTCTCTTGTACTGGAACCCTGGGAAGCCAAAGAAAATAGCCCGTGATGGCTATGTGGGTTGCTGCATGGATCACTCCTGGGGAAAAGGAACACTGCTGCTGCCCTGCTGGCAGGATTTCCTGTCTTATATATCCCGAATCCAAGTGTGGTTGACTGTGGTCTTATGCACGTGGATACTGAGTTGAGTCTAAGAAGCTGCCTGTCCGGGTAGGTTTTTCAGATCCACTCTGCAGCCATTTCCTGAGGTCTCGTGCCTCTCAGGGGGTTGTTAGGCATCCAGGCCAGGGCCACTTCAACTTCCTGTAAAATCCACTGACCTCTCCCCTTCTCAGACCATTGGGAACCTCTTATTCTGAATCTCCCCTTGAAGCCTTTTTGATATTCCCATTTTCCTTCCTACTCTTAACACTATCTCTTTGGCAAGTATAGTCCTTTAAATAAGACTGGAAGAGCCATTGCTTTCAATCATCTTTGCCTTCTGCCCTGCAAATATTGCTAAGAAAAGGAAATACAAAAGACCACCTGTTAGGAATGGTGGGCAGGTGATGGAAAATAAAACTCTAATATGTGAAAAAGTCATGCTACCACACCTGTTAATATTAATAATAAAAACTCTTTCTATTATATAGGGCTTGGTTATTTGCAAAGGGTTTCCACAGCCAGTGTCTCATTTCAGCCTGACGATATTATAAGGGAAGCAGGCAGTGGCAAGCCCTGGGAAGGAAGAGGGAAGACTTGCTTTGTAACGTTTGCCTATTTGCATGGTGTAAATGCTCACACCGTGGCCAGTTCCAAACTACCAATGACTTAACAAGTCTGAATTTTGGGATATTTAACAATCAGCTTGGGAGAGTTGATGCAATCTGGCTCCAGGATACCACTGGAGTCAAGACACATATAATCACCGTAATTTAAACGTGAGCAAAGCAAAGCTCAGAATTTTTGTCCAGGGTCACAGAGATAGTAAGAAGCAAAGCTAGGAACTTGAACTCACATCTGCTATTCTGTTCCTTTTTCTTGCTGAATCAAGTCTGTCCTTCATGGTGTTGGAATAGTAAAAAACTGAGTCTATTTACCACCTGTGAGAAATACTTTAAAATCCCTTCAAATGTCTGCTTTATCATCAGTCTTACTTCCCTCCCTCACCAACCCCCTGTAAGGAAAAATTCTCTCAGTGTGCAGAATCCTACCCCTCCCCACTTACCTGGAACCACACTCCAGCAACTGATTCCTCTGTCTTACATCTTTGAATCATCTCTTCCTCCCTCTTCCCTCACCTATAACTCCTTTTGCAATTTCTCTAATCCAAGACTGATGCCCTGCCTCTGACTTGCTCACCATCTACTTCTGATGATCATGCTTCTTTTCTTTTTTAATAAATTTATTTATTTATTTTTGGCTGCGTTGGGTCTTCGTTGCTGCGTGCGAGCTTTCTCTAGTTGTGTCGAGCGAGGGCTACTCTTCTTTGTGGTGCGCGGGCTTCTCATTGCGGTGGCTTCTCCTGTTGCGGAGCACGGGCTCCAGGTGCTCAGGCCTCAGCAGTTGTGGTGCGTGGGCTCAGTAGTTGTGGCTCGCAGGCTCCAGAGCGCAGGCTCAGTAGTTGTGGCGCAAGGGCTTAATTGCTCCGCGGCATGTGGGATCTTCCCAGACCAGGGCTTGAACTCGTGTCCCCTGCATTGGCAGGAGGATTCTTAACCACTGCGCCACCAGGGAAGTCCCTGATGATCATGCTTCTCGACAAAGTCAGACTTATTTCAGCACTTCCACTCCTGCCTTAGGTCACTGTCATTTAACTTGCACCCCCAAAGTACCCAAATCTCCCCTCCCAAGGCCAAGTCCCTGCTTTATCTCAGTTGTTCTCTAGTTTATCCTTCTTTTGCACTTGATACTCTAACGATATTCTCAAAACGCATTTCTCACTTGGTTTTCCTGCTTGGTCAGGCTCCATGGTTTCTCATTACATCGTTCTGAGTGATCCTCCTCTTGGGAAAGGGAGCCTCATGAGCATCTGGACAGAGCCTGGAGCTAATGCTTGGTTATTCGGTCACTGACTCTGGCACCCTCTCTCTTCCATTTCTCTCTACTGTTTACATCCAACCTGACACTTGGCAGAGCTACCTGGCTGCCTTTGGAACCATCACATTTATTTCACTTTATCTGCCCCATGGCTCTGTGAAGATGATGCACCCACTAGACAGCATGTATCCAGATGGTATATGAAAGGAATACAGCAGAATAGCCTGTGTTTCTAGGAGAGATCCAGAATAGGGAGACCTGATGGAACTGGCCCCTTGACCCACGCCTCTGAGTCGTATGGTCCCTGACTTTACTATTCTCATATACTTCTCTTGAGTCCTTTAGATTTCCACAGTTTAGCCTGTTGGAAAGAATGTAGACTTTGAGGTGAGAAGGATCTGGACCTGAATTCTGGTTCTGTCACTTACTAGCACTGTGGCTTTGGGCATGCCCTGTAACCCTTCTAAGTCTGCGTTGTCATCTGAAAAAGCTAAGACCCTGTTTGTAAGGAGAATGTGAGCTGTGAATAGCATATGAAAAGGGTCTAGCATGGCTGTCCCTCAACAAATGACAGGTCATTATCACTGTCCTTCTAACCAGGTTTGTGTTTGGTGTCTCCCCACAGACTCTCTCAATCCTGGCCACTCACCCCTTCTGGCTTGATCCACTTTGCTTCTATCTGGAGCACCTGTCCCACAGATGGCATTCCTATCCAGACCCTGGCCTTTGTCTCTTTGACCTCTACTTTATTCCCAAATTGAAGACATATAGGAAAGAAGTTTTCACTCTATTTTAGCCCAGCTAGCTTTGCCAATTTCCTAGGTTCTCCTTTGCCTGGTTTATGACATAGTAGGGCCACATTTTGGTTTGGAATTTCTAAATAATTTAATGTAAACTGGAATGCTTTTTAGGTGAGGTTTAATATGTGTGCAGGTCTACATTTGTCCAAGTTGGCTGGCTGTTTCTTTGATTGTTTATTTGTCCTTTGAGATCTGTGAAAAACGATCACTTCTTGGTTTGGAAAGAAATGCCTATCTCTTTTGTGCTCCAAACCAGTGAGTTTCTGAAAGCTAATTATGTTTAGCTCAAAGAATATTTTTGTATTGTTTTGTTTAGAAACACATTTCCCAATGCTGAGTACTGAAAAGACACTTTCTCACTAACGTCTGTTTGGGGGATGAATTAACAAATATAGAATTTCTGCCCTAAATATGATATCATCTGTAGTTTTGCTTGTTTGTACATTTGTTTATACTTGTACCCTACTTAGGACTAGAAAATTGTGAAGATACTTAAATCAGATAATTATCATGTATTTCTGAAAGGATTGAAAAGATTAAAAATCTTTTAAATTATTATTTGAAGAATAATGTATACTCAAATTCAGTCTAGAATCCTTAAGCTATAACACTATTAGCATAACCTTTTAGATGACTTTTTGTACGTGTACTAGCAAATGTATGTGTGAAAAAATATATGTGTATGTGTACGTGCTTGTGTGTGTGTGTATTCACATAATGCTTTGCAACTTGCTTTTCTCACTTACAATGGACTGTTATTTCTTTCTTTTTTTAATTTTATTTTAGTTTTTGTTGTTTGTTTGTTTTGTTATTTCTTTCTGTATCTGTAAATAAAATTTTGGCGTCTTTATTTTTTAATCATATGTATAATAATGCTATTAAACAGAGGTACAGTTTTAAGTCAACTCGTCATTCTCATTCCTTACAACCACAGAACTTCTGGTTCTTATAAGATTTAACTGAATAGTACCTAATTTTTTAAATAGACAGCTCTTCCTGCCTGATAATTTATGAATAAATAATTCATTAGTAACTGGGGACTACCACAAACCTAGATTTCCTAGGAAAGAGGGGGCTTATTGAGTTAGGAGGATTTGTATACCTAAGCAGAAACAGCATGACATAGAAGAGAAAACACTGCACTACAAGCCAAAGATCTTTGGTTCTAGTTCTGATTTTTTTCTGTTGAACAAAGCACAAGTATCACTGGGCTTCAGTAGTGTCATTAAGATGAGGATATTAATATCTACCTGCTTAACTCAAAAGACTCTTGTGAGGGTTCATAAGATAAAATATATGTAAGCACTTTAAAATCTATCATTTTTGCTAATAAGTGTTATTTAATGATTTCAGTGAGTTTGAGCAATTGAGAATAAGTTGGTAGCTTACACTAATGTAGAGATCTCTAATTATACCAGGTCTGGGAGATTTGATGGGCACAAATTCTTTGCTATATCTTCTATTGAGAGGTGATGTCTAATTCTCTTCACCTTGAATTTTGACCCATAGAATGCAGCAGAAGTAGTGTTCTTTGACTTCCAAGGCTAGATCATAAGAAGCCTTATAGCTTATGCCTTGGTCTCCTGGAACATTTACTCTAGGTGAATCCAACCAGCATGTAAAAGAAGAACCAAGTAATCTGAAATCAC
This sequence comes from Delphinus delphis, assembly GCF_949987515.2. NCBI lineage: Eukaryota > Metazoa > Chordata > Mammalia > Artiodactyla > Delphinidae > Delphinus > Delphinus delphis. The sequence continues at coordinate 42,962,215 of NC_082684.1, read as the reverse complement.
CATGCTATGAGGAAGCCTAAGCTATTAGCCACAATGGAGAGGGCATAAAGAGAGAGACACCTGTCCAGTCCCAGCTGTTCCAGCCTTCCCAGCTTGGGTTCCAGACATGTGAATGAAGAAGCCGTCTTGGATATTCCAGCATTAGCAGACATGACATGGTGAAGAGCCATCTTGGATATTCTAATACGTATACAAAGTACTTATACTCAGTATATACAAAAAATTCTTATAACTCAATGATAATAAGACAAAGGGTCAAATTTCTCTCTGCCAACCCCCTTGAGACTAGGGTGCAGACACTTGGTCACTTAGCAATCAGATGCACCTTCTCAAGTCGTTAAATCCTGAACTGGTGATGTGAACATACAGAACCATTTAAAGTTCATGCTGGTGGCATCTAGAGTCCAGAGGCTGGTGACTGGGGCTTCAGAGCCAGCAGAGGTATCCTCAGAATCTGTTCCAGTGATGATGTGGCTTTGATTTTGGGTCCTACTGGCCACCTTGAGTTCTGGCCATTTTCCTAGGCTGATTCTCCAGCCTTCTAAATTATCCTGTGAGTCACCAGATACCTTTCCAATAAGTTCCTTTTCTGAGGTCAGTTTCTATAGTTCGTAATCAAGAACTCTCACTAATTCAACAGAAAAACCTTCTTGGGATATCAGTGAGAGAAGATCATATATGCAGCTTCCTTCCCAACTCAGCAATCTGTCTTTTTATAGGAACTTTCCTAATATTCTTTTTGTGTTATCTAACCAAAGGACTGGAATGCAAAGTCTCTGTAGGTATCAGCCTGTCTGTAGGAATTTTTTCCATTTAGTGTTGTTGAGTTTTTCTCACCTTGGAAAATTAAAAGAGAAGCCATTCTGACACTTTTGGTGTTCAAGTTTAAAGTACATTTTGTCTCAGAATGTAAAAAAAAACCTCAAAAAACCTTGTTTTGGTCAAATCCATCTGGCCAGAAGAGTGTCTTGCTTTATTAATTTTTCCCATGTTCCCAGAATAAGATGCAGCAATTGAACATCAGTTCAGGCTCCCTCACAACTCTGACTGAATTTTAAAAAGAAATAAGTCGGGCTTCCCGGGTGGTGCAGTGGTTAAGAATCTGCCTGCCAATGCAGGGGACACTGGTTTGATCCCTGGTCCGGGAAGATCCCACATGCCATGGAGCAACTAAGCCCGCGCACCACAACTACTAAGCCTGCATTCTAGAGCCCGTGAGCCACAACTACTGAGCCCACATGCCACAACTACTGAAGCCTGTGCGCCTAGAGCCTGTGCTCCGCAAGAAGAGAAGCCACTGCGAAGCCTGCGCACTACAATGAAGAGTAGCCCCTGCTCACCACAACAGAGAAAGCCTGCGTGCAGCAACGAAGACCCAATGCAGCCAAAAATAAATAAATTTATAAAAAACCAAACCAGAAAAAAAAAAAAACACTTAAAAAAAGAAAAAGAAGTCAATGAGAAATAAGCTTTCTGCTTTAAAGGTGAAGTCTCAGAGAAGAGGAATGAGTGAAAAGTTAGAAGAGGGGGCTATAACAGGGGTGGAGAGAAGATAGGGACACTAAAAAGATATGAACTCTGGACACAGACCCAGGCTGCCTCTGTTACCATCACGTTCATATTCTTCAGGTAGTGCCCTGAGACCCAGCTCTACTGCTCCAAACCGCCCAGGAACCGGTGAGAGGCAGGTGGCCAGCTCAGTTAGTCATGGTCCGGGAGCCCTAAATGATATGCTTTCATCACGCCCTCCCAGAAGGAGGAGTGCCCAGACCACAAAGTCTCCAAGCTCGCCCCAGAGAAGGGAGAATAGTGAATGGGCACTGGCTGTGGCTCCCTTTGGGTACAACACCCAAAGTTGCCTCCTTAACTTCTCTCTAATAAAAATCATCATGTAGGGACTTCTTTGGTGGTCCGGTGGGTAAGACTCTGCGCTTCCAATGCAGGGGGCCCGGGTTCGATTCCTGGTCAGGGAACTAGATCCCACATGCATGCCGCAAATAAGAGTCCGCATGTCGCAACTAAGGCCCGGCACAGCCAAAATAAAGAAATAATAAATATTTTAAAAAAGAAGTAACATTAAAAAAATCATCATGTTATATCTAATATATATTTTAAAACATGGGAAACATACACATAAGGGAAGAAGCACAGTGATAAAATGGAGACCCTCAATCCCACTACCTAAATTAAGAACTAGATAGTACAAGTATGAATATTAAATTTACCCTTTCCTTTCTTTTTAAAATTCCTAAAGTGGAGTTCTTAATTCTGTCAAAACACATACATAGACTAACAGACTATAAATAAACCATAAACCAACATCCTTGATAGGTGGATATCCAGCCTTTAATTACATACTTCCCAGGACAGGATATTCACTGCCTCATAATGCAAGTTACTCTGTTATTGAGCAACCCCCTTTTAGAGGAGTCTTCCTTATATTGAACTGAAATCTGCATCCTGTAACTTCCATCCATTCTAAAAGGTAGAATTTTAGTTTTCCTTCAAGTAAAAAGGGAGTAGGCAGTCCAGAGCTGGTACTTTTCTGCTCTGCTATTTTTAGTGCACGGTTTCATGGTTCAAGATGGCCACTGAGTTCAAACCACCATCAGAGTTCCAGACAGAAAACCCAAAAAGGGAGAGAGGGTGCATGCCAACAACCTTTCTTCCTTTTAAGAAGATTTTCTGTAAATCGTAGTCAGCAATGCTCGCTTACCTGTCATTGGACAGAGCTAAGTCACGGGGCCATCCTTGGCTATAAGGCAAACTGGGAAATGTAGTCTTTTAGCTAGAACATTACCATCCTAAATAAAAGTAGGTTTCTGACACCAAGAAAGAAGAGAAGAATGGATATAAGACAGGCAACTTGCAGTCCCCACTACACGAGTGAATCAAGCAGTAAGCAGTGCAGAGTGTATAGACATAGTGTAGAGTCAGTGTTCTCCAGACAAACAGAACCAATAGGATTCATTTTAAGGAACTGGCCCATTTGACTGTGGAAGAGGACAAGTCTGAAATCTGCACGGAGGCCCAGCTGGAGATCCAGGGAGGAGCTGATGTTGCAGCTTGAGTCCAAAGACAGTCTGCTGGCAGAATCCTTTTTTCTTGGGGGACCTCAGTCTCCTCTCCTAAGGCTTCATCTAATTGGATGAGACCCCCCCACATTATGGAGGCTAGTCTGCTTTACTCAAAGTCTACTGGGTTAAATGTTAATCACATCTAAAAAATGCCTCGACAGCAACCTCTAGACTGGTGTTTGACTGAGTGCCATGACCCAGCGAGATTGATACACAAAGTCAGCCATTACACATGGTCACAGATACAAGCAGATATCAAGCAGGCTGCTCTGTGCCTCTGTTTCTAATGGATTGAAGTGGATGTGAAGTTCAGTGGATTGCCAGCCCTGGAGGAACTTGCCAGGTCAGAAGAGCCCAGAGCCTTGGCTTGTTGCCTTTTGCATCTTTTCAGGCTCGGGGGTGGGAGGAATGCTTTGACACTCTGGGGTCACCTTGTCACCAGGGATTGGAGTCTCTGTGTTAGTCACAAAACGTAGTTACTTCCATGTTTTATTTCTTACTGAGTCCTAAGGCCTAAGCTCACTTTCAGCGCTACAGGCCTAGTTGGGGCCCACTGAGAGTCACGAGTGGGTTCTGTCAGCTCTCTCACCTAGAACTCTCCCAGCATGGGGCTCAGCACAGGCCAGGGCTCAACAAAGCTCTACAAAGACCTCATTCTCATTCCTTACAAATATCTGATTGTCACTCTCATGTCTTCTCATAAGTATTTCTTCTCCTACACATACCTGGTTTCGGTCTTAGCACTTTGTAACCCTAAATGTACATTGTCGTGTTGGTGGGTGCGGGGTGGTGGTGATGGGGGCATGGGAAATGGGATGGATTAGTGCATTTTCTCATTGTAACAGATGTTGGTACGCAATGTAGCTAAATGCAGACTTTAAACAGTGGCATTTTGCGTTTAAGTTGAATAATAAAAGCAGTTTGCTTATATGCACTTAAATAACTCTTGATAGAGGAAAGAAATCCTGTGTTCACGGGGGGCATTTCTTTTGTGGGTGTGCAGCTCCCTCCCATTTCTGATCCGATGAGGCCTGATCTGGTGACAGCTCATTTTGCAGACAACACAACTGGAGAAAAGCCAGGTCAGAGGAAAGGAGGGGGGAGGGTGGACTTGGTATTTATTATTTGGTGATACTCTGTAGCTAAATGGTAGCTTTACTATGCTTTCCCCCAAATCTTCCAGGTATGAAGTCCAGGTAGAGTCGATGGGATAGAGGTAGAAAGAGATCACTATGATGTACTTGCAATTATGTCTGGTGACTTCTCCTTGCATTCTTACATAAGCCAGATAAGTATGTCTTTATTAATGGAGAGGGGTAGTGGCAAGGGGTGGGATGGAGGAATGCATTTCACAACTTTATATATATATATGTCTTCAATTTGAAACTTCCCTTGGTTTCCATAGCCCAGCTGCAGAAGGCCACCCAATTAGTTAAAAAGAAAAAAGGTTTGAGATCATGGCTGGGTTACTTCATGTGGACTAAAATAGAAGAAATGGCTACAATTGCTTTGCCAGGGATGTCCAACCCTGCATTAGACTAAAAAGGCATCTTACAGCATCGGACAACTTAAAAAGATGTAATAAGGGAACTGCCTACTTTGCACATCTGTTAAGAACATCTGGCTCTGGCCTGAGCCCTGGTAACTTTGACAGTTAGGTGGTGGCCCACAGATTGAAAAAGAGGCAAACCCTCAACCTGTCAGCCTCGTCTGTGGAATTTCCTGGTGGCATAACTACCAAGCTCAAGGGCGAAAAGCAGCTGGGGCATTTGTGCAGCTGCCCACATTGCCTGTGCTGAGCTTACTTCCTGACGGCGGATTTAAAAGAGAGGGGCTTTTGAAGACTCAGGTGCTGGCCTCAGAAAGCAGTACCTCTGCACCCTGCCCCAGAGGGCCCTTCACCATGAGCATCTTGGGGGGCGTCTAGGAGGCTTAATCCCTCAATTACTGCTCTCTTTCTTTTGTGGTACTAGGTTGTTGACGAGATGTGCCCTGTGGCAGGTTGCATTTTCCAAAGATGGTTGTGACGACATCCCTCATCCCACGTGCTGGTCTGCAGTGCTACTGTCAAGAGGCAGAGGCTTCTGTCCCTGCCCTTGAATGGAACCGGCCACAGTGACATGCTTGCATCCAATAATGTGGCATGGAGGTGGTGACTTCTGAGGTTAGGCCAGGAAAGCTATGCAGCTTCCTCCAGGTTTTCTCACAAGACTTGCTTTCTGGACATCCCTCCTGAGGTGCTCTATCTCAGAGCTGATCACCATGCTGTAGGAAACCCAAGTCACATGGAAAGGCCACACACGTGTGCTCCTGTTGACAGTGCCAGTGGAGGCTGGCCTTTGAGTCATTTCAGCCTTGGTACCAGACATGTGAGTAATGAAGCCTCCAGATGAGTCCAGCTCCCACATGGGTTTTGTAGCTGAGGCCCCAGGCATCACGAAACGGAGGCAATTCATCCCTGCTCTTCCCTGTCCGAATTTCTTGACCTACAGCATCTGTGAGCACAATAAAATGGCTGTTTTAGTCTGCTAGGTTTGGGGTGGTTTGTTACACAGCAAAGATAATCAAAGCATGTCCATAAGAGACACTTTTGGAGGAATCTGAATGCTGTTAATCAGCACATCCCATTCTCTCTACTTCCATCCCCCTGCCCCACCCCAGGATCCTTCTAGGTGTGCCCAGCACTATATTACACAATGTGCACTTTGTAAGAGAAGTACAGGGCTACCGCTTGCCCCTCCTCTGTAGGTACTGGAGAAAGATGCCCATTCCTCTGGGACAGTGCAGTCCTGCCCCACAGCACACAGCCTCGCAGGCGAAGTGCAGGCTCCTTTCATCCCCCTCCTGAACCTGGTCAGATATCTTCGGCAGCTTACAAACTGCACAGTTGTACACAGCGGCCCTGGAGGAGTGTAAAAGTAAGTCTCTCCTTAAGGAATTTACATTCTTATTGATGCAAAATATGTGTACTTTATAATAGGAAAGTGTCAAATGCTAAATCATGTGCTAACACTGATTTTAGAAAGAGTTTTGTAAAAATAAGAAAAAACATGGCGTTGTAGAAAAAGCACTGAACTTTTAAATAGGAGCGCTGGGTAGAAGAGCTGGGCGTGAGTCGTGTTCTGCTGCGGACTGCCATCGCCTTGCTTGGTGCCTGGGTTCTTTGAACTCTGGTGTCTTTCACCTGGGGAGTAAGAAGTTGCTCTAATTGGTGACGGTCAAACATTCCCACTGAGATATCCTTATGGCAGCGTGGGGTCTCAGGGTGTGGCAGTCAGAATTGGCTGCCCAAAGCTGGACTCAAAAACTGTACGCACATTTTATTTATTCATAAGCCGCAGTTTTCAGGGGGAAAAAAAATCACCTGAGTAGAAAAGTCTTCCCCAACCACCATATTTAAAATAACACAGCTAGGGCTTCCCTGGTGGCGCAGTGGTTGAGAGTCCGCCTGCCGATGCAGGGGACACGGGTTTGTGCCCCGATCCGGGAAGATCCCACATGACGCGGAGCGGCTGGGCCCGTGAGCCATGGCCGCTGAGCCTGCGCGTCCGGAGCCTGTGCTCCGCAACGGGAGAGGCCACAACAGCGAGAGGCCCGCGTACCGCAAAAAAAAAACAAAAAAAAAACACAGCTCCTTCGCCCCTACCATTCTCTCTCTGTAGTGGATTAGAGATGGCCACAAGTTCTTTGATCCTCCTCCTGTGGAGAGACAGGGTCTCTGTCCACTTACATGTAGGCGGGTTCGGCGGTTGCTTTGAGCAACAGAATATGGCAGATGTGGTGCTGGGACAGTTTCCAGGCCCAGGCCTTAGGAGACTGGCAGTTTCCACTTCCTGCCTCTTAGAACAGTTTCTCTGGGAGTCCTGGATTTGATTACCTGAGACCGCCCTGCTGAAGTGGCGATGTATAGGCACTTCAATCAACAGTTCCAGCTGAGCCCAGGCTTCTGGGCATCCCCCTGGAGGCCCCAGACACATGAGCGAGGCCATCTTGGACCCTCAAGACTAGTCCATCTGCCAGCTGCTGTCACTGACTAGAAGGACTCCCCACCTGAGCCCTGTGGGAATGTCGGGCCCACAAAATTATGCGATATTATAGAACAGTTCTTATTCCAAACCACTAAGTCTTTCTTTAAAAAAAGATTTATTTATTATTTATTTTATTTATTTTTGGCTGAGTCGGGTCTTAGTTGCGGCACGTGGGATCTTTGTTGAGGCATGCGGGATGTTTCTCTGCGTTGTGGCTTGTGGGTTTTCTCTCTCTAGTTGTAGCACACGGGGTCCAGGGTGTGTGGTCTCTGTAGTTGTGGTGCGCGGGCTCCAGGGCACATGGGCTCTGTAGTTTGCGGCACGTGGGCTCTCTCATTGAGGCGTGTGAGCTCAGTAGTTGAGGCGCCGCTGGCCTAGTTGCCCCGCGGCATGTGAGATCTTAGTTCCCTGACTGGGGATCGAACCCACGTCTCCTGCATTATAAGGCAGATTCTTTACCACTGGACCACCAGGGAAGTCCCCCAAACCACTAAATTTTGAGGTGGTTTGTTCCACAGCAATAGGTAACTGGAACACCAACCCTCAACTGGCTTTATTTTCTTCACTGCCAGTGGGGTCCTGGATCTGGCTCATACTGGCTCGTGAGAGCAGGTGGTTAAATTTTCAGGAATTCTGTGAGCCAGTTATTAAACAAAGCCATTATTAAAAATTAAATAATTCGACTTACAATGAAATGAATTATATTAAAAACAAGAGTAATATATCCTCAAAACTCATAACTTCCTAGTTCTTTTACTATGTGTTACTCTCATCTGTGCTTTGAGGTTGTTTATGTCCCTTGTGTCTGTAGGTGGTGGGACTACTCTGCAAGAGTGCATTACAGCTCATCTCCTCCCAGCTTCATGGTCAGGGATATCACACTGGGAGCTTGAAAGTGACTGTGGTGAAGGTATTTACACCATGGAAATCATCGAATGCCTTCCGGAAAGTTGGTCATTAAATATGTTACCAGACACCATTACCACTGGTCACTGCACTTATAACCAGCTGATACGTTAGGTATTTACTGAGTATTTCCTTATCGTTTTCCCCGTCAGTGGAATGTAAGCATGAGGAGCTTTGTCTTTTTTGTTCACTGTCGTCCCCCCAGAATCTAGAAAAGTATCAAGCACAGAGGAGGTGTTCAATAAATATTTTTGCGTGAGAGCATTCTGCTCTGTAACATATGTGTAGTGAAATTCATAGGTCGTTTGCCACATCCTCTTCTCTGGACTACTGGCTTCACCCTCAGCAGCTGTGAGACTTTGCCGTGCTGGCCACAGGTACATGGTTCAAGCTGAACCAGTAAGCATCCCTAAACTATACATTTGGAGTTAAGTGAGGGAACCCAAGATGATAGTGGGTGTGTGACGAGGATGGAGTGAGAGCACAAGCCAGCAATTGGAGTGGCTGGTACTTTGAAACTTGCAAGCTTGCAAGCTATTGGTGCCCATTTCCTGTTCATCATGGGGACTGAGTAGCAAAGAAAGCTCTTCTTCCAAGAAGATGAAGTCATTTCTCAGAGCGATCCAGTTATGAGTGTCAGCCACTCCCGAGGCCTCATGTATTCTCGACCTTGGGGTCTCCCTGTATCCTTGATTTCTGTTACTTGTAACCCCAAATGTCCTAACAAACACAACCTCCATGTTTGTTTTAATATAATCTTTTAAATTACTTATCATTAGGGGGGAAAAAAAGAAAACAGCAGTGGGCCTCTATGGTTCCCTTTGGTAATTTTGGAAGGATGAGTCATGTTTAGTCTATACAATCTGAAAACACATATGTGAGGTTTGGCTCCCAGCAATTTGTCTCCTCTTCTAAGAGTCACAATATGTTGAAAATTAGGTTAAAATATAATTGTGGGTTGAAATAGCAACCTGTTTCATCAGTTTACCATGTGTGTTAGGGCCATGACTAAGGAAAAGATACTAGGAATTGACATGTGTGCAGGTCCACATTGGAGGGAGTTTCACTTAACTATTTATTATATGGTCAGTTTTGGGGAGAAGGAAAGTATGATTTGAGACAGTCTCTTTTACTATGTCAAAGAAATCCTGGTCAAAGGACTCTTTCATGAACAAAGAGGATTCACGATGTTTATCTTGCCACTTACCCTGAAATTTTTATCACGGGTAAATGAACTGAAGATTTTCTATGACTTATATTCCTCACAATCAACACGTTATGGCTTTTCAGATTTCATTTTCCTCACAACAGCCTTCCTCTGTGCAGGGAACACGTTTGCAATCTGGCCTTCCACTTGACCTTGGAGAGTGGTTAGTCTCGACGTTTGCAAGTAAGCCCTCTTTGGGAGACACTTTCATAATTAGGTTGAATACTGAATTAACTCACCCTATCTGGGTTTTTCCTCTTTGTTTTGATGGTATTTTTTTTTCTTCATGAGGAAACAAAACAGATCAATTCTGAATTTGTATTCTGGTGATACCTTTTCTTGGTTGTGCCAGCCTATGTTTGCAATAGGAGGGTTTTCAAAGCTACTTCGCATTTCATCACCATTCTGTCTAAACTGACTAGTATCCAAACTATTGTCTTGTTGTTGTTGCCTATTTGTTAGATTATTTAAATTTATATTTCATACCTCACTGAAGTCAGAGAAAAAAGAAGAGCACTTTGAGTTGAGCCCCTGCTGGTGAGTTCAGGGACAGCACCCCTTTGCCCAGGCCACCTGCCCAGCCCTTTTTTTCTCCTTTGACTTAAAACAGATTTGGCTGCAACAAAGGGAGTGGATTTCTCTTCACACAAGCTGTACCTTTCAGCGTCATTCTGAAACCCACCTCGAAGGAAGCTTTGAGCTACTCCTCACTTACTTTATTTGCTTTTCCTTGTGCTGTTATGAGTCAAGACTCCTCTCTTTTTAGTTGCCAAAAGCTCTGCTGCTTTTCCTTCGAAATCTACACAATTATTTTAAAATATTTCAAAATACTTTTTTTTTTTTTTTTTTTTGCGCTATGCAGGCCTCTCACTGTTGTGGCGTCTCCCTTTGCGGAGCACAGGCTCCAGACGTGCAGGCTCAGCGGCCATGACTCATGGACCCAGCCGCTCCGCGGCATGTGGGATCTTCCCGGACCGGGGCACGAACCTGTGTCCCCTGCATCGGCAGGCGGACTCTCAACCACTGCGCCACCAGGGGAGCCCTTTTTTAAAAATTAATTAATTAATTTTTTGTATGCATTGGGTCTTTGTTGCTGCATGCGGGTTTCTCTATTTGCGATGAGTGGGGACTGCTCTTAGTTGCGGTGCACAGGCTTCTTATTGCGGTGGCTTCTCTTGTTGTGGAACATGGGCTCTAGGTACACGGGCTTCAGTAGTTGTGGCACTGAGGCTCAGTAGTTGTGGCACTGAGGCTCAGTAGTTGTGGCACTCAGGCTCAGTAGTTGTAGCTCACGGGCTTAGTTGCTCCGCAGCATGTGGGATCTTCCCGGACCAGGGATTGAACCCGTGTCCCCTGCATTGGCAGGTGGATTCCCAACCACTGCACCACCAGGGAAGCCCAATACTTTTGTTTTAATTGGAGTATAGTTGCTTTACAATGTTGTGTTAGTTTCTGTTGTACAACGCAGTGAATCAGCTATACATATACATATATCCCCTCCCTCTTACACCTCTCCCCCTCCATCCCATCCGTCTAGGTCACCACAGGGCACTGAGCTGAGCTCCCTGTGCTAACAGCAGGTTCCCACTAGCTCTCTGTTTTACACATGGCAGCGCAGACACGTCAATCCCAGTCTCCCAGTTCATCCCACCACCCCCAAACACACAACCAAGTATAGAGAGTGACATAACAAATACCTGCCTCACTACATAGATCTAACAAATATTTACATGTTGCCTTAATTGCTTTAGGTCCTTTTTCTTACGGAAATTCAATATTACAAATGGAAAGAAAGCTCCTTTTGTAGCCTCCTCTTTCCAACGCCTCTCCCTTCCTCATGTCTGGTTTAAAAATGTCATTACAAGAGTGATAGCTTCGTGTGTTATTCCTCGGGGCTTTCTCATGTGAGAGGCACTGTGATTTAGGCCCATTTATATCTTCAAAGTAATAAAGCCCGTATTCGAAATGAGCATCCAGATACATATTCACATACATGTATGTGACAACTGCATCTACGCTGTGTAGAGTGACTCACTGTAGTGGGGACTGTGCTAGTCTCTTGTTTCCAGGGCACACGAGGCTCTTCAGGCACCTCATGTCTGTCAGAACCTCACATGGTTTCTTTCAGTTTTTAATTTCTCTTATATTCCATAGTTTCACCAGTTTTCTGTTTATGCTTCAAACTTCCCCCAACCCACGTTCCCAATTGAAAATCGTTACCCTTTGTATAAGGTCGATGAAGAATGGCACTTAAAGTTACAAAACCAAGAATGTCTGGGACCTCTGTGCTAAAGCAAACTCCAGAGGCACTTTGGTGAACAAGCAAGGGGGAAACAGCCAAAGGCTAAATCCCCTGATTCCCTTACGTGTGTGATCCTCCGCATACACGAATAGGTTGTAATGTGTCAGCCTCAAATCTGAGCTGCACAAGGCAGCCTGTGTACTCGCTTTCAAGAAGGTGACTTCCATTTAAGACGAATGAAGATTCTGGAGAAAAATTGCAGACAACCTGCCACAGGCAATAATCTATCTCCAAGTTGCCATCTCTCAAGTCTCTGATTCTAAAGCTACAATATATGAAAAGTGTGTGGGAAACAGTTGAGCTAATTCAAATGGCACATGTCTGAGCTATCAAATATTAGTAAAAGGGACTCTCTTTCTCTAGGAAAGAAAATTGTGCTGAGTTTAAGAGGCCTTTGTACCAGCGGACAACTTTCCCTTCACCACATAGCAGGTGGCCTTCAAGGGCAGGCCCTTCCAAGGTCCCATTCATTGTCATCTGGGTGATTGCGGCCCCTGCCAGCTCTTTTTTTTTTTTTTTTTGGCTGTGCTGGGTCTTCGTTGCTGCACGGGGTTTCTCTAGGTGCAGTGAGCAGGGGCCACTCTTCGCTGCGGTGCGCGGGCTTCTCATCGCAGTGGCTTCTCTTGTTGCGGAGCATGGGCTCTAGGCGCGTGGGCTCAGTAGTTGTGGCTCACAGGCTCTAGAGCACAGGCTCAGTAGTTGTGGTGCATGGGCTTAGTTGCTTCGCAGCATGTGGGATCTTCCCGGACCAGGGCTCAAACCCGTGTCCCCTGCATTGGCAGGAGGATTCTTAACCACTGTGCCACCAGGGAAACCCCCCTGCCAGCTCTTGTGTGGGACCTAGTGGGAAATCATAAAAATAATAGCAAACATGGGCTTAGCATTCGCCTGGCACTGCCCGAGATGGTTTATACCAGTTTATCCTCATAGCAACCCTGTTGGGCCCTGAGGTCACCCAGGAGTGAGTTGGAAGGGAGGCAGTGTGACCTGGAGCCTGGGACCCTGTGGTGGTATTGCTGCGTTCCTCTCCACCCAGCTCTCATTCAATTGCCACAAAACCACCTGGGCAGCCAGACACGTCTAATAGCTAAGTGTCTAGCAAAGGCTGCATTGTCTTTGGAGCCTTAAACACAGCCCTTTTAATTGGAATTGCTTCCTAATTCAGCTTCATATATCTCCTCTGCTCCCACACAAAAGAATCCATTGTGTTGGTCTCAGGGACAAACTGGATGCTCCTTTGATATGCTTTGCATGTAAATGTAAGGAACAAGACTCATTTGATTTCATTATATGCTTTATTGATGCGCCTGCAGCACTTTATTGTAGGTTTTTGTGACTAGAATTTCTAACAAAGGAGGGAGTGGGCTTCCAGGCTGGCAGCTCAGCCTAAAGAGGATTTACCACATCTGGCTCTAAAGAGATGCTCACTTGTGGCTGGTGTCATTCCTAAGCTTTTAAAAGGGCTGGAGGCTTCAGGAGCTGCTGCTATTCTATGACTATAAAAGTGTTATCAAGCATGAGACGAATGCTCCTTGCCACTATGCGGGGGGAGGTGGGGAGGATTTACTGAGCCCCCGAAAAGACGGGCAGGATAACTTGGTATCACTGGGGGAAGTAAATGTGCTCACATGCCAGGACTGACAGAGCTGGTACCTAATCCTTCCTACCTGCAATGACAGGCTCCTGGGACTATAGCATGGGGTTAATTATTCCCAACGTTCTTCATTATAATTCTAAATGAGATAATGATTAGACATAGTACCTAGTCATTGAACTGTAAATGCCCAAGGCATTCTCTTGCTGGAGAAACTAGCATTTTTTCCTGTGGCGTGTTAATTCCTTTGGCACTATCTTTTGTTTTTCTTCCTCCCAGGTTTAGTTGGTCTTTTAAATAATTGGAGCCTCTACAACTCTCTCGTGCCAAATAGAAAGAGTCAACAACGACTAAAAGCTGACTAAGCACTGGGTACTTTATTGTGTTGTACTTAATCCTCACAGTAGCCCTGTGCAATTGGGATTTTATTATTTCCATTGTATAGGTAAGGGATGGCACAGAGTGGCTAAGTGCTTCCACTGGTGACACAGCTAGTATGCTGAGGTTTCAGGACTTGAATCCACGGAGTCAGACTGCAAAATATAAGACATTGTCTCCTAAGACCTTGAGCTTTCTTCCCTTAACACCTGGCTTGGAGGTCTGGCCATGTCTCATCTAGAAGCCTCTGAGGTCTATAGCCTTCCTGATGGACATCACTTTTTTTTTTTTTTTTTTTAGCGGTACGCGGGCCTCTCACTGTTGTGGCCTCTCCCGTTGCGGAGCACAGGCTCCGGACGCGCAGCCTCAGCGGCCATGGCTCACGGGCCCAGCCGCTCCGCGGCATGTGGGCTCCTCCCGGACCGGGGCACGAGCCCGCGTCCCCTGCATCGGCAGGCGGACTCTCAACCACTGCGCCACCAGGGAAGCCCTCTACTAACTTTTAACAAGGCCCATCTGGGACCACACCACATCAGCCAAGGTTTTGTTAACTGAAAAATAAAAAACAAAACCGCCAAATGTGAGAGCTGTGAATTCAGTTTTATTTGGGGTCACTGAGGACTACAGCCCAGGAGACAACCCCTCAGATAGCTCTGAGGAACTGCTCCACAGAGGTAGGGGGTAAGGTCAGTATTACGTATGATTTTGGTGAAGGGGAAAGTGCAGTCAAGCACACGTCTCGGTAGAAGGCTGCTGCTAGTCACAAGGAGCAGATGTTTCCGTTAAGGGTTTTAGTGCTTTTCTAGGCATAAGAAGGTACAAGAAATTGGATTCATAAAATTTTCTCCTGCAAATACCTATCTGAAGGCCTATTCTGTCAGTTTTTCCCAAAGCACAGAGTGCCTCATTCCTGATCTCCTTTCAAGGTGTGTTTAAAGTCAGCGACTGGACTGCAGTGGCTGGTGACCTCATCCTTTTAGGACCAAATGGAGAGCACATTCTTTAATTTGAAGTTTCAGTGGGCACTGCACCTCACGAAAACTAATTGAATCTAGTTTTGTAAAATCAGTTCTTCACTATGAAAAGTCTTGGTATACAAAAGTATGTATCAGTAGAACAGAATTCTTAGGTTGCCTAATTGTATACACCACTAAAAGCTTTACTTTGACTTTTGAAGGGTAGAAACCCTTCAAATACTGAGCTCCCTGGAGCATTTAAAATGAGATTCAATTGATGACAAAATGGATTCATTTAAGAATGAAGGCATAAGGAAAGCAACACTCTTTAAGTAAATTCTTTCATATATATGCATATGCTTCCTTTAACCTAGAAGCTCCAGTGCTAAACATGACTAAAGGTTTTTCAAGGCTTTCACACATCAGTGGAGCCCAATTCTCTTCCCGTTCTCTTTCATTCCATTTCTAAATTGAGTATCAGAATGATAGAAAATCAGTCATCAGATAATACTTTTTAGTGATTCTAGAACTCACACACTGCTTTCTTTTATTACTCTTTGAAAAAATACCTTCAGGTTTTCTAGCTGATTGGAGAGCTGGATGAGAGCACAGTAGGGTCTAAATACTATTATCTTTCAAAGATATAGCAAAGAGCCAGAGTCGCTGACTAATTCACACAAGCACTTTGGAGGATATAATCAGTAACCTTGAGAGTATGTTTCTGGGTTTTTTGTTGTTGTTGTTTTTTGGGTTTTTTTGTTTTGTTTAAACCAGCTATGATTATGGATGTGCTTCAGATGGTAATCAAGTGAGTGGTGGCTTTTATTTCAGATCTAAAAAGCAATTTATTACTGCCTTTCTCACTTACGTTTCCCTGTCAAGTAGGCAGTCCCATGCTGGGCTCTTAGCAGCTGAGCATCTTCAGTTAACTTTAATTATCATCTAGCTCATGACTTCCTTGGTAGGCTGGGTTCCCTATTTGGCCCTCACCCCTAATTTTCTACCCCTCTCTATTAAGTTTCCTATTGTTGTGTAGCAAATTACCAGAAACTCAGTGCCTTAAAACAGCATACATTTAGGATTTTACGGGCACTGCTTAGCTGGCTTCTATGCTCAGAGTCACACAAAGCTGAAACTAAGGTGCCATCTGGGGTTAAGGTCTCATCTGAGGCTTGGGGTCCTCTTCCAACTTCACATAGTTGTTGGCAGTTCATTTTCTTGCAGCTGTAGAATTCTTGACAGCTTGCTTCTTCAAAGCCAGCATCTCTGAACTCTAGACTCTCTTTTAAAGGGCTCACCTGGTTTGGTCAGGCCCACCCAGGATAATTTCCTTTTAATTTGAAGTCAACTGATTATAGACCTTAATCACATCTGAAAAATCTCTTCACTTTTGCCATATAACATAACAGTCATGGGAGTGATGTCCCATTGCCTTTGCCATATTCCACTGGTTAGAAACAAGTTACAGGTCCCACTGACACTCAAGGGTGTCACTGTTGGGGGGTCATCTTAAAATCTTCCTACCACATTCTCTTTCTGAATAAGAACAGAAATGAGGGCTTCCCTGGTGGCGCAGTGGTTGAGAGTCCGCCTGCCGATGCAGGGGACGCGGGTTCGTGCCCCAGTCCGGGAAGATCCCATGTGCCGCGGAGCGGCTGGGCCCGTGAGCCATGGCCGCTGAGCCTGCGCGTCCGGAGCCTGTGCTCCGCAACGGGAGAGGCCACAACATTGAGAGGCCCACGTACCACAAAAAAAAAAAAAAAAAAAAAGAACAGAAATGAGGCTGGTGAGCGTCCAGTAGCCACTCTCTCATGCATTCAGTACACTTTAGTGTAGATTAATCCTCAAGAAAGTGTCTTATGTCACCTATTTACATCATTGACTCATATCCCAAAGTCAAAGATCCCTGTTTCGAGAGTTTAAGGGTTTTCCTTTATTGGGCAACTTTGACTATAGATCCAGTGGAGGTGAAAGGTGTGTGTGGTCATTTTGGATGTTTAACTGTTCTTTTCCAGAGGATATCAAGGAACAAAGAAAGCTGAATCTATTATAGAAATTTTCTTCCACCTCAAGTGGAAAAGCAAAGGTGTTTCAGGATAAGATCAGTAAGGGCCACAGGTCCAAGGGCAGTATTCAGCCTCTCCTGTGTTTGGAATAAAGTGAGTTCTTCCTGTTCCCTGGCGTCCTCAAAGGGAAAATGGCTCCAGTCATGACATTCGTAGTAAGGTTGGGCCATGGCTCTATTAGTGTTAAAAATGTTTCTCCATAAACACTTTCAAGTAGTATAATTTTCATTACCTGTACCCTTCTGCTTTCCCATGAACACCTTCTTTTCATTGTAGGTCTAGCCCTGGAAATCCTGGTAAAGCTACAAGCAGACTAAAAAATATCATTCACAGCACAAGTGACGTGTGTAAGTAGATTCTGTAGAATTTAAGATTCCAAAATTTGTACATTTGGAGATGTACTATTTGGAAGAGAGAATTAGAGGAGCACCCACAACACGTGTGTGCACATGTATGCATGTATAGTCACACCTCTCGCACTTTCTCATTGCTACTCAGGTATGACCCTAAAATAACAACAATACTAATCATTTATTGAGAATAACCGTGTTTCAGCCGTGTTACATATAATATTGCTTATCTATCTATCTATCTATCTATCATCTATCTATCAATCATTGCTAATGTAATACAGATAATGTTGGGCTTGCCCTACCTTTGAAATTTACATAAAATTGGTTTGAATGTCCTAACTTTCTGTGGAAATCCAATTTTCTCACCAAGATTGGGATAGATTCTTGTGGTCACTGCTAGCTCTGATTTCATGTTCCTACTGCATTCTCACTCTCATGGATATCTGGCCTTTGGAGCTTTTCCCTTGTCTGTCCCGCAGACCCATGGACCCCATAAAAGAACACAGGTTGTGCTCCTGGAACAGGACTGGTTACATAATTTGTAGAGCCCAGTGCAAGAAGAAAATAAGGAGACCCTCTGTCAAAAATAATTAAAAATTTCAAGATGGGGCTTCCCTGGTGGCGCAGTGGTTGAGAATCTGCCTGCTAATGCAGGGTACACGGGTTCGAGCCCTGGTCTGGGAAGATCCCACATGCCGCGGAGCAACTAGGCCCGTGAGCCACAACTACTGAGCCTGTGCATCTGGAGCCTGTGCTACACAACGAGAGGCCACGATAGTGAGAGGCCCGCGCACCGCGATGAAGAGTGGCCCCCACTTGCCACAACTAGAGAATGCCCTCGCACAGAAACGAAGACCCAACACAGCAAAAAAAATAAATTAATTAATAAACTCCTACCAACGTCTAAAAAAAAAAAAAAAGAAAAAAAAAATTTTCAAGATGGTGACAGGAGAACATTAAACCAAGAATGTGGCCTTTCTAAGCTTGGAGGTGCGACCGCACAGGTCACGTGCCCACAAAGGTAGCCCTGTCCTAGAATTTCCCCAAATACCACTCCTTACGAGGCAATCAGATGAACTACATATTTATTAAAGTGCTTAGGGTAATAGTAGAGGAGCACTGGGTCTAGGGATCACAGCAACTCACAGCAGAGAACTTCAGATTAAATGTTTCCCTCAAATTTCTGTCCATATCTACTGAAATTTAGTGTATCTATAACTTCCTCTTTTTTTTCCTAATATCTTTCTAAACCATGGCCCATGCCCAGGGTTTGAGTGTGGGTGCTCATCAAAGCATTCTACTGGGCAAAAACTTGACCTACTCCTAAGAGAAACTGTCTCCTTCCCTAGGGATGGAAGTAGGAATAGTTGTATTTTAAATAGCAAATTATTCTTATTCTCACTGCTCAAATTATTCTCTTTTGTGCAAGGTATTATTATTATCATCCTCATTTTACAGGTAAGGGGTTCTGATGCTCAAGAGAACATAGCTGGTGAAATGATATCTAGCTTCAACTTTTGTATTCTTTCCACTAAGCTTGCTGCTCTCTAAATCTGGAAGGGTTTTTGAGAAATCACAAATTAGCCCCCGAAGATGTCAAGACTATCTCTATGGAGGTGCAGCCTGGTATAAATCTTTCAGTGGTTCCACTAGAACCCAACAGTTTGGACTATTGGTGTCAGATTATCGTGTGAAGCAAGGTTAGCCAGAGGGCTGTCATGGAGGAAGGTTAGACTATGTCCCTCTTCCTTTCCTAGGCAATATGGGATTTAAGGACTGTTTAAGATCCCTTTCTTCAACTCTTTATGGAATTGGAGACCATCATTATTACCTTTATGCTCTATGTACAGTGAAAAACACAGCTATCCTCTTGGGACTGTCAGAGCCACTCTTGTTACTGAATTTCCCTCTTTCTCCACAAGGGAGGAAGAATCCTCCAATACTTGGCAAACATCCTTGGAGATATTTTGTGCATTGTTGGTGTGGTCAGTCCATCATTCAGTCTTAGGATAACCTAATTCAAAACCACCCGAGCCATCAAACCATTTATGTATTTAAGCTGGGTACATGTGAACGTGCTGCAGTCCACTTTTTGGACCAAATTTCAGTATGAAAATGCCTCCTTATGAATAGAGTGATTATATAATTCATCATCCAAATCTGGACAGTTTTAAGAGTGAAAGGGTACTAAAAAATTATATAGTTTTAAAAAATGTACATTTACTAACCGACAAATTAGTTTTATTAGAATGGTAGACCTATGAAGTCTGTTCAAAGACTATTTTCAAAAAAGAAATTATTTTTCAAGAACAAAAATAATAGAACAGTGTACATGAAGAAAAAATTTTAAGTTATTTATATCTATTATCTGAACTTTGAAATGATATCATCTGAATAATTAGTCTCGATATATATTAATGTGCTTTAATCAGTTGTACAGTGTTCTGTCTGATAATCAAGCCGATTGTATTTTCCTGATTTTTTTTCAATATGTTGTTATTGAGTTAAATGTTCACATATAAATGCTCACAATCATCTTAAAGATTATATTTTAAGGTTTATAAATTTTCAAATTGTTAACACCTTAAATTGGCTCTTGTCTGAGAAAATACTCTCTATAGATGCTGAGATACTTGTTAAGCTCAGAGCAAGCAAATTCTGCTAAGTAAAATATATTTTCAATTAAAATTTTTAATTTGAATTTTTAAATTGAATATTTCAGCCAAATAATTTCACAAAGACTGTCTTTTTGTCTCTATTTATGATAACTATTTCAACAAATAATTTTATAAACAAAAGCTCATTAAATAAAGTTTTCACCATTTATAAATCTTTTGACTCTTTTACCAAATTTAAATGCTCCCAAACTGTAGACCTTCTCAAATTTCTTTCTGAAACAAAATATAAATTTATCCAGTTAAAAACAGGAATTTTATCAAAAGATACTTCCTACAAGATGAGATATTCCCAGGTACAATCACAGAATTTCAAATCATACTTGGGGATTATTTGAACTCTCCTTTCTGGGTTGTTCACTTTCTATCTTGCTTGTATAGGGATACATTTCAATATCTTCTTATTTTTAAGCTTTGTTTTTAGTAATTATGATTTCATTAAACTTCAGAAGCTGAACTGTTTGGCATTCCATTCAATAAATACTTTAAGTATTTCCAGCTAATTTTGAATGAAATGGAGCCAAATTTAGAAAACTTGTTTATAAAAATGTTCAATGCCATTGACGGGCACTTAAGTTGATATAGAATATAGTACTTCAAGACTCAAGCATTTCTAAAATCTTATATCAGACAGGAAGGAGAGAAAGCATGTAATGCCATGCTGGTATAATTTAGAGTCTTTAATATCAGGTTTGTAATTCAGTAATGCTATGTGTAGGTAATTATATTTATCCATTTTCCTAATTGAATCTTCTGTGGGTATAACTACTGTATAAATTATATGAGCACTACACTAATTGTTATACACTTCTGTTCCATAACTGGAGAGCACTGTCTTTACCATGACGGTCTGTTCTACCAAAACTTGAATTATTATCACAAAAAATTTTTATTTTAAGTGTCAAACTTCTAAATGGAATTTTCAGTAGCATTCACAATAATATCAGATGTGGAAGAATCAACGTCTAAAACCTCTACTTTGATTCCATGAACTGGATGAAAAACAATGAACCAATATTGCAATTAAAAGATTTTTCTATTTGAAGTAAATGATGACACTAACATAAAACTGGTGGCATTTAATTGTGATTCTAATATTACTGGAGATAACACATAACATCTCTTGTTTTACTTTTTCTATGTACACAAGAAAACTTGGAATTGCAAATATATTGGAATGTGTTTAGGAGAACAGTCATTTGATTTAAACATGATCTAAACACATGCTTCACACGGTGAGTATAAATGCACCTTCCGAAGCTTTAGTGGTTAACATTTTTCCCAGCGCATTCTTCTTAAAATAACTATTAAGCATCGATATTGATGCTTCCTTAGTAGATTTAGTCTTCTGGCTCTCATGTGGTCAGTGATATCACTGTGACCCCCATATAGAGAATGATAAACGTCAACAAACGTTTTGTCCAAGAAACATGTTCATCATCAACTTTCTTGGATGTTTAGTACTTAATTTTCCACTAAATATACTCCTTCATTTTTATTGAATTCATTGTGGTCAAAAGGACTTATTTCAGTATAAACATGTTATCAACAAAATAAACAGTTGTAGATTTACAATAAATGGCTAAACTACCATGTAAGAACTTAATCTCTAGACTCTCTCACATATGTTACAGTAGCGTGTCTCTATGTCTCATGTTTCTCATTGATCCCAGCATCTCTCTGGCTCTGAAGGAGTTCTCTTAAATCTACTCCAGCTTATCTTAATGCAACAATTGCTAATTAGACTTTGTTTAAAAATGGATAATCGAGAAAAAATTCTAAACCACGTGAGATACTGGACAACAGGCATAAACCAGGACTGTCCCAAACAAAATGAGACATAGAGACATCCTGCTGATGAAGAATGTAAGCTCTGCTCTCCAATATTCTAGGATTTACCCATAAACCCTGCACACTTGTCAAAATATCCTCAATTAGTGTTATTATAATGTGAGACCTTATGAATTAATTTTCCATGCCAGGCTGACCTTTATTATTATTTTTTAGGTTAAAAAAAGCTAAAGTAATATTTAATGAGGTAGAATCTGTTATAAACATCATCAAGTAAAACTTGCATATTAGAAGTGAAAATTGTTAGTTTATTTTTTATAAAGTAGTTAGGAAGTTAAGTTTCATTGTGTTTATCTCCATGCTTTCTGAGATACTGTTGCTATTAAAAATGCCTTGTACTTAGAACTGCTAAAATAAAAATAGTGACAATACCAAGTGCTGGTGAGGATGTGGAGAAACTAGATTTCTGACACAGCCATTCTGGAAAATAGCCATGGCCGCTGAGCCTGCGTGTCTGGAGCCTGTGCTCTGCAACGGGAGAGGCCACAACAGTGAGAGGCCCACGTACCACCAAAAAAAAAAAAAAAAGCATTTACCATAAAAGCAATTGTACTTGGGCATTTATCCCAGAGAAATAAAAACTTATGGTCAAACAAAGACATGTGCATGGATGTTTATAGAAGCTTTATTTGTAAAAGATAAAAATCAGAAACAACCCTAATGTCCTTCAATAATTAAACAAGCTGTGGTACATCCTTACCATGGAATAGTACTCACAAGAGAAAGGAATGAAATATTGATCCATGTAACAACTTGGATGGATCTCAAGAGCATTATGTTGAGTTTAAAAAGCTAATCTCAATAGGTCACATACAGCATGATTCTATTTCCGTAATATTCTCAAAAGGACAGAATTATAGATATGTAGAACATATTAACGGTAGCCAAGGGTTAGAGACAGGGGTGAGTGCAACTAAATAGAAGTAGCATGAGGGAGTTCCTTGATGGTGATGAAACAGTTTGTATCTTGTGGTAGTGATTATATGAATCTACACAGGTGATAAAATTTCATAGAATTACACACACACACACACACACACACACGAGTGCAACTTCCTGGTTTTGATATCACACTATAGTTACCAATGTTCTGAACTCTTTGGTAAATTGTTTATGTCTGTTTCATTACACTATAGCTATATAAGATGATGACGGGGAAACCGGGTGAAAGGTACTATTTTTGCAACTTTCTGTGAGTTTATAATTATTTTCAAATAAAAAGTTAAATGAAGAAACAAAAATACATTTGCCCCTTTTATGTTGTATCTGATATTATGATATCTGCTTACCTGGAAAGGAAAAGTAATGATCAAATGATTTCAAGTTTCAATTATCTTTTTTTCTGTCTTCTTATCTGTATTTCTTATTTGTTTTGTGGTGAATACATATTATTAGCATAATAAAAATAATGAGGAGATAAAGTAAAGGTTGGATTACTAATGTCAAGGTGGATTGAGGTGAGGGAAGAAGCAGCAGCAGAGATAGTGGCCACCAGAGAGAAACAGGGGCTGTATTTTTTTTTTTTTTTCTGGTACACGGGGCCTCTCACTTTTGTGGCCTCTCCCGTTGCGGAGCACAGGCTCCAGACGCGCAGGCTCAGCGGCCATGGCTCACGGGCCCAGCCGCTCCGCGGCATGTGGGATCCTCCCGGACCGGGGCACGAACCCATGTCCCCTGCATCAGCAGGCGGACTCTCAACCACTGCGCCACCAGGGAACCCCCAGGGGCTGTATTTTTCAACGCAGGGCATAATGCATGCATAATGGACACCCCCCAATAGGTGCGCAATGATAGTTTACTGAATGAAAGAATGAATGTTCAAAAGGTGTTAGACACAAGTCAGAGCAGATGGAAAGAGGTTCAGAGAGAGGCTGGAAAGCCATCAGGTAGCAAATAGAATGGCTTCCAGGGCACATAACTGGAATCTGTTTAAAAAAAAAAGAGGACTGATAATCTCTAAATGTGGAAGAAATCTAGGTCAGAACTGTTTAGACCAGGCTTAAATGCTAAAAAAGTCTCATTGAGTTCAGAGAATAAACCACTTGGACCACTAATACTGCCTTGGAGCTGGTAAGCCAACATTGTGTCAGGTAGGAAGGTAGCTTTTTGTTCTAAAGAGCTAAGTGGGTCCACGATATGTTGAAGTCCTGCTAGGGATAGGTTCCATACCTTAGAGGAAAGACCAACATCCCATGTCTCTCAGAGCAGAACCGTGTGAGTTTCAAAAATGATCTGAGGGTTTCTTGGAGTAAGTCATTACCTTAATCCCACAGGTCAAGTTTAGCTCGTGACAAGAGAAGAATGGAGATTGGATTCTTTGCTGGGCCTAAGTAACCTGAGATTGTCTGACGGGGACTTCCATTAGCCCCGTGTTCACTAAAGCTTGCCACACCACCAGCAATGGTTTGCACCTTGCCTCAGCGTCTTTGTGGATGCCAGGTGAGAGGCTCAGCCTGTGCCCCGTGCGTGGTGTGGGCTCTTCATCAGTCACATGTGTCAACCACACAGGCACATTTAAGTGCTGCCTTCCCTCTTGTAGTAATTGTTATTATGTAAACAATCTAATCTGAGTGCTAATACATGTAATTTCACTGACAGTAATGAATCTTGAGTGTGCTGTTCCACAGACTTGCTTCTTTCCCAGGTGAGGGGTGGCAGTGATGAGCATCCCTTCTGTGGCCACACAGAGTCCACGGCTTTTCAAGGTCTTCAGAGGAGCACTTCAGTTTTCAGGTCAACACCCCTTTTCTTCATCAACTTTGAGTGAAAATCGTAATACAACACACAACGGGTTGTAATGGAGAAGCAGCATACTGTAATTTGAGAGAAGAATGACAGATTTTTAGAATAATATTTGATGGTGCTTTGGAATATTTTTATGGTTGAACACTTACGTCCTGGGAGCAGGACTCTGTGAGCCTACCTACTTTTACCAACTAAGCCACCCAGTTTCACTTCTAGTCTGTGGTCAGTTGTCTTCACGGTCAGTCTCCTGGCTGAGACATATACGCAGAGCTTCTGGTTCCAACCCTCGCATTTTAGAGTTCAGAGAAGCGGAGGCCACAGGTATAGGAGGGACAGAGCTGGTCCCAGAACGTGCCTCATCCTTCTCATTGCAGTGCCACTTCTCCCAGGCCGTGCACCACCTTTACAGGCTGCAGGACACCAGAGGACCAGGGACCAATTGTTAGGAGAGAGGCCAGGGGACAGTTAAAAGTGATAGTACTTTGTGGCGTTCACAGCTGCGAGGAGTGATGGCAGCCAGATGTATTCATTCGATCCATTCAGTGATTATTCATCCAGTACTTTCTATGTGCTGGGGACTGGTTTAGGCACTTGGGAAACAGAAATGAACAAAATTGCAGAATTCCTCATCCTCATGGAGGCCACATTGTAGCAAAAGGAAAAGGAAGCGCACAGTCCTAACTATGTCCCAGTCCTGTCCTCAACAATGTACATATGTTAACTCATTGAATCCTCACAATGGCCCTTTGAGGTAGGTAGGATTTTTGTTTGTTTGTTTTTGTTTTTGGTAGGATTGTTAATCACATGTTGCAGGTAAAGAAACTAAGGAACAGGGAATAAAAATTAAGAAACTTGCTCAAGGTCATGCAGCGAGTAAATAACCAGCCTGGGATCCAGCACTAGCTATTTGGCTGTGAATTCCTGCTCTGAACCACTGCACTTGACTGCCTGATTCATGAGTGAGGTTAGAGCCGTGGTCTTCTTTCTTTTCTTTCTTTCTTTTTTTTTTTTTCCTATAAGCAGCGGAAGCCTCCTTCTTTTTAGAAATGAACTTCCATGTGGAGGACCAAAAAATAAAATAATAAAAGTGGCCCTCTTCTGGATGAAGAGAATGGAGAGGGTGGGGAATTCACATTGTTCTCGCTGGATGGCAGGAGCTGATCAGTAGATGCCTGCTTCCAGAGAGCCTCTGCTCCTCCTTGGTTCCCACCCTGTTAGACCTGGCACCCTGCACCAAGGCTTTAGAAAGAGCTGGAGTGGATGTACGGAAAATGGGACAACAGACACGTCTGGGTCAGCCCTGGGAGGTTAGAGGAGTTGTAGTAGTGGTGCCAGCAGAATAACTCAGGAATTTTCAGTCTATACCCCGACAGTGTGTGTTTGGGGGACTCTCTCCCATCCTTTGAGAATAACTGATGCTGTGGTGCTCTTCTGTGACTGATGGCAGAGGGTCTTATAAGGGGGAGAGTGGGAGGTTGAAGGTACACTGAAAACCCGGGGATGCTTTTCTTCTTCTCATCATTCCTTCTTTTGCCTCCTGCCTTGACTATCTCTGGCCCTGCGTGATGGAGCCACAGACAGTGCCAGAAAGAGGCCTCACAGCTCTCGGGCTGATGGTGTGTATCCCTTTGAACATCCACTGAGGTCAAGTTTTACAGACTTCTAATGGCTACTGTGGCAGTATCGAGGCAATGGCCTTCTAGTGGCACCGTTATTTCACCATCTCTTAAAAGAGTAGAATAAATATTACCCCTGCTTTTCCCAAGGAACCTGCCCAAAGTTGCCAGATTCAAAGATTCAAAGGGCAGTTCCTGGGGTATTTTGTTTCCGAAAGTCCTGGAACGGAGCAGTTTATAAAGTCATTTTGCTAAGCCTTTCTTTTGCAGCCACTCCCATTCCCAGCCCTCAGTAATCAGCTGGAAGTTTGGAGATCACTTGCCCTGGCCAGCCTGGAGGTAACTTTTCTCCAGCTACTCCTCCAGGTTCCTTTTCACTGGCCTCTGCTTTGAATTGTTAATTTCCTCTCTGAAGGCACTGTCTGACTTTGTTAGCAGGTCTGACACTGTCTGGCTGCTTGCAAAGAGCAACTAGTGCCAATAAGGTGCCAGCACTCTTCTAGGCATGGGAGACATAAAGGGGAAAAAATCCTTTTTCTAACCTCAAGGTGCTCACAGTTTAGTGGGGAGACAGCCAGGTAAACACGAAATCACACCGTGGTGTGATATCGTATTGTAATTGTCAAAGGAAGGCTGTAGTGGGAACGGGACAGAAGGATGCATCATGTGCTTGGGAGAAGCAGGGAAGGCTTTCCGTGTGAGGCAACCAAGAGCTGAGACTTGGAAGGAAAGGAAGAACTTCAGGGGTATGTACATCAAGTTGGAAGAAAACCACTGCCAAGGGCTTTGTGGCATCACGCCACATGCCATATCTAAGGCACTGACTGGGCTGTGTTACCAAAAGAGAGAGGCACTGGGTTCCTATTCCTACTTCTCTATAATCAGGACAAATCAAAAGTCTTAGTTTAGAAGTTGATCATTGCTTCCTTTGAATTCTCGCCAGAACCTCCTTGAAAACCCGTGCTTTTTAAAATTTCACCTTCCCCTTTCCCATCCCATCTCACCCCCAGGAACAAATATAATGACTTTGCCAATTAGCACTAAATAATGGGAGCTGAGTTGAACAATGAAAGAATAAAATGGGAAATAAAAAATGGAAATTAGCCAGCCAGATTGGGGAGAGCCTTCAATATCAGGCTAAGGCATGTGGGCTTTACTTGGTAGCAGAAGCAAGAATCTGATGAGACAAGTAGTAGTAGTGGAGACAAGTTGGAGCTAGAGCTAAGGTTTAGGCCGTCTTCAGTAGGCTGCGAAACATTAGCTGAAAGCAGCCAGATGGTAAAAACTTCTCAGTGAAGAGAGAACCCGAAAAGAAAAGAAACGAGAGCTGCACATGTAATCTTGAAGACACAACAGTTAGAGAGCAGACCCAGAAAAACCTGTCTTAAAGCATTGGCTTCCACGTATGCGGATATTAATAGCACCACCCAGTCTGTCTGCTTCTAGGAGTCATTGAAATAATGCAAGAAAAGTGCTTAACACATTGCCTGGTGCAGAGCACTTAATAAATATTACTCTTCATTATTATTATAGAAGAGTGATTTTTTTGTTTTTTGCATTGAGATAAGGTCAACTGATGTACAAATACTAATTGTTAATATATGCATTGATGATTTGTTGCCCGGTAACTATGATTTTTGAAGTGACAAACTCATTTCAGTGTTTGCCTTTTAATTAAAATGGGTACTTCGGCATTTTAAAATTCATTTTTGAAGGAACCCCCTACTGAGCTGCAGCATCTCAGGCACAGCAGGGGTATACTACCATTTTTAAAAAGCCAGCTAACAATTAATGTCATAATTTTATATTTATCCTGCTAATTACGGCAAAGACAAATCCCAGTTTGTCCACGACTGTGCAAACAAACAAAGAAGGCTTAGCACCATGAGGCAAGTTACTTGCAAATTTGCATATTAATTACTGTTTACCACCTCTGCTCCTGTGGCTGATTACTTCTAACAAAGAGCAGACGTATACAGTGGCTTGGATCGTCTGAGACAACCTGAAATGCAGCCCGCCACTCTCTGAGCAGGCTAGGAGGCTGCTGTGCTTACTAGTGGTGACATGACCAGAAGGGAACAGTCCACACTCCTGGCTCAAGGGATCTTTATGTGAAGAGGCATTAAGGTTTCTGAGATGCATTTTATAAAGCATAACAGACAACAAAAGTGATCCTACAGATTCTCACTCAAATAAGACCATCTTTGCTTTAATGTACTTTGGAGCAGTATTATTCTTGATGTGTGCTATACAGTGTGAAAGATAATATCTATTTTTCTGTGTGTGCTTTGAAAGGTTACTCGTCCATTATGATTAAACTCTGGGTACAGCACCCTGGAGTAAAAGATTTCCTTAGACTCATGAATCTACTTTCTTTCCTCAGTTTTGGCGCCAGTTGCCAGGAGGACAGGGTGCTCTGGGTGGAGACACCCAAAATCCAGTCCTGTTTTCTCCTGATGGTGTTGAATGGATTGGGACAGTCTTATGCCTGTCTAACCCGGGAAGGGACGTTTAGTGTGTATTGGAGAATTTTAACTTGGCTGTAATTGGAGACAAAAACCACATAAGTTGATTTAAAGACACTAAGCCTGAAAGAAATTCTTTGTGCTCACAATTCGGAATAAGCAAAAGCAGCCTCCTCTTGAGACAAAGTCCTGTCCAACAAAACCCCTGATGGAGGCGAGAGAAAAATCAATGGAAAAATTTTAATGCTGACATAAGCATAATATATTATGCATGATAATCTTCAGACTTTGAAATCCACTTACGGGCAAACATTTGAAAAAGCAGGGGCTGCTTTACAAGGTGACTTCAGCTTCCTGTAGTTGTGTGAAAAATGTTCAAAGTGTAAGAACAGGGCAACTCCTGTCTGTTTTTAGTCTCTGAAAGAAGAAAACAAATACTTGTATTGGTAATGGCTCAATAGCCACTCCTTAGGAAAGTCACAGTAATATTACAGTAATAATAACAGTAATAATAGCTAACAGCTATCAAGTGCTTACGCTGTTCCAGGGGCTTAATATGCATGATCTCACTTAATCCTCAAAATGAAGAGGGTTGAATTTTTCATCCCCCTGAAAATAGCTGGAGACTGAAGCTCAGAGTGATTAAGAAACTTGCCCCAAATCACAAAAGTAGAAAGTGGAAGAGCTGGGATTTGAACCCAGGCAGACTGACTCTACAGGCCACCATGCTATGCTGCTTCTCATTTTATATATTAGGAAGCTGTAGTTTATTTTCCTAATGCCCCAGGTTTTGTTGTTAAGTTGGAATTCTATTCCAGTTTTCTGAGCTCCAAAACTCATTATCTTTACATTCCTCCATGCTACCTTCCCTAATTAAAACAAAGCATTAGATTTGAAATATCCTAATATATTAGAGCAGAGGTCAGTGAACTAACTGACCAAATCTGCCCACTGCCTGATTTTGTAAATAAAGTTTTATTGGAATGCAGCCATGCCCACTTGTCTAAGTGTTATCTGTGGCTGCTTTTGTGTTACAGTTGAGTCATTGTGATAGTCAGTGTAAGGTCCACAGCCTAAAATATTTCCTGTCTGGCTGTTCACAGAAAAAGTTTGTTGACTCATGACTTATACAAAACATTTCTGTTCTTTTTCCTAACTAACCTGTGGCCCAAGTCTTCAGCAGCAGCAGCTTTGAGCAAGAGAATAGGTGAAGTGATGACTAGCCTGGCTAACTGTGCTTATTTTAAATCTGAGAGTGTCTGGGGCCTCTGGGGACAAGTGAGCACAAGGACAGAGGCTTGTTATTAGTCTTTGCTGTTTTCTCTCTACCTGTCCCAGAATCCCAAGAAAAACTATTCCCTCCTGTATCCCCAGCACCTTCAGCACTGCCAGAGATATAGTGGATACACAGTAGATAATTGTTGAATTAATAGTCAGAAATATCTTGCAATAGACCGCGAATTCTGTCTCCAGTCAGTCTCCAGGATGGAGTTCAAGCGCCTTAGCCTGACAGTTGCGATCCTGTCCCCTCCCCCTACGTATCATAACTCATTTGCCTATGCAACACTTTCTATTTTTTCAAGACTTAACTCCTGACCATTTGACCACTCAGGAAGGTCAGGTTTGCTAGGTGGGCCAGATCACAGCTGGCTTTGGAAGAGGACTGATGTGTTCAAAACGATGCTTATGATATGCAAAAGAACCTGTAGGGGGCAGAGACTAGAGGCTAAGGGATCAATTAGGAATCTATTTGAGGTGATAATTGTGTAGACAAGGGCAATGAGAATAGAGAGGAAGGGACAAATCGGAGAGACATTTGAAAGGAAGCATCTTCAGGAATTTGATGGCTTAGTGATCTGGGGGATGAAGAGGGAAGTGTAACAGAATAAGAATTTTAGTGTTAGGACTAGTAGATTTTGTTGTCATTGACAAAAATAGATACTCTCGGAAGAGAAGCAGGGTAAAGGGAGCGAGACAAAGTGTATCTGGAATTAAGACTGGGATTATCCTTCTGATGATACCTGTGTGGAATAGGATACGTGGCATTAGTGCCGCTTTCGAGGTGAGGCCTAGAGATTTTGACCCAGTAAGAATTGACAAACACAACATTGTAAATCAACTATACTCCAATAAAAACTTCAAAAATAATAATAATAAAAAGAATGGACAGGGCTTCCCTGGTGGTGCAGTGGTTGAGAGTCCGCCTGCTGATGCAGGGGACACGGGTTCGTGCCCCGGTCCGGGAAGATACCACATGCTGCGGAGTGGCTGGGCCCGTGAGCCATGGCGGCTGAGCCTGCGCGTCCGGAGCCTGTGCTCCGCAACGGGAGAGGCCACAACAGTGAGAGGCCTGCGTACCGCAAAAAAAAAAAAAAAAAAAAAAAAATGGACAAACTGACTCATTGATTCATTCACTCAACAAATATTTGAGCAGGCATAGTGTGCCAGGCACAGTTCTAGGCCCTTGGGATATATCAGTGAACAAAACAAAGATCCCTGCTTTTATGGAACATGCATTCTAGCAAGAGACAGGCAATAAATAATGAATATAATAAATAAGTATATAGTGTAATAACGTGTTAAGTGCTATGGAAAAAAGACAAGGTAAGGCAGGGCAAGGTGGCTGGAGGCTCTGGGGGCAGGTGAAGGCCTTTGCAATTTCCCAGATAACATCTAGAGCTCTTTTTCTCTGATCAGTGGTTTGTTATTCATTTTCTGACCAAACTGTCAGAAGAAAAAATTGTAGGGCATTGGCTACTGTGTGATATTTTAATAAAGATACTCTGTATGCCACATCTGGTGGCAATTAAAAAAAGGGAAACTTCTCATGGTTCCCATTTCCTGAATGAGTAGCACTGCAATGAAATTTCGATGAGTTGAGGCTGATAATTTTCAGCAATTTAAATGTCGTTGCCTTTCCTAGAAGGAAGAGCTTTGTTTGTAAACAGCTGGGTCAAAAGAAAATGTAACCTCATTATTCACATTCTTCTGATAGGCTCCCAGTCAGAACATATGGGGCAGAAGGGATATACAGGGGCCTGAAACATAATCACCTAGCTTTGGGGTTTTGTTCTTTGTGACGATGGGGGAAAGGTAAAGAGCTAATTTCATTCTTTCTTAGAAGACAAGTTGGACGGGATGACAAACTTTTTGTAAAGACCGAGAATTCAAGCAATTACCTAGTGATGCATAGCAACATATCTGCATGCTTGCCTTCTTGGATTATTGAGGGTCAAAGTCCCCGCTTGGGTCACACGCTAAACAGCTCTCAGTTTTCCGTGTTTCTTCAACAGGATATGATATGCCAAAGATCCACTTTAATTTCTACTGCCTTCCATTGCCAAGATGCTTATTTGGGGTCCTCAGAGGAGAGGGGATATTTAAAAAGGAAGGAGGGAGGAAAGAGAGGGTGATGTGGTTTGGACAGTGTCAGGAGACACAGTTGGTCCAGATTAAGAGAGTGGTATGCGTTGTAATTCTAAAATGGCCTCAGCTCTATTGAAAATAGAGAAACTTAATTCTTTGATGTGGAAATGAGCTAAAAGGGGAAGGAAAAGGTATACTTGTAAGCTCTGGGCTTTTTTTTTCTGTGTTGCTTTTCCTAAGCCAGTGAAATCCTCCAGGTGCAAAGGGCAGCCTGATGCTTGAAGGGACACCGGTCATGCAGCAGCCCCAGATTTCCCTCCCTTTGTAGTTGACTGAAGCAGCTGCAGCCACAGCAGTTGGCAAGGTAAGATCCTGGCTTCCTGGAAAAATCCTGAGAAGAACCCAGCGTCAGTCAGAGTATATTTGGGTCTTTTCCAGGTGCAGGTTAACTAGGAAGAAGGGCTTGAGGTTGGAACAGTTTTTAACATAAAACTTTCTGTGCTCAGAGAAGTGGGCTCACATGCAGCCATCTTTAGAAACGAACCATTTAAAAAAAAAATTTTATTGAAATATATTTGATTTACAATGTTGTGTTAGTTTCAGGTGTATGTCAAAGTGATTCAATTATATATATATATTCTTTTTTTACATTCTCTTACATTAACAGTTATTACAAGATATTGAGTAGAGTTCCCTGTTCTCTATAGTAGGTGTTTGTGGTTATCTATTTTATATATAGTAGTGTGTATATTTTAATCCCAAACTCCTAATTTATTACCCACCCCCCGCCCCGCTCCCCTTTGGTAACGGTAAGTTTGTTTTCTTTGTCTGGGAGTCTATTTCTGTTTTGTAAATAAGTTCATTTGTATCATTTTTTTAGATTCCACATATAAGCGATAGCATAGGAAAGGAAACATTTTCAGTTAGAAGAGCCCTCACCAAAGTATGTCTTCAGTGGAAATGCATTTGTTTAATATTACATTAGTGATTTCTACCCCTTGTACCTACCCAATTCAACAAGCATTTTATTAAACTCCTAGTACGTTCTTAGGACTCTGTGAGGTGCTACAAACTGTCATGAAGGAGTAAACCTGAATTAATGACAAAAGAAAATGAAACCATTTTTTAAGAATCTTCATAGGAATTCCATTATGGGAAGCAATAAGAAAGCATGGATCCCACATTAGTGATACCCCCTGCCATTCCTTATCCTTATACGCAGCACACACACAAACACACACAGATGTGCTCAGGTAGAAATGCTCTTTGGGTAAAAATACCCATGGCTTTTTACGCAGTGCCAGTTGGCCTGGCTGGGCTACCCCATGGTGTTGTCTCATTGATGAAATGCTGATTAAGTTGCTTTATGCTCCATAATGGACCAGTGGGTCATTCTCTGTTTCTTGTCAACTTCAAACAGGCTGGGCAGTCTGAGTTTGTTTTAACTCTACTGACCCCAAATGCCTTTTGTCTTTATCAGACTTTATTCTTATCTTTTCAGAAATGGAATGGTTCCTCTTTTTCCTGTTTCCTCAATATTTTCCTAAAAGACACAAACTTACAGAAGTTGTTTCTGAAAGTGGAGCTGACTGGAAAAGTACCCAGTTTTGTTTCTAGATATCTATTTGTAGAATTTTCCAAAGTCAGTCCGTCAGAGACAGGGGATTCCATCTCAATCTACCTTGAAAGGCGATTGAATTAAACAAGCATTTGGTGAGTATCTGCTTTGTATCTGGCTTTGTTCTGAGGGAGTTAGAGAGGAAGTAGGATTTGTCCCTGCCCTTGAGGAAGGAAGTAGGATTTGTCCCTGCCCTTGAGGAGTTTAAAGTCAAATTGAATAAGAGGCAACACTAATTAAGCCAAGAATTTACTTATGAGTTTTTGAATTCACATTCTTGGCTTCAGTGTTTCTATGTATAATGGCCAAAAGGTTCCAGTACTTTTAATCTATGTATCATAGTAGATTTAGTTGTTCATCGAAAAAGGCCTCTCTAACCCAAATGAAGGAAACTCAGTCTAGACGTTGGGGATGCTTTAACTAATTTTCAAGCTAATGTGGCTTAATTAGTTCTTTTCCTAATAGTACTTCGTTCCAGACTCTATGACTTTGAACATTAAGCACTCACCCAGCCACTTTCCCTGCAGAGGTAAAGCTGCATCAGGCATGAATCCAGTTCTCAAGGAGCTCACTGCCAAGCTCAGCAGGTGAGACAGAGCACGAGGGGAAAAGGCATTGGTGCACAAGAACAAGAACCACGGGACCAGTAACTGGGGCCTTGTCCTGAGAGGCTGTGAGAATCACTCCACTGCTTTTTCTTCAGGGTAACTTCATCTCCCCACATCATGATTTACTGTAAGGATTGTGGGAAATGCTTTACCCCCTTTGGATGAAAGGTGTATTATATAAGGTCTGTAAAAGGTTTTTGGATACGTTTAGGAAAAAATAAGTGATAACAATGATAGTAATATCTAGCATTTATTGAATGCTTATTATACGCCTGGCATTAAACTAAAGATGGGAATACAGCTTTAATCTGTAACTCTATTTTATACCCGTTGAGCCCCAAATTATCAACATATTTATTTCTAAATGTGCCCTGTTCATAATCTGTTTTTAATTGTTAACCTGGGTGATGGTTTCATGGGAATTCATCATACCATTCTCTCTACTTTTGTGTTTTGAAATTTTCCATAATCAGAGGCCACGCAAAAAAAAGGAAGGGGCCAAATAAACTTCATTAAACTAAATAATACCTCAGATAAAAGATGAAGGTGAAGAAAGAAGGAAGAACATCGTTCTTCAGCATTTATAATGTACCAGATCCTTCATATACTGTCTGTGACTTAACTGTGATCCCATTTTACGAATAAGGCAACTGAGGCTCAGAGAGATTAAAAGACTTCTTTAAGGAGTTGAACGCTGGCCAAAGCCTATGTATGCTCTTTCCAATACGCCATATTGCTCTATGGGTCCATATAGTTTCTAAGGGCAGGATCCCTGTGTTTCATCTTGGCAGCCTCAAGTGCCAGTGGGTGAAATCACAGTTCAAAACCAGATAAAATGTTTTGAAAACAATATGACATGTATGCTTTAGGAAAAATTTCGAAGCAATATATGAAAACTGGCAAAGCAATGGTGAATGATAATTTATATCTGAGAGGAACGTCCTTAAATGTCCATTCTGTGTGTGGGAGGGCGCAAGCACGTATAACATTGGGGACTTCGGGGTAACCAACATTTATTTCCAGACATTTCACAACCTCCCTTTAAGGTTAGGTATAAGGCCCATCTCACAGATGAGTAAAACGAGGCTGAGAGAGGTCCAAGTTGGCAACACCAGTGTATGGTGGTGAAGCCATGGAGTGGGGCGCAGCTGGAGTTCAAATCCAGCCTGGCCTGACCCTCAGTGTACATCCTCTCACCACAACAGTGAGTGCTATGTTAGAATCGGATTCTTTCTTCTGTGGAAACAGCATGTATTAAAGGTTAGAGAGGGTCAACCAAATTCCTCCATGGGGCCTGGGAGGGGGAAGAGTTGGGTGTGACAAGATGGCAGCGTTTCTTTATCACGAGGCAAAACTCCCCCCA
Organism: Delphinus delphis; assembly: GCF_949987515.2. Taxonomy (NCBI): domain Eukaryota; kingdom Metazoa; phylum Chordata; class Mammalia; order Artiodactyla; family Delphinidae; genus Delphinus; species Delphinus delphis. Next base: position 42,927,041 of record NC_082684.1, on the reverse strand, counting down.
CTCTGTTTGGATTTAGTCTGCACGGACCAAACTGAACAGAAGCGAATTGTCCCATCTGTTGTCAAAACCATCCTCCCTGACTTCAAAGAGTCCCGGCCCCGGAGGGAGAGACCCCCGGGGCGCAGAGGGAGATGGAAGCGGAGCCCCTCGGCCTCCTGTCAGCCGCTTCAGTCTCTGGGGGCTGGAGCCGCTGCCTGTCATCCCAGCTGACTTCTCTTTGAATCTGCGGCTCTTCACCACCCCCTGCCTTCCCCTCCGCTCAAACAGACCCAAGGCTCGATTTCTGTTTGAAGTGGACGTGCTACTCTTCACACTGCGGGCGCTGCCGCGGAGGCGCAGCGGCATTAGAGGAAGCGGCTCCCTGTGGGGCGAGGCCACCTAAGCCTCAGGCGGCAGCCTGCGCTTTCAGGCGCTCTCGGGGCGATAATGGCATTCTAGACTTTTCCACAGGGGTCCTGAGGCCCCCGAGGGATCTTAATTAAAGTGGTTTTGTGGGTCTTGGAGGCAAACACCGGCCCAGAACTCAGGGTGGGAGCTCGTTATAAGTTCTGGTTCCGTTTTTCCCTGGCCTCAGAGAGTCTAGGTTCATAGGAGCAAAGGAAATGAAAGAACTGGACCTACTGTCTAAATCCTAAAGCAGAAACCTCTGCTTTCACCTGAATAACCAGAGCTCTCCAGCAAAGCATCACCTGGTCATTTCCCTTTGCTGGTGTAGAAATGATGATCGGAAACCACACTGGAAATCGCTCAAAGTACCATGCACTGGAGCGAAGCTTTCTCCTTTCTGAGATTATTCTGAGGAAAAGGTAATAAACAGATCTGTAAGGAAATTAGTTATCTTAAAGTTTACTTACATATATTAGTTACTACCTTTTAATGAATGATATTTAGATGAAAATTTTGTTATTTTGCTATAGATCAAGTATCTCCCTATAGACATTTCAAATGTAGCTCTAAGGAGAGTAACTATTTTTTAAAAAGATGGAAAGTTAAATATAAGATTCCCTTCTCTGTAAAAAACTTTTATAAAGGTCAATAATTTTGAGGGGTGTGTGTGATTTCACTTGAGTATTACTTTTTGGATAGAATCATAGACTATATCTGCTTTGAAAATATTATTTTAAAAAAGAAAAATGAAGTGTGGGTGCCGTTTTTTAATACAATATCAATAATTTACTTGTTAAGATGACACAATTAGACAGGATTAAAAGAAATATTAGTCTCCAAGGATAATTTATATTGATGCCTTTCTCTCTGTTCTTAAAATATGAAATTATTTACACATCCCACTATATTATTTTGCAAATTGTGGTAGTTTCACAATTTGGAAATATATATATATATATATATATATATATATATATATATATATATCTCACAGATGTGTGTAATTAATTAGTGTCAGTTTACCTCCTAGACCTTAAGCTCCATGAAGGCAGGGACTATGTCTGATTTGTTTACCATTTTGTCCCCAGCGCCAGACATGTATTAGGTGCTCAAATATCTGTTGAATACATGAATAATCACTCAAAGAGGTGCAACGTAATGATGATGGTATATATTTGATTTTATCTTATAAGAATGCCTGCTTTAAATTTTTTTCTCTTAATTAAGAGACTCAGGTTATACATTTGGACTTTGTGATTTTAAGAAATCACTAACGCTTATCTACAAAAAAATATGACTGAAAATGTTCTTTGGATTGTCAAATCAGATGTGCAATGGTTTGCCAGTTCATGGGATTGAAACTTTCAAATAATTGGTGACTGGTCCCAATAAATCAGAGTAAGGGCAAAATCCACTGAATATAATTGTTTAAAGAGGCCACTTGTAATTGAAACACTTTTCAATTTTGCCTAGGGATGAAGTAGTCTTATTTCATGGTGGTGTTACCAGAGCAAGTAGTTCTAGGGTATTTGCACGGTTGCTATGCTGCGTTTCCATCTGTAAAGATAACCAGCTGAAACGGCAGAGCTAAGGGACTGAAGTCCAAAGCTGGTGGAGACATCAGTGATTGAGAGTGTGGGCAGCGCCAGGCACTGCCAGACAGATGTGCTGGGAATCCACCCCCAAACTTCCTGGAATCACCTTGCGTTCGCTCCTTCAGCAGAAATCTGGTGCCGGGGAACTTCTTTCACAGTGCTAAAAAAGAGCTAAAAGATAACCTTTTCTTCCAGGAATAAGGATGCCTCTGGTAGTGCACGAGTCAGTGAGGGTGGAAGAAGCTGTTTCATAGCCTTGCAGACAAGACCAGCATTGTCAAAAGTTTGCTGTTTCCGCTGCCATTCCCTGATTCCCCTCTGCCCTCAAAAGATTTGTAAAGTGGTCAGGGCCATGATGTTGCCCAGTTTCGCTACCAACCTTCTTTTCTCTTGATCTTTTGTTTCAATGTCTGCTTTCTTTCCCCTACGTGCTCACTGAAGCCTGATTGTGGGGTCAGGCTATAATTAGTTTATATATGAAGTTTAATTCACTGTGGCTCTTCTGGCATTAGACTCAGATGGGCTTTGATGTCTGGCTGGAGCTTTGATCCCAGTCCCTCGAATGGTGGTCATCACCCCAACTCAAAGGATTGCCCTTTATTTTTTTCCCTCCTATTCGGAGACAGCTTTTCCCAATTACATCATTTGTGTTTGGCCATAAAAGCTGCAAGGCATCATTTTGTTGCTTTGCTCTATAGCAAAACGTGCAATTGATGCTCCTTACTTTGCTTGGCTGCAAAAGAATGTTCACTGCTGGATAAGGGCATTTGTACAGTGGTGCTCAGACTTTGTGAGGTTGCTGTTGGGAGTTGTTCTGCCCAAGGGCAAAGCGTCAGACTGTGTGATCTGAGGGACCCTTTCTGACTCTGCCCAGGAAATATCTTTAAGCATAAGCTACACGACTGTGATATATTCAGTCAAGACTCTTTTTCTTGCTGGCAACTTTATCTTACTCTCCAGATCTTCTGGGCAGCAGATCCACCCCGTCTTTAATGTCACACTTTCTGAGCGTCGATTAGCAGCTTGCCTGAGAAGACAGAGGCCTCCAGGGAAAGCAAAAGAAGTAAGGAGAGCTGAGCGATACTACAAAGAAGATGAACTGGCGTTAGAGGAGGAAGAAGCACCAGCACTTGCTTTAAAAAGAAAGGGAAAGAAAAATCAAATCGGGGGGTGGGGGTGGGGGTGGGGGCACACTTCTCTGGTGGCGCAGTGGTTAAGAATCCGCCTGCCAATGTAGGGGACACGGGTTCAATCCCTGGTCCAGGAAGATCCCACATGCCGCGGAGCAACTAAGCCCCTGGGCCACAACTACTGAGCCTGAGCTCTAGAGCCCGCAAGCCACAACTACTGAACCCGCGTGCCACAACTACTGAAGCCTGCACGCCTAGAGCCCGTGCTCCGCAACAAGAGAAGCCACCGCAATGAGAAGCCCGCGCGCTGCAACGAAGAGTAGCCCCCATTCGCCACAACTAGAGAAAGCCTGCGTGCAGCAATGGAGACCCAATGCAGCCAAAAATAAATTAAAAAATAAAAATTAAAAAAAAAATAGGGGGAAGTGAGATCCTGTCTCTGACAGGAGGGAGCAGTGAACAGTGGGTGATTATCTTAAACTGCGTCCCAAATACCTGCAACCAAAACAAAGAATCAAAGTGGAAAGAAAGCCAGAGGACTAAATTGGAGAGGAGAAAAATTGGCTGTTGGGTTAAGAAGAGAAGAGGGGCAACCCAACCAGGCACACTTAATCTGACGACATTGCGAGTTTTCCTGGAAAAACAATTACAGCATTGAGCTCCTTGCTTCTAACTTCACTTGACAGCCTGAGTTTGTTTTAATTGGCGCGTGAATGAGCAGCATTATTTATTAATGTGTAATGGACACTTTAGAAAGCATGACCTTTTTTCCTATTTGCGACCATTTTATTGGCAGAACCATTTGAATACATTACTTTTAATATTGAAACTTGCTGGGAACACTTTTTCATGGAGATGTACAAGCTGTTAGGGCAAATGGTTGGCTTTGGACTAATGAGCCAGCTCAAAGTGGCATTTGGTGGGTAGGGGGCCTGGGAGGTGGGGAGCTTTGGAGACACAGCGACTTGTCTGCTTTAACAAGATTTATTAGTAGTGTGTAAAAACATGTTTCAGCTTTTTTCCCCCCTCAACTATATAAATATAGTTGTCGATGTGTGACATAACACAGGCCACAATAATAGATTCCACCCAGCCAGAAGGAATCTAATTCAGCACTAGAAAGCAAGAAGCTTGCCTAGAAATGAGTAGAATGAGACAATGACAGAGGACATGGGTGAGTGGCATTTGGTAGACAGGATTAGTCATTATTCTTTAGTGCCTTACTAAAATTAGGGAGGAAAATTTCGTTCCTGTATTATCAAGTATGGTGTCTGGCACACAGGAGGCATAAAGCATAGGTGAACTGAATGGAATTAATTTTGTTTGTTGATGAGCACCTAAGCATAATTCCATTTTTAGATCTAATATACAATCTGGTTGATTATGAATCATAGTTGTAGTTATAGTTCCAGTTAGTCTGTGAGGGGCAGCAATGGGGAAGTCAATGGAGGGTGGCAAGAGAACTTTTGTTTTTGTTTTTTGGTACATGTCAACTTGACTCTATTTGTTGCAGAGATTAAATGGGTACTATTAAGTTAGTTGGAAAGTATGTTAATGAAAAAACAATTTACAACCAACCTGCAGTTTCTTGAATGCTTGCAAAGGCATTGTCCTGAGTACAGTAATACTAAGAGGATATTAAAACAACCACTGCCTTCAGGGAACTTTAATAATGTAATTGGAGAGAAGGGATACAGATAAACACCTACGTACATAGATGTAAGTGTACATACCCATATAAGTAACCATACAAATAGCATTTGGTAAGAATCAAATATCCATGCAGTTAACAGGAGTTCAGAGGAGAGAACTGAACTGATCTTGGAGGGAAGAAGGTTGGACTACGCAGAGGGGAGAAATGGAGAATTCTTAGCAGGGCTAAGCAGCTGGGTAAAGGTGTAAGAGTCTGAAATAATGATATAGGATGCACTCCTTCACACAGCACTTTGCCTGAACTTCAGCAAATTGCGACTTGCTGGATTCGATTTCTGAGGCTCTTGGATGTACTGCTGTTTAAAAGAGATATGGTACTTTTCCCTAGACAAGCCAGCTAGTGGCATTTCCAGACCCCTATCCCACTGAAATTCCCTGTGACCAGTGTCCCAAGCAGAGATGGCCATACCACAAATGCTACCGCAGGGGAAAAGTTTATTAGTCACTCTGGAGGAAAAAAAAAGATACAACTCATATAACCTTTACTATCTATGTGCCTGCCACGTTGTAAACACCCCTACTCCCATATATATTATATACTGTATATTATTATAATTCTTACAACAGGCTCCTGTTAGTAGCTCCATTTTACCTTTGAGGAAACTGAGGCACAGAGAGGTGAAGTTACTTGCCTGCACAGCTAGTCTTGGCTGGAAAGGGGATTCAGATTCAGGCAGTCTGGGTTCAGAGTCAGAGTTCTTGTGATCGCAGACTAAATAACAACAATAAAAAACTCAAACAAAAATCAAAGCGCGCAGGCGCGCAGACTCACTAAACCCGGTGCTTGCAAAAGAACTGATGCAATCGCTTGCTATAGAGCGACATCCTCCTGCCTAATTTTATTGATAAATGCCTTCCGTGAAAAGATTAAAACAACAGCAACAAAACTAAGAGTGAAACAGTTTTAGGACAACGTTGCACTGTGCCTTGTAGTGCCTGCCTTTACAACTTGGAGTCCAAAAAGCCAAACCCAAGAAATGGTCTTTGAATACATTCGCTGTACCTTGCTGGGTAAGGTGAAAGAAACCTAAATCAGCCTGAGTGGGTACGAACAGTGGACGGGTGGGGAAAGGGTTAACGTTGTGTGCTTCAACTCGGTCGAGTTTCAGAAAGTTCTCTGGGGAGCCCAACTGCCGCGTCCCTTCGCGGACCCTGCCTGCGAGGCCGACTGTAACAGGATGCTGGGGCTCGAGGTGCTCGCCCCTTGCTTTGTGCGAGGGAAAAGAACCAATAAGGAGCGAGGCAAAAACTGGGTGCTGTAAACCCGAAAAGGGGGCGAGGAGGCCCGCGGGAAGAGTGGGGGAGGAGAGAGGGAGGAGCGGGGAGGGCCCGGCGAGGAGGAGGCCGGCGCCGAGCGCGAGCAGCGCCCCTGACACTAGAGGGGGAAGCCGGGGGGGAGCGGGCCACGCAACCGAGGGGCCGGCGCGGGGAGGCGGGCGCCGGGCGGGGGTTCGCCGGGCCGCCGCGCGTGACGTAGCGCCGGGCAGGGCGTTATCAGCTGCGGGGCCGCGGCGAGGGACGCGTGGCGGCAGCGGACGGCGCCGCCCACTCCCGGACGGCCGCAAGCAGCGGCCGCGCGCGGGTTCCGAGCGCTCCGGGTCTCCGCCCCTGCCGTCGCGCCCCGGCCGCCGGGAGGCATGAGTCCGCGGCCGCAGCCCTAGCGCCCGCTCCTCCGCCCGGGCGGCCCGGCTGCGGGGACGGGTGCGCGCTGTAGGGTTGGGGGCCATGAAACCGAGTCCGGCCGGGACGGCGAGGGAGCTGGAGCCGCCGGCGCCGGTCCGGGGCGAGCAGCGCACGGCGGAGCCCGAGGGGCGCTGGCGGGAGAAGGGCGAGGCGGACACGGAGCGGCAGCGCACCCGCGAGCGGCAGGAGGCCACGCTGGCCGGGCTGGCGGAGCTGGAGTACCTGCGCCAGCGCCAGGAGCTGCTGGTCCGGGGCGCCCTGCGCAGCTCTGGGGGCGCGGGGCCAGCTGCAGCCCGCGCCGGGGAGCTGCCGGGGGAGGCGGCGCAGCGCAGCCGCCTGGAGGAGAAGTTCTTGGAGGAGAACATCTTGCTGCTGCGGAAGCAATTGGTAGGTCGTGCCCGGAGGTGGGGCACGGCTGTCCCTGCAGACGGGCCGGGGTCGGGCAGGTGGCCTGCGGTGGGCGCTGGGGTGCCTCTGACTGGGGAAATCCTTTGGCTTCCCGGGACCCCCGCCCGGTGGCCCCCTGACCCGGGTTCCCGAGGGCGCCCGCGGCGCGTGGGCTGCCGACGCCCACGCGATCCCGGCGTGTGCCCGCTTTGTGTCAGGTAAGGGGCTGGCAACCCCGCGCGGACGGCCGGGCGGGGGTGGCTGCTCTCCCCTCCTGCTCTGCCTTTGGAATTCTTCGAGTCTCCTGGTTGTTACCTTCAAACTCTCCAGTTAGACGAAAGCGTGCCCTCTCCCCGAAGGTTTGCAAAGCCTCATTTAAAATAGCATTTCTTTGGGGAGCTTCTTGGCTTCATGGTCTCCCGCCGAGAGGGGACAAAAGCCGAGGAGGGGGCTTGTGGCGCGGTTGACTGTCCAGTGCCGAATTTTACGATTACACGGAAGCGGCCGCGGGGAACCTGCCCCTCCCAAGGCTTTCCCCAGCCTGCCAGCTTTTGCCGGGGTTGCTGCTTAATTTAAGATAGAAGCCCTTTTGTATAAGGCGGCTAAAACCGATGCAAATGATGGAAATTTGGCTGGAGAAAGTGCCCCCTCCCCTCATATTTTATATGTACTGCTCGCTGTGACTTGAGGTGGAGGTGGGCGAAGAGAAAAACCTGCTCTCAGGGAGCACTTATCATTGGATTTGTGTCAGCGTCTCAGACATTCTCTGCCGTCTTCATTAATGGGGAAGAAAAAGAACTTCGGCGCTTAATGTATTGAAGAACAGCTTTTGACCCAGCCTCGGAGTAATGGCGGCAGCTTTGTTTCGGTGACCTCAAAAATGTAGTTTTGAAAACAGGAGAGAAAAAAAAAAATCCTTATCTGACCATGTGATACTATCTGAAACTAGACGCATGCTAGATAATGTCCCTCCTACGATTACCAACAGTGATGCTGTGTGGTTATTTGTCAAGTGTTTTCTTGTATTATCTCTTTTCAGATAATTTGTCTCTTTTTTTGAGCATCAAAGTGCTTCGACTTGTTTGGTTCATTTTTTCTGAACTCATTCTAACAAACAAGCATGTTATGTCTCCAAGCTTTTTAAGTCAAAGAACAGACAGGAGGGGTAGATTCATATGCATCTGTTTTGTAAGGAGGTACAATATGTATATGGTGTTTGTGCAATACCTCTGTTTTGGCATTTTGCTGTGTTTTTTGGTAGCAGACACTGATTTGAGCCAATTCTTGCTGGTTATGCCTGTCATTGACATTGTGTGCATTGTCTTATACAATAGCACCTTCTTGTCTTCATGAATCTCACAACTGTGAGTGGCGCATTCCTGTTGACCCCTGGAGGGGAGCAAGGCAGCATGTCAGGAGAATTCCCGTCCACTCAGTGTTTGTGGTACTGTTTTCATTTGTAGACTTGGCATTTGTGATTTGAACCAGATGCCTTTTGAGTTTTGTTTTTTTGCTTCCCCAGCAATAGGAAGCACTAGGTGGCGGTGTGAGTTAGCACTACGGTCTGTCACCTTTGGAAACCCGAGCTGAGTTCAAATCTTGATGGACCTTCCCTTGAGGGTTTTGGATTCTGCCAGCTCACATTATACTTGGCACTGGCTATTGGTATTAGTTTCTCACTTTCAAAGGCCCTAAGACTGATTAAACCCCACAAAGCAACTAATAGAAAACAAAACTCTGCAGGACATTTGGCCAGAAAATCTCACCTAAGTAAGATTATAGTGTATTGTAGGAAATCTGTTATACTCTGACAAATTAAAGAGTCTACAGTGAAGTACTGTTCTGTAAAAAACTGGCTGTACACAGAGGTTTTTTGAAAAATCTCAGTGGGTTTTTCTCATACTACCTATAAAAAGTAAGTTTATATATATATATATATATATATATATATATATTAGTTGAAACTAAAAGCAAGTCTTGTTTTTATGAAGAAACTATATCACCACAAAATGTGAGAAGGTGGAATTCAACGTAGGACATATTCTTGAAGTTTTTCTTTATTTCAGGTCATCCAGTAAAAATTTTGGTTTTGGAAGACTTAGGGAACTCTTCAGATGGTAATTTGAATACTTAGAGCCAGACTTTCTGGTTCTTTGTCACCAAAATGTGTTTGTTTTTCCTTTCTCCCTTTCTTCCTAATCAGAATTGTTTGAGGAGAAGAGATGCTGGTTTGTTGAACCAGTTGCAGGAACTCGACAAGCAGATAAGTGACCTGAGACTGGATGTGGAAAAGACATCTGAGGAACACCTGGAGACAGACAGCCGCCCCAGCTCAGGTGAGTGTGGCAGCACAAGGAGGAATTCTGCGGTCATGAGTTCTGCCTTGGCCCCCTGTACTTAGCGTTCCCAGACCTGCAAATGGCAGTGGAGTTCGTTTCCAGTGCGGAGGGGATAAAACAAAACAAAACAAGAGAAGTCTGCCATTCAGTTGCATAAGAGGGAAACAATCAGAAAACAGAATTTTTTTAAAATTTGTTTTGTTGAAGTATAGTTGATTTACAATGTTGTGTTAATTTCTACTGTACAGCAAAGTGATTCAGTTATATGTATATATACATTCTTTTTCATATTCTTTTCCATTATGGTTTATCACAGGATATTGAATATAGTTCCCTGTGCTATACAGTAGGACCTTATTGTTTATCCATTCTCTATATAATAGTTAGCATTTGCTAATCCCAAATTCCCAATCCATCCCTCCCCCACTCCCCTCCCCCTTGGCAACCACAAGTCTGTTCTCTATGTCTGTGAGGCTGTTTCTGTTTCGTAGATAAGTTCGTTAGACAACAAAATTTTTAATAATGAGATTGATCTGACTGAAGTCTCCTGAGTTTAAAAATAAAAGCTTCTATTCAGATTTCTGGAAGAGTGCTCCTCCTTTGAAACTTGAGAAAGTCAGAACTGGGCTAGAAAATTAGTCACACTTCAACTTCCTGAGACCACTTCAAAAGTGTGTTCTTTTTTTCTTTTAAACCATTTGGCTACTTAAATAGATTCGTTTTTCTCTTCAAGTTATTCTTTCTGAAATGTTCATGAAAAAGTTGAAGTTTGACAGATCTAAGTCTCTTTCCTTGCACATCTTTAAAGGTGGGGTCTTGGAGTAAGGTCAGTTTGAGAGTGAGGGTGCTCTCAGCTTTGAAACATACCCATAGTTATGGGCTTTTTGCCTTTTTCCAAAGATTGCTGGAAATGAAACCATAAAGTCAGGACACTAAATCTCGTGAACCAAAATTGGTGCCCCCCCCCCCTCATATTCTCCCTTTCCTACCTTTTCTACATGATTACCCCTTTTCCTTTTAGGCACAAATGTGTGTTATTGCTTGATATGATCTTAATCCCAAATGGTGTTTTTTATTTGTAGGGTTTTATGAACTGAGTGATGGGGCTTCGGGATCCCTTTCCAATTCCTCGAACTCCGTCTTTAGTGAGTGTTTATCCACTTGTCATTCCAGCACCTGTTTTTGCAGCCCCTTGGAGGCAACCTTGACTATCTCAGATGGTTGCCCCAAATCTGCAGGTAAGACTCTTTACAATTGATAGACATTTTTAATTGGAAGGGGTCAAAGGTCTTTAAAGGTTGTCTAGCTTCTACTGATGAAAAACAAAGGCTCAGAGAATTTCATCAGCTTTCTGCATTTAGTGCCATAGTTGCATCTAGAATCAAGATCACCACTATTCCAGTCCTCTTTGGGTATCACCTGGCTTTATATTCTGATGATAGCAAGATGACTTAGTTTTAGAAATCCTGTCCCAATATTACAGTTCTTGAGCTCTGTTTTTGAGCTTTTGCTGTTCAGTTGTTTGCATTTTCTTTTCAAAATTACTTTGGATCTGTTTTCTTGTTCTGTTAATCATTTAAAGCTAAAGCTTACATTAAATGTGTATATATATATATATAAAATAAGATAAATATATCTGTCAGCCTGGCTAAGAGCTGCTTGGCACTTCTGGTAGCAGTGGCCCCTCCATGTTCTCCAGAATGCCTTGCATGATGGCAGCTCTCTTCTTTTAGCAGGTGGATAGGGTGAGATCCCCTAGACCATGTTGCCCATTTTGGGCTATTCTTGCAGTGACCTCTAGAGAGAATCATGCCATTGTTGATACAGGAAGAGTTTCTGCATTTCCACCATGTGGCACACTGCTGTGTGCTCTGCATACGTTTATCTGCTTTGAATCCTCCCGACAGTTCTTCAGGGTGCAAGTGTTGTTAGCTCCATTTTATGTATCAGAAAAATGAGGCCTGCTGAGGTTAGCTTAGGTGAGTTGCTTAAGGTTATATAGAGAGTAAGTGACAGAGGCAGGGTTCAAGCTCAGGACTATCTGCCAGGTCCATGTTTTTCCACCACACCAAGGGAATCCAGAAATTGTTCTGTTCAACCTTCTTAACGAACAGAGGAGGAATTTGGTTTCATATGCCTTTGTCAGAGGCATCTCATTTGCTGAATGGCAGAGTTGTTGCTGAAACTCGGGACACCTTCCTTAGTTCTGCTTTAGTACGATTCCTCAGAAGATCAGAGAAAATATGGAAGTTAGAGGAGCTGTGGGTCCTGGCACAAGTCACTGCACCCTTGGTTTGTATGTGTTGTCCACTTGGGTAGAAGGTTGGATTTCTGTGGTCCAGGCAATGCAAACATAACACTAAACAACTGAGGCTGCTAATTGGCTGATGTCTTCGTACAGTGTGTGTTGTTAGCAGCAAACGATTGGTGAAGCACAAATCTGTGTTATCTAGAGTATCTGGGCCTCAAGTTCATTGGTAATTGTTCCCTTTCACTCTGCAGATCTGGTTTCAGAGGGAAATTTTATAAACCTATTAAAGGTACTTTGGTATAGGTTTTCCTTAAAGACAGACTCCTGCTATCCCAAATGCCACATCTTCACATAATTGAGACAGTTGGGCTGGCCCTTGCCAGCTGGGATGCCTGTCTGTTTCCTTAACTTTATGGAGGAAAAAGAGATGAAAGATGTCGTTTAGGTTAATGTGGCTTAAAGTAAGACAAGGATAGGCCTTGGGGTAGTGAGGAGGGATGGGCAAGGATATTAGCTAGAGAGGTTTCCCCTTCTTACAACAAGTTATTTATTGGCAGTGGAGGTGGGATTGGGGACATGGCACTTTTATTTTACAATAATCTTTTGTTTACAAATGGATCATATTATTTCTGAGTCTAGACTGTATTCCCCCCTTCCCCGCCCCCCTCCCCCAACTGCTAATTATCATTGGAATTCGTGGAGCTTTCCCTTAAATTAACAACGTAGAACCTAGCATGTAGTGCGTTTTCAATATTTGAGTGAATAAATATAATTATAATGGACAACAAATTAAATAGTGACAAAAACTTTGATTTTCTCTAACTAAAGGTCATTCAGGGGATTTGATATTTATAATGTATGCCAAGACGAGAGCAAAATCATTTAATTAAGCAAGAAAGCTTGATGTCATTGTATTTTGGCAGCTACATTTTTGAGATGTGGGAAATTTATTCATTAATACTACTACTCAGTCTTTTAAAACATCATCAAGAATTCCCTCCTGAAATATTGTACTTTATTTTTTAGTGTCACTATTGAAAACATAGGGTGATTATTATTTAAATTTAATTAGTCTCTATTGAAATTTGGTTACCCTGACCTTTCAATTGACAGTTATACTAGAACACATGTCATTAAGAATTAGGTCTAAAAAAAAAAATTAAAAATGAGGAGGAAGCCCATAGAGAGTATAGTTTATCTGAAGTATTTTAAAGGGAAACCAGGAATAGAACACAGAAGGGAGAGTGGCCTAGAGAAAGAACAACTCAAAAAACATTTATTTTTCCAGTTATAATGCAGTACATATTTACTGAAAATTTAGAAAATAGAAAATAAAGAAGAAAGTAAACATTACTTGCTTTCCCACCACATTGAGATGCTAGTGCTCTATTGGCATCTTGGTGTGCTTCATTTCAGGCTTTTTTCTTTGAATATATCCAGTCTTAATAAAACTATAATTAATAGTCTGTTATTATGATTTTCACTCCACTTTAAGGTGTTTTCCCCATATTATTCAATAGTTTGAAAGAATTTTTTTTTTTTTTTGGCGGTACGCGGGCCTCTCACTGTTGTGGCCTCTCCCGTTGCGGAGCACAGGCTCCGGACGCGCAGGCTCAGCGGCCATGGCTCACGGACCCAGCCGCTCCACGGCACGTGGGATCTTCCCGGACCGGGGCACGAACCCGCGTCCCCTGCATCGGCAGGCGGACTCTCAACCACTGCGCCACCAGGGAAGCCCTGAAAGCATTTTTAATGACTGTATTTTTCCTTCAGAGTTATAGCTTGTTAAAAATTCCTTTGTTAATTATTTTTTCCGTCACCCAGTAGTGTGAACTGTATGTGAAATAGTAGAATAGCTTGTGGAGTATTTGTTGATTCTTCGGCATTCTCCCTCTACCCATGAATTTGTCTTCGTAGAAACTGGCCAGAGGCGAGATGGTGCTGACCAATTCATTTCTTCAGAGTGTACCTTTAAAATGTTTTTCAGATCTCATAGGATGGTTGGAATATAAAGAAGGCCACTGTGGCAGTTGGCCGTTCCCCCTCCACATCACAGTCTAATTCCCTTGGTGTCATTGCAGATGTGAATCCCAAGTACCAGTGTGATCTGGTGTCTAAAAACGGGAATGATGTGTATCGCTACCCCAGTCCGCTTCATGCTGTGGCCGTGCAGAGCCCAATGTTCCTCCTTTGCCTGACCGGCAATCCCCTGAGGGAAGACGAGAGGCTCGGTAGCCATGCCAACGACATTTGTGTCGGATCTGAGCTGGATGCCGTCAAGACGGACACTTCCTTACCCTCTCCAAGCAGTTTGTGGTCTGCTCCCCATCCTTCATCGAGTAAGAAAATGGATGGTTACATTCTGAGCCTGGTCCAGAAAAAAACGCACCCTGTAAGGACCAACAAGCCGAGAACCAGTGTGAACGCTGACCCCACCAAGGGGCTTCTGAGGAATGGGAGCGTTTGTGTCAGAGTGACTGCGGCCGTCTCACAGGGCAACGGTGGGAACCTTAAGAATTCTAAACAGCTGCCTTTGCCCTCTGGCGGGGTCCCCTCTTTGGACAATGGGACGTTGTCCCCACTGAAACAGTGGTCAAAAGAATCAAAGCCAGAACCACTGGAAAGCAAGAGGTTGCCCGCGCCTGAGGGCATCTCCCCAGGCACTGCCACTGAACTTCCAGGTAAGCATCTGCCCAAAAATGCCAAGCCAGCCTCCCAGGAACTTGCTAGGTGTCCCCCTGCTGGGGTAGGGGAGTCTCCTAAGGAAAGCGGGCAGATCCCAGCTGCCTCCCCAAAAGAGAGCCCTGGGAAGGTCCCCGCCTCGCTGCAAGAGAACAAGGTGGTCCAGCCACTGAAAAAGGTGCCACAGAAAAACAGCCCGCCGGCTCTCCCTACGGCGGCTCTCCCTACGGCGGCGCCCCCTCCCGCCGCTTCCGCTCTGGTGTCTCCCGCTTTCCCAGTGGAAGAGCGGCCTGCCCTGGATTTCAGAAGCGAGGGCTCTTCTTCTCAGAGCCTGGAGGAAGGGCCTCTGGGGAAGGCGCCGCCGGTCCTGGCGCAGCCGCCCAGCGTCAGGCCACCCCGGGGTACACGGCCCGTGGCCACCCCGAGGGGCTCTGCCCTGAAGCCCCGGGCCCCGGCCGTCCACGGGCCGGAGAGCGCGCTGCCCGCCGTGAGGGAGAAAGGCCGGGCGGCCGGCAAGAAGTGTCGGTTCCCCGATGATGCGGATACAAATAAGAAACTCCGGAGAGCCCCGGCCAAGGGGCGGCGGGGCGGGGGCGGCCAGTCCGACGTGGGACCACCCAGCCGGCCGCTGGGGGCGGGCCACCGGGCGGGGAGCCGCGGGCACGGCCACGGCCATGGCCGGGAGGCGGTGGTGGCCAAGCCCAAGCACAAGCGCACCGACTCGCGGCGGTGGAGGTCGGCCGCCGAGGTGTCCTACGAGGAGGCGCTGCGGCGCGCGCGGCGGGGCCGCCGGGAGCCCACGGGGCTGTTCGCGGCCAGGCCGCTGCCCTACGCCAGCCCCTACGCCTACGCGGCCAGCGACTCCGAGTACTCGGCCGAGTGCGAGTCCCTGTTCCACTCCACCGTGCTGGACACCAGCGAGGACGAGCGCAGCAACTACACCACGAACTGCTTCGGCGACAGCGAGTCCAGTGTGAGCGAGGGCGAGTTCGTGGGCGACAGCACCAGCACTAGCGATTCCGAGGAGAGCGGAGGCTTGATTTGGTCCCAGTTTGTCCAGACCCTCCCTCTGCAGCCGGTCCCGGCCCCGGACCTTCACCACAACCCCACCAAAACCTTCGTCAAAATTAAGGCTTCACACAACCTCAAGAAGAAAATCCTGCGCTTTCGGTCTGGCTCTTTGAAACTGATGACAACCGTTTGAGTAACGTCCTTGGTGTAGAAAGTGGGGTTTTTCTAGTTCCCGAAAAAACGGCGGCGTTTTACTGTTTTGTGCGTAATAATCCCATGGAATGCTTTCCTTTGGTTTAGATAAGACCGAGGTGAATTATGTCTCATCTTCGTCAAGTATGGACACTAGTGCCTAGTGCCTTTAGTGGAAGGTAAAGAATGTCTTTGCTGGTTAGAAGTGAATATTGAGTTTCTAATGGTGGTGATAGTGACTTTTGTGGTATCAGATGGTTTTTATTTGACATTTTGTGAGCATCTGTGAAGGCACAGGTTTTGATGGTCAAGTGTTAATGGGATGAGACCTTTTGATCTGGAGGTCAGGTGGATGGAATTTAGGACATATATTTGCTGCTTTGGTTCTTTAGGGCAGCGTCTCCATGAGGGTTTTCCTGTTGGGGGTATCACATACAATTGTGTGAGGTAGATACAAGGGGCAGTCATGGTTTTCTGTAGTTTTTTATATACTCTTCTTTTCTCGGATGTATCCCCATTCTGTATTCTCCTCAGAACTCTTTGGTTTACTGGACCCAGAACTTGAAGACCAGACCCTACATCCAGAGAGGTGACCTGGATAGGGAGGCTGGTAATACCTTAAAAGGATTCACTAAAACCTTTGCCACACTTGGTGCCTAGGCCCTGGTTACAGTAACCCCTTCTAGGGCCATTTACCCGACATTGATGCCTTTCTCCTCCTCCCTAATTTGCAGCAGATCCAACCATTCCTCCCTTGGAGACTTGCCTTTGGGATAACATTTTGGTCATCGGGTACAAAGAAATTCACTCCTAGTGAAATAACCCTTGGGTACGACTCCAAGCTCAGAACTGCTCGCGGGGCACTGTGCCACCTAAGCATTAGCCCAAACGTATTAGTGCAATCCAGTCCAGATTGGACCCCTGACCCTGTTTGGAAGGGCTTTTAAAAAATAAATTTTTTTTTGGTAAACAGTATTGTGTAAAATTCCTTTTTTTATACCAGTATATGCATGTTTTGTGCATGAGTAGTATTTGTTTTGATATTCCTGTTGATGTTAAATGACTGTATGATATAAACAGTATGTGTTTTTATATATCTTTGTGTAAATTTAATATAACGCATTATATGCTGTAATAAACGATTTGTTTTACTGCTGTTAAGTTTGTTATTTGGGTATAAAACCAGATGTTTACACTTATAAATCTTGTGCTGATTATTGTGGGATTTATATTAGGCCTATTCTAGCATTAGAATATTATTTGCAATAATAATTAAGGCAGATTTTAGGAGTATTGGAATGGATGGTGAATAAACAAATGAGGAAAAGCAAGCTACTTCTTTAGAATGGTTAAGGTGCTTCTTTAAATTTTAAGGTACATTTGATCTCGTCTAAGGAAAATATTTCTGAGAAGACTTCCCCTCTCTCCCTCAACTTCTGAGTATGAAAAATTTTCAACATGGAAAAGTTGAAAGGATAGTACAATAAACAACTGTACAGCCACCACCTAGATTCAACAATTGTTAACATTTTGCCATGCTTGCTTTAACACTCTTTATGTATTGATATATATTAGATAAAACCATATTGCTGGTTTTGTGGGTCAAAGATTTTGGCAATCCTCCCTCTCCCCACCACGCTACTACATTATTTTAAAGTAAATTTCAGGCATCATGATATTTCATCTCTAAAAATTTAAGTATGTATTTCCGAAGAACAAGGAGATTCTCCTATATAATCACAACACCATGATCACACCTAAGGAAAATTGACAATAATTCTTATTATCATCAAAAATTTAATCTCTATTCAAATTTCCCAATTTGTTTCAAGAAGTTTTTAGTAGCAGCTTCCCTGCTCCTCCCAACCAGGATTCAGTCAATGTTATACGTTGCATTTGGTTCTAGATCCCTAGTCTTTTAAGTCTGGAATAGCCTCTCCATATTTTTTTCAAATGACATTGGGTTTTTCAAGTCAGAGCAGTTGTCTTGTAGAAGGGCCCACATTCTGAATTTGGTTGTTTCTTTATGTTGTCTTCTAACATCTTCTAGTCCCTCTATTTCCTGTAAACTGTGAAGGCTTGATTGGATTCAGGTTAAACATTCTTGGCAAGAAGATTTCACTAGTGATCTTGTGTATTTTATTGCTTCACGTCAAGAAACAGAATATCAGGTTGCCCTACTATTACTGAATTTAAGAGTGATCCCTTTAAGAGTCAAGTCGGTGAGCAGAATTTTCTCCACTATAAAGGTTTTGTTTTTCCTCTTTGCAGATGGTTTAGTGTTGGTGGGTGACTCTTTGGTAGTGTGTGTGGATATCCTGTTCTTCATAACCTTCCACTTAATGACTTTAGTTTACTTTGCTGATCCTTGCCTGAATCAGTTATTGCCTTGGGGATGCAAAATGGTTTTCTAAGTATCTTTTCTTCTTTTACTAGCTGACATTCTACAAAAAAAGAACTTTCCTTGTTTTTTTTCCCTTTCTCTTTTTAAAATATGATGATGGATTCGTGGATTTTTATTCATTTGATTCTTTACAATCACTTACGGTTATTGTTCTTTTTGATGCTCAACATGTCCCAAATTTGGCCAGTGGGAGGATACATTTCATTAAAAGGAGACTCTGGAATCAGCTCAGTCTCATAATTCATATATTTATTATGAAATGTACTGCATTAAAATGATTTTTTCACATGCTAAACTGCAATGCAACAAAAAATCCCTTATCTATCCATTTTTTTATTCTGTCTTGGAAATGATCTCTTTTCCTATATTTTATATCCCTCTTATCTCTAAGAAGGCTTTTAACTTTGAAACTATAGCAAATTATTTCTTCTATAAAACTGTATCTTTATCTTATAAGACTTCTTTTTCAACAAGACATCTTTTTTTTAACAAGACATCTCAGACAATTTTTGAAAATGTAGAGTTGCTAGTCTTTGCATATTCATATGTTTTTATATGCAATCATTCTTCTTTGACTAGAATTTCTTTGGTTACCTGATTAAATCTAAGCCAAGCACAAACAAGGGGATGATCTCTCCATGTTTTCTAATGGTGTGATCCAATCTCTTTGGAGGCAAGTTATAAAGTTTATTGTGTAAGGCAACTGGGACCTGCAGTCAGTTCTTGAATCATGTCCAAGTTGTTCTCAATAAGCATTATTCTCAGAAGGGGACGCTTCCTGAAAAACAGCTTCTGAATAATTACATGTTAGGTGACAGAATGCCAAAGGAAGAGAAGCATGAAAAACAGGATTTTTCAAAGAACTTTGGGTTTGTCCACCTCTGTCTATTGCTTGACTTCCCTGTAGCTAGCAGTTGTACCGCACTTGGAAAATTGGGTTTTGTCCATTATTTTCAATGACAGAATACCTGCTATTGTTGTTTCAAACGAAATGGCTCTTTAAAATATTTTCCTTTATTTAAATAAATTACAAATACTCATTGTCAGAAAAGAAAAAGATATCAGATATATACGCAGGTGTTTACACTCTTCTCTGTCAATCCTCCTCAAATCCTACTCTTCAGTAACGTTGGTGTATATATTTCCATACTCTGTTATATGCACAAATATATAACCTTTATATTTTTTCTTCAAAACCAAGTCTCAGTTTATACGTATCATTCTGTAACTTGCTTCCTTCATTTCGTGAATATAATTCTCTCTTTGTAATGGGGTTCCAAGTATGTCCTTGGAAAATAGGCACCAGAGGAAAAAGGCATCAGATTTTATGGGGCTACTTTTTTGCTCTGCTTAGAAAAATTCTAATATTTAGCAACAAAAGTGTTACCTGAGTGCTATACTTTTGCACACATATTGCCTTTCTAGTTTTCTCATGTATTTTGTTATTTTGTATTGTGAGGTCACTTCAGTGGGGTATTATCGCGGGAATCCTGTGAGGCTTGATTAAGGCTTTTGCCATACCGAGGAGCTTTGTCTTTTTTTCTGTCAGGTGCCTCAGGGACATTTCCAGGCTGGACCACTTTTAAGTTCATTTCTCTGCTTTGAGGTTACCTGACTACAGAGGTAGTATAAATTCAAATCCTAAATCCACATGGAAGTTACATGTTCTCAGAGGAGACCTTTCCCAAGGTGGAAGAGCTTCCTTATTTTCATCCTGGGCCAAGAAGTGAATTTCTTTTTTTTGGACCAGCCCTTCACTGAGGGTGTAGTGCTTCTGTGCCTGTAGGAATATGGGGAAGTCTCAGTCCCAAATCCCACCCTCGGAGAGCCAAGTCCTTGTCCTTGTGTGCCTTGCTTTAGGGACCAGAAACTTCTCCTTCTACTCTCCAAAAAGGTAGAACAAACTTGGGTTCATTTCTAGTGAAGTCAAATACACTTAACGAGGATGTTTGTTAATAGTTTACCCATCATTTCCAAGTGTTTTACAGTGAAACGATTAGGTTGTCTATCTATCAAAAGGCTGGAAACAGAAACCATAGCGCTACCCATTGCCTTTGCCAATAAGTTGGATTCTCCTTTCCCCCTCTTACTTTTGGTACAATATTATTGAGGTACAACTGAAGTATGATAAAATGCACATACTTGAACTTCACAGTTGGATCAGTTTTGATATATACCCGTGTAATCACCACAATCAATAATAACGAACATTTCCATCATTCTCAAAACTTTCCTTGAGATCTTTGTACTCCATCTCTGGCTCCACCCCTTTCCCCAGAAAATCACTGATCTGCTTTGTCACTATAGATTACTATGTATTTTATAGAATTCTATATAAATGGAATTAAACAGTGTGTACTCTTTTTTGCCTGAATTTTTCATTCTGCATAATGATTTTTAGGTTTGTCTATGTTGCTTCATGTCTCAATAGTTCATTCCTTTTTTATTGCTGAGTTGTATTCTTCTGTACAGATAAATAATGATTTGTTTATCCCATTTACTTGTTGATGGACATTTGGGTTATTTCCAGTTTGGGGCTATTACAAATAAAACAGTGAAGAACATTCATGCACAGGTCTTTGTGTGGACAGATGTCTTTGTTTCCCTTGGGTAAATGGAATGCGTTGGTCTTATGGTAGGCGTATGTTTAACTGCAAAGATATATTCCAAACGGGTTGTACTATTTTACATTTTTACAAGTAACATATGAGAGTTTTGGTTGCTCCATATCCTATCATTTGGCATGCTCCGTCTTTTTAGTTTTAGCCAATTTAATGGATGTATAATGGTATCCTGTTGTGGTTTTAATTTGAATTTCCTTGATGACTAATGATGTTGAACATCTTTTCATGTGCTTATTGGCCATCTGTCCATCTTCTTTGGTGAAGTATCCGTTCACATAGTTTGTGCATGGGTTGTTGGGCTTCTTCTTATTACGTTGTAAGAGTTTTTTGTTTTTTTTTTAATTTCACGTAAAAGTCCTCCGGTATATATTGTGAGTATTTTCTCCTAGTCTGTAGCTTGCCTTTTCACTTTCTTAATGGTGCCTTATGAAGAACAAGCATTTTTCATTTTGATCAAGTCCAGTTTTCTATTTTTTCATTTACGGTTTGTGATTTTGGTGTCCCATCTTAGAAACCTTTGCCTAATCCAAGGTTGCAGAGATCTTCTCCTATGCTTTCTTCTAGAAGTATTATGGCTTTAGGTTTACATGTAGGTCAATGACTTATTTTGAGGTAATTTTGGGGTATGATGAGAAGTAAGGACAGATGTTCAATTTTTCCAAACAGATATTCAGTTGGTCTAGCACTATTCACTGAAATGACTTTCACTTCTGAATTGGCACCTTTGTAAAAAAAAAAGAAAAAAATTGAAATATATATATATTTCTGGATTCTATTCCTCTTTTTTAATAAGTTTATTTATTTATTGGCTGTATTGGGTCTTCGTTACTGTGCACAGGCTTTCTCTAGTTGTGGCGAGTGGGAGCTACTCTTCGTTGCGGTGCGCGAGCTTCTCATTGCGGTGGCTTCTCTTGTTGCGGAGCATGGGCTCTAGGTGTATGGGCTTCAGTAGTTGTGGCTCGCGGGCTTCAGTAGTTGTGGCAGTCAGGCTCAGTAGTTGTGGCTCACAGGCTGTAGAGCGCAGGCTCAATAGTTGTGCACGGGCTTAGTTGCTCTGCAGCATGTGGGATCTTCCCGGACCAGGGCTTGAACCCATGTTCCCTGCATTGGCAGGCAGATTCTTAACCACTGCGCCACCAGGGAAGCCCCAGCACTGCACCACCAGGGAAGCCCCTCTGGATTCTATTCTTTTTCATTTATCTATATGCCTAGTTTTTCACCAATACCAACTGCCTTGATTTTTGTAGCTTTACAGTAATTATTGAAATCAGGCAGGGCAAGTCCTCCAACTTTGCTTTCTCATTCTCCTTCTTCTTAACTCCTTTGATTATTCTTGATCCTCTGCATTATTATGTAAATTTTAGAATCAGCTTATCAATTTCTACAAAACAACAAAACAAAACAAAACCCTGCTGAAGATTTTATTTGTATCACATGGAGTATAGTTCACTATAGAGATACTGCCATCTTAAAAATAATGAGTCTTTCAATCCATGAGTATGCCATATCTTTCCATTTATTTAGGTATTCTTTAATTTTCTTCAGCAGTGTTTTATAGTTTTTAGTGTAAAGGTCTTGGTCATTTTTTGTTAGATTTATTCTATGTATTTTTTGATTTTTGGTGATACTCTAAGTAGAACTTTTGAAAATCTTACTTTCTAGTTGTCTGCTAGTGGTATATAAGAATACAGTTGATATTGTATATTAACATTAAACTCTGCTAAATTCATTTATTAGTTTTAGTAATTGTTTTGTAGAATTCCAATCGTAGAGTTTTTGATATTGTCCTAAAGATCTGGAAACCATTTTTCCAATATTTTCTCTCTTTTGTTCAGTTTAGATAATTTCTATTGCTCTATCTTCATTTTCCTTTGCTATCTATGTTCTACTATTGAGCCCATCTAGTGAGTTTTTAAAAATTTTTCAGATATTATATTTTTCAGTCTTAAAGTTTCCAACTGGATTTTTTTTGTTTGCTTATTTTTGTTTTGGGGTGTGTGTGTGTGTGTATAGTTTCTGTTTCTCTACTGAGAATTTCTATCTGTTCATTCACTTCAAATGTGTTTTCCTCATGAAGCATAGTTACAGTAGCTGCTTTAAGTCTTTGTTTGATAGTTTCAACATGTAGGTCATCTTGAGGTTGGCATCTGTTGATTGTTTTTCCCTTGAGAACGGGTCACATTTTCCTGTTTCTTTGGTTGTCAGGTAATTTCAGATTGTATCCTGAACATATCAATGTAATACTGCATATGTTCTGAGTCCTTTCATAATCCTCAGGAGAATGTTGATGTTTTTGCTTTAGCAGGCTATCAACCCGGTTAGGCTCTGACCCTAAGTTCTTCTCACCTTTGTGGGCAGTGGTTTAACTCTGAGTTCAATCATATAAGCCTTTGTTGTACTGCTTTGGGTCTGTTCTGTACCTGCATAGTTCAGGGGTTAGTCTGACACTTAGGTAGGTGGTTCATATCTCATTTAAACTCTCAACGCCTTTGCTGTGTTGGTTTGAGTCTGTACCTTGCATGCTTGGCTCAGATGTTAGATTGAACCAAGGATTCATACACAGAATTAGGGGACCCCTTTCTCTAGTTTTTTCCCCTCTGGGATTTCTCCCACTCACTCCACCCCACAGAGTGATCATTTCCTTGTTCCTCTGGCTAGAAAGACATGTTTTCTATTGGAATTTTAGCTGCCTATGGCATGCACTGCTTTGAAACTGGGATCTGTTCTTAGGATAAAGCTGCATGAGAAAAGAAAAAAATGGGAAACACACCCATCTCCCCCAATCCATCTGCTTTTGTTTACTTTCACAGTCCTCAGGTAGTCTTTTCTCCGCATATTTTTGTCAGAGTTTTTAGCTGTAATTAGTAGGAGGAATAGGCTGCCATGGCAGATCCAGAATCCACTGACCCATTTATTTTTAATATGGATAGAATTCAAAGATGCAGCAGAGTCCTGAAGGAAAGCCAATCATGTGCTTCCCCAGAATTCCCCACCCGACTCTGAAAATCACAAGGCTTTCTGTGTTCTGGTTTTTAAATCTCATAAAACAGTAAGAGTCATTAAAAGCAAGGAAATCCTTTATCAATGTGCAAGAAGGGGTATTTAGCATTGGTACAGTCAATTTTATTTTAATTTTTTCTAGGTGTAGACCTTTAATCTGGAGGATAGAGGGGAGCTATATAATTATTTATTTCTTTGATTCTTTCTTTTGGGGCTAAGAACAAAGGATAACATTCTCTCTACATAGGTACACTGCTTGAAAGGTAGTATAAAAGTGCCTTTTATTTCCTTGAGAGTCATTTTGTTTAGTTTCAGACCTGTCACTTTTAATTATTTACCTGATCATCATATCTCTGACTATAATATAAATACAGTATATAATTACACTTTTGAAAATGGTTATTTACTCGTTGGCCCACAGTGGTTTTTTGGAGCTGCTACAACCTATCTGTGAAATATAAGGAGTAGCAGCATGAAGCCCAGAGCTGATTCAGAGAATTATTTTAATTTGAGGACCGTTGCCCAGATAAATAACAGCTGCTTTGGAATCATTACAGCTGAAGTGGTCAATGAATAATTTACCTTTATTTTTAACTATAACAGATGAATATTTCAAGGTTATCAAAATATAAAAAAATGTCTTAAATATCACTAGTTCATCTAGCTGTTATATTTTAAAGGGAATGCTATACACAGATACTAGGATGTAGAGGTGCAGCCTGGAGAATTTTGTTGGGAGAGTGTGACTAATGATGGGTAACATCAAAATGATCAGAGTATGAACCTGGTTTTGGTAAATAACCCTAAAATCTATTTATTTATCAAAAAATTATGCAAAATGTGTTAAAGCTCTGAACTGGCAAACTTGGGCAGGTAATCTTGCAAAAGCAACTTTTTCCCATGAGATTTTCTTTTTAAATTTATGTTCTTTACTTAAGAGGATGCTTCCCACACTTCTGGCTTTCTATGGGTCTGACATTTTATTCTGAATATTGTACATAGCCAGAACCAGGAAAGGCAGAGGTCTATTTTTAAAACAGAAGCGAGCTTTTTTTAAAATTGAAAATATTCTTTTATTATTACAAACACAGTGTATGTGTATTATAGAAAATTTTTTAAATACAAATAAGGGAACTTCCCTGGCAGTCCAGTCCACCCTGTGCTCCCAATGCAGGGGGCGAGGGATGGATCCTTGGTCTGGGAACTAAGATTCCACATGCCGTGCAGCATGGCCTAAAAAATAAAAAATACAAATAAGCAAAAAATAAGAATATAAAACACTATTTTTATTATCCAGAGATGATTCCTGCCAACCCATCATTGTATATCCTTTTGGATCCCCTTCTAATTATGTTTATATATATTTTTGTCCCTATAATGAGATTGTACCTTACTTGCCATTTTGCCACTTGATTTTTAAAGTCAAGGATCTCCACCTTTCCATGTACAGTAAATGCATTTTCATCTTATCTATTACCTAGTTCACATTCATATTTCCCCAACTGTTTAGAGGAACTTAAAAAAAATGTTTTAATTAAATTCAAAATCAACCTTTGATTACTAAGGATGTTATTTTAAATATTTGCCTGAATTGATTGGATTCAGAGAATTCGTGGGAGGTCTTTGGCAGGCCTGATAGTTGGTATTGATAATCATGTGGTCAATTGGCATATGTATTAATTGATTCTGATCATAGCTCTAGAATTTCCAAAACCAAAGATCAACTTGTGCTCTGGTGAAATGAGGAACTAAAATGACTCCCATTCCGTCAAGAAGTTCCTAATAAAAATGAGAAAATATATAATGGGAGAAGTATAATAGTACTTATATTTGTACCATTTCCCTTTCTTTTGTATTGCTTTATGTGATGCGTGTGTAAGGTTTACCTTGGGAGCAAGTGAGAACCTTTGGAAAGGACCCAGGTAATTGCTGACAATTACAGTGTATCCCATAAACAAGGTTTTTGAGTTTTGGCCCCTAAATGATATCCCATGTCAGGAAAGAGTTACAGTTATTCCCAAAGAGCCAAAAGTAGTCCAAGGAAGGAACATTCTTTCTCTGGAATCTCATCAGTTGATATTTAGAGGAAAGGATTTAGGAGGCTGAAAATATGGCTCGCTGCCTAAGACACACATATTTTATTCCTAAGAAACAAATTTCTGGAAGAGTAGCACTATAACATTTAGATAAATGTGCCCAATTTTCTTTTTGTCCTCATATCCAAGTTTTTAAACATAAAAGTTTAAAACCTGCACATTAAATAAAATTTAACAAATAGAGAAAAAAGGCAAATCATCATTACCTTCCTACTCAATTATTAGCATTTTGATATGGTTCCTCCAAATATTTTTCCTATGCATATGCCATAGCTGCTATCATATACGTGTATACATATGTATATACACATATACATATATACTTATATATAAGTACATACCATGAATATATATGTGTAAGTATATATATATAGTTTCATATACATATAGTAAGTACTGATATATTTTTAATATATGCATATGAATATATACATATACATGATGTATACTATACGTACATAAACGTATATACTTAGCAATAGTTGAGCATTTTTCTCTGATTACTACAGTCTTTCTAATCAGCATTTGGTAATGGTTACATAATATCTTATTCTGGTATTCAATAATTTATTTAGCCCTTCCACTCATGATGGAAGTATATTTTGTTCCTATTCAGGACCCAGCGTTTCCTGGCCCACCCACCAACTGCGCCTGAGATGCTCTGTGGAGGGTTCTTCCTCCCGTTCCCCTCCCGATCTCAGGGCATCGCTCCAAGATCCACATTCTAGAATGTTCCCTCAAGGAGCCTGATCTCAGGGGTCAAGACTCATTTTGGCTTTCTCGCTCTGCTCTACCCTGATGGACTTGATATTTTGAACTCTTCTTTCTTGTAAGTCTGCCTTGCCAGGAAGTTGGACTCAAGTTCTGCGTTCTTCTCTGCTTCTTCCCAGCCCCGTCTGCATCTTCCCAGCTAGTCCCGGGTTTATGGCTCTCGGCCTGGGCCAGAGTGCTCAGCCTCAGCTCACCACTGGATGCGAGTCAGGGTGGCAGGGGAAGGTCACTGAATCTCTGGTTTGGGCCTATTATAAATGACTCTGGGAGAGCATTTTTTTCCATAAAATTTCCCCTCATACTTAGGATTATTTTCTTAGGATGGAATCCCAGAAATGGATTTACTGAATTTAAAATTATGGCTATTTTTAAAGCTGTTAGTATTTATTGTCAACTGAATATAGCTAATATTTAATAACTGTTTCCGAGACATTATCTCACTTACTTCTCACACCGGTCTTATACATATCCCCATTATGGAGGCATAGAGGGGTATGTGTAACACCACAGTGCATTATTTTGAGCTATCATTGTGGCATCATCATTGTTTACTATAATTTAAAAGGCAACCATAGACTTTGTTAATGTGTTTACCTAATTTGGGGGGGTAGGTATGGCAACAGAAAAGGCTCGTTAAGGAATTTTATTTCTTTTAAAAAGCAGCTGTGATTTTTTTCTTGAGCATTATTTGTGCACATATCCTCAGACACGAACACAAAATCTATTTTAAACCAAAAGATAAACAGGAGGGCTCTTTGTTGGCTTGTTCACCAAATATTTCAGCACCTACTAGATGCCTTGCTGTGTGGAGGCTGAGCTAGAATGTAGGCTCCGTGAGGGGACGACAGGAGAGGGACTCTGCCTGCTCTGGTCACTGCTGTATTTCCAGAGCCAGGATGTTCAGTGCCTGACACACAGTAGGTGCTCAGGAAATGTTTACAGAATGAATGAAAATACAGTCACTGTTTTTATCAGTTAGGATTTGGTTCATCAGTGAGTGACAGAAACCCCAAAACAACAGTGGCTTAAACCAGATAGAAGTTTATTTCTTACATAAAATAAATCTAGAGAAAAGCAGTCCAGGCTGTTTAAGGAAGGTTCATAACATCAGGGCCCAGTTTACTTGGGTCTTATTGCTCTGTATTCCTTGGCATGTGAGCTTTACTTCAGGGTCCCAACTCACTGCTTGAGCGCCAGCCATCACATCAACATTTCCAAGAAAAAGGAGAAAAGAAGAGCACGTTCCCTCTCTTTAAAGGCCCTTCCTGTAAATTTCACACAGCCCTTTTACTTACGTCACACTGGCCAGAACTTAGTCACATTGTCAATTCTAGGGCAAGGAGGCTAGGGAATGTGGCCTTTGTTTTGGGTGGCTATGTTCCCCAGGTAAAATCAGGGGCTCTATTACTCTGGAAGAGTGAAAAAATGTATTGGGGGGACAACTAGCCGGATCTCTGGTGAACTTAAATCTTCTTAAGAGGTAAAGCTATGCACACATTAAATTTTAATTTACCACATAAAGCTTTTATATTATTGAAACCAAACAAGTTGTACAAATGATAAGAAGCACAGAGAGACCAACTGAAAGAATATAGTTAAGAATGGCATCATAGCTGAGGGGGTGGGACTGGATACACAGAGGGTGGTAGGGAGAATTGGAAGCTAGTTCAAGGGCAGCAGATGTTTTATATTAGGTAGAGGTGGTAAAAATATAAAAATAAAATCGTGATGGTGATGAATAAAATTCTATCTACTTTTGATCATCAAGAAAAGGTCATAGTAATACAGTTTCAAAATCAATATTTTATTTAAGGGGTACTTTTACTTCCCTTAAGCAAATCTTTAAAGCCATGTTACTTGGACTTCCCCCTTCAAGCCTCCTGTGGTTCTTCTGGGTTTAATCAGTGGTTCTCCAAGGCCTCAATTTTCTTTATAAGGCTCTTCTGTTCCTTTATGGGGCACAGAACACTCAAGGAATCCTTGTGGCCAGTGGAGATTTCTCCCAGAGTCAGGCACCGTAATCCTTTGCCCCCAACCCCCCAACCAGGCCCAGTTCAACAACTGCTGTCTCCTAAGTCCCCAATATAAAAAATGGAACAAAAAATTCCCCCATGTATTTACAGGCTGAATTTCCTTCTCTTAACTTGTTATTTTTTCAAAAAAATCACACATATAGTGCACATTCACCAAAGAATTAGAAAACAGGGGTGAGCAAAAAGAAAAAAATAATCTGTAATTTCCAGTCTTCAGAGTTGGCCACAGTTCATTTTTTTAAAAAAATTGAAGGATAGTTGATTTACAATATTGTGTTAGTTTCAGGTGTACAACAAATTGATTCAGTTATATATATATATATATTTCAGATTCTTTTCCATTGTAGGTTATTACAAGATACTGAATATAGTTCCCTGTGCTATATAGTAGGTCCTTGTTTATCTATTTTATATATAGTAGTGTGTATCTGTTAATTCCATACTCCTAATTTATCCCTCCCCACCCCTTTCCTTTTTGGTATTCATAAGTTTCTCTTCTTTGTCTGTGGGTCTGTTTCTCTTTTATAAATAAATTCATTTTTATTATTTTTTAGATTGCATTTATACAGGATATCTTTTAATATTTGTCTTTCTCTGCACAGTTCATATTTTGATGTTAAGCCCTAACAGACATTTTAACCCCTTTAAAAAATATATTCACATAAACATTTATTGAAAAAAACTTGTCAGATTAATGTTTTGTAATCTTCATTATTAAACTGAAAATTTAATAATCTAGTGTGGACTTTTTTTGGTCAGTAGATGTAACTGCATCATCATTTCCAATGGCTGCCTAACATTTTATTGGGAGGATGCGGAAGGACCAATTTTTGGTGATCTGAAAAGCCTGTGTGCTGTGCTTCTTTTCATCAGGAATTTAGGAGAACTGCTAACTCACAGGACCTGAGGGGGAGCAGAAGGCTTGAAAGAAGGTCACCAGGAAAGGTTAGTCGCACAGTTGCTGAGAGGCTGAACCTAATACCTGGACAACTGGTGTCTCCCGAAGGACGCTGTCTGGAGAGGTGGCTGTCGGCGGGGATCAGTATCACCCGTAGCCTGGGGCTCCCCCAGGAAGCGGCCTGGAGCCCAGGTGAAGGCCTCTTTGGAGGCAGATGGCTCTGGAGAAGTCACCTCAGGCCAGCTGGTGTTCAGAAAGCGCTCATCTGCCGGATGAGGACCTTGCCTTTTCTTCAACCGGTGTTAGAAAGCGCTCTGTGTAACTGGGTGTAGTTTTAGAACTTCTTTAGCTGCTACGTCATTCCTGTTACCTCACCCCTCATTCTGCAGTTGCTCAAATTCCGCTACCACTGTCTGATGGCCCTGGAAAGCAATTACTTCATGAGCTAGGTATGTGCGCATAAGCCTTCCCGCTCAGGAGCCTTTTGAAATAAAACTCAGATTAGGTAACTGCTAGGGTAGGATAATCGTGTACATTTTTTAACAGTGACATAATGACTTTTCTCAGTTATTTCCTATTGTTTGAAGGGGATCATTATCTCTCTGTGAAGCCACATCTGATATGGAGGCTGAAGTGAATTTCTGAGATACCGGTCCTTACCTCTGAATGGTAAGAGCCCACCTGCCTCCGTCTAATTGGCTTTGCACCATCGGGACACTGAATGGATGCTAGGCACTTGCAGGCTGCCCTGATGTTGTGCATTAAAGGTACATTTCTTATAATGTGAGAACTACATCTGATATAGATTCTGCTCCGTAAGAATAAACTTGTTCTTTTTTGAGGATAAATGACCTTGGGGATCACTGGCTTTTAAGTGTTATAAATTTTTATGACATTATGAAAGGAATGGGGGCTACAGTAAGCCACTTAGTATTATATTACCGTTTTCTGGATAATGGATTATGTATCATGTCCCAGCAAATGTGAGTAGACGCCAGAGAGGAGACTAGAAATGGAATAGGACTCAATATATGTACAACAAAATTGCACAAGAAAGTCCAGTTAGCTCTCCTCTGATATGACCAATTATTAAAATACAAAATACAGGGTAAATGCTCAGGAGCAGTGTTAATGATTGATGGGAAATTAAATGAAAATAAAACCTAACTAAATTCTTAGAGGACCTTAAATCTGGAATTTGGAAAGGGTAAAAGTAGCCAGAATAGCAGAGACTCAGGCTAGATAACAAGCAGGAAACTGGGGAAGAAAGTAGAGATTAAAACAGAAGAATTCAGAAGGGATGAATGCAGAGATGTGAACCTGAGGAAGAGAAAGAAAGAAAGAAAAAGGAAAGAGGAGAGAAAGGAGGGAAGGAGGATGGGAGAGGAAGGAAGGAAGGAAGGAAAGAAAAAAGCAAGAAAGGAAGGAAGGGAAATAATGGCAAATATAATCTCTATCTGGAAATAAAAATATTTCGTAATGCTAATAAACAAGGGGTTTTCAGCTAGGAGAGCAGGAGTTTGAAAAGAATTCACATATTAATAAGTAGGATTCTGCATATTAAAAAGATCATTTTTACCCTTTTTGATAAGGGGAAATGGAAGGATAGTGAGAAAGATGCCTCATGTTGCTAGGGGATAATCTTTATGGTTTTTATTTTGCAGTATGCGGGCCTCTCACTGTTGTGGCCTCTCCCGTTGCGGAGCACAGGCTCCGGACGCGCAGGCTCAGCGGCCATGGCTCACGGGCCCAGCCGCTCCGCGGTATGTGGGATCTTCCCGGACCGGGGCACGAACCCGCGTCCCCTGCATCGGCAGGCGGACTCTCAACCACTGCGCCACCAGGGAAGCCCTAGGGGATAATCTTTTTGAGGTACGTTGCCCGGAAACTATTTTTCCTTGTAACAGTCATAGAGTTAAAATAAGTAGCTTTTTTTTTTTTAAGGGAAACTGAGGTCAGAGACAAAAGGAACCTTGTGATTTGGTAGTCAAGGCCATTGGCATTGGGCTGTGTGTCCATGGGAGCTGGTGTGCAGAGAAACAAAATACCCTGAGAAGCAGATGGGGAAACAGAGCCAGAGAACCATAAAACGCTTTGCTGGACATCACATTGCTGAAAGTTGACAGCAAATTCCCTCATCGTTTAGACAATGCTAAGGAGTTCAGTGCCTCTGGGGCAAGTCACGGGTTGACTGGCAGGAGTCAGGTGAAAGGACATTTCAGCACTGTGCATTTAGATACTGTCACTTTATGTCTGTCTCGGCCTCTGTTTCCACATCTGTGAAATGATGGTGTTGGAGTAGATTGTTGTGACCCTAGTGATTGTTGGAAAGGGGGCTAGGGCTGTGCAGTTGGGAAGGTTGAGTTGAGGGTTGTTATCTAAGATCATAGTGAATTGGTCTTCTAGGCAGGAGTCATGAGGCTTAAGTGGTGGTGGGTCAAATGTGGAAGAGCGAGTTTCTAGGACACAGTCTCCAGACAGGGTCAAATGGCCAAGCTTTGGCATTTTGCTGTTAAGGGCTTCTTTCTGTCTTACTCTGTACCTGAGCCTTGTCAATCTTAAAGCAGCTATATTTGGGAGCAACTGTCAAACACAGATGTTGTATTTGTAAGAAAAAGTTTGTAAGTAGCAGAAAACAGTGGAGCCAACTAAGGAACAACAGGGAAGTGATTATTAGGAGACAGGGGTGCTTGGAACGTTAGTAACAGACTCAAAGCAAAGACTGGAAGGCTGTTGGGACTTTCCATCTCTAGTCTTTGTTCCTCTCTGTGTCTCTGCTTGGTCTGTTAGGCATAACCTTATTCTCATCAGCACTGTCAGTGCACAGCTGGAATACGGTATCCTGGCCTGGACTTTACATCCTGAGGGGGGACATGAAGACTGTTCAAAGGAGAGACATAGGAATGATTAAAGAGCTAAAAAAATTTAGCCCTGAGGGGAGATGCTAAAGGACTAGGGATAATTCATCAAGAAAAAGTCTGCTATTGGGCATAATGCAGGCGTAAGGATATGACAGATGATTAGTGGAAGAAGGTGGTGACCGATATTCTTTGTCTTCACGAAGGATAAACCAAGAGGGGATAGACTCCAATCACAGCAAAGAGGATTCAGGCTGGATGAATGATAGGGGGTGATGGCAGTGGAGACTGGAGGTGTCTTGACGGCTTTCAGGGGAAAGCTGAGACCCCTCCTGTAGCTGCTTTGAGAAACAGGTGATTCTCGTCTCTCTGGAATGATGTTTGTTCTGGCTTCAGGCCGTGTGATGACCTGGACGGGTTGGCCAGCCGTTCTTAATCTGGGGGGCAGATATTTGGTTGGGTCAGAGAAGCACCGATTTTTTTCCGGCAAATCAGTATCTGAAGGGACTTCTCATGCACGTTGGTATTGTCTCAGGTTTACAATCATATTGTGCTATTAAATAATTTTCTCCCTTGTGTTCATTAGTCTCAAGTTGACAATGTGCATTTATGTTAGATTTGCACGTTGAGGACATGTTTGTTGCTGGTTGTTTAGAAAAATGCATTTATGTTAGATTTGCAGGTTTGTCTAGCTGACAAAGTGCATTTATGTTAGATTTGCAGTTTGGGGACATATTTATCGCTGGTTATTTAGAAAATGATTAAATAATATGGTGTCTAAGCTGCCTTTTGCCTTCAAAGCATCCGGTGGCTATTTCACAGATATGAGCCTGAACTGCTTATTCATTTTGTTTTCAATCACATGATTTGATTTTTCAAATAAAAATAATATGTGCCCTTCAACTGCAAAAGAAAAATAATTACTGTTTTTTCCACTTAACTGCTTTAAACTCAACCGTTATCTCATTCAGGTACACGTGATCCAAGTAATTGAAAGCTGCTCGACTCACAGTGTGAGAGCAGAGGGCGGGTAACATTTTGTAATGAAATCCTTAAAACCAGCTGTAAACGTTGGCTGTTTTACATGTTACAAAAACCTCCAGATGATGGCAAAAAGTCAGTTGCAACTTTCGTTTATCAGGAAAATGGCTTCAGACGTTTCCCAGCTAAATGCACAGAAAAATTATAACAAGAGGAAGAGTGTTGTTATGGGTTTTTTAGTGCCTAGAAAATCATTAGAATAAAACTCACCCTCACATTTTGATTCCTTTCCCGGGTGCATTCAGCCCTCATCTGCAAGTCCCTCTCTAGGTTGGTGGTATCTCTGACCAGCTGGAAGTGGTTTTAGTGGTGAACAGGACTCTTTTCTAATAATACGAAGCTATCACAAAAAATAAGGCCTTGGAATAACAATAAACTATTTCTGTGTTTGATAATTCCACACAGAATTTGTATGCAGCACACATTTTGACAGTAATAGAGTGTTTTGCTTCCAGATGGATGTCAGTTTCAGTCACCCTATAATGCCTTCTCCCATATATTACCAACTTTCCCAAGATTATAGTCCCTAATGATAGAAATTTCATATCGATCTTAAGTTATTACGGCCCCAAATGTTATATTTAGTATGGTTTTGTTTTATTTCTCTGTCAAGTTTGGGTGAAATTACAAAGAACTGGGTTGAGAGATGCGTTAGCCTTCCACAGCCCCCATCACTCAGGTGTGAGGTATCTTTGAAGAGCGTGCGGCCTGAGCCATAGCTGCTAACAGGGTCAGATGACGGGGCAGGGGAGGCTCACGGGCAGGGGCTGCTGCAGAGGGCTTGTGGGTGCAGTGGGAACCTAGGGTGTTGAGAGGTGGCTTCTCTTTGGGGTGGGGCAGGCAGTGAGAGGCCAGAGAAAGAGTCAAGGGCCTGGTGAGGCCGCCAGAGTGGAATTCAGACCTTTTTTTGATGAATGACTAATATGGGCGTTGGAGACCTGGCTACTGCAGAAGCAATGTCCACCCGAAGGCCTTCACCCCAGTTTTCCCTGAAGTCCTTTTAGAAATGTTGCTGTTCTCATTAGACAGGTTGTTTCATCCTAATTCTCCCAGGCGCTAGTCTTGAAACCATTAGGTTTCTCTTTTTTTTTTCTTTTGTTTAATGATCACATTCTTTATCCCAGAGAGATGTTATTTCAGTAAATAGCCCAAGGCAAAGACTGAGTGCCCCTCCTCCATTGTCCAGCCCTGCAGCCCTTGGGTGCAAGGCCAGCCTAGATACTCTCCCTCCCCCTGATCGTGCTTAGGCTCTGCTTTCAGTTGCATGGGCGTCCCCACATCTAAGCGGAAGGGTCTTTTTAAAGCAACACTGATTGGGTTTTGAGTCCACATCCAGTGAGGGAAAAGCATACAGTTTCACTTGGACAAAGCTGGCTCACCACATTACACTATTCCCCTAACTGGTTAAAAGTAGAACTCCCTAAGACGATTAATCTACTTTGTAGACATTTTGCAACAAATAGAAATAGCACTTTTCCTCAGAGAGTAGGCAGTGCCCAAGTCCCACCACTGAACTGTGCTGGGCTATTCCTGTCTCTTGTCAGCTCTGGGGGCTTTGAGCCCTTTGGGCACAGAGTGGGATAGGAATGGGGTGGGTGAGTGGGAGATGACTGGCAAAATCCTGAAGTAGATATGCTTAAGTTTAATCTCTTCCTGACGTCTGTTTTTAGATTTGCTAAAGATAGATGGCCGAGCTTTGAGCTTTGAGAGCAGGAACGGTGGTGGAGAGGGCGTCTTGTTAAAAGGTGTTAGGGGGATGGGGTCAGACGGCTTCAGGAAAGCTAAGGATTTGTTCCTAAAGGTAAGGGCAGTGGACTTGGGGCCACGTGTGGGCAAGTGAGGACTGAACCAGCCAGCCCAGGGCAAAGCAAAATGAATTACCCAGGGTTGTGGGGATTGACCCCTGCTGCCTGACCGATTCTTAGAACCGCAGGGCCTCTTGTTCTAAGTAGCTGACAGCATGTGCTCCTGATTTGGAGCTGGGGAGAAAGCGTTTGCCAGAAGAGGATCCAAGCAAAGTCTCTACCCCAGGCTCTGGAATAAGGAGAAGACAGCCTTGCTACCCTGTATAGTGACAGCAGAAAATCACAAGGGAGCCTTCTGTTTGGGTGTCATGACCTTTCCTGTCACATCTCCACATTCTGGCAGGCTGTTGGAGAGGAGATTTGTGTGACAGGCTCACCTTTCAGCACGCCTCAATCACACCATTTAGATTGCAGGAGGGAAGAGGCAGGAGAGAGAAGAGAGCTGGCCCCTGTTTCCTAAACACTCTCTTCTCTCCATCAGGACCAGGTCACAGAGGTCACCTGTCATGTGGAAACATCCTGACGATAAGTGGAGGCCTCTCCCTAATCCCCTGAGTGTGGCGTTTGCCTGGGTTATTAAAGAAGGGATGTTTATCTCACCTGGGCTGTCATCCACACACACACATCCCAGCCCCTCTTCTAACCCCCTCAGCTAAGACACCCGCCTCAGTTAGAATCCAACATTCACAGTGGGGAACTCTTGATTTTTAATTATGCAGGAAACCACTTTCTCTTCTCCCTCCCTTTAAAAATGATAAATGACTTAAGGAGAAGCAGACACAACTGTGTCTTTTCAGCATTGTGTAGGAGATTTGGAGGTAGAGATATGATGGACTGAATTTGGATTCGCTTAGCTCTGACTAAGATAAATTGTCACGAAAATCATAAGGTTGCATATTTTCACAGTCAAGCCCATTTCACTTTTGAAACTAGCTACTCTCTATAGGCTTTTTGTCAGCAACAGGGAAGAAATGGGATAATAATTATCAGATGAGAGGAATACCATTAAAAGTACTGACAAAGTCGATTTGCTTGGTTGAAATATTTGGTTAGGCTGCTGTTCTTGCTTTCCCTACAGCTGGAAGTGTGAGAAAACGGTTGGCCTCCGTGGCCACCGTTGCAATGACACTTACACGTACCTGTCATAGCAAACGCCGTGATGTTCCACAAGTACTTGAAAGTGACCTCTGTTCACATCACCAGACAAAATACATTTCTAAGTCATCTTCATAATACCCAGATAAAAACAATAGACTTGCTCTGGGCAAAATTTTCCCAAAGATGACATATTTGTAATTACTTATATGCATAGACCACCTCTGAAATAATACACAACAAACTGGTAACTTTGGTTGCCTCTGTGAAAGAGAACTGGATGACTGGCAGAGTGGGCTATTATTTAATCATTTAAACACTACCCATTAAAATATTACCTATTAAAATAAAAACAAAAAAAGTCCTTTTAAATATTTTCCTTTATTGAAATGTGGATACCGTGCAGTTACTACACGTGGTTGACCCATTCACCTGCCCTGGCTTGAGTTGAAGACACATACAAAGATGTAGGCACAGGCATAAGAGGAGGAACAGAAAGCAAAATCTATCAGAACAATTGTCCCACCACATCTTCCTGGAAGGTCTATGACTGTACTTGGCTAGAGACTGCTAACTGATGTTAATTTAAACATGAATTTAAGACCAACCAGCATTTACTATTTATGTTATATACATGCTGTCTTTAGTAGGACATTTAGAAATGTTGATAAAAGAAGTCGCCCATAATCTAACTGCTCTGACATCATTGTTGTTAACCTTTCAAAATATATCTGTATAGGCCCTTTTCTATGTTTATCTGTTTCCATATGTGACTGTGTCTGTGTGTCTGGGCATGTGTGGTGATGCCAACTCAATTCCCTCTAAGGGCCAGGCAGATAACATAAACATGTGAAATGAGAGAATGATGAGGCTATGCTGAACTGGAGAATTTACACCAAGCCTAAAGATACTCAGAGCTTTAAAACTGTGCTGCCAAATATAACAGTTTGCAGGTGGGATTTAGCTTGAGGGGCACTGGTTTGTTTCACAGGAGGCCACCACGGTTATTATTCTCTTCTGTGTCCTTTCAGAGATATTCTGCCTGGGTATGTATGTGTGCGTGTGTGCATTTTATAGGTTCACAAACACATAAATCCATTCCTTCCCCCCTTTTTTTGTTAAGCAAGTGACAGCAGGTCAGTTGCAATTTTAACTCGAGACTCAAGTCGAACCTTTTGGCTGCACTATCATCCAGTCTGTATTATCACCTGTTACTTCTCTTCTGATCACCTCCTAGGTTTTTCTTGATCCTCTTCCCAGAGTGTAGGGGTTCAACCCTACTGCAGTATATTTGCATTTCCTTTTTAGTGAAAAATCTCTTCACTTTAAACCTTAAACTGTATCAAGTTCCTTTTTATTTTCTTTCCCCTGCCTTATTAGTATTTCCATCACCCATCAGTTGTGACTGTCTTCAGATTCTATTAGCATGTAGTTATGCATGCTGCAAGAATCCTAAGAGATGTTAAATAGCGGTAAGCCTGAGCTTGACCCTTGGGCCACTGTATTAGACTCAACCACCTTCCCTAAATTGAATACTATGTCATCCATCATTGTATATTCTAAATGCTCTTGCCAACAGCTTTTAGCTGTAACGAGCTGCTTTCAATATCTACCATCTGCTACCAACCCTCATCTAACCATGTAACAAGTTTAATGAAGACTCTTCTTCCACTAATGAGATTATTAGGCATGATTCTGTTGACAGTGCACGCATTGGCAGCTTTTCCTGGGAGCTTTTTAAAAAATTGCTTGGCTGAATATAGTTTGTGTAAAATAGCCCTTTCTTCCAAAGTGCTTCGAGGGAACAAAGTGAATAGAACTGAGTTCTAATCTTGATTTGATTGATGTACGATCTTGGTAGGCATTTAACTACTGAGCCTTGATTTCCTTGTTGATAAAACAGGGTTAATAATATCCATTCCAGTTATGTCATAGGATTATTGGAATAAAGTTACAAAACAAATGCAAAAGCAGCCTTATTAAATGCCGTATGCATTGATACTTTTGCACTCCGGGGCTGCTCCACAGTCAGTTGAGAAAATAAGATAGCAGTGGATTTACACTCAATGCTATTTTAAAATTGTCATTTCCCCCTGACCCGCCTTACTTTCCTTCAGTCTCCCCCCTAATACTCCTCATACAACAGGTGAATTTGACCTGAGCCTCTAGGCAGAGGCTTCCTCAGCGTCTCTCTTCTCTGACTCCGAAATCCTCACTTTCAGTCTTTCTTTCATGACGGCACTGAAGATGGTAGGCTCAGCCCTTGATGCTGGTGCACCCCCCAGCCTGTGACCTGCATTCTCTCCCCTCCCTGACTTTGCTCTACCCTTCTAACGCATAATTTTTCTCCTTCTCTATCGGCCCCTTCTCCTTTCCCTCAAGTGTGCTTGCATTTTGTTTTCTAAAATCCTTCCCTTGGTGCAGCTGTCCCCTCAAGGCTAACACTCATCCTCTCTTCTTCCTCATCTCACCACCACACGTCTGTGCCTCCCCGTTCCCTTCCCACTCCTTTTGGCCTTAGCATCTTGCAATCCACCCCTCCATACAGTCCTGAAGCA
Source organism: Delphinus delphis (assembly GCF_949987515.2). NCBI lineage: Eukaryota > Metazoa > Chordata > Mammalia > Artiodactyla > Delphinidae > Delphinus > Delphinus delphis. Next base: position 42,888,488 of record NC_082684.1, on the reverse strand, counting down.
TCTGATGCCTTGAAGACCACGTTCTAATAACCAAACTCACTAGTTTTAACTCAGTTCTCACCTTTCTTGAATTTATTACATCATTTAACGCTATTGGTAATACTGTTTATTACATTCCCGATAAAGGCTGGTTTCTCTTCTTTCTGCTCCTTAAATTTAATTGTTCTTCAAGGTTCTGTTCCCAAACACTGGTGGTTTTATCAAATCACACATCTTCTGTGGCTAGTCCCCCAATACGAGGTCATATCCTCGTTGTAGTCCCAAATTCCAGACTCGCATTTCCAACAATCTGCAAGGCATCTCCACGTGAAGTTCGTGATGAAGCCAATCCAACTCTGCATTTCAAAGTCAAACTCATCAACTCCTCAAAGCCAGTTTGTACACTTGATTTTCCTATTTCCATTCAGATAACTTTTCCTATAAATTGACAATTACTTCTAAAGCTGCAAAATGAACTGGACCTAGACTGCTAGGCTAGTGAGGAATTAGGTGGAAAGCAAATCAGAAAGAATATTAGAGTAGTAGTAGGCCAAGGGAAATCAGCGGGAACCTCAAGAGAAAACCAGGCAGGGGGACAGGAAATTAACATCGTGTATTTTGCTTAGAATAGAGTCAGAAGATCAGGACTTCTCAATATGCCAGTGTTTGTATTTCTAGTTTTCAATCAAGGCTCCTGACTGGCAGATACAAAGCCTGGGCCCACACCACAGTAACTCATTGTTTGAAAACTGCTCTGTGATAAAAATATCTCTTTAGACGAACTCCTTATACTCACATTTTAAATTTACACATCCTTCATTTTTCTCTTTCCTCTTACTATGAAATATTTTAAACATACAGAGAAGTATAGATAACAGATACTTCACTACCATAATCACTTTGTCATTTTGTCATATTTGCTGTAGCTATTTGTAAAACATTTTATCTTGAAATAATTTTAGACTTAAAAAATTGCAAAAATAATAGTCTGCATATACCCTTCATCTAGCGGCCTCAAATGTTAACCCTTTACAAAACCATAGCACAATGATTGAAACTGGGAAAATAACATTGATACAGTACTCTTAACTAACCTACCGACCTTATTCAGATGTCACCAACTTTCCCCACTAACGTCCTATGTTGCCACTAGGATAGTTCCTTGTATTCTTTTGTCTTTTATGATTGGACATGTGAAAAATACTGGCCAGTTGTTTTGTGGAATGTGTCTCAATTTAATTTGTCTGGTGTTTTCTAATGTTTGAATTCATATTATGCATTTTTAGCAAGAACACCACAGAAGCGACTTTGTGCCCTTTTCAGTGCATCACATCAGGGTGTTCTCAATGTGGATATGTTCCATTACTGGTAATGTTCACTTTGATCATTTGGCTGAAGAGAATTTACTCTTTTCCCCTTTGCAATTAGTAAGTATTAATGAGTATCTTATGCAGAAATACACTGAGACTATGCAAATATCCTGTTTTTCATCATATCTTTTTTCACTTTCACTTTCATCTTTCACTTTCACTTTCATCACTCCTTTTTTCACCAGGAGTTTGAAACAACTAGATGAGTTTAAAATGAATTTTTGGACTCAAGGATCAGAAATCCACTCAGATGTCAAAAAAAGAAAGAAAGAAAGAAAGAAATCAAAAAGCAACTTTGATCCTTTCACAAGTGAGGTGTAGCCTTCATCTGTTTCTTTGTAATAGAATCTGAGGCTGGGAAGGGGGTTCTTTGATATCTGTAATATCCAATTTAAAATTCACTGAATTTTAGATATAAAGGACTAGAAGGATTCACAGGGACCATCTGGTTCAGCCCTCTCATTTTATAGGAAATAGAGGCTCAGAGAGATGAAATGAAATATTTAAGGTTGAGATCTAGTTTCTTTTAACCCAAAGATTCTGATTTTATTTATTTTTTTTTTTTGCGGTACGTGGGCCTCTCACTATTGTGGCCTCTCCCGTTGTGGAGCACAGGCTCCGGACGCGCAGGCTCAGCAGCCATGGCTCACGGGCCCAGCCCCTCCGCGGCATGTGGGATCTTCCCGGACCGGGGCACGAACCCGTGTCCCCTGCCTCGGCAGGCGGACTCTCAACCACTGAGCCACCAGGGAAGCCCAAGATTCTGATTTTTGAAACGATGGGTCTAGCCCTACATTATCTCAAGGGAATGAGACTCTCACAACTTGACTTGGACACACATAATATCCTGTAAATTTCACTCTTCTTTTGAGGAATAACCATCTCCTACCCCCTGCCATTTACTATCACTCTTGGAATTGAATATAAGTCCTGGTGAAATGCTTTGGACACAAAGCAATTCATATTCTGCTGAACCTAATGGGTACTATAAATCAGTCTGCAGAATGGAGGGGGGACTTCCGTTTTCTCTGTTTTCTTCCTTCTTTCTCCTCCTCTCCCCCTCCTCCCCCTCTCCCTTCTCCTTCTTCTTCTTCTTTTTCCTTTATTAAGATCCATTTCCCTTCTCTAGGGAGAGAATACAATAATATTCTTTCTTGGATTTAGGAAACTTTGGTTAGAAATAAATCTCTCCAAATGGTTAGCTGAGAGTCCCTTAAGCAAGACTAAAAGGCCCCAATATTTTTTTCCCACTTATTTTTCTTATGCAGAGTCTGCATCTAAATGGCCCACAGTTTATTTTGGTAAAATCAGTTTTCTTTTCTAAATAAAGTGCTAAATGCGGGGTTATGTTTCTAGTTAGAGTCCTTTTTGGAGCTAAACATCTATGAATCTAGGATAAGATACATCAAAAGGGCTTTGAGAAAAAGCAGAGCAAGCAACTGAATGTAGAAATCCTTTGGGATCACCAGTAATTACTATCGATCTTAACTGCCCAGTGTTGTTACATCACCACTGGCTTTCCCTTAAGCTACTTTCTGTAGTAATTGTCAGATTTCTCTGGGTCCTTTCTTTAAATTATAGCTCTCCACAAACAACTTAGCATGCTAGAAACCAGATGGTTAGCTCCTCCAGGACATGTCACCTTTGTTTATTAGTGTTGCCTAATGATAACAATGATGAAAATGGTGGTCCAAGAAAAATAAACTAGTTATGCTTACTATATGCCAGACAGTGCTCCAAGTATTTCATATGTATTAATAACTCATTTAATCATCATGAGCCTAGGAAGTAAGTTATTGTTATTTTCTACATTTTATAGATGGAGGCATGGAGAGGTTATGTAATTTATCCAGAGTCACAATGTTTATCAGTCAGGATCCAAACAGAGCATTGATGACACATAAAAATAGTTAACTTGGGAGGGTTTATTTACAAAGTGGGCTAATTATAAATGTGGGTTTTGGGGAGGAATTGATGGAACTAGGAGCAGGCAGGCTGTTACTACCCCAGGTCTGAATGGGTGAGGGTAGTGGACAGTCAGTAAAACTCTGGAGGAGAGAGGTACATGAAGCCAACAGCACCTTGCAGGGAGCAGTGATCTCTGGGGTAGGGGCAATGTTAGCCCATGGCAGCCTTGCAGAGAAGGAGCCATGGGAAGAAACACCCTAACCCCTTCTCCGTCCCTCTGGGCTCCTGCCAGGAGTCTTTAGTGGTAGACTCAGGCAGACTTCATCAGAAGTTCAAGTTTACTGAAGCCTGTTGATGTCATCCATACAGCCCAGCAACAGAGCAGAGATGCAGGGTCCATCTGGCACAGACCACACAGTAAGTAGCAGAGCTAGGACTTGAACCCAGGTAGTCTAACTCCAAAGTCCGTATTCCTAACCACTGTGTCATATAGTGTCTTGTAGATTGAGGAGGCACTAGGGCACACAGTGACCAGCATATAACTGGAATGTATAAGATAATGCATCTAAGAGGCAGTGACTGGTTCAGTAAATCACTGGACAGGTTCACATACCACTAATGTTTGTTAATGTTTGTCCTGATGGCAAAAGAACCAACAGTACCATGTTGATTTCATTATTTATTTATTTATAAGTGCCTAACAATTCAGAAAGGATTCCAAGCTGTTGGACTCATCTTCCCCTCCATCATTAATCATATATCGATCTTTGCTTTTTAGGTTGAGCAAAAATCTACTGATTTCCTTCCAATTATATAGGCTTTCTTGCAGTTGTATTCTCTGGTTGAATTATTCCACAATAATTGGATTACAATTGATCTGTAAGTTGAAAGTTGTTACAGGTTAAACTGCTCCCTTTTAATTTTCAATTTCGGGGGAGATCACATAAATTGAGCTGAATACAGAATCAAATTTTATAAGCAATTACCAATTACTTCAAGAGTCACTCATCACCAGGATAAAATATTTTGCTATTATTGTTTTCAACTTAGTTTCTATTTTACGTAGTAGAAAATTCCTGGGGCACCGTGTGATAGTTCTGGAGTAGAAAAACTGGCATAAGGAATCTTTGGTTCTGTATGAAAATAATTGAGGCCAGGGATGGTGGGTGAGTTCCATCCTGATAAAGTGGCCTAAGGGCAGATTTCATATCAGAGGATTCATTAAGGAGGTTGCCCAAAGGGAATGCAGAGTCTTAAGCCAGAGGGAAAAAAATAGAGTTAGGAGGAGAACACAGAGTGATGTTTTAAAAAGATATGTATGTCTTTGATTTTCTTTTTTAAACTTTGGGGGTTGAAAAATTGCCAGTGGGAATAAGGATTCTGATTCAAATACGACTGTACAAGTTGCAATTTATTCTGAAGTTTCAAAAGCAAAGGGTAATGTAAGAGAGGCAGTTACAATGCTCTCCAACTTCTTTAAGTTGTGCCTACCATCAGCACTTGTCCAGCTGCTCTGGAGGGAAAAAGCCCTGGGACTCAGAGGACAGATATCTCTCTTTAAATAAAGGAACTCACTCTGCAAGAGAAGAACAGCTAAGGTCCTGTAATTGAAGATCTTTCCTCTCAGTTACAGAAAAAATACAAAGCATAGAATGGAAGTGTGCTTCACTCTCCTTTTGTGAGATGTGAACTATGTTAAATTGCCAAAGAAGGTGGAGAACAGTTTTAGCGTTATGGACCGCAACACCACTGTGAAGATCGTTCAGGACTCAGTGAACTGTCACCAACAATGATGGCGCTGTCAAGAAATGGTATGTTCAATGGGTGGCACCCTGTCAACAAGGTCTGGGAGGGGAGAGCTGCTCTGCTGAGTGTGGTGGGCTTGCTCTTCCAGAGGAGCTTGCAGCCAGAGATTATAGTTCTGTGTTCCCACCCTTCCTCTTGCTTCAGGAAGAGGAAGTTGCTAGGTGCTTCATATGCAGGCAAGGACAGAAACTAATTCTGAAACACAGTTTCCTTATACTTTAACAGAATCGCTTGTGTGGCCCCCCTGAGTCGCATGCATGAATGATTAGGTATTGTGATATGGAGAGAGATGCCGGAGCCCATCCTCACTCAGCCTTCCTGGGGTCGGCTGGCTTACTTGGAAGTGGCTATTTATGTGAACTAAAAGGACTGATCAATAACAGGGTAACACCCAGGGCTCAGGTCTTTGAGGAGGGGGTCTGATGAAGAGGAAGAAATCACCATGTCTTGACGACTGGCTCAGTAGCTGTGGCTCACGGGCTCGAACCTCTGTCCCCTGCATTGGCGGGCAGATTCTTAATCACTGCATCACCAGGGAAGTCCAAGTTTCTCCAGTTTTAAAGTTGCTTATAAAATAATATAAAGTATGGTTAGACATTTTATTCTGTGCCAAGTGATTTGAATACCTGGGTGCAAAGGATTGGATGAGTAAAATTTTAATATATTTTTTAAAACCAAAAAACTATAGGATAGAGGTCAAGGAATAAAAATCCTTTATAATATTGCTGTCTTTGCAGACATTTATTTGAAATTTGATTCAAAGGCTGCCAGGTTTCTCTTGGAAAGGTTTCTGCTGGCCTTGAAATTCTTCAGCGAGCATTTGTGGGGAGCTGGTTGGCGTCGCCTGGCGTCGATTCCTGAGACAGCAAATGAGCATATTCCTACTTGGCAGGGTGATTTAAGTGCTCAGTGTTAAGTAGGTGTGATGGGGATACCCAGAATGAAATGGTGCCCTGCTTTATGATTTGGTGCTGAGCAGCAGAGCAGAATAAGAATAGGACTCAAGGAGAGGCTTGTACATTTTAAGCACTAATGCTCTTTTCCCTGAGATCATTAGCTCTAAGAGAAAGCTAAAGTATTAGGGTTTAGGGACAATGGAACTGGGCTGAATTATGCAATTGCGTACTGTGCTGGCGAAAAAGAAATCACCAGGTAAGCTCTGAACAACTGAGGGAAAAATCGCTTTTTTTGTCGCTTCGAAGAGAGTAGGCTTGAGCCCCAAAGCTCCTTCTTTTGTTTCCTTAAATTGAGAAGGAAAGTTGTGATCTCTTTTGAGGTGGTCTAGAGGCACTGTATCTGACTTTTAGTTTATTTTATTTTACATCTTTATTGGAGTATAATTGCTTTACAATGGTGTGTTAGTTTCTGCTTTATAACAAAGTGGATCCGTTATACATATACATATGTTCCCATATCTCTTCCCTCTTGCATCTCCCTCCCTCCCACCCTCCCTATCCCACCCCTCTAGGTGGTCACAAAGCACTGAGCTGATCTCCCTGACTTTTTATTTTTTTAACATCTTTGTTGGAGTATAATTGCTTTACAATGCTGTGTTTGTTTCTGCTTTATAACAAAGTGAATCAGCTATACATGTACATACATCCCCATATCCCCTCTCTCTTGCATCTCACTCCCACCCTCCCTATCCCAGCCCTCTAGGTGGTCACAAAGCACCGAGCTGATCTCCCTGTGCTATGCGGCTGCTTCCCACTAGCTAGCTATTTTACATTTGGTAGTGTACATGTGTCCATGCCACCCTCTCACTTCGTCCCAGCTTACCCTTCCCCCTCCCCATGTCCTCTATTCCATTCTCTTTGTCTGCATCTTTATTCCTGTCCTGCCCCTAGGTTGTATCTGACTTTTAAGCAAGAGTTCTTCTAAAGCAGATCACTCCCTCAGACAAGTGTATGGGGTACTTCCTCTCCTGTAAAGTGGAGATTTCATGAGAGTTTTAAGAGGTAAAATGAGAGTGGGGCTGGTGAGACAGGCTGTTCATTGCCAGCACCTGTGGAGGGCTCCATACGTGGTAGAAAGCAGTGGGCATTTATAGGTCCTCTATGTGTCAGGCAAGGGGATGATTATATAATAATATACTGTCCTTGCCCTCAAGGCACTTAGAACTTTTCTCTCTCCCCTTACAACGTTTTTGGAGACCACAAGCCACTGACACTAAAATTCAGTGATATCAGGATTCAATTAAACTCAAAGCATTTATTGGATATCTCTGCCTTGTACCAAATGTCATGCTAGTACTCTTCAGGTACTTTATCAGAAATTATCCTAGCTTTCAACAGACTTGAACTTGAGACAAGAAAGGATCAGAAAGTAATATCTGAGCAAATACCATCGAAAGCTTTGGTAATCAGGCACCCAATGGCTGCTACTGCCTGAAGATTTTGTCTGCAAGGAAAGCAATATTGTACTTCATGGAGGAAATCAAATCTCTTCAAACTTCCCTTCCTCCCTTTGGTCCCCAGCTAGAGTTGCTTCAGTGGCTTTCTTTGTGGTAGTAATTGGCTCTGAATACTTTCCATCTATTTCTAATTCATTTATTCTTGTTTATGTTCTACAACTATCCGAGTGCCTCCCATGTGTGAAGTACTGTGCTAGGCATGGGAGAAGCAGCAGAGAGCAAGGCTACGCTTCCTGACCCATGGAGCTTACTTTCATGCTGGAGAGACAGATGTTAAACACGCAATCACATAGTGAGTTAGTTGGATGTGTTAAATGCGTAAAGGCAAAATGCATGTTATAAGAGCAGAGGACTTGCCCTGGTTTGAAGAATCACGGAAGGATTTTAGAGTGAAGGATGTTTGAGCTGAACTTTGAAAGATGAGTAGGAATTAAAATTAGACAAAGGAATAGGGGGAAACATTTAAGCCAGAAAGAGCAGCCTGTGGAAAGGCCTGCAGCAGGAGAGGTCGTGAAGGGGCTTGGCGGATGTTAGTGTTCACCATCGCTTTTACAATGAGGAACCTTCAAAAGATTTTAAGTTTCACAGGAACATGAACTAATTTGCATTTGGAAGCTGTGGTTCTGGGCAGGGTGTGGAGAATGGGTTGGAGGGAGGAGAGAGTGGAGGCGATTGTGTCCGTGCAGGGAGGAGATGAAGGTTCCTGAAACAGTGTGGAGGAGATGGAAGGAAGTGAACAGATTTGAGACATGCTTAGGAGGTAAAATAGGACTTGGAGATTGATTAGCTCCAGGGGTGAGGGAAAGAAAGGAGACCAGGAAGCCAGGCTGTGGTGGAGAAGGACCAGGTTTGGTGGCAAGAAGGAGATGCTGGGTTGAGAGCTGGACGTGATGATTTTGAGGTGCCTTTGACACAAGTGGAGATATTCAGCAGGCCCAGGTCCATTGGAAGAACAGTTAGTTGGATAACCCAATAGTCATTCCCAACTCCCTCTTCCCTTTCTCAACTCCCATGATAGAATAAACCAGAAACATTCTTTTTCCCAGTCTCACAGACAGAGGTGACCCTGTTACTAAACTCTGACCAATGAAACGAAGGGGAAGCATATTGGTGAATCTTTGGATTCCCTGATAAAAGGAACAGAAGCAAGAGAGGAGTTGCTTCATTAAGAGAAATGAAAACATATATTTACACAACAATTTGTACACAAATGTTCATAGTGACATTATTCATAATAGAAAGTATAAATAACATAAATATTCAACAAAATGGATAAACAAAATATGTCCAAGTGTGTGACAGGGGATTTAAGTTTTATTGTCTTGTCAAATCCCTCCACTGAAAATAGATTCTCAGTTTGAAGTGGGAGTGGGGGAGAGAGGTAGAAAAAGGAAAAGGGGGAATTTGCTGGTGGTCCAGTGGTTAGGACTTGGTGATTTCACTGCCGAGGGTACGCGTTAAATTACTGGTCAGGGAACTAAGATCCCACAAGCTGCATAGTGTGGCCAAACCCGCCCTCCCCCCAAAACCCCCCCAAAAAACCCACAACCCCTCCAAAAAAAAAAAAAAAGAAAAAGGAAAAGGAATAAATAATGGGAGGACAAAAATCAGTTAATATTTTAAAATATGATATCCCATATATGGTAATTTATAAAGAGTCTGCTCACTCTTTTCACTGTAAGTTGCCAATCACCAACAAGGTGAACAATGTGCTTCTCTTCAAGGGAGAAAGGAATCTTCATATTCTGTGCATTTTCTCTGAGATATATTTGCTCTAAAGCAAATAATTCAGACACACTGATTCAGCTTTCTGATGGGATGGTTCTACCTGAAGCAAGGTGTTCACAGCTCCCCTATCAGTCCTCTCTGAGGTGGCTGACCTGTCCAAGCAATTATTTTTGCATTGGGAGGACTGAATCCAAGTACCAGTCAGAGCCAGGGAAAATCCACAGTAAGTTCAACAGCTAAGTGTCTAAGTCAGGAATGGTAAATATGTGGCATGCATGCTACTAGCACACACCTTTCCTTGCCCACGGCAGACATCACTAATCTACTGCATTGCTTTTTTCCTACCAAACCCAGAGGTAGCCTTGGAACATTTCTCCAAAAGGGGCTCCAGATAATTGATCAGTTTGGCTCACGAGGAGAATCCAATGTGCCATCCTTGGTCCAGGAGGTCAACTTAAGAAGTCCAATTTTTCATAACCATAAATGTATGTTAACTACTTTTAATGTTGTCTATTTAAGAGTCACTTAATGCAGACACTTTATCTTTGGACCCTTCCTCATCAGAGGTTTTATCCATTGTGAATGAGGGGTAGTGCGTGCAATGGAAAGCTGTGAGTCAGTCCCTTAATGCTTCCTGACCTCACTCTTAATCATCTGTAAGATAGGGAGTTTTCAATGGAAACAATTAAATGTGTCTGAACAGTGACATTTATGTAAAAGTCATAATGTGTTTTCTGTATTTTTTATGTCACAAGCAACCATAAAACACTATATTTAGCTTTTTAAAAATGATTTGGAAAGCTTTGCCCCAACTTGCCTATTCTTGGTCAGGTTTTTCTGTCTTAATAATCTTGTTAAGCACCACCTAGGATCTAACCAGAATCCAGAGCTCTTATTATCTCTTAATCCTTACATTAATTGCATAGAGATTTGACAACCTGGCTCTATTCGCTTAAAGTTTACACCCCTTTTCCCTTCACTGGCATTCAGCCGAGTGTCTGTAGAATCCAGTCATTCTACACTCAAGAAGGGAGACGTAAAAAAAAAAAAAGAAGGGAGACGTGAGCTCAGCTCCCCCAAGATGAATGCTTTTTCAGTTATACCCATTGACTTGTTTTTTAATTTTGCTTTGGAATATTTAAAGCCAGACACTTGCTGATCTGCTACTTTCACATGGTTTCAGTGTGGATGCTAATTCCAGGGTCCTGTGGGATAAAGGAAACAAAATGATTTTGATTTCCTTTTTGGTGTCTTAGTCCATTCCTCAGATACTGTTTCGGAAACTTCCCAGGGATATCGAGTGTCATGCTTTAAAGGTAAACATGGTTTGTCTTAGAAACAGAATTTCACATCTCTTTAGGTGGTGTTTACTGTGTATAACTTCTGGGCAATTGTTTAATTAGTGAGTGGCCAGTAAATCCTGCTAAGTTTGACTATCACAGGGTCAGAAGGAAGGTCAAGGTCAGTAACCAAAGTGAGGTGTTTAACTGTCACTTGGGTTGTGTCTAATCAATAACCAGAGCAAACAACCGATACACATACAATCGAGTGCGATTGTCAGACATTTGCTGAGCATCACGCTAGGTCCTGGGGGTACAAAGTTGTGCAAAGCCTTTGTGACTTCTGCCTTTGAAAGGCTCACCGTCTCTCTGGAGAAGAGGAACCTGCTTGCAGAGGGATAACAACCTGATGGAGTGTATCTGAGTCTGTAGAAGTCTGTGTCACCTGGGTGCAGAGAAGGGTCTGCTTCTCAGACCGTGGGCCTTAAGAGAAGGCATCATGAAAGGGAGGGACCTAGGAGGGGTAAGTTGCGAGGTGGCGGTAGGAGAGTGGGAGAAAGCCAGAGCTGGGGGAGGCGTTCCAGCACTCTGAAGGACACGCGGCAGTGGGTTTGCCTGGAGCCAGGGTTCACGTAGGGTGTTACAGGAGAGGACTTGGGACGTTAGGCTGGGGCCGGGCCTCAGATGCATTTGAGTTCTAGGCTGTGGCATTTGGAGCTTTTTCTGGTGTGTGGACAGCATCTGCCAACTGCGTTTAGATGGCATCTTAAAAGGATTAATCTCTCACTGTTGTGTGGGAGGAACCGCAGTGGTGGAGAGACCAGAGCTAGGGAAAATATTTAGGACACATTTAGTTACAGTTTTAGTTACAATATTAAATTTTTTTTTTTTTAATCTAAGGACAAAGAAACAAGTTAAATGTCACTGAGCAGTTGGGATGAAGGAAAAGTCAGGTAGCCAAGAATTTACCAGTATGAAGTTTTCGTTTTGATTGACTACTTGTGAAAAATAAAGGATTGGATCTGGACCGTGATAGACCCGCATATCCACAGATCATCTTGGATTGCAAGTGGGTTTTAGTACGAAATGCGAGAGGTTCCCATGCCCTGGAAGGTGCTGGGAGGCCATGGCAAGTTGTTCAGGGACAGTGTATGCTTGTCCATCTCTGCAACCTCTGTACTGCAGAGTGCAGTGCCGGGTCAGCTCTGGTACCTGACACGCTTCCTTGAATAATTGAAAGGTGTTAAAGATAAGAGTGAAAAAAAAAAGATAAGAGTGGATAAACAACAGAATTGCCAGAGGAAAGATAAAAGAAGAGAATAAGAAGGCAACTAGAGAAACAGGAAAGAGGTCACTACGAATCCCCCAAATGGGAGAAGCTGGAGAATAAAATGTATATAACTTGTCAACACCCACTGTGTTGCAAGTGGCGAGGTCAGAGCCAGATCTGCCTACGAGTGAAAGCAGGGTTACGATTAGGATTCCAAGGAGAATCAAGGAAGACAGGTGGTGACTTCAGTATAGTTAGTCCTCAGTTTTCTGGTCACCTGGCAATTTATTCAACAAAAGTTAACCAGCTCTTACTCCGAGGAAAACTAAGCAGTTGGGATGTTTGGATTGAGGCAGCATTTGCAAAGCCGTGAAGATATGAAAAAGCAGGGTGTTAGTAGATATTCAGAGTATTTGGGAATCGCCAGAGCAAACAGATGATACAAACCAGCAGCCTACAGAAGTGTAGTATTTGGCTGAAACAGTGCTTTGTTTTGTGGTTTAAATTTATATTTTTTCAGTACTATAGTTGGTGGATTTCATACAGAAATACCTGTTCTGTTTGTCTATTACTGTGTAAGAAATCGTCCCCAAACTTAGTGTTTATTTATTTTTTTAATAAATTTATTTATTATTTAAAAAAAGAAATTTATTTATTTTTAAAAATAAATAAATTTATTTATTTATTTATTTATTTTTGGCTGCATTGGGTCTTTGTTGCTGCACATGGACTTTCTCTAGTTGTGGCTAGCGGGGGCTACTCTTTGTTGCTGTACGCAGGCTTCTCATTGTGGTGGCTTCTCTTGTTGTGGAGCATGGGCTCTAGGCTTGTGGGCTTCAGTAGTTGTGGCTCATGGGCTCTAGAGCACAGGCTCAGTAGTTGTGGTGCACGGGCTTAGCTGCTCCGCGGCATGTGGGATCTTCCCGGACCAGGACTCGAACCCATGTCCCCTGCATTGGCAGGTGGATTCTTAACCACTGAGCCACCAGGGCAGCTCAGTGTTTTAAAATTTAACTATAATTTTAGTAATTCACACTCTTCTGGGAATTGACTGTGCTCAGTGAGAAGTTCTCCGGTGGGGTCTTTCGAGCACTGGTAGCCTGAGGGTGGCTGGAATTGGAGTCATCTTGAAAGCTTCTCACCCACGTACGTGGTGTGTTGAGGGGACTTTAGCAGGGCGGTCAGCCAAACATCTACACATGGCCTCTCCGCGTGGTCTGGGCTTCTTCCCAGCATGACTGTTGGGTTCCAAGGGCAAGTGTCGCAGAAACAGGAAGTGGAGGCTCCCAGTTTCTTAAAGCTTGGGCCCAGAAATGGACACAGCATCACTTCCACCCTATTCTAGTGGTCAAGCAGTGTTATGGACCAAATTGCTTACCCCCAAAATTCATATGTTGAAGCCCTAATCCCTAGTACCTCAGAATAAGTGTATTTGGAGACAGTCTTTAAAGAGGTAATTAAGTGAAAACTGTGTCATTTTGGTGGGCCTTATTCCAATATGACTAGTGTCCTTATAAGAAGAAGAGGTTAGAGCACAGAGAGGGACATCAACCATGTGCACACACAGACAGAGGGGCAACCATGAGAGGACACAAGAAGATGGCCGTCTGCAAGCCAAGGAGAGAGGCCTCAGAAGAAACCAAACCTGCCCACACCTTGATCTTGGGCTTCCAGCCTCCAGAACTATGAGAAAATAAGTTTCTGTTGTTTAAGCCACCCAGTCTGTGGTACTTTGTTATAGCTGCCCAAGTGGACTAACACACCACTGAAGGGTTTTGGGTCACAGGGTAGTGTGACTCCATCTCTCCCTCTCTCTCTCTCTTTCCCTTTCACTCTGGACAGCGTGACTGTTGTGCTGAAAGTTAGTGGTCAGAGGCCAGAAGTCCAGATAAGCATTTCTTTCAGTAGTCAGATGACTGGGCAGGTAATTAACAAGTATATTGGGAATGCGAGGACCAGACAAAGCAGATGTACAATTTTAAGATGTAAAATTGGCAGTATTTGTTGATTGGATATTTGAGGTAGTGGTGGAGGGTTCCCTAGAGGGAAAGGCCAATGAATGCCAGATGGAGAATAATTGTCCTGTGGAGGGGGAGTTTGGTAGGCAACATTCCAATAGCATCTTTCACTGACAGAAATTGATAATGACACAAATAATACAAAAAGCATATGGGCGTGCCTCAGAAATCAGAGCCCCTTATTTCACCTTCCCCCTTCTAGGCTAGGTGGGCTAAGGCTCTATTTCGTGGGGCGGAGGGTGATTGGCAGAGGGCATTCTCTCCTTTTCCAGATAACTCTCTGTCAAGGGGACCCTGAGCACACCCTCACCATGCCCAGGATACACCAACCATCCTGAGGGTGGCTCTGTGACCATCTGGGCTGGGCTCTGTCCCCACAGACATGTCCAGGACCAGGGACAGAGGTGGAATCTCCTCTGCCTCACTGCTGCTGCCAGCCGAGCCAGCTCTGAGGATCCCGACATGGCCATCCTGTCAATACCCTGGCTGAGTTCGTTAATGAGGCACCACCGCAAAACTGTTATGATGGTAAAACCGTAGGTGTGGGGCAATATTTGACCAGGGAAAATAGATTAATTTGGAATCTGTGATTATTCCTAGTAGGAGCTGAAGTTGACATTTTCTTTAGAAATATTAGGGAAAAAAGAGGAAAACAACAAGCTAGTGAATAGAACAGACAAAAATATCAAGAAGATGTTTACTTCCTCCAGGAAAGGAAGTGTTTTCTAGTACTTTAGAAAAAATCATTTGCACATAAACAAAGCCCCTTCCGGCTGAGGCCAGCATGGCTCAAGCTGCTGTCTCAGAGTTAATTATAAGTCATTTTTCTTCTTTAACTAAAGCCATGTCTCTTCCACTACACCTTTCTTGCTTTGATGCTGCCTGCACTTGAAATTAAGAAAATCACTTTTCCTCATTCATGAACACCATTTCATACTTTCTTAATTTAAGCAGATTCTCTTTCTCACATACTGGAATACAAATTAGGAAGCAGAAAAAAAAAAAAAGGATGAAAAGAATTTACAAAACTTAAGTACAAATGAATATCATTTGATGTGTTCTCCCTCGGTCCCTACTTCCCTTAATTTCTATTTGCTGCTGGAAGGCCTGAGCTGGGCGCAGTGCCCTGGGCTTCCTCGACCCCGTTCACAGCCAGCCTGAGCACTCCTCTTCCCAAACTGTATCTCTGGCAAGCTGCAGACCCACTATGTCTCACGTGGCAACTGCACGGGGAATTTTCCCCTAAAAGGTGCAAGAGATGGTGAAAATTTGATGAACAGAAAAAGGGGAATCTGGATAGATTAAAACCCCCTCCACTCATGGTGTGCACATCCACAACGCCACCGGTGTTCTCTTTCCGTGACCCTTAGGTTCCTGGCTGGAACTTCTATTCTAAGGTTTGGACGTGAAAGCAGTGACGCCACTCTGGGCACAGACAGTGCTCAGCTCTCTCATTGTTTTCTTCTTTTTCTTCCCATCTCTGTTTAAACCTTTCAGCTCAGCGTGCGATGTGTCTGAAAATGGCTGGGATGTAATTACTAACAATGTTACCTCTCTGCCGAAGCCTGTAATTCCCTCTTGATTAAGATGGCGATATTGATTTTGCTGGGAGTGCATGCAAATAAACTGTGACATCAGGAGAGGTGTAGCTTTTCAGTTTGCTGTGTGTCTGTGATTTCAGTCTAGTAGTCAAGTTTCCCCCACCCATATGGTTTGACTGCAGCATTTATATGGATTAATACCTGTCTACTAGGCTCAGATGGAAACTATAGCCATCAAAAGTTCTCATCTGGAGCCTTTGTTTAGCTTGTGCCTATCAACCACAGCCATCTCTGCTCTTACATTTATCAGAGAAATTGAAGAGGAATGGGGTCTCTCAGTCAGGCTGGCTGTCAAAAGGTCATGGTACTTCAGAAGGACACAGATGGAGGAGGGGATTGAGAAAATATTTAAGACAATGGAGGGATTTGGTAATTGACCACCACAAAAGAGTCTATTCTACATTTGCCAGCCGGGCATTGAAGCATATGATCTCTTAAAAGAAATGATCACCAGTTCATATTTGTTTAGAATGAAATTTGCAGCCATGAGTCCTTTTAGGGCTAAGAAAAGGAAATGCCTTGTGAGGACATAACTATACCTACCATTCAGACAGATATCATGTTGCCTGGAAAAATGGATCAGACAGGATGAGTGCCATTGAGGGCAAATCTGGGGGCTAGGGGTTGTCAGGGATTCCTTGGCAAAATTAATTTGGAAAATGTGTAATTTAAATGAAACTGGTGTCTGAATTAAAATAGATGCCCTTTTTTGATTTTTTTTTTCTGTGTTCCAAATAAAAGGAGACCAAAGAGACATGACAATTAAATGTAATACCTGATCCTAGGCTGATCCTTTATTAGAGGAGAAAAATGCTACAAAGGACATTATTAGGTCAACTGACAAAATTGGCATATGAACAATAGATTAGACAAAATTATTGCATCAAAATTAAAATTGCTGAAGTTGACAACAGTGGTGTGATTACATAAGAGAATATCACAATTTTAGGAAATATACATGATGTACACAATTTACTCTTAAGTGATTAAAAATTATATGTATATATTGTATAGATGATGTATATATGAAAGAGAGAGGGAGTAAGGGAAAGAGAGAGAAAGAGAACAAATGATAAAAAAGTAAATGGAAAAAAAAAGTCAGTGGGTGAAATGTTAATAGTAGGTGGATCTTGGTAAAGGGTAAAGGAGTGTTCTTTTTTCTATTCTTTTTTTTTTTTTTTCTATTCTTATTCTTGCAATTTTTCCTGTAAGTTTGAAATTATTTCCAAATAAAAAGTCAAAAAAGAGGAAGGGATGCTGCCTTTAAATGTCTGATCCAAAAATTTGTCTAATCCAAAGCTCTTTTGCCATGGGGTAAGTAAAAATTCTGACCTTGCTTTTTTGGTGTCTTTGAACAAACATTAGTGTGCTACTTCTTTCCTGTTTTCCTCTTTCTACCCAGACACTTAACTGGGAGAAGGTGCCAAAGCCTCATTTGTGGTGACATAGATGTTGAATTACTCAGGATGCATGACAAGAGCAGATGTACTTTGCTAAAGTCAAAACGCTAACAGGGTGAAAGAAACGTAAATCATGGATGTGCACGCTTGTGCATGTTGTTTTAGCTGCCAGGAATACTGTAGAAGGCCTTTCTCTATTCACCCCTTCTCTCGTCTCTCCACCAGTTTCCTCCTAGCAGTTAGAATTACCTTCAACCAGCATTGTTTTCCTCTCGTATTGTCCTTATTCAAGCACTTAGAATTCCTCCTGTTCATCTTTCATCCATTCTCATCTTCATGTTCCTATAGTTTCCTACCCTCCATCCCCAAACAGAACTTCCCTTCATCTCTGCTATCACTCTAATTCTAACTTCATACACTTCAGCCGACCCTAGCTCTCTGATTACTTATATTTTCTTCCTTATATATAATGTGATTTTTTTCTGATAACTTATGAAAATAATGCATGTTTATCATAGAAGATTTGGAAAACACAGAAAAGTACAAAGAAAGAAAATGAATGAGTCGCTGATAATTCCACCAGTCCAGACAACCACTGTTTTTTGATATATTTCCTTCCCTTTTTTCCATGCATGTGTTTGTAAATATGTAGAGATTATATATTATATAAGGTCTTTTCCCTTTTTTTCCCACCTAACTTTCCACTGTGATATCATTAAACATCACTTACAAACATGACTTTTAACAACTGTATGGTTTTCAGTTACATGGAGGGACCCTAGGCTGATATCCAGCTGTTCTATAACATGGTGGCTAGAGGTAGGGTTATTTACAACTTCAATCTAAGTGGCTGGTGAATCTGTTATGATTGGTTGGTCTATTGGTTTTGATTGGTTGGTGTGTTGGTTATAATTATAATTGATTGGTGCCTGTGCCATAACAGTTATTAGATATCATGAATACCACCTATAGTTATACCATCACAGAATTAACTTTCCCTATCATTGGACATTTAGGTTGCATTTAACTCATGCTATTATAAGTAAATCTATTTTTAAAAACCTTACACAATATATATATTTTAAATAAATGGCTGATAATTTCCTCTGGTTAAATTTCTAGAAATTCAATAACAGTGCAAAGATATGATTATTTTAAAGACCTCTCTACCTATTGGCCTGCAGAAAGATTAGATTCACTTACAGTATACTCCTGCCAGAAGGGCACATAGGTTTCACTGAACTCTGAAAGCCTGAATATTATCATTTAAAAAAGATCTTTGTCAATCTGATAGTTGAAAAACTGTGTCTTGCTTTAATTTGTATTTCTTTTGGTTATATTTCTAAGGTGAACATTTGAACATTTTTTTACAATGTGTTTTGCCATTTTTCTCTGCTCACTTTTCTGCTCTATATTTCCTCAGTGCTTCTGGGCTCTGTCTTGACTCTTTTTATAGATATGACAGCTGTCCCCTCACTGATTGCCAGGGTTGGTTTGGCTACGCTCCTT
Organism: Delphinus delphis; assembly: GCF_949987515.2. Lineage (NCBI taxonomy): Eukaryota > Metazoa > Chordata > Mammalia > Artiodactyla > Delphinidae > Delphinus > Delphinus delphis. The sequence continues at coordinate 42,870,206 of NC_082684.1, read as the reverse complement.
TGCAAGGCTGGTGCCACTTTCTTCCTTTGCAAACCCACTTCCAGGCCTTCTAAGCTGTGCCCTAGTTGGAGGAGATTGGTTTTATATTTGTGGATGAGTTATGTTGTAGGGTATATGTGTTGCTTTCTGTGGGTGTGTTGCTGCTTCATCTATAATCTAAGTTCTCCAAAGGCAAGGCCTTTTCTTTTCAATAAATACAAAACATTTATTTGGAACTGGTTTGATTATCTATTGCTATGCAGCAAACCACCCCAAAACTCTGAGGTTTACAACATCAATTTATTACTGTCACTCATGTATTGTATTTTTGGTGTGTTGTGTTAGCTGGGCTGTTCTTGGTTGAGGTCTCTCGCAGTTGTAGTCAGAAGATGGAAGAAACTACACTCATCTGAAGGTTTGACTGAAGGGTGGGCTGGATGTCTGGCTAGCTTCTCCCAGATCAAATACTGCAAAGAGATCAAGGTGGAAGCTGCGAGGCTTCTTATGATGTAGCCTTAGAAATCATGCAGCATCGTTTCAGCCACATTCTGCTGATCAAAAGGAGTCATAGAGTCTCAAAAGTGAGAGCGCTGCTTAAAGGGGAGGAGCTCCATAGGGGAGTAAACACCAGGAGGCATGGTTGGAGGGGCGTCTTGGGAGACAAGCTACCCCAGGTGCCTAGTGTTGATTGTATTACATCCATAGTTAGCATTCAATGAACTCTTATTAAATGAGCAACCTAGAAACGGGAGATAAATTGTTCAGTGAAAAAGCCATTTGACTTTAATTTTCTTTCTGATGGGTTGGGCCCAGGGAGTGAGCCATGAAAAATGAGACTTTGACATAGCTGCAGTCTAATCTCGGAAGAGCAAGTAACCTCAAAGAAATTCACTTATGGGTGTAATCATATCCTACTGACAACTGGATATTTTATTCCAAGATTCTATTATCCTTAGTTATTTAACCAATATTTTCCTATTATTCCTCATTTTCTGCCTCTGAATAGGGAGGCAATTGCATGGATGCCAGATCTCCCATCACGTATGCTGTTGCTAAACATTGTAAACTTACTTCAGTGCCGTTGATTATTCTTTCCTAATATTAGAAGTTTGGTGTTGGTTACAGTGACAGCCCATGTTCTCATGAGACCTAGGTACCAAGGTTTGTTTCTGAATATGGGTAGCAGACAGGGGCAGCCATTGTGTCTCTGACTGACTCAGGGCTATTTTTGGTCATCTGCTTTGGCCTAAAGTATAATATAAAATTGATCCGCTCATCTCTCAGACAATAACAACTCCTTCTTCTGGTCTCCAAATAGAAAACATGCGTTGCTTTAAGATTTCATTAATTATTTAAAGATGATTTGTTAATTATGTTATTTATTTACTTATTTATTTCTACTGAAGTATAGTTGATTTACAATGTGTGTGAGCTTCTGGTGTACGGCAAAGTGATTCAGTTATACATACACACATATATATGTATTATACTATATATATATATTTCATATTCTTTTCCATTATGGTTTATTACAGGGTATTGAGTATAGTTCTCTGTGCTATACAGGAAGACCTTGTTGTTTATCTATTTTATATATAGTAGCTTGTATCTGCTAATCTCAAACTCCTAATTTATCCCTCCCCCCACCCTTTTCCCTTTTGGTAACTACAAGTTTGTTTTCTATGTCTGTGAGCCTGTTTTGTGAATAAGTTCATTTGTATCATATTTTAGATTCCACATATGAGTGATATCATATCCTGTATTTGTCTTTCTCTTTCTGACTTACTTCACTTAGTATGACGATCTCTAGGTCCATTCATGTTGCTGCACATGGCATTATTTCTTTCTTTTTTAGGGCTGAGTAGTAGTCTGTTGTATATTTTATATATATATATATATACACACACACACACACACACACACACACACTCACATCTTCTTTATCCATTCCTCTGTCAATGAACATTTAGGTTGCTTCCATGTCTTAGCCATTGTGAATAGTGCTGCTATGAATATTGGGGTACATGTATCTTTTTGAATTAGAGTTTTCTCCGGATATATGCCCAGGAGTGGGATTGCTGGATCATATGGCAACTCTATTTATAGTTTTTAAAGGAACCTCTGTACTGTGTTCCATAGTGGCTGCACCAATTTACATTTACATAGTGGCTGAACCAATTTACATTCCCACCAGCAGTGCAGGAGGGGTCCCTTTTCTCCACACCTTCTCCTGCATTTATTATTTGTAGAGTTTTTGGTGATGGCCATTCCTGTATGATTTGGTATCTCATTGTAGTTTTGATATGCGTTTCTCTAATAATTAGTAATGTTGAGCATCTTTTCATGTGCCTCTTGGCCGTCTGTATATCTTGTTTGGAGAAATGTCTGTTTAGGTCTTCTGCCCATCTTCTGATCGGGTTGTTTATTCTTTTGTTACTGAGTTGTATGAGTCATTAACTGTGTTTAAGATCATACCACATGCCTTCTAGGAACTTAGAACAGAGAGGGAGATAAGACATATAAACCTAGAGACCAAGCCAGGAAGCCTCCACAAAAGGCCATATAGATGATATAGGTGTGAGATGCTACGGGGATTCAGAGTAGGAAGAAATCACTGACCATGATGGCATTTGTTGGCTTCTGAAAAGGGTTTTGATAGATAAATTTGTCCAGTTTTAGAGCTGAAAGAGCCTCAACGCAGAGCCCAACATAACTAGGAAAGGAACGGAGCTTTGTTTCTCTGGCAGCATTTTCTAAGCATGCTTAGGCGGCCTGGGGAGACCAAAGCCGGTTAAGCCCCTCCGTGCCCTCTAAAAAGAAACCAGACACCCAGAGGAGGAGCCTCCGTGTAGCCCCACGGAAGGCGGCCTCCAGTTCTCTCAATGTGTGCCAATGCTGGAAACGTCAGTGGGTGTGGTGGTTTCTCTGCTGTAGGTTTGCGGGTCCCTGATGGGCGGGGAGGCCTGGCAGAGGAACAATCCCAGCACACATCGGGAAACAAACGTTCGGATGTTCACTTGGGGGCCTTGAGCAGCACACACTGGTTGGGCTCTGGAGACAGCAAAGATTCTCAGCAGGGAAGCGGTTAATGTGTCACAGCACACTCCTAAAGCCAGAGGAATCTCACCGTCCCCTCCCCACATCAGGGGCTGGATTCTAGCTGAGTTTAGGGGATTTGGAAGGAATTTGAGGTGGGTGTGGTTCTGGTGATTCGGTTTCTAGGAAATAAAACAATCCTTTTCTTTGACCTTTAATGTGATTCAGATCAGCGTCTCCTTGGCACGAGGCCTTTTCTGTGCAGACGGTTTGCAGTGCGTGTAGCCCCTCGACTTCAGTTTCATGCTTCTTCTCTCCATCACTGGCAGTCTGAATTCTGAGTGGGAAGCCCGGGGATTCAGAGCTCAACCTCTGACTCCTGTATTGGCTGAAGCTTGAGAAGTTCAAAACCCAGCTCAGAGCCTGACTCCTCCGATAATTGCTTCCCCCCCCCCACCCCTTATCTGTACATGCTGAAGGGGACGGAGGCCTCCTTTCACACTTGGTGAACGGCAGAATTGCAGGGGCTTAAGGAAGGACTTATAACTAGTGATGGGATGGTCTGCAGCCACACTTTGGAATTGTCACCTGATCCCAAATGGCATGCATCGTGCTCTCCGGGGGGTGGGGGGGAAGCTGAAAAGCAAAAATCAAAGAAGCTAGGGACAAAGGAATGTACAATAAACTCCTTCACAAACCAGGGATTTGATTAATCCCAATGGAGTCATGAATCTGACTGAGGGAAGTTCTGTTTTTCAAGTACTCCGCGATGCACGGTGCCCCTCTGTAGAAACAGAAATCCTATCATATGTTGCATGCTGCCTTTCCCCCCTCTGCTCTGATGTTATAACATGGTTGGGCTGTGCACTTTGTAGCTAAAAAAAAAAGCCACAGTTTTACAAAGCGTCCACATTAACAGTGTAGACGAGGTTATCAGGTAGCTTTTGAAATCTGGAAAGACTCAATATAAGAAAGATAATTTTTTTTTATTGCTAAGGAAACACAGATTTTGTTTAATCAATGGAGCATAAACAGGTTTAACTACAAAATCAACAAAATTTGAGGCAGACAACCACCCTAAGTGATAAAGACTAATCGTTCAATCTGGAGTCAGTATGCAGAGAAGCATTGTAAGAAACAGGGAGGGCAGCAGCGTTCTCAAAACGTAGGGGATAGGGCTTCCCTGGTGGCGCAGTGGTTGAGAGTCCGCCTGCAGATGCAGGGGACGCGGGTTCGTGCCCCGGTCCGGAAAGATCCCACGTGCCGCGGAGCGGCTGGGCCCGTGAGCCATGGCCGCTGGGCCTGCGCGTCTGGAGCCTGTCCTCCGCGGCGGGAGAGGCCACAACAGTGAGAGGCCCGCGTACCGCAAAAAAAATTAATAATAATTAAAAAAAAATGTAGGGGACATAAAAACCTTCAAGGGGACATGTTAAAGATGTAAATTCCCAGAGATTTTGAGACAGCAAACCCATTTTGAGGGCAAAAACCCAGAGTTTTAAATAAACACTCCAGGTAATACTGATACTCTGGGGTCCACAGGTTGAGATGTGAGCTAGGGTTCTAAAGTGGATCTTGATCTGTGCAAAAGTGCCGACACCGAGATTCAGAACCCAGGTAGTTTAAACTAATGATCAAGATCCACCGCTGAAATCTTCCTAACGTCCTCACCGAGTCAAGCAATCTATTAGTGAGGAAATGTATTTGGCTGTGAGTTACAGAAGCCTGGAAAACAGTGGCTTAAATGAATGAGGATTTTTACTTTTTGGAGCAGAGAGGATAAATGAGGCAGGCAATCTAGGTATAGTGAGTTTGATGGTGACCCCCCCCCCCAAAAGAAATGTCCACGTCCAAATCCCTGGAAACTGTGAATGCTACCTTATTTGGGCAAAGCATCTTTGCAGATGTAGTTAAGTATCTCGAGATCATCCTGGATTCCTGGGTAGCAGTGGCGGCTGCTGTCTCCTCGCTGCCTCCATTGCCTGGTTTGATGGCTATATAACTTTGTTGCAGAGCATACTAATGTGAAACAGGATTCCTTGAGCCAAGATTTTACCTTCAGTGGTTCTCAATGTGGAGACACTGGCAGTGTTGAGACATTTTTTTTTGTCACAACTGTTGGGGAGGGAGTGGGAGGTGGTGCTACCGATATCTAGAAGGTGAGGCCAGGGATGCTGCTAAACATACTACAATGTACAGAACAGCCTCCACTACAAAGAATTATCCAACCCTAGATGTCAGTAGGGCTGAGGTTGAGAAAACCTGGGATAAACAATAACTTTTAAAATAAAAATAAAATAAATAACTTTAAAAATAAATATTAAAGACCTTAAGTTAAACAAACAAACAAACAAAAGCCCCAAACAACCAAAAACCTTTTCTTAATGTCCTTCCAAATCTTCCATGAAAGCGAAGGAGGCAAATGAGACCCGAGTTGGCTGCTCGCTATGGATGGAATTATTATTGTTATTACTTTTGTCTGAATGAGGAAGATTCTATTTCTAGGTAAGACAACAGCAAGTAAGGTTTTTCAAAAATAAATAGTTAATGTTTTCACAGTGTTATCTTGCTTGGGCTTTGTGCAACTTTTTAAATGGAGAGCGTTTGACGTTCCCACCACTTTCTGCATTAGTCATCCTAATAGCACTTCCTGGGAGGGGAATGGCTGAGACCAGCCTGTCTGGATCTTCTGACAAGTCCCAAATGATCCCCTGACCATCAAGAGGGGGTGATTTGCCTTCTATTCAGTGCAAATGGAATCAAGGCTTTTGAGGTAGCCAGTTACTAATCACTAGGAATGCGTCAGCACATATTGGTCAAAGGGGTGAAGCCTGTTGCACAATGTAACCAGACATTTTTGAGAAAACTTGTGTAACGCCATGGACTAACGGTGTTAGTCTATCTTGTGTGATTTTTCCTTTCCATTTGCTGGTCTCTTCAGTTCCCATCCAAGTGAGGATCTGTTAAGTAGATTAACTTAAACCCGAGAGAGATAACATTAGTGTTTGAAGCATTACAAACAAGCATGGGATGGCTTATCTTTTAGGCTTCAGTTCGTTTACAATAAAAGTTGTATTCCAATCAGTTGATTGCATACAAATCAAGTGCATCAAACACTGTTCCTTGACAGTTTTCAAGTTGCTTCATCATCTTTCAACTGCAGCTTTTGCCCTTAGTCCTCCAGGGTTAGTAGACAGACAGCTAAATCAGATGCTTAATAATAGTTACACTTCCTTGGATGCTCTAAGAGAAAAAGTTTGTAAAAACATCTGTGGAGAATCCAGTCCTTCACTGCCTGGAAGGATTAACCACATGAGACAACCCTTATGAATCATGTTTATTCCTCTTTCAGGCACTATTTGTATCCAAGCTTTGCAAAAGCCCAAATTCAAAAGATACGTTTCCTTTCCTGAGTATTGTTATTTACATAACTCTGGACCTTGGAGTTTAAGCTCATAAAAGCCAGTACATAAATGTTCTTCTTAAGCTTTTTAAAATTGTAGTTGATCTTTAGCTACATTAGAGCATTTGCATTTTGGGAAGAGAAGACTATTAAATGTCTGCTTTTGACTGTGAAATATAACTGAGATTGGCTAGCTGCTTGACGATTAAGACTGAACTATCTCTGGGCAGAGAGAATTTCTATTTGAGTCTCTGACCCATGGTTAAGAAATGTGAATATATGTGAGCTCGTATGGCAAATCATTCCTATACTGATGGAGAAATGTGTGGAATTGATTTTGTTTGTTTCTTAGTTTCTAGGTGGATGCATCTTTTCTATTTCTCCTCCCCTTTTTCTCCTTCCTGTCTTGTTTCCCACCATTTCTGCTAACCCCTTGACCCACTGTTGAGTGATTTCCTAGTTTTGAAAAAGCAGACTACAATGCTACTTCTAGTTGCAGATGGACTTGCTCTGTCACATTTTGACTCTGAGTTAAAAAACAGTTATGCTTTGGAGGCCTTTGATTTGATAGGAAAGCTTTCTCAAAGTCCATACCACTTTGCATCCTTGGGTTATCTTAGAAATTTCCACTTGGAACTTCTACAGTCTTGGTTATTTGAAAGCAAATAGAACAGTTTGTGCTGATTTAGGACATCTCTTACCCAGTTAACTACAAAAGGCATGCATCTTAATCCCTAGTACTTCAATCAAGAACAATTTTCACAATTTGCACAGCTAGAACCATGTTATTTGGGCAAGTCATTTAATCTCTGTGGTTCTGTTTCCTCATCTATAACATGTTTCTTCAAGGTGTAAAATTATATGATTCTATGATGTATTTTTCCATGTGCACATTACCCTTCATTGAATTGAAGTTGAAGGTCTACAGCAAACACCAGAGCTACATAAAATCCAGTTTATAGACTTGGGATAATATCCTAGCTCCCCACCATTTTTGAATTTGAACTACTTATGTACATTTCTGGGATGGATTCTTTCTTTTTTTTTAAGTTATTATATATATATATATATAAAATTATTTTATATTTTTAAAATTTATTTTTTATTGAAGTATAGTTGATTTACACTATTGTGTTAATTTCTGCTGTACAGCAAAGTGACTCAGTTATACACATGTATACATTCTGTTTTATATTCTTTTCCATTATGGTTTATCCCAGGAGATTGGATATAGTTCCCTGTGCTATACAGTAGGACCTTATTATTTATCTATTCTATATGTAATAGTTTGTATCTACTAACCCCAAACTCCCAGTCCATCTCCCAATCCTTCCCTCTCCCACGTCCCCTCCCCCTTGGCAATTACAAGTCTGTTCTCTATGTCTGTGAGTCTGTTTCTATTTCGTAGATAAGTTCGTTTGTGTCATATTTTAGATTCCACATATCAGTGATATCATATAGTATTTGTCTTTCTCTTTCTGACTTCATTTAGTATGATAACCTCTAGCTGTGTCCATGTTGCTGCAAATGGCATTATTTCATTTTTTTATGGCTGAGTAGTATTCCGTTGTATAAATGTACCACATCTTCTTTATCCATTCATCTTTCGGTGGACATTTAGGTTGTTTCCATGTCTTGGCTGTTGTGAATAGTGCTGCTATGAACATAGGGGTGCATGTATCTTTTTGAATTATAGTTTTGTCTGAATATATGCCCAGGGTGGGATTGCTGGATCATATGGTAATTGTATTTTTAATTTTTTGAGGAACCCCCATACTGTTTTCCATAGTGGCTGCACCAACTTACACTCCTGAGGTAGGGTCTTTCATCCATGAAGTAGGGATAGTATTACCTGTCTCATAAGATTCTCATGAGAATCAGAGATAATTTTAATTAAAGAGATAAATTTCAAGTTCTTGAAATAGTGCCTGGCCCTTAGTAGATGCTCAATAAATGTTAGTTCCTCTCTCTTAGAACCTAATAATAAAACTCTTAAATGCCCTAATTTCCTCTGAGTTTGTGAATCATTTCTCATCAGATAGATATTGGCAGGATTGCCCCTCTTTATTGAGGGGAGGCCAAGTGGGACAAGGTGAAACCAAGCCCAAGATATCTGTCTCTTGCTGCAGACACAACTTCCTCATTTTTGTCATTAAGGGCTCTCAGCAGTGAAAACAACTTGGGATTTAACAGGAAAAAGCTATCAGCCAGGTTGACTCCTGTCAAAGGCTCCATGTCAATAAACATTTACAAGAAATGAAGCTTGATAAATGTGGCTTCATTCCAAGAAATGTGTGGCAAGGGCAGCTTTGTGCCTGATGCTAAGATCTTTCGAGATTATTTCTCCATTTGGCATCAGCTTCCCTCCAGTACAGAAGTTATTGAAACCCGAGTGCCTATGAAGAATTTCCTAGACAGCGACACTGACTTGTTTTAACCAGGAAAACAGTAACAGAGGAGGAGATTTCCTTCTAAAATAAGACTTCCTTGTGCATTTAAGACCTAAGCATCCTCATCTTCTTACTGAAGATGAACCTGCCATTCTTCATGCTGCTCAAACATAGCTGAGATTTATTTTGGCCAAAGACACTTTATTTGTTCAGGCTTTGTTATGCTGATGGAATTGTAGGATTCTGGAACTGAAAGAGGGCTCAAAAATGACTGAATCCTCCTCCTTCCCCCCTTGTAAGTGAATGAGATGAGCAAAGCTGGGAAGTCAGTGGAGCAATCAGCGTAGAGAGTGAGCCAAAGTCCTCATCCTTTTAGAAGAGTCAAGAGTCAGGACAGCAAAGTGAACCACCTAACCAAGGTGGGCAAGAGGGAGGCTGCAGAAGGAACCAAGAGGGGGACCAAGAAGGAGCTGGAAGAGAGTAAGTAGGGTCCTGGACCATTGCTCCAAAGAGTGGGCGTATATGTGCCTTACAGTTTGCAGGTGCCTGGGGCATAGGAGGGTCAGGCTGGCTTGAAAATTCAGGCAGATGATAAAGTCAGACCTCATCATTTTTCACAAGAGAAAACTGCTGCATGGAGAAGCTAAGAGACAATGCTAACATTGACATAGTTGGTTGTTGGCAGAAAGCACTAGCTCTGGGGTCTCCAGATTTCGTGTTTATCTCTCTTTCCCAGGACTCATTTTTTCTTTGTTATTTAGTTCACGGGCCCCCATTTACACTTGAGCCATCCTGCTTATTACAATGATTCTCTGTTTCATTTACATTTCTTGTTTAAGGTGAGTAGAGGATGATATTCTGTTCAGGGTGGCCTATTTCTTATTACAAGACAAAGTTATAGTTAAAATGTGTCTGTTCACGAACCTTCCTATTCAGAAATGGATTCTTCACACAGAACAGCATTCATAAACATGGAGTGAGAGTGAATTTAGAAGTTGCAGAATAAGACTACCTTTTTCTTATAGTTTTTCACTATCCTTTTTCTATGAGTTTAAAGGGGGTTTTCTTTTCTTTTCAGCTTGTACTTTTCTGGTATCAAGGGGAAGTTACACAAAATTATTTTAAAAATCTTATTAGACTATTTTCCTTAAAATATTTGTATTAATGGTATTTGTTTTATTAATACCAACTTATAAATTTACATTTCAAAATAATTAGTTCAGGGAAGTCTGGTTAATTACAGCAGCATGTATACTTGTGTTTATAGCCACTTCTTCATTAAATGAAACTTCATTAAAAGGAGAAGTTTATTAGGAATTAAAAAAGAGATAAACCCAGAGAGCAAAGATTACCAGTGAAAGCAACATCACCAGATGAGAGAGGTCCATAAACTCTGGAAGAAAGAAGCAGTTGGATGAGCAAGAACTAACCTAGCAGAGTGTAGAACACTGAAATCCTACATGAGCAGAGGGAAAACCAACCAGAAGCACCCCAGCTTGTGCTGTGGAACCCTAGAAAGGCTAAAGAACTGGAAGCACCAGTTATCTCTGACGGCAAAGGTGAGATGTGGAGCAGAAAACAGATTGGTCGAATAGCCACCTGCAGATTGGTTGACAACAGACTGGTTGAATCTTTACCAGCTCTACCCCTATACCTCTTGTTCAATAAGAGCTGCTCAATTTCCTTTTTTGTTTTTTAATGTTTACAGTGATTCACTTTACATTTTATATAGAAATGTGTCTCCACACACACATGAAATTGGGGAAAAGTTGGATTTAAAAATGCTCATTTTGGAATTAGTTTAATCCGGTGAACATCTGAGTATTTACTGTGCTGAGATGATACAAAATGACTAAGGCAAAAACTTCTTCCCTCTGAGTCTCAGAACTAACTGCGGAGACAGACAGCCCAGCTAATTATAAACATGGCAGAATGTGCTCGACGGCTGTGAGAGAGGCGTGAACTACAACAGGATCACAGAGGGAAGAGCCCACAGTCGAGCCTGGGGGAGACACGGAAGGCTGCAGAGCGGGGTGGGCATTGAGCTAGATCAGGAACTGTACATCTGGGGGGGGAGAGGCTTTTGAGGGGCCAAGAGCAGCATGAGGCACACTTAGGGAAAAAGTTTCTAGCTTCTGTCTCAGACCATCACTAATAGTACCACACTGTCCGACTGTGAAGCTCCAGAGAAATGTAAGGAACTAGTTTTGTCGTTAGTGAGTTGTTGTTGCTGTTATCATTTAATGAGAGCGCTTCAAGGTGTCTTCTAGGATAAGCAGGCTGGCACAGATAACCTTCTCTGGGGGTGTCACTCCCTGAATATCTAGGAACTCATTTGAGGGTGACTCCACTGATGGAAATATCAGACATCATGAAAGCCCTCAAGGAGATATCTTTGGGGGCACGTGGGGCTTAGTGAGAAGAGCCCACTTGGGCAGTCGCATTGGTCCTAATCTCCAAGGCTGCTTCACCTGGTATAGGGAGAATAGCAGTGAGAAGACAGTGAACTGACAGAGCCCCATGATCTACTGTGGGGCTGGAAAGCAAGGACCATGGTGTACGTAGCTTGGCATCCCCAGAGCCCATGTTGGTAACTTGCCAACTAGGAGTGAATGGTACTGAATTTCCCCTTCTTACCAGTAGAAGTTAGTAATGATCTTACCTGTTCTACCAACTTAGCCACTCCATAGCGATTAGTTAATTCAATAAATAATTCCTGAATATCTTCCATGTGCCAGACACAGTCTTGACTCATTCTTACCTCCTAAAAAGCACACCTGCCTCCTTGGGTTCCCTGGGTTTTGCAAGGATGAGCCTATTCCTAAATTTTCTTGCTAAAAGTTCACTGAGTCCTGGATAACATCGACTCAAGTCACCATATTGTATTTGTCAGATTTTATGATTTAAAAATTTATTATTTGGGCTTCCCTGGTGGCGCAGTGGTTGAGAGTCCGCCTGCCGATGCAGGGGACGTGGGTTCGTGCCCCAGTCCGGGAAGATCCCACATGCCGCGGAGCGGCTGGGCCTGTGAGCCATGGCCGCTGAGCCTGCGCGTCCGGAGCCTGTGCTCAGCAGTGGGAGAGGCCACAACAGTGAGAGGCCCGCGTACCGCAAAGAAAAAAAAATTTATTATTTGACCCTTCAGTTCTGAATTTTATTGGCTACTTATAATGATTTATGTTCTACTTATTTACCTAACCATTTGGAGTTCTAAGAGTTGTTTCATAAGCATCAAAACTGACTGGACTGGATTAAGTATCCGTTTTAAAAGTTCCTAGTATTTGCTACAAATCCCAAACTTAACAACTGCAAGGTTTATTTTGAAATCACAGGGGTGAAATTGTATGGTCTTCAATGTCCATGAGGGAACAGATTTTCCCCTGCATTTTGGACCACAATTTATTATTGTTTAAATCAATGCATGACTCTTTGCATACCAGCCTGTACTTTGGGTCATACGGACTTAACCTCAGAACAAAATCACTTTGTTCAATGAAAAACAGGGCCCCTCCAGTCCTCTGGACCCCTTTCCATGTATTCCATAAGAAAAAAAGTTTATTTGACTGCATGATAACCTCAAGCACAATTCCTCATAGAAATAACCTGACAAATGTCTTCCCCACTCTGCCACAGAGGGGAACTTAATACCGGCTGTAGCTTAACTCCTGCAAGGCAGGTAGACAGTACTCCGAAAAAACAATAGCTTAGGAGCGCAGGTACTTCTTAACAAAATAGTAATAGCGAAACATTCTCATATGTATTCAAGGTTCTTTTACATACATTCTCAATTTTATCCTTTCAATAGTTCCAAGTCTTTCACGGTATTATGCTACTAAAACAATTTTCTAGAATCATGGAAACTACTTCAGCTTTAATTCCCCTGAAAGCAAGGTGGTTAGTAGGTGAGCAGGATTTTGAAAGTTTCTGACACGTCTGTGGTTTATCCCCACTTTTAAGAAGGCATTTGTCCAATAGCCCCCATATTTTGGTTTCATCTTAGAGATGGAGGTGCTGCTCCTTAACGGGCTGCTCCATGAATTTGGGTCTCCTGGTATAATATTTTGTGATCTTGCTTGGCTAAGGGTATCTAAGATTCTTTCTTTTTTTTTTTTTTTTGCGGTACACGGGCCTCTCACTGCTGTGGCCTCTCCTGTTGCGGAGCACAGGCTCCGGACGTGCAGGCTCAGCGACCATGGCTCACGGGCCCAGCTGCTCCGCGGCATGTGGGATCCTCCCGGACCGGCGCACGAACCTGCGTCCCCAGCATCGGCAGGCGGACTCTCAACCACTGAGCCACCAGGGAAGCCCTTTAAGATTCTTAGGTGTGATAGAAAAACACTTCTGTGTGTTTCTTCTTTATTCCCATACTAGTAGCATGCTCACTACACTTCTGACACCAGATGTGTATTTTTCTCCCCCCAAGCAATTCTCTGTGACACCAACTGGGTGTCCTACAATTCAGTTCAATTCTGACACTAACTGGAGTTAGATCCCACAGGTTAAGGGCTCAGTCACAAGAGACTGTCCCCCTACTTCAGACACCAATCGCAAGTAGTAGTAGGTTCCTAGGTTACCTGCAATTTCTATGTGACTTGGTCACAAATGGGAGGTTCCTATGACTTCCTTCTTGGATTCATTCATTAACTAGAAAATCTCACAGAACTCAGGGAAACACTTACTGATGTTTATCAGTTTATTATATAATAAAGGATATCATAAAGGATATAGATAAAGAGGTACATAGGGCGAGATCTGGAAAGATCCCTAGTGTAGGAGCTTCTGTCCCCGTGGAGTTGGATTGTGCCACCCTCCCTATACGTGGATGTGTTCATCAACCCAGAACCTCTCTGAACACTGTACTTTGGGGATTTTTATGGAAGCTTCATCACATAGGCTTAATTAATGGGTCATTAACTCAATTTCCAGCCCTCTCCGCTCTCTGGAAAATGGAGGTGGGGTGTGGTGAGACTGAAAGTTCCAAGCTTCTAACCATAGTTTGGTCTCTCTGGCAACCAGCTTCCATTCAGGAGCCCACCGAGAGTCACCTTGTTGGAACAAAAGACATTCCTATTACCCAGGAAATTCCAAGGGCTTTAAGAGCTCTGTGTAAGGAACCAGGGCCAAAACCAAGTATTAGAACAAAAGATGCTCCTAGGGCTCTTATCATTTAGGACATTTTAAGGGATTCAGGAGCTCTGTTCCAAGAACTGGGGTCAGAGACCAATATATATGTATTTTCTATTATTTCACGTAGAAGAGAAGATGTTATTTAAACTATTTAAACTTTGCAATGTGGAAGCTCCAGGGCTCTATATGTCTACTGTTTTGGATCCAGTAACCTTTGGGGATAGGACTAGTGCTTTATAAAATTGCAACAAAGGCACATCTATTTTTTTTTTTTTAAGATTTTATTTATTTATTTTTTAATATGTGGTCTTAATTAATTATTTATTTTTCTGTGTTGGGTCTTCATTTCTGTGTGAGGGCTTACTCTAGTTGCGGCAAGTGGGGGCCCCTCTTCATCGCGGTGCACAGGTGTCTCACTATCGCGGCCTCTCTTGTTGCAGAGCACAGGCTCCAGACGCGCAGGCTCAGTAGTTGTGGCTCACGGGTCTAGTTGCTCCGCGGCGTGTGGGATCTTCCCAGACCAGGGCTCGAACCCGTGTCCCTTGCATTGGCAGGAAGATTCTCAACCACTGTGCCACCAGGGAAGCCCCAAAGGCACATCTTGCTCCCTGCCTTTCCACCTCTGATATGCATTGTCAGTCCCCCAAGGCCCTCCTGGTCTGGTCTCTCTGATCACTGTTTATTGCTCTCCCTGTCACTTGGGGTGTGTGCGTAGTGGGCAGTCATTTTTCTGTTTGTCTAACACATTTTTTATGTCTGAGAGTTACCCTCCTCCCTTACTGAATTTTTTGGGAACTTCTCCTCCCCTTACTCACCGTGGGGTTCCAGTGAAGGCTGTCATCTTTTATGAATGTATACTGTGGCCCTCATGGCCATAGCTGATTAGCCCAGAGTTGGCATTGACTGAGTCTGGGCCAATCAGAATCCTTCCCTGTAATTTTAAAAAACTTGAATGAAGAAGAAAGTCGGTCCCTCTCTGGAGGTTCCAGTGGTGGGTGGTAAAGCTCAGGAGAGCTCTTGAGGTCTTATTTCTTGCCATGCAGAGGAGACCAATGTGCAGTGAGAAATGGTGCTGCTATGTAGAGAGAAGCAGAAATGAGAGATGGAACCAGGAAGTAAGTGCTTTCTGGTTGCAAGTGCTCCTAAGCAAAGCTGGATCCTTGCCTTTCTCTCAGTTTGGTCCTTAAACTTTTCCTTGGATTTCGTGGTCTAATGAATCCCCCTTTCAATTCTGCTAGTTCAAATTGGATTTCTGTCACTTGCAACCAGAAGAGTCCTGTCTGATACCCCCCTCCCCCTCCCCCAACCCCCTTCCTCCAGCATTTGAAAGATACCTATCTTGTAACTCATCTTTTCTGGGCCCCAAACATCAACTATCTAATTTGGTTAGAAAATAGTTACACACAGTTTGGAAGAAACAGTGTTCCCACTAAGCTCCGGAGACACTTCCCTACTTTGTTATCTTATCAATTCTTGATACTAAGGTGGGATTTTCGGGCTTGGCAGAAGGTTGTTAAGAGGCTTGGTGATATGCCTCAAATAACAGAGGGATGGATTAGTGGGATCCTGCCAGTGCATGAACACCTTCTGCTTTTGGAATATAGAGCTGTTGACTTGGCATACTTTGCTGATGAAAGTATTGAAGAAATACGAACGTGAAAGAGAAAATCTGGTTGTAGTTTTGTGAAACTGTGTAATTTATGCCAATACAATTTCTTGATAATATCTGAATTAGATTTTAAGGAGTTCTATCTGTTCTATCTGATGGATTTCTCAATTTTGCTTACCAATTCTGTCCGAATGTTGTAACTTTTCAGGTTGACTTAACTTTCTAGGAGTAAAAACGTTAATACCTCAAATGAAAGAAAGTCCTGAAAGGAGTGAATTGGATAGAGAAGGGAGAAAATGTAGAATTTGAAAAAGACAAAAAGAACAGAAAAGGAACACATCAAAGGAGATGGGAAAATAAGTGAAGGAGTGATAGGCAAGTATCATGAAACAGGAGAAAGAAGAGATCAGTGAAACCCAGAAGAAATTAAGTAGGGAGCATGGGTCTTCTTCTGTTTTGGAAGAAATGGAGAGCTTCTCATGCTTCCAGAAGGGAAAAAAGTCAAAAGTAACAGCAAAGTTCCAACCCACGGTTTCCTGTCCAGCTGGAGTGAGTGGTTAGCTAAGGAACGAACGCCAGCAGTATGAGTCTAGCAGCCTTTCCTACGCACTTACGGTTCGGGTTGGTTCTGATCTGGCTCGGGCCATGATATTCTGAGCCAGAGTAAGTTCTGTCCAATTTGGAACTAGATCCAGTTTCAGCCGGGCTTTTGGTCCAGAAAGATGCTGCCGGGAACATTCTGACATCCCGAGTCCCATTCCCTGGCCTCTCCTTATGGGCAGACTTAAATACAGGGACTCTTGTAATGCTCTGGCCAGCTTCCTCCTTGACTTAGAACTCTAGCATGAGTCTGCCCATCTCCTTGGAAACACAGCTCCTAGTTTAGGTTCTGGAGTGAGCGAGCTAATTTCTTGCCCCAGAAGATGATATGTCTGTCATGTAGTCTCATTTTTCTCCATTGTTTTCCTTTCTTTTGTGTTGGTTAGATGAGCTATTTTCTTACATTTTCATTAACTCATGCCTCCACTGGCTTGTAAAGCACAAAGAATCAGCTGATTCATCTAGAAAACAGCTTCATGCTCCCTACACACTGTGGATTCAGCATAAATGCACTTTAATCCTATCACCTCCCAGACAAAGTCAGCCTTTCAGTTCCTTCTTGAAGGGTGAGCCTGAACAATAGGAGAGTGTTTCAGCGGTTTCAGAAAAGTTAGGAGTAAGAATGTCACAAGCCACGGAATATACAAAACCTTTGCCAGCCAATATGTTTGATAGATGATAAATGTGTTTGTAAAATAAATCCACACTTGGGCAGGGACCCATCATCAACAGCTGCGAAGCTTAAAGAGGATATCCTGCAGGGATACTTCCACAAACATAAAAACACATAAATACATACCAGGGTTGTTTCAGATGGACTCTGTCACCGCTAAAAGTTCACTTTTCAGAGGTAAAATGTCACCATGAGAATTTCATTGCTTCAAGAATGACCTTAGCTATGTTATTTATGGACTGGAATTCAGGACTTTTCCTCAGTATGCCACTTTACTGAGCTGGAGATCAAACAGAGCGGAGATGGTGGAGAGGAGTTGTTTTGTGTTGTGATAGACTAGCATGATGATCCCAACTGCTAAACCAGCTGCATTATAAATAACCCCCGTAGAACAGATGCGATGTGGGTTGGGGAGAGCTGCGGGACATATTTGTGAATGAAATGGTTGGTCACGTAAAACTCTCTATAAATATTGAAAGGCAACTATAATCACTGATACGTATTTTTATGAAAAAGCTGAATTGAAAAGTTAGATCGAAGACTTAATGGTAACGTAATGGCCAGTCTTCATGAATTCAGTGTCTTAGTGAATCTGTATTCCATTTTATGCGGTCCTCCAAGCCAGAAAACTGAGCAGGAACTCTCTTTCTCCTGCATGTCCCACGTCCAGCCGGCCATCAGGCCCTTCATTCCCACCACTTAGATATTTATTGAGTCTAGTCTCACCTTTTTTTTTTTTTCAAGTTTTATGGAGGTATAATTGACATGTAACACTGTATTAGTTTAAGGTGGACGACACAATGATTTGATACATGCATCTATTGTGAAATGATCACCACAATAAGTTCAGTTAACATCCATCACCACACGTAGTTGCACATTTCTTTTTTCTTGTGAGGAACTTTGAAAATCTACTCTCTCAGCAACTTTCGAATATCCAGTATAGTATGGTCAACTATAGTCACCATGCTGCACATTACATCCCTAGGACTTGTTTATCTTATACCTGGAAGTTGGTACCTTTTGACCACCTTCACCATTTCACCCAACCCCCTCCCCACTCCCCACCTCTGGCAATGACCAATCGGTTCTGTTTCTATGAGCTTGTTTTTTTAGATTCCACACATAAGTGAACTCATACAGTATTTGTCTTTCTCTGTCTGACTTATCTCAGCATAATACCGTCAAGGTCCATCCATGTTGTTGCAAATGGCAGGATTTCCTTCTTTTTTTAATTAGCGCCCCCCGCCCCCGTCTTAAACTCCATAACCAATAACCTTGGTTCAGTTTACAGTGAGTCCCCAACATACAAATGAGTTTGTAAGTCCAATTTGTTCGTAAGTCCAACAAAGTTAGCCTGGGTGTCCAACTATAGTCCAATCAGCTATATAGTACTGTACTGTAATATGTTTATAATACTTTTCACACAAATAATGCATTCAAAACAAACACGAAAAATAAAGAAACATTTTTAGTCTTACAGTACAGTACCTTGAAAAGTACAGTAGTACGGTACAACAGCTGGCATACAGGGGCTGGCATCGAGTGAAGAGGCAAGAAGAGTTACTGACTGGAGGAGGGAGAGGAGGTGGGAGACGGTAGAGCTGAAGGATCGTCAGCAATAGGAGACAGAGAGCAAGCTGCAATTTCACTCGTGCCTGATGTTATGGCACAGGTTCTGGTTCCTGGCTGGATTCAATTCTATCTACTCTCTTGAAAAAACGATCCAGTGGTGTCTGGATAGTAGCTCCTTTTTTCTCATCATAGATGACATGGTAGCACTGGATTGCATTCTGAATGGCTGCTCCAACCTTCGTGTACCATTCTATGTTCAGGTCCTTTGCCTCAAAAACTAACAGTGCCTCCTCAAATAAAGAAAATCCCCTTGCCATTTCCTGTGTCGTGAATCTCTTCAGTTCTTCAGTTACTTTTTCTTCCTCTTGTCCCTTTTCGTTCTTTCTTTGGGCCTCCAATTCCATCAGGTCTTCATTAGTAAGGTCCTCGTGTTGCACAGCAAGGAGTCCAATGAAGTCGTCCTCTTGCAGATCTAGCTCCAGCTTCTAGCTGAGTGTCACTAAGTTGCTAAAGACCTCTTTGGACTCCTCATCCACCTTTTCAAATCCACAAAAAATCATGAACAAACTGCGGGCAAAGTTTCCTCCAAATCTCATTACTGGTAATGGCCTCGCTCCGCTCTCTCAATTATTTTCACTTTTGTTTCCATCGTTATCACTTGGCGCTTCTTAGCAGTACCAGCCACATCACCACTGCTTTTATGCTTGCTTTCGGACATCCTGGGCTTGAAATAAAGATTCTGTACTATTGTACTCTATACAGTACTGTACAGTAAAGTACACAAAAGCACAACCACTTGTAGAGGATGCACGCACGTGACAATGTACGCCAGACATGTGAACTAACTTACATGATTGGACATGCGAACGCACGTTCGCATCTTTGAAAGTTCGCAGCTTGAAGGTTCGTGTGGAGGGGACTTACTGTATATGAGATGTTTCTGACTGAGATTCCGCCCCACTTTCACAGCCCTTGTCTCACCCATCCAACATACCTTCCATCCAGCTCAAGAAAGCAAATGCTTGCTTAAGGTATCTCTCAATGCTCCCCATCTCTCTGTAAAGGATAAAAAAATGTAAATTCCTGTGTATGGTATATAAAGCCCAATGTGATTAGCCTGCTTAATTGCTTCAGTTATCCCCCTGCCGCCACAGGCACATTTGTATGAAGCTAACTAGAATTCCCTGGAAAAAAATCATGACTTTTTTCTCTGTCCACTGCATTAGTGCATAGTGTTCTCCTAGCTTTGGATGACCTGTCCACACTCATCCCAGCCTTCTCTGGCCTACCAAAGTCCTACTTATCCTTCATAATTTGGTTCCAAAGTCTCTTCCAGTCTCCTCTGTGAAGCATTTCTTGAGCATCCCTGCAGAGGTAGAGAAGCATAATGAATGCTCATTTACTTTGCTGTTCAGCACCTGCACACCCTTTTTGGGGGCACAGTTTTACTTTGATGGCACCCCTTTCCCATTTCAGTCCATGTGCTTCAAGTGAGACTGATGTCATCCCTGGGCCTCAGGGAGTGGAGCATGGGACTGAGGCTGAATCAATCTGTGTAGTCCATCCCCTTGGCCACAGCCATTTTCAGGCATGATCATGTGATCAAAAGTGGGCCAATCAAAGTCAACTGAAATTCAATTCTGGTCCTGCTGTTTGAGCTGTTGGGGAAGCAGAGTTTCTTGTTATTGAACTAGAGGTTGTGAAGCTATGAACCTGCAGTGGCTAGAAAGCATCCCATGGAGTCAAAATTGGAGCTTATCTAGAGGAAGAAAAGCTGGAAGGAAGAGCCCAGAGAGACATTGTTTGTGACTGAACCAAGCCCCTCAGCAGGCAAGATCCAATATTAACCCCTCAGTTCTGTGACCCCATAAAATACCCCTTTTTTTCTCTTTTGCTTAAGCCAGTTGACTTTGGGTTTTCTGTCACCTGTAACACAAATAATCCCAACTGATACCTCAGTTATTTATCTCTATTTCATAGCATCTTATATATCCTCATATTTTGCCCTTGTCCTACTGTGGAGATTTGACTAAAACCTACTGCCTGGGTGAAGGTGGAGAATCTAGGGCTTTCCTGTCTAAGGGAGGCATGGAAATCAGCTACCAAGGTCTTCCTTCAATGTTATTGACTGAGCATATTACATATCTGGCATAGCATTGTATGCCTGGAGGAAGAATGGATAAAAACTGGAGAAGGCAAAAGTAGAAGGACATAGGGCAAGGATAGAGGTGGTTTCTATACTAAATGCGGGAAGATGGAATTACCTCTGGGTCTTTGCCTCTATTCAGATACAAAGAAAAGGAAGGATTGAGTTGAGAAAGGAAGAAGAATGGAGGTTTCTACCCCCGCCACTCACAGTAGTGAGGACCAGGGAAGATATTGCCCTCCTGTTTATATTTTCAAAGAATATGGAGTCAGGAGTCAGATGAACCTAGACTTGACCTGCCTTAATCATGGTTCCCATGGAAATTGATCATGAGCATAGGCATTTTCACAACTTTCACAAGGGGAGTCCTTGACTATTTAGAATTTAGGTGAAACCAAAGCAATATAATTTCCTAAGGTGGCAACCTAGAGACCAGGGGCTAACTTAATAGGTCAGTTTAAGAATGACAGCCTAGTGATCCATGGTGATGCTCAACAGGGCCCTGATGGCCCTTGTCCAACACTGGATTTGCTCCAGATGTCCCCAGAGCTCTGTTTGATAGTTTGATAGTATGTTACTTCAAAATTCCCTTGGATTAAGGAACTGGCCAAAGACTATTAGATATCACTGGAGTTGATGTTCCTTATTCTGGAAGAAAGAGGTACTATAGTTAATAACAAAGAGTCCACCGTTAGTCAAACACACACGTGGAATCTAATAACATTTCAAATGGACTATTTCAGATCCAAGTGATATATTCTACTTACTTCCAAATTTTCAGGGTGGTGGGAATTAGAAAATTCAACTTATCCTTAGTCTTAAGTGCCTGGGAATGTCATGTGGTCAACCATATGGGTAACTAAGACTCTCTTTTGTCCCCTCTCCTGGATAATCTCTCTGCCTCTTTCCTTGACTTACAGCTCCTTAGTGCTCTGCTTCTTTATTCTTCCTTTCCTCCCACCTTTTCTGTCTAATTTTGTGTCTAGCTTCAGGGGAGTGTTGTCTGACATTCTTTGCTTTCCTGGGGGTGGGAGCAGGAACGAGATGGGGGCTTTGGGTCCTAAATGAAGAGGAGGGCTGGGAAACATTCTCTTTGAAGATAATCTTAGGATAGAAAATTTAAGTAATTGGATTGCTAATGTTAGTTTTCTGCTAACAATTCCCCTTGTTATTCCATTAAAAGGGTTTATTCTTCTACTTATCCTTGGGTTACCTTACAGAACCCAGGTATCTTGGTAGGTACCAGATCCAAGAGCAGGTATGGTAAAGACCTGTTACATGAGAAAAGTTAACCGCACAAAGGATAACCATGCTCCTGAGATCTAGGGCAGAAGACACTCAGATATTCTTTTAGGCTTTTACTTGGCCGCATAGCAATTGCCTCATTTTATGGCTTTTGGATTAAAGTTCCTGAACTGAGAAATCAGGGTGTGAGTGGCTTATATTTTCACGGTTTCCACTAGGAAAAGGAATTATGGTCTCGGAAAGGACAGCAATATCTTCTTGATTTTCTACCATCTCAAAACAGATGGAGCCCTGGCTCAACTTTGTCTTTGGCTCTGCTAAGCAGTTACTATATGGAAGTTGAATGTGACTCCAGTTACATGCATTATATTTATCCCATTGTGTTTAAACTACTTTTTTTACTTATTTATCACTTCCTATTAGACCATAGGGCCCTGGAAGTCTGCCTTTTCACCTCTAAGACCCCATTGCCCAGCAAATGCTTGAAGCATTATTGATGCCTTTCTCTGTTGAATGCAAGGGTGAGGTAACCACACAGAGAACATCAGGAATGTTTATTTAAAGTTTTCAGAAGGGATTTGGGAACATTTTCTTGATTTTCTCACGTGTGGAGCACCTTTATTGACAAAACTTTTTTTTAAAGAAGCAATGATAAAAATAAGTGTAAAGAGGTTGAATGAACTGAAAAAAATAGTCACTGTTGACAATGTTTCTCAAAATGTGGCTGGCAGACCACCAGCTTCCACCTGAAAGCATGTTTGTGGTATACATTGCTGTTTTTGTCTCTCTTATTCTATCTGTGTCCCACACCCCCCCCAAATATTCTCCCACAATTTATTAAGTTTATTCTTGCTTCAGATGAAATAAATCATATATGGGTTTTAGTTATCATTTTGAGAGGAAGAAATTGAGGCCATTGGAAATACAATGCTTTGTCCTAATGCCCAGTGAATCCCTGGCCTCAGACCTTGAGATCCTACACTGTATTTCACCCCACCCCCCCTCATTTTTAACATCCTTCTTGAGACTGGGCTGGGTGCCCTTTCCTGACCATTTTGTAGCAGGTAGAAGAAATGGCAGTAAGAATGATGTAGAGATATATGGGTTTGTTTTCTGGAAAAAAAATGTAACTCAAAGATTTAAAAATTTTGTATTTTATTAATATGGTCACTGAAAATACCCATCCAGATCAATGAATATTTATATTACAAACACAAAATGGTTTATCCTCAGAGATACCAGCTGTTCATAAATTTTACCCAGAAAATTTAAAAAAGGATAGGACGTATATTTTACATGTAGTTTCTTTACACACACACATTATTTGTTTCCTTCTTAGTCTCTTCTTGGTGGGCTATAGAATTATTTTGCTGGGTAAATTATGGAATAATTGCTTGGTAAGCTCACAAAAGAAGTTAAAGTGGAAAAAGATTAGTTTCTAGGCATACACACTTTGCTCTAAGTCACAGAGGAGCTGAGCCTGATATATATATATATATTTTTTTTTAGCCTGATATTTTTAAGGATTAGCAATGACCAAAATATGTCCCTTCTGCTGGATGGCTGCTAAAAATGTGTCCATATCGGGACAGGGGTTCACTTTATAACTTTATCTCTCCTATTCTCTCCTCTCCTCTCTTCCCTTCTTTTCTCTTGGCTCCCCTCCACTTTCCTCTCCTTTTTTTTTTTTTCTCTTTAATTTTATTTATTTTTTTATACAGCAGGTTCTTATTAGTCATCCATTTTATCCACAGCAGTGTATACATGTCAATCCCAGTCGCCCAATTCATCACACCACCACCACCGCCCCCCTGCGGCTTTCCCCCCTTGGTGTCCATACATTTGTTCTCTACATCTGTGTCTCAATTTCTGTCCTGCAAACCGGTTCATCTGTACCATTTTTGTAGGTTCCACATACATGCGTTAATATACGATATTTGTTTTTCTCTTTCTGACTTACTTCGCTCTGTATGACAGTCTCTAGATCCATCCACGTCTCTACAAATGACCCAATTTCGTTCCTTTTTATGGCCAAGTAATATTCCGTTGTATATATGTATACATATGTATATACATATGTATATATGTATACAACTTCTTTATCCATTCATCTGTCGATGGGCATTTAGGTTGCTTCCATGACCTGGCTATTGTAAATAGTGCTGCAATGAACATTGGGGTGCATGTGTCTTTTTGAATTATGGTTTTCTCTGGGTATATGCCTAGTAGTGGGATTGCTGGATCATATGGTAATTTTTGGTTTTCTAAGGAACCTCCATACTGTTCTCCATAGTGGCTTATCAATTTACATTTCCCACAAACAGTGCAAGAGTGTTCCCTTTTCTCCACACCTTCTCCAGCATTTGCTGTTTGTAGATTTTCTGATGATGCCCATTCTAACTGGTGTGAGGTGATACCTCAAAAATATGGAACACTTCACGAATTTGCGTGTCATCCTTGCACAGGGGCCATGCTAATCTTCTCTGTATTGTTCCAATTTTAGTATATGTGCTGCCGAAGAGAGCACTCCCTCTCCTCTTCTCTTCTCTCCTCTTGTTTTCTTTTCAAAAATGCTCCATATGTTAAGGACAAACACTTATCAGCGTATTTGGTTGGAGTAACATCTTGTCCTTACTCTCATTTGGGGACCTTTTTGTGGCCCAGGCATTTAGGCTGTCTGATGCCTTTCAAGTTGCCCCAAGACACTCAAGCTTTGGGTAAGCTGAGGATACTCCCAGTCCTACAACAGAAGCATCCAGGTTTCTATATTTTATATTTTCAATGACTATGTAGGGTCAGGTAGAATAGTTGGGGTGAGGAGTGTCTTTTGGCTGAAGGTAGATGGTGGGGATAAGAAATAATTCACTGATAATAATGTTAAGGTGGAATTAGAACTTTACATTTTCAATCAATCAAAAAATTTGGAAAAGTTTTAATAACTTGAGAAAATAGTGCCTCACCTCAATTTGCTCACTGTAGCACTCTTTTCTGTTGGTTTTATGTTTTCCTGGACAAGAGTTTCAATAAGATGAATATATCATTGACCTTCCTCTATGGGTATCTGGAAGAAAACAAAGAAATCATAAGAGTATTTCTATTCTTGCGTGAAAACTGCTATAATACTACAAAGTGCTGTTCTGTTTTATAGTGGGAACCATGCAGTAATAGAGTCTTTATGATGAGGTTTCTTGGAATTTTTGTAATGTGGATTTGAAGATGCAGATGGGATGTAAGTCATTAAACATTAGACCATGGCAATAAGTATGACACTGTTCTTTTGATAATGTACAGAACTGTGTATTTTTGTGTGTGCATGCCTGTCTGGGCTTTCATTTCAAAAGATAAATATATTTTTAAAACTTCAACAAGTAAAGTGCTTTTTGATTATTTGTTAGTTAAGGCAAAAAAAAAATGATGGCCTGAATCATGTATGCAGTGATTTAGTGGACGCCACACTCATATTGAGAGTAAATCCTCTTAAGATGCCCCTATGAAAAAAAGTTTTTATATGACATAGAGTTTATATGTCTATATTTAAAATTTTATTCCTAACAAATTTTCTCTTGTGAGATTTTTAAAAAAATTAGCTGCTGATTCTTGGAATACTGTTTAAGAAGGAATTTACTATATATATATATGGGATTTACTATTTTGAAATTTTCTTGTCTTTTTTTTCTTAAAAGTCAAAACAACTGTGAAGATCAAAGGAATCTCTTTTTCAGATTATCCAGGAGTAGAATTTGGGATTTTATTTTAGAAGTATTGAGTACATTCAGAAAATATAAAAAGAAAAAACAACAAAATTCCCAGCTGGAGTGAGAAAAATTAAACCGTTACAGACATTTTTATCTCTGGCCAATTGGTGATTTTCCAACAGGGTCTGTCTTTTGAAATCTGTTTTTTTCTCTTCAAAATTAAACCCCAGTTGTGTCTTAAAAAGGAAACACTCCACCATTCTGTCTATCATGACTCTATAAATTTTCTTTCATAAAGGAAAAAAGAGTGTTTCTGAGAGTCTTGGAGTAGTCAACCAGGTGATTTCACAGTTGAATTCACATTGTCTGCATTCTCCCCTGTAATATTTCCTTAGCCTATAGAATATAGAATAAATTCTATAGTGAAACCTCAATAACATCAGAAGTCTTTCCTGAGAACAAGAAGTCTCACTGTTTATTGTAGCACATATAATATTCATGAAGTGTTTACAGGAGGCCTTTAAATTTCATTATATTAACCATACCTTATGATCTGTTTGGCTCAAGAAACTTTGGCCTAGTGAAATATTGAAGATATTCATCTATGAAGAGAAGGTCACCAGTGTAGCAGAAGACAAAAGTAACCAAACTATCTGTATGTATTATGTACATTCCCTGTACCTGCCATTATGCAAGGAGCTATAGGGAATATAGCAGATGACACAGCCCTCGTCTATAAGAAATTGATGCCTGGAAGGAGATTCAGAGGCAGAAAATGTATTAGCACGTTCTTGGAGACAGAGTTCTCAGCTGTAGTCATAGTAGCTAACGGGAGAGAAAAAAAGGCAAGAAACAATTCTTAGACTTCAGAAGACGTGTAACTGTAAAGTATTAGAGTCTTACTTTTAACACAACACTCTTTGACTTTACTTTTATAAATTAACAGTCACTATACTTTGCTTTTCAAATGGCTATAGCTTCCTTTCGGCATTGTTGTGTGTTGATCCCCTTGTATCTCATATCTGTCTCCTAAGGACCCAGGAGCTTAATTAATGAGTGTTTGCAAGTATCACCAGTAATTACTACCCTCCTCACTTGATAGATCTGCTCTGCTGTAGGGCAGGTGAGGCGTTAGTAGAGACCACTGTTATCAGAAATAATTAGCCATTTAGCCAGAGGGGAAGGCTTAGTGGCCTAACCATGGCTTTACCCATCCAGGTGGGATCAGGGGCTCTATTCTCTAGGGGGTCTATGCAGCCTCTTTGTCTCAGAACCAGCAAGCTTGCTATTTGTGTCTTTTGGCTAACAATTTTTCTTCCCTCAAAAATCTTTGAAAAGTCACCAGGGTACCAGCTGGGAGAAGCATACTTTGGAGGACCAAGAGCATTTGCCCCTTCACTAGAGTACTCAGAAATGTTTTCCTACAGTCCCTCTTGTGGCACTTTGTTTCCTGGATTGACTGCTCCAACAGACATGAGCAGGGAGCCTGCAAGAGCAGCAGAACGGGGATAACAATGGGCAGCCCTGGGGACAGCTGGAGGCGGAGACATGCTGTATGTATTAAATCTTCGTGGACAGAGAAGATGAAAAGTGGGGTCACATAGGAACCCCAGACTGAAAAACATAAGGGCAGACGTGCTGAGATACAGCACTCCATTTAGGATAAACCTCTTTCTCACATGGACATTTCTATGTAAGATGCTCCAGAGTGGGTATTCACAGGTACTTATTTAATGAACACTAATCATTTTTTAAAATTTTATTATTATTATTTTTAGATGTTGGGGGTAGGAGTTTTATTTATTTTTGCAGTGTTGGGTCTTTGTTTCTGTGCAAGGGCTTTCTCTAGTTGTGGCAAGCGGGGGCCACTTTTCATCGTGGTGCGCGGGCCTCTCACTATCACAGCCTCTCCTGTTGTGGAGCACAGGCTCCAGACGCGCAGGCTCAGTAGTTGTGGCTCACGGGCCTAGTTGCTCCGTGGCATGTGGGATCCTCCCAGACCAGGGCTCGAACCCGTGTCCCCTGCATTAGCGGGCAGATTCCCAACCACTGTGCCACCAGGGAAGCCCCCTAAAATTTATTATTTTTTAACTTTTTATTTTATATTGGAGTATAGTTGATGAACAATGTTGTGATACTTTCAGGTGTACAGCAAAGTAATTCAGTTATACATATACATCTATTCTTTTGCAAATTCTTTTCCCATTTAGGTTGTTACATAATATTGAGCAGAGTTCCCTGTGCTATACAGTAGGTCCTTATTGGTTATCCATTTTAAATATAGCAGTGTGTATATGTCAATCCCAAATCCCCTCACTATTCCTTCCCCCCACCCTCACCCCTGGTAACCATAAGTTCCTTCTCTAAGTCTGTATGTTTCTGTTTTGTAAGTAAGTTCATTTGTATCATTTCTTTTTAGATTCCGCTTATAAGGGATATCATATGATATTTCTCTTTCTCTGTCTGAGTTACTTCATTCAGTATGACGATCTCTAGGTCCATTGCTGCAAATGGCATTATTTCATTCTTTTTAATGGCTGAGTAATTTTCCATTGTATATATGTGCCACATCTTCCTTTTTTAAACCAGCACTCTCCAACAGAAATAAAATGGTCATGGCATATGTAATTTAAAATTTTCTAGCAGCCACACTAAAAAAGTAAAAAGAAACAGGTAAAATTAATTTTAACAATGCATTTTATTTAACCCAATATATCCAAAATATTATCATTTCAGCATGCAATCACTATTAAAATGATTAACGAGCTATTTTATATTATTTTTTCTTTTGTACTAGGTCTTCAAAATTCGATGTGAATTTTACACTTACAGCACATCTCAGTTTGGTCTAGCTACATTTCAAATGCTCCATAGTGCCATGTGGGTAGTGGCTTGCATATTGGACAGCACCACTCTAGGGCATGGCCTTGTAGGCCAACTGGTCTTCTGTATGGATAAAGAAAGTACTTTATGTTTTAAAACTGAACAGCGATAGCCACAAAGTGACAGCATGACCCCCCACTGAATAAAACCAACCAACCAACCAACCAACCAAGCAGAAACCTATTAAGAAAAGCCTGCTGAATTCATCATAATGGGGTCCAGAGGTGGGCCTTGGTGAGATAGCCAATTCTTCTCCACAGAAATTTTAGTACAGGCTTTGTGACTAAATTGTTCCCACCAGCTGAACTCTACATGGCATTCTCCAAGATGACAATGTCAGTATATTCATTTTTCTCTGGTTGGAGGTTCTGGGAAGTTCGGTAGAGAAGGCCAGCTAGTGTTTTCTATACTCAGGCAGCCATATAGGTCCCTTGCATTCAGTGGCAGAAAACTAAGTCGAGTTTATGTTCTTGTCTGCCCTGCACTGAGACTCAACGCAGATGGCTTGGTCTGTCGACCAGGGTCTCTATGCCTCAGTGCCTTGGCTGAGGGAGGGCGCATTGCTGGAGTCACTGGAGGAATGGAACTGGTGAGGGGATTTGGAATGAAAGACGTTTGCAGTAGCATGAAAAATGATTGTTGCCTTGCCATCCTTATTCTTCCCCATACCCAAATAAGCAAAGTGGGTATTTTGAACAAATTTTAAAAGCACTTGGGGAAAGAGGAGCATTACTAAGCAAGCTGTTATAGCACTAGTTCACCAGGCACCATTGTTCTTCCTCAGAAAACCTAGATAATACAAAATGATCAATTTGGTTTTTCGTACTGTTGCTGAGTAGGAATTTGATTTATAACAAGAAGTATACCACTCTTAAAGGTGACTTTTTGGTTTTGCTTTTCTGTCATAAAAGGAATTTTATAGAAAACTGGAAAATATAGAAAAACATAAGAAAAAGAATTTAAAACTCATTATATCACCATCCAGTAATATACCAATATGAGGTTAACAGTCATTATTTTCTTGAGTTTTTTTTTCCTCTGCAAATGTGCATATATATAAGAATTGGTATTATAAGTAAATGTGTGCTCTTTTTCACTTGATATAGCATAAACATTTTACCACGTGTTGTCATTCTTTATAAACTATACATTTGCAGAATATGCTATATGACAATGTATTCATTCTTTCCTTTGTTGTTAGACTTCGAAGTATTTTCTAGTACTACCTAAGTGACATGCATAAAAATTTTAATTTACCCAATTTAAATCTTAAACAGCTTGGTTTAAAAATCACCCTTTGGCATTTACAGTAAAATAATAAGCTGTAAGGAGAAGCTGAAATTAAAAAAGGCTTTTATTTCGTAACCCCTTGCCTTGTACCCAGGAACTTTTCTCTGAAGTTGAGTTGTGCTCTGTCTTGCATAAAGCAACTATCAGTTGTGTGCAAATCAATGAGAACTACTTTTTTCTGGTCACGCACTTTTTAAGTTATTAGACACAACAATGGTGGATGGTGTATGTCCAGAGAAAACGCACCCTCTGTATTCTCAGTTGTGACACTTCTGCCTTACACTCAGGAGGCATCTAGTTGGTGGTACTTGTTCTTACAATGGCAGTTGGTTCCTAAGTGCAGTTTTTCTGGAGAAATTTTTTATGAAACTCCTGATAACACTGACTAAATGTCAAGAGACTTTTATTTATTGATTTTCCAGCTTTTTATTATAAAAAAATTTTTTTAAAGGTAAAATTCCAGAGACCTTCAAGATGGCGGAGGAGTGAGACATGGAGATAGCCTTTCTCCCCACAATTACATCAGAAATACATCTACATGTGGAACAACTCCTACAGAACACCTGCTGAATGCTGGCAGAAGACCTCAGACCTCCCAAAAGGCAAGAAACTCCCCACGTACCTGGGTAGGGCAAAAGAAAAAACAGAGACAAAAGAATAGGGATGGGACCTGCACCAGTGGGAGGGAGCCGTGAAGGAGGAAAGGTTTCCACACAGTAGAAGCCCCTTCGCGGGTGGAGACTGTGGGGGGCAGAGGGGGGAAGATTTGGGGTCACAGAGGAGAGCGCAGCAACAGGGGTGCGGAGGGCACAGTGGAGAGATTCCCACACAGAGGGTGAGTGTCGACCAGCACTCACCAGCCCGAGAGGTTTGTCTGCTCACCCGCCGGGGCGGGCGGGGACTGGGAGCTGAGGCTCGGGCTTCGGAGGTCGGATCCCAGGGAGAGGACTGGGGTTGGCTGCGTGAACACAGCCTGAAGGGGGCTAGTGCGCCACGGCTAGCCGGGAGGGAGTCCGGGAAAATGTCTGGAGCTGCCAAAGAGGCAACATACCATTGTTTCCGGGTGCGCGAGGACAGGGGATTCAGAGCACCGCCTAAACAAGCTCCAGAGATGGGCGCGAGCCGCAGCTATCAGCGCGGACCCCAGAGACGGGCATGAGACGCTAAGGCTGCTGCTGCCGCCACAAAGAAGCCTTTGTGCGAGCATAGGTCACTCTCCACACCTTCCCTCCCGGGAGCCTGTGCACTGCCAGGGTCCCGTGATCCAGGGACAACTTCCCCGGGAGAACACACGGCGTGCCTCAGGCTGGTGCAACGTCATGCTGGCCTCTGCGGCCTGCAGGCTTGCCCCGCATCCGTACCCCTCCCTCCCCCTCCCACCCCACCACCCCCGGCCTGAGTGAGCCAGAGCCCCCGAATCAGTGGCTCCTTTAACCCCATCCTGTCTGAGCGAAGAACAGACGCCCTCAGGCGACCTACACGCAGAGGCGGGTCCAAATCCAAAGCTGAACCCCAGGAGCTGTGCAAACAAAGAAGAGAAAGGGAAATCTCTCCCAGCAGCCCCAGGAGCAGCGGATTAAATCTCCACAATCAACTTGATGTACCCTGCATCTGTGGAATACCTGAATAGACAATGAATCATCCCAAATTGAGGCAGTGGACTTTGGGAGCAACGATACATACATTGTTTTCCTTTTTCTCTTTTTGTGAGTGTGTATGTGCATGCTTCTTTGTGTGATTTTGTCTGTATAGCTTTGCTTTTGCCATTTGTCATTCCTATACACTAATGATGAAAAATCTGAAAGAGAAATGAAGGAAACACTCCCATTTACCATTGCAACAAAAAGAATAAAATACCTAGGAATAAACCTACCTAGGGAGACCAAAGACCTGTATGCAGAAAACTATAAGACACTGATGAAAGAAATTAAAGATGATACCAACAGATGGAGAGATATACCATGTTCTTGGATTGGAAGACTCAACATTGTGAAAATGACTATACTACCCAAAGCAATGTACAGATTCAGTGGAATCCCTATCAAACTACCAATGGCATTTTTCATAGAACTAGAACAAAAAATTTCACAATTTGTCTGAAACACAAAAGACCCCGAATAGCCAGAGCAATCTTGAGAAAGAAAAACAGAGCTGGAGGAATCAGGCTCCCAGACTTCACACTATACTACAAAGCTACAGTAAGCAAGACAGTATGGTACTGGCACAAAAACAGAAATATAGATCATTGGAACAGGACAGAAAACCCAGAGATAAACCCACACACATATGGTCACCTTATTTTTGATAAAGGAGGCAAGAATATACAGTGGAGAAAAGACAGGCTCTTCAATAAGTGGTGCTGGGAAAACTGGGCAGCTACATGTAAAAGAATGAAATCAGAACACTCCCTAACACCATACACAAAAATAAACTCAAAATGGATTAAAGACCTAAATGTAAGGCCAGACACTATAAAACTCTTAGAGGAAAACATAGAACACTCTATGACATAAATCACAGCAAGATCCTTTTTGACCCACCTCCTAGAGAAATGGAAATAAAAACAAAAGTAAACAAATGGGACCTAATGAAACTTAAAAGCTTTTGCACAGCAAAGAAAAACATAAACAAGACGAAAAGACAGCCCTCAGAATGGGAGAAAATATGTGCAAATGAAGCAACTGACAAAGGATTAATCTCCAAAATTTACAAGCAGCTCATGCAGCTCAATATCAAAAAACAAACAACCCAATCCAAAAATGGGCAGAAGACCTAAATAGAAATTTCTCCAAAGAAGATATACAGATAGCCAGCAAACACATGAAAGAATGCTCAACATCACTAATCATTAGAGAAATGCAAATCAAAACTACAGTGAGGTATCACCTCACACCAGTCAATGGCCATCATTAAAAAATCTGCAACAATAAATGCTGGAGAGGGTGTGGAGGGAAGGGAACCCTCTTGCACTGTTGGTGGGAATGTAAATTGATACAGCCACTATGGAGAACAGTATGGAGGTTCCTTAAAAAACTAAAAATAGAACTACCATATGACCCAGCAATCCCACTACTGGGCATATACCCTGAGAAAACCATAATTCAAAAAGAGTCACGTACCACAATGTTCATTGCAGCTCTGTTTACAATAGCCAGGACATGGAAGCAACCTCAGTGGCCATCAATAGATGAATGGATAAAGAAGATGTGGCACACATATATACAATGGAATATTACTCAGCCATAACAAGAAACGAAATTGAGTTATTTGTCGTGAGGTGGGTGGGCCTAGAGTCTGTCATACAGAGTGAAAGAAGTCAGAAAGAGAAAAACAGATACCGTATGTGAACACATATATATGGAATCTAAAAAGAAAAAAAAATGATCATGAAGAACCTAGGGGCAGGACAAGAATAAAGCCGCAGAGGTAGAGAATGAACTTGAGGACACGGGGTCGGGGGAAGGGTAAGCTGGGACGCAGTGAGAGAGTGGCGTGGACTAATATATGCTACCAAATGTAAAATAGCTAGCTAGTGGGAAGCAGCCGCATAGCACAGGGAGATCAGCTCTGTCCTTTGTGACCACCTAGTGGGGTAAGATAGGGAGTGGGTGAGGGAGTCACAAGAGAGAGGAGATATGGCGATGTATGTATATGTATAGCTGATTCACTTTGTTATAAAGGAGAAACTAACACACCATTGTAAAGCAATTATACTCCAATAAAGATGTTTTCTAAAAAAAGTAAAAATAAAAAGGGAAAATTCCAAATAGATACAAAGTAACCATTAATATAATGATATGTACCCATTATCCAGCTTCAACAATGATCAATATTCTGCCATTCTTGCTTCATCTGTACTTTTATCCACTCCCCATACCTTCCACTTGATACCCTCCTGTAACTCACATCCCTATCATGGTATAGAACATTTCCATCTCCCAAGAAATTTTCTTTATGTCTCTTTCCATGCAATCCTCCTGCCCATCATCCTTTTCCAAGATGCAACCACTGTTCTAATACTTTTCACCTTAGATGTCTTTTGCCTATTTTAGAATTTCATGTAAATAAAATCATGCAGTATGTACCCTTTGTGACCGGTTTCATTCACTTAGTATTATGTCTGTGAGATTCATCCCTATTGTTGCAAGTATAGTAGTCTGTTCATTTTTATTGCCAAATAGTATTTTTTGGTGGAAATACATCACAATTTGTTGATTCATTCTCCTGCTAACTGTTATTTGGTTCATTCCCACTTCAGGGATATGAGCATTCGTGTATAAGTCCTAGTGTGAACATATGTCTTCAATTCTCTTGGGTCACTAAGTAGGAGTGGAATTGCTGGGTCACAGGGTAGGCACATTTTACCTCTATAAGAAAATGCCATCTCCTTTCCCATTCCTGCCAGCCGTGTATGACGGTTCCAGTTGTTCAATATCCTTACCAACATTTGCTGCTTTTCTTCTTAATTTTAGCCATTCTTGTGGTGTGTAGTGGTATCTCGTTGTGGACTTTTTTTGCATTTCCCTGATGACTAACAATGTCATTTTTTCCCGTGGGCTTATTGTCCATTTGTGAAGTGTCTGTTCAAGAAAGACTTATTTTTTTCAGACTAAGCTTATGTCCTAGGCACAGTTTCTTTGTGCCAGGGCACAGGAGGGGAGTATATTTCTCAAAGTAGGATGCATAGGAAAGCTCTGCAGGGTCCCAGCTTTCTTCTGTGCTTTGTTCTAGATGTCTCCTCCACTCGTAGCCCGTCTTCCAACTTGCTGGTATCACTCCTTTCCTAGTACTGACATTCTGACTTCTCCCTTGGCTGGGATTGCAATTCCCTTTGTCTTTACTCTCTGTTTAGGGCAAGTTTCATTGTCAAGCTCTTTAGTGCTCTGTAGCTTTAACTCAATACATGAGCATTTCAAAAGGTCCACTGAGAACTCAGGAACACATTCTAATCCAGAGCCATGAGAATTAAAAATACCTCAAATAACTCTATTTTGAAACATTGGAATTGAGTTAAGAAGTAATATATTTCAGGATCGCCAAGTGACACCAACATTATTTATAGAAACTTAAGAGCATTTGAAGAAAGGTTGTGATTTATATCTAAATCACAGTGCTTACCCTGCAAGCTAAATGATGCTCCTCAAACTCTGTGGTGAAGGGTACATTTAAAAAAATTCCCAATCCATCATGGACGAATACTCATAAATACGGAATGTTGCAGCAATGTGAGCTTACTATAAAGGTTTCTATACGCGTACGTACTTTCAATTTCTGCTCGCAGACAGTTAATAGTTTATGGACTGGAACTAGTCTTTGGGCCACTCTTTGAGCAGCCCTCATTCATAGCACAGACTCTGGAGTTAGGATGCTTGTGTTTGAATCCTGATATCATCACTTGTTAGCTGGGTGGCCTTGAGGAAGCTTTTTATCTCAGTTTCCTCATTTGTAAAATGGAGATGATGAGAGTAACAGCACCTACTGCATAAGTTTGTGAAGATTATATGAGTTAATATACAGAAAGCACCTACAACAGTGCCTGGCATATGGTAAGTGTTGGGTAAGGGTTAGCTATTATTATCACTGTCATTTCTGAAGTCCTGTATCAGCCAGGACATTTTCAGTTATGACTGACAGAAACCCAGCTCAAGTTAACTTAAATGAAAAAGGCATATGTTGGTATTTGTAACCGGGTGCTCATATGATATTATCTAAATCTGATACTACGCTTGTTTCTTCTGTGTTAGTTCTGCTCTCAGATGGGCTATTCCTGTGGGTGCCAAGATGGCCACCAGCTAGCTGCTCCTGGCTTACATCTTACTCTTAGCAACCTAATGGAAAAAGAGTCCCACCTTCCTACTTTCCCCAAGTTTAGATTATTACTTCCAATGAGCTGGCTTGGTTCATGTCAAGAGACTTTCAGCACAACAACAACGAAGAATTCAGGAGAAGTAATCCTCTGAAAAAAAAAATGCAGTACTGTTACCAGAATAAGAAAGAATGGATGTTCTTGTCAAATAATTGAGGAAATGAATTAGAATCTACTATATCTTTGGGATGGATAATGGTTTTATCCATGGTGGAGCTTTTAGAAAAATATACCCCATCAGAGGAAAATGCCATTTATTCTCTGGGAGACGCTTACAGTATATGAGATAGAAGGTGTTAGACAGTGACCTAATAAAAACCATGATTTGGGTCTTCTAAAATATCGTCTTCTGAACAACAGGATGTAGTGTGTTGGAAATATTTAGTAAAAATGCTTTTATAAAATTAACCAACATGAATCAGAAGAGCCTAAGAGAGAGTGGCATGGACTAATATATACTACCAAAATGTAAAATAACTAGCTAAGTATATAGCTTACAGTATAAGTATATAGTTTACAGTCACCAGTAAGAAATGTAATTAGTCTTTTAGTAAGTGGTCACATATGGGGCACCTGCAATGTGAGGAGAAAGAAGACATCAGTGTTTTGCTCAGATCATATGAGAAGGTGAGTGGGTGCTCATTGCGTTGCATCATTTGTTGGTAGAGTCTGTGCTGAGAACTCTATAGATTTTTGTATGATGTGATGGAAGAAATGATGAGTTGTGAATGTTCTTCTCATTTGTGCTCTTAATGCTTGCCAGGTTATGAGAGGTTGGGAAGAAATTGGTTGGTTCAGGGTATAGAAACTTAGTTTATTTCTCTGTAGGCAGATAGCTAGGTCATGGAAACTTGCTGGAAAGATGGGATTTATTGAGTTGCTTTCTTAGATCAAGGGCTTTTGGGGATTAAGGGGCTCTGAGAGACCCACTTTACTGGATCCCAGAGACTCACAAGATTGTACTTCCTTACTGATGAGAGAAGACATCTGAACATATTCTACTTGAAACTGCAGAGGGAAAAAACCCGAAGACTTTCTGATATGGTTAAGAAAGTGTAGGTATTCACACTTATACACCACAGGTAAGTGGTTACGACACTCATTTTCCAATGCTGAACTGCTCTGAGCTCCCCAGAATCACAAAGTTTGAAGAACTACATGGCTATTTAATAGAGATAAAACCCCATTTTCAGACCAGTGTCATAAATTTTTGACCCATGTGAATTCTACTTTAAATTTCTGCAGGTGTTTACTGGAGTATAAAGCTCAGGGTATATCTGAATAATCAAGCATCCCTTTAGGATATCTTAATTAAAAGAGGAAATGCTTGAGTTGAATTCCAATTCTGTCCACCATAAGAAAAATATCTCTGGAATTTTGGAAATGAGTATGTGAATTTTAAATGATCTGAAAATGTAACTGAACTTTAGGAAATGCTTCCATCAGCCTGGTTTCATGATGCAAACTGGAAGTAATGAAATTGAACCAGCACCACAACAGTAGCATCAGAAACATGATATAGGAGTTGAGTTGGTCCCACACTGAAAATACTGAGTGATTTTCCAGATTGTTTAAGACCGCTTGCTATTCAAAATGCGGTCCACAGAATAGCATTATAGGCATAATCTAGGAACTCGTTAGCAATGTGGACTCTCAGCCTGCCCTCCTTTCCTCGAGACCTACTGATTTAGAATCTGCACTTTAACAGGATTCCCAAATAATTCCAATGCACATTAAAGTTTGAGAAGCCGTGGTATATTTTTTTCCCTCCATCAGACGCCTGGGATGATGATTAAAACTAGATTTTTATGTCCTACCCTGGGCTTTCTGAATTAGAGTCTCTAATTCAGAGGACTGGGATTCTGAGTTCTTCATAAATCCCCTGGAGATTCTGCTGAGTGGTCTGATTTGAGAATTTCTAGTTAGTCTCTTAAATGCAGATACGATTGAAATTCATTAATATTAGCATAAGACCCCTCTGTGCTTCTGTTTAGGCAAAGCTGATGG
The DNA here is from genome assembly GCF_949987515.2 of Delphinus delphis. Taxonomy (NCBI): domain Eukaryota; kingdom Metazoa; phylum Chordata; class Mammalia; order Artiodactyla; family Delphinidae; genus Delphinus; species Delphinus delphis. Next base: position 42,832,685 of record NC_082684.1, on the reverse strand, counting down.
AGCTGCCTTAGGAGCTGCTTTCGGAGTATTGATATTGCCAAGGTTAAATATTTTTGATTAGTTAACAAGTAATATTTTACTATTGTTGTCAATAAAAGCTCATGTGATTCCCTTCTGTTCCTCTACACACACATTCATGGACTTCTGACTCTGTGGTCACTAATGAAGAAAAAATTGAGATGTTTTGGTCATCATGGGACTTCTTCAATCATAGCTATTTGGATTCACACTTATCTTTGTTTCCATATTCTAAGGTAGGTACACACAGTTTATTACAAGTTATTATACAAATTATTATAAGTAAGTTGAGGAACAAACTATTAAAGATGCCTAAGTACTGATTCTGTAGGCTCCAAGCATGGAGAAAACAGATTGCTCCTGATGAGTGTGGAAAACAAGGAACTGAGTTTGATGTTGGGGAGGACATTTCAGACAGAGAAACCCTGAGTAGAGACTCAGAAGAAGATAAGCATGTTGGATGGTTGTGGAATAGGGAACAGTCTAGTGTGGTGGTTGTATAAGTAACGAATGGACTTCATTATTTGGGCAGTTAGGAACTGGAGGTTTTAGGGAGTGACATGACCAGACCTCTGTCTTTAGAAGATTTATCTGGCGAAAAAGACTTTGGAAAGATGGGAGCTGGGAGGAAATGGAGGAAGGAAGACACTGGGAAATTATTGAAGCATGGTAGAGAGAATGGAAAAGAGGGAGCAGGTTAAATGTCCACCAAGGATTTGAGCTATGATGGTAGTAGTAGGAATAAAAAGGGACGAGAATGTGAGAAAACTTGCGGAGAATCTGTAGTATTTAGCAATCTCTTAGATCTTAAGGCATAAGGATGGTGAGATGACACAAATAAACTCTAGATGAATGGGAAAATAGTGATACCCTTAATAGAAATTGAAAAATCAGGGGAAAGACTGTATTAGTTTGGGTAGTATTGCTGCTTAGAAAATGGTAGGTGGAAATGTTCCATTGCCAGATGGAAATGTGAGTCTACAGACAAGAAGTTATCTACCCAAAATATGATAACTGAAGCAACAGCAGGGGAGGAAATCATCAAAGGAGGGTGTGTCGGGGAAATAGAAATGGAGCAATGATAAGAGTCAGAGGCCACCCACATTTAGGGGTGAGAGGAGGAGAAAGAATCTTCAAGAAAGTTAGAGAAAAACCAGAAAGGTTGGAACAGAATGAGGCACTGCTGCATTTTGAAAGTCAGAGGGAGCTTTTCCACATGAAGCAGGTGGGCAACAGTATTAAATAGTACCACAGAATTGAGAAGGATCAGGCATGAGATAAAGCAGTCAGAGAGAAAAGACAATTATGTGGCTCCAGGTGACCATGGAGGGAAATAGTTTTAGGAGAACAGTGATGACTGAAGTCAGGTTACAAGGACTTAAAACAATGAGTACTTCAGTTGGAAAGGCAGGGAGTGAAGACACTTCTCTCAGGGAACTGGTGGTGAAGGCAATGGGACACGGAGGAAAGGAAAAGGAGATAAGACTACAAAATTGCTACATTCAAAAAATTGAATAACTAGAGTTTATTAGAAGACAGAGAAGATGGACCCAACGGTGGGGGAGAAGCTGATATAATCATACTTAGGGTAATTTTTGGTACCCAGGGTTCAGGAGGCTAGGACGAGGTGGGAAAGGATGAAATCAACCACAGGGACTGAACACTGTTCCTCCTTCAGAGACAGGCTGGTCTCAGAGAAAGTCTCTCTGCTCTCAAGGAATCCAACCTAGTAAAAAAAAGATCAAAGGTGCACCAAATAACAGTGCCACAGAAAGGTTTTACTACACACCACACAGGCACTCCTCTAACCTGTGTTCCTGGAGATGCTTTTTCTCCCTTTGCATCCAAAGCCATGAGTAACATAAACAGATTCATTCTCTTCTGAGCCACACATGCTTCTTTTCTTTTTCAAGTTTCATCAAAGTCAGAAGCTCATCTCTATCTCTGGACCTCTAGTGGGCTCCTATAATTTTTCCCAGTGTTTTGGTAGCTTGTATGATAATAGAGACCTAAGCTTGTAGTGGGAAGTGGTTGATTGAATCCTATTTATGAAAACTGGTGCTTATCTTGGCAAAAGTTAACCAATTTCCATGAGCCCCAGTTCTGTTCATCTGTAAAACCGAGTGATAACTACTTCAAAAGGTGGTCGTGAGCATTTAATGAAAAAGTGTATATATATATAGAGTACCTGGCAATACACTCATACCAGTAGGCACTCTATAAATGCTCTTTGAGTTCCAAGAAATTCAGTGAGTTCCAAGATGGCAGAGTCTGTGTCTCACCCCCGTGCTTGTGGTAAGGGGGGCAGACATCTTCCTTGAAGACATCTTTGAAGATACGTTTCTTGAATATATCCTGTCATGTTAGTCTCTCGCTGGATCACTTTCATCTTCAACAACTGTTGCCTCTCCTGTGTTCCTTCCCGTTTTGATTTCATTTTCTCTCTGTGTTTCATTGTTCTCAGGATGCACATTTTGAAATTGTCGCTAACTCCCTGTTCATGATGAATTTGTTGACCTTTCAAGGACTGTTTTAATTTTAGGAGAGGATGGTGGGAAGAGGGTAGTGCTTAACACTAGGGACCAAAATGCTCATGGTAAGCAGAATTTTCACATCAGTCTCTCACATAAAAGTTCTGCCCAACCTGCAATGTGGTCCACAGACATGCATCTTCAGCGTCACCCAGGAGCTTGCAAGAAATGCAGATTCTCAGGTCTTGTCCAAAACCTTCAAATCAGAATCCAAGATAATTGGGTGATTTACATGCACATTAAAGTCAGAGAGGCACTGTTTTAGGGAAAGAGCTATTTCATGTGGTGGTTGTGAGGATTTAATGAGAAAGCATGCACAGAGCACCTAATATAGGCAGGTGTGTTAGTGAGTGCTTAATAAATATTCTTGCTAAATCCCAAGATGGCAGAAGGAGTCCTCTGTCTTCAGGGCCAATGATGTAAAATGCAGATAAAGAGAGAAAGGACAAACAATGTAGCACTCTTTAGAGTACTAACATAGGAAGTTTTTTTTTTCCCCCTGTTTTTTGCCAGAGGAAAGGAAAATAATAAAGGCAGAGGAAGGAATGAACATAACTAGAAAATAAGAGTGAGAAAATATGGAGTGGAAAAACAAGGTACTTAGGAATGAAATACCTTGAGGTGACGAAGAAGAAATAAACAAGGGTAAAAGAGCTCTTAAAATGCACACTGCCAGGGACCTCCCTGGTGGCGCAGTGGTTAAGAATCTTCCTGACAATGCAGGGGACATGGGTTCGAGCTCTGGTCGGGGAAGATCCCACATGCTGTGGAGCAACTAAGCCTGTGTGCCACAACTACTGAGCCTGCACTGTAGAACCCGTGAGCCACAACTGCTGAGCCTGTGTGCCACAACTACTGAAGCCCACGCGCCTAGAGCCCGTGCTCTGCAGCAACGGGAAGGCAACGCAACGAGAAGCCCATGCACCGCAACAAAGAGTAGCCCCTGCTCGCTGCAACTAGAGAAAGCCCAAGTGCAGCAATGAAGACTCAACGCAGCTAAAAATAAATATATATATACATATATATATATATATAAACAAAAATGCACACTGCTGAAAATTTGGATGAAGAGAAAACTAGATTTCTCTGGAGTTGGCAGGCAGGTATGAGTGTGTGATGTGTAGAGAGAGATAGCCAAACCCAAGTGATTTAGCATAAGGCTGGCTTAAAAAGCCTTTATGTAACATGGTAAGCTTGTATTTTGAATTTTCACTGAATGACATCTTTGTACAGAAGAACAGCATGGTTTGGTTTTGTGCCCAGGTGACTGGAAAGAGTGGGAGGCAAGTGGCCAAAGGGGAGACTGTGAGGTTGTGTTGAGGTGTCAGTAAACAGGTAGGGGAAGCACTGACTCTCAACAACAGACCCTTTTTGGGGTCCAGATGACTGGCTGGGTGAGTCTACTGTTAATTACATCCACACAAATAGATGGGAACTAAATCACACCCCCTCCGCCCCCAACATGAAGGGATGATTGCCAGCATGGGGTGAGTTAGGGACATGGTGGCTTCTCCAGCCTCATGACAGTAGATAGTGAGGGATCGTGGTCAGCATTAGGGGCAGAGAGGAGCATTCTGGTTCCCTTCGGTTCCACCTCAGCCAATGTCAATGAAGTATCCCAAGGCAGGATGGGGAAGAAGAAGGGTCTGGCAATGCAGGAGACAGAGACATTAGTCCTCAGCTCTGTGATCAAGTGCTGAGTAAGGCACCTAACTTTTCTGAATCTCTACTTCTGAATCTCTGCAAAATGGATCATACCTCTCGAGAACGTCATGAGGTGAATTAGTATCAGTTGTGAAAAATGTTAGCCTTAGGTCAGGATGGGAACGTAGACATCTCGTAGAATCAAATCCCTTCCTTTTGCAGGCAAGAACTGAGACGGGGCAGAAAAGCAACTTGCTAGGGACATACACAATTACTTAACAACTGATCTAGGAGTAGAACCCGGGTCTCCCTAGTCCCAACCTAGGGCTTAAAACATTTAGAAGCTTTTTCTACTGTCTTCTATGTTAAATTCTGGAGATAAATGTACTTGCGCTTTAATCTCTAGATTGTTGACTTTTGTGAGCTAAGGCAGGGATACTTCATGATAAGTGTTTTAACAGCTGCTAATTCTGAGTCTGACTTTCCATTTTACTGAAAGGAGTAAACTGTACATTTTACCCAGATTTTAACTTTTAGCTTGCCTCATTTCTTATTAGCCTGGAAATTCCAGGCTAATAACTGGATTCCAGTTCACTGGAAATTCCGGTGAACCCAGCGTACTTTACTGTGGTGGATATTTCTCGGTGCCTTGGAAAGAGCGTGGATGGGCTTTGGACTCACACAGCCTGGCTCAAATCCTGCCTCTGCCACCTACTCGCTGTAAGTCTGGGCAAGTTCATTGATTGCACTTGAGCCACAGTGTTCTTTATCGTAGTGTATTCCTCGGAGTTCTCCAGAGAAACAGAACCTGCAGGATATACATATATATACGGAGATTTATTCTGAGGGATTGGCTCACGTGATCATGAAGGCTGAGAAGCCCTGCGACCTGCTGTTGGCAAACTGGAGATCTAAGAAAGCCAGTGGTGTAATTCAGTCCAAGTTTGAAAGCCTGAGAACCAGTGGAGCTGATGGTGTAAATCCCAGTCCAAGAGCTGGATAAGATATGTTCCAGTTTAACCAGTGAGGTGGGAAAAAAGGGGCAAATTCCTCCTTCCCCACTTTTTGTTTTGTTTAGTCCCTCAGGGGACTGGATGACGCCCACCCACATTGCGGAGGGCAGTCTACTGAGTCCACCAATTCAAATGTGAGTCTCATCCAGAAACACTCCCACAGACACACCCAGAAATAACTAATCTGAGCTCCCTATGGGTCATCAAACTAACGCATAAAATTGTTACTGACCCTTTCAAGTCAGGCCCCAACAAGTGTCCTTATGCTGGTGTGGTTTGTGCCAATAGAATGAGGCTGAGTTCCGTTCAGAAGCAACAGAAAGCTTTATTTTTTTTTGTTTGTTTGTCTTTTTTTGTTTTTTTTTGTTTTTTTTTAAACATCTTTATTGGGGTATAATTGCTTTACAATGGTGTGTTAGTTTCTGCTTTATAACAAAGTGAATCAGTTATACATATACATATGTTCCCATATCTCTTCCCTCTTGCGTCTCCCTCCCTCCCACCCTCCCTATCCCACCCCTCCAGGAGGTTACAAGAAAGCTTTATTTTTTGATCAAGGAATGAAGAGTTCTGAGCTACACTCTAGAGCACAGAAAGAAAGCCCATGGCCAGGGTTGCTTTATAGGGGAGGTCTTACAGTGAGGTGGGGGGCGGGAGGGGGCGGAGTTCTCACTGGGCAGGCACATGCGCGCTGCTCAGGCTCCAGATGGCAGTGCCGGCGCCGCATCTCTGCACCCGGCCTGCTGCGGTCATCTTGAATTGAGGGTCCTGAACAGCTTCTGCACACGGCTCCCAGGGCTGAGATGTCCCTACGGTCGTTTAGCACCAGGAACTGTGGTCTGAAGTGCTGGGGGCAAGGCCTCTGCATGCAGCACCCTATCAGCAAATGAAACTAGAGGAAGCACAAAGGAAAAGAAAAAAAAAAAGGTTCAACTTGATTTTATCACCCAGCTTCTATTTTTATTTCCCGGGACTTGTTAATGGGCTTTGCCAGTGACAAAATTAGCCATCACAAATAGGTGCTAACTACCTTAGGGGGTTGTTTGATAATTACTAGAAATAATGTTGTAAAGTGCTTAGAAGAGGATCTGGAATGCTATAGGGGTTCCATAAAGGTTAGCTGTCGCTATCAGTAAATCCTCATTGAGTGCTTAACTGAATGAAGTGTGGTGGTGAATTGGAAGCTCAAGCTCACAGTTATTTGCCAGGTGTCTTCACTGTTCTGCCAGAGTGTTTACCTTCCAGGTAGCAAAACCAGTACTTTAATAGCCCCAACCAGAATCTGAGCATGAGCCTCTGACTGCAGGTAATTTTAAAAAAGTACTCAAATAACCATATCCTATGGCGCCTTAGCCACCCTTCTTTCCCGTAGTTCATCTAGGTTGTCCTGCTCGCTGAGCTCCCACGCTAGCTCGGGCGGCTGCTCTGCCATCAGAAAATTCCCTGTAACACTTTTCTAGGGGGAAGACAGGTAGGCGGTTGCTGTTTTCCTGGGTTATTTGTTGTTTCGTTGCCTTCCTGAGAGGCATTTCCCTTGCATCTTAAACTTCAGTTTCTTGTTTCCATGGGAAGTTTTCTGTTTGGTCCTGATGTGGGTAGGCTGGCAATAAATTCTAGAAGATAGGGTAAAGCTACAGAAACAGCTGATTTTTTTTTTAAACATCTTTATTGGAGTATAAATGCTTTACAATGGTGTGTTAGTTTCTGCTTTACAACAAAATGAATCAGTTATATATATACATATATTCCCATATCCCAGCCTAGGGCTTGCATCTCCCTCTTGCGTCTCCCTCCCTCCCACCCTCCCTATCCCACCCCTCCAGGCAGTCACAAAGCACTGAGCTGATCTCCCTGTGCTATGCGGCTGCTTCCCACTAGCTATCTACCTTACATTTGTTAGTGTATATATGTCCATGCCTCTCTCTCGCTTTGTCACAGCTTACCCTTCCCCCTCCCCATATCCTCAAGTCCATTCTCTAGGAAACAGCTGATTTTACAAAAAAAAGGGCAGAGGTGGTTGGTTCGCCTGCTTTTATTACTTATTTATTTATTTTTTATACTGTTTTGCATAAAGTAGGTAGTTTGGGCTTCATCCATATTGGTAAGTGGTAAAAGGGCTATTCATGTGGGACAACTGGGAAATGACTTTGTGACCAAAATAGGAAAAGACATGCTAATGTGATATGGAGCAAAGTGTGGTTTTCCATTTGGTCCTGTGATTGATCTCTCTGTCCAGGGAGACGCCAAATGCAGCTCTAGAATACTGAGGAATGGGGCATTAGTATTCAGTGAAAACCCTGATCTGTTGGTCTTGGAATAATGGTGTGAAGAGGGATGTAGACTAAATAGTTAGAATGTAATCTAATATTAGCAGCTATGGACTGGTTTCCTGTGAGGCGGGTTTAGGGGTGCTTCGATTCTTAATACCACCAACATGCAATTGAAATATACACGCACATCCGAGGAGGGGTCACAGCTGGTATGCCACTGGGTATTTTCAGGAAAGGAAATAAGGGATTTACATGGGGCAGAAATATTTCCACTTGTCTGTGTCATGCCAGACAGGGAGACTGTATATTTGTAAAATAATCCATTTCACTGTATATTTATTAATGTCTTAATGTGCACAGAGGAAATGCTGTCCGTTCCCTTTCAAATTTTTTACCATTGCCTTCAAAACTTAGGGTGAAATGCCCTTCAGCCCTCAAAGGCTGGGTAAACGCCCCACTAACTCCGGGGGGTTAATATATCAAGGTAGAGTCTCATCTGCTGATCTGAAGGCCAACAGAGTCGGCCTGGTGTTATCTTGCTCATCATCAAAAGCTTGATTTGAACAGAGAATTGAGAAATAGATGTTTACATTTCAGAAACAATTCCATTTAATATCCTACATGACATTTAGGGCTTAAGGGAATATATGGAATTGCTTATGGGAGGCATCAAGAAAAAAAAAAAAGAGGTCTGATTTTCTCCACGCTCCAAGTAGGGCCAAGGGAGTAGGTCTCAGGGTTTAGTTTTATCTGCACAACGGTGTCAGGCACTCAGCCTGCTCGGGAACATAGGCTGAGTTGTGACTAGCATCCAGTGTGACTGATTTACGTTTAAATGGAGCCATAAAAAACTGTGGTAACCAAGAGGCAATTCAGTAAAGGGTCAAAACCAAAATGAGCTCCCAGACGTCTTGTCTCAGAAAATATTATCAGTACCGCGGTGGCTTTCTGTTTGGGCAGTTGTATTGATTGTACCAGTCTGATGAACTTCTGGAAAACTTGTTGATCCATTACTCAAGCAGGTTCCTGCTAGACTTGATTAATTTGTTCTCTTTCAGCTGCATTCCACTCCTGCTTGCTTATGGGGCTTTTGGAAAGCCTGCTTGGTGGGTGGTGAATGAGCAAAACTCCAAGCCATCAATCCTTTACGTTTAGAAGGCAGAAGATATCTTCAGATTATCTTCTCTTCAACCTCCAGATTTTAGGGAGACAAGCCTGAGGACAGCTCTTGCTTGTGTCGCCCGGAGCTGATTTGGGCACCCTCGAGGTTTTGAGGGTCGGGTGGGAGGTGCACTGCGTCTCCGAGTGGAGCTTGTGTCTTGGGTACTGCTTTGGAAGAGAAACAGAGAACTCCATTTATGGGTCTGTAGCTTACCGATCCCTCGTGTCCATAAGACACGAGAGTGTTTCTTTTCCTGGTAAGAAATAGTGGTTTATGTAGTGGCAGAACAAATAAAAATGGCCCCCAGTGAAAACTCTCATGTCCCCTTGCCCTTTTTTCCTTTGAGCAGGGGTAGCAGTTTTGGCGAAGGAAAGAGGAGGTTCTTGTATAGTGGGTGAGCCGAATGTCCTTTGGGGTAGAAGGGGGTCTTGTTGGATAAGGAGAGACTATGGGGAACCCTGGATGGGAGGAAGGATGCTACGATGGAGAGGACAGAGCTGAAGGGCAGGCTTGCCCCTCTCACCCCATCCCCAGAGACAATAAAGAGGCCCCAGGATGATCACACACCTGCCTTGTCCTAAGGCACCAAAGCCTGTGTCAAGACCTCTCCCCCTGGCATAATTGTGCCATTGCCTCACCCTTCGTGCCCAGGGCACTGCTGCCTTAGCGTGGCCTCACCACTGGTTTTAAGCGAGGCCCAGGCAAAGTTAAGACAGCTCAGCTGAAATTTTGAATCTAGCCAGTTTCTGAGGCTATTCTGGTGAAGTCCCTTGTTTGAGATTTGTCATTAGGGATCTTCTTGGAAATCTCTCTCTGTGTCTGTCTCTACTTCTCTCTGAAGTTATGTCATAAAATCCAGAGGATTCATTTGTACAGTTATTCACCTCCTCTCCTGGAATAGGGATAGTGAGAACTACTCAGAAGTGTCTCAGACGTATCTGGGTATTTATAACAAGATATCAATCCAAAATAGAGGGCCACTGTGCCTCTGAATGGATCCCTCAGAAGGAGAGATCTCAGAAAGATGGGTAAGAACTTTCCATGTCTGAGAGCCAAGAATATACAGGCATACCTCAGAGATGTTGTGGGTTTGGTTCCAGACCACTGCAATAAAGCAAACATTGCAATAAAGCAAGTCACAAATTTTTTTGGTTTCCCAGTGCATATAAAAGTTATGTTTATACTATACTGTAGTCTATTAAGTGTTTAATAAGCATATGTCTAAAAAACACAATATACATACCTTAATTAAAAAATGCTTTAGGGCTTCCCTGGTGGCGCAGTGGTAGAGAGTCCGCCTGCCGATGCAGGGGACGTGGGTTCGTGCCCTGGTCCGGGAAGATCCCACATGCTGCAGAGCGGCTGGGCCCATGAGCCATGGCCGCTGAGCCTGCGCGTCCAGAGCCTGTGCTCCGCAACGGGAGAGGCCAAAACAGTGAGAGGCCCGCGTACCACACACACACACACAAAAGCTTTATTGCTAAAAACTGCTAACCATCATCTGAGCCTTCAGCGAGTCCTAATCTTTCTGCGGGTGGAGGGTCTTGTCTCAATACTGATGGCTGCTGATTGTTCAGGGTGGTGGCTGCTGAAGACTGGGGAGGGTGTGACAATGTCTTAAAATAAGACAACAATGAAGTTCGCCACATTGATTGACTCTTCCTTTCACAAATGATTGTTCTGTAGTATGCAATACTGTTTGATAACATTTTACCCACAGTAGAACTTTCAAAATGAGTCAGTCCCTCAAACCTTGCTGCTTCTTTCTCATCAGCTAAGTTTGTGTAATATTCTAAACGCTTTGTTGTCATTTCAACAATTTTCACAGCATCTTCACCTGGAGTAGATTCCATCTCAAGAAACCACTTTCTTTGCTCATCTATAAAGAGCAACCCCTCATTGTTCCAGTTTCATCATGAGATTGCAGCAATTCAGTCCCATCTTCAGGCTCCATTTCTAATTCTAGTTCCCTCACTATTTCCAGCACGCCTGTAGTGACTTCCTCCACTGAAGTCTTGAACCCCCCAAAGTCATCCGTGAAGCTTGGAATTAACTTCTTCCAAACTCCTGTTAATGTTGGTATTTTGACCTCTTCCATAAATCATAAGTGTTCTTAATGGCGTCTAGAATGGTGTAGCCTTTCCAGAAGGCTTTCAATTTACTTTGCTCAGATCCATCAGAGGAATCACTAGCTATGGCAGCTATACCCTTACAAAATATATTTCTTAAATAATAAGACTTGAAAGGCAGAATTACTCCTTGATTCATGGGCTGCAGAATGGATGTTGTGTTATCAGGGATGAAAACATTAATCTTGTTGTTCATCTCCACCAGAGCTCTTGGGTGACCAGGTGCACTGTCAGTGAGGAGTAGTGTTTTATTTCTTACTTTTTTTTGTTTAACATCTTTATTGGAGTATAATTGCTTTACAATGGTGTGTTAGTTTCTGCTTTATAACAAAGTGAATCAGCTATACATATACATATATCCCCATATCTCCTCCCTCTTGCGTCTCCCTCCCATCCTCCCTATCCCACCCCTCTAGGTGGTCAAAAAGCACCGAGCTGATCTCCCTGTGCTATGCGGCTGCTTCCCACTAGCTATTTTACATTTGGTAGTGTATATATGTCCATGCCACTCTCTCACTTCATCCCAGCTTACCCTTTTCCCCACCCTGTGTCCTCAAGTCCATTCTCTACCTCTGCGTCTTTATTCTTGTCCTGTCCCTAGGTTCTTCATAACCATTTTTTTTTTAGATTCCATATTTATGTGTTAGCATACAGTATTTGTTTTTCTCTTTCTGACTTCCTTCACTCTGTATGACAGACTCTAGGTCCATCCACCTCACTACAAATAACTCAATTTCGTTTCTTTTTATGGCTGAGTAATATTCCATTGTATAAATGTGCCACGTCTTCTTTATCATTTCATCTGTTGATGGACACTTAGGTTGCTTCCATGTCCTGGCTATTGTAAATAGAGCTGCAATGAACATTGTGGTACATGACTCTTTTTGAATTATGTTTTTCTTAGCGTATAAGCCCAGTAGTGGGATGAACAGTAGTATTTTAAAAGGAATTTCTGAGCAGTAGGTCTAAACATAGGGCTTAAATTAGTCAGTAAACCGTGTTGTAAACAGATATGCTGTCATTCAGGCTTTGCTGTTTCCTTCATAAAGCACAGGTAGAGTAGATTTGGTGTAATTCTTAAGGGCCTTAAGATTTTCACATTGGTAAATGAGCATTGTATGCAGCTTAAAGTCACCAGCTGCATTAGCCCCTAGCAAGAGTCAGCCTGTCCTTTAAAGCTTTGAAGCCAGGCATTGGCTTCTCCTCTCCAGCTATGAAGGTTCTGAATGACGTCTTCTTCCAATAGAAGGCTGTTATGTCTACATTGAAAATCTGTTATTTAGTGTAGTCACCTTCATTAATGATCTTAACTAGAGGCCCTGGATAACTTGCTGCAGCTTCTACAGGAGCACTTGCTGCTTCACCTTGCGCTTCTATGTTATGGAGACGGCTTCTTCTCTTAAACCTCGTGAACCAAGCTCTGCTAGCTTCAGACTTTTCTTCTGCAGCTTCCTCACCTCTCTCACTCTTCATAGAACTGAAGAGAGTTAGAATTGAAGCTGGATTCTGCTTTGGCTTAAGGGAATATTGTGGCTGGTTTGATCTTTTATCCAGACCACTAAAACTTTCTTCATATCAGCAGTGAGGCTGTTTCACTGTCTTATTATTTGTGTGTTCACTGGAGTAGCACTTTTAATTTCCTTCAAGAACTTTTCTTTTGCGTTCACAACTTAGCTACTGTTTGGAGCAAAAGGCCTAGATTTCAGCCCATCTCAGCATTATACCACGTTAATGGGTTAAGTTTGCTGTCTTATATGGGCCAGTTTGTGGCACCCCAAAACAATGACTGTAGTAACGTCAAAGATGGCTGATCAAGATCACCATAACAAATATAAAAATAATTACAAAGTTTGAAATATCACGAGAATTACCAAAATGAGACATAGAGACATGAAGTGAGCAAATGGTGTTGGAAAAATGGCACCAGTAGACTTGCTTGACGCAGGATTGCCACAAACCTTCAACTTGTAAAAAATGTAGTATCTGCTAAGCACAATATAACGAAGTGCAATAAAATGAGGTGTGCCTGTAGTCTGACCGGCTGCATTTGGCTTCTGCAGAGAAGTGGCTTGAAATGTGTTCTATGCATAATAAATGACAAGGACTTATGTAGTTCACACTGAGGTTACAAATGTGTCATCTGACTTTGCAAATGGAATTCAAGGAGTCAGTTGTCATTGCATTATAGTGGCTTTTGTCCAAGAAAATGATAGCCCCAGCAGCTCATTATGCTCATAGCATTTTGATGAGTAGGTAGCACATAGGAATGTCCTTGTTTTGCAGATAAAATGAAGGCAGAGGAAGGAGTTCTTAGGTCTAGGCAACCTGGATCTGTGCCCATTTCTTATGAATCACAGACTTCCGGAAACTCACTTTCCCAGCAGGGCTTCTTTGCTCCAAACTAGCAAGCGTCGCCACTGGCTGGATAACTAATGGTGGTGCTCATATTATTCACATGGGGCTTAACTGAGAGAAGATCTCAGGTTTCTGAATAAAAAGTTGGCTACTAAATGGCATAGACTAATTATATTCAACATAGAGGGGGAAAGAATGCAAGAATTTCTACTTTGGCACTAAAATAGTATAAGAAATACAGTCAGTTCAGTAGGTCATTTTTCACACAGCAGACAGCAGACTAAACAGTACTAAATCAGGCAATTATTTTAGTAACGATAAGTTTAGTTTTCCTAGAGTGATTTGAAAATGCTCAATGAAACAGAACTATTTCTTCCTAACCGATTCTCTCCATTCAACTATAAGGGCAATCATGACTTTGCTGACTAACCTCTGAGATAAGAGTGAGCAGAAGGGAGACTCTGGATGACTTGGGGCCAGGCAAGCCTTCTTCAGAGAAGGAACTTCACAGCCGCCACCTGGCTCTTTTGGGTTAGCTCCCCTTGCTCTTACTCTGTTGGGTTTTGGAAAGCAGGCCAACCACGAGCAGACCTCCCTGGATCTTGGGTAGCCACAATGGCTCAGAAGGCAGATACAGAAACTTATTTTATTTGTTGCAACACGCAAGGAGTCTGGGGTTTATGGAGTCACAATCACGTTCTGTTAAATTTGCTTCAGCATTGCCCAAGACCAGCAAAATTAACATCATAATGATAGAGACCAGTCTTCCACTTTGCTGCGTTGGAGGCTGACAAGATTGTCATTGACAAAATTGCAGCTGAATAAGAGATCATGAACTATTGGGACTTTTTTTCCTCTGTATGAAATATTATCCTGAACAGTAGTTTGATTTTATCGTGAAGGATAAATGCTGCACATGCCAGGGAGAGAAACAGTGAGGAAGCAACCTTCAGGGGTTTTTAATCTCTCCTACTGCTCCAAAGATGCTATTGTTAGATTTATATTCAATGCAAAGCCTCAGTGAATACTTGTGGAGTAACTATTGCTTAGTTTTTTAAACTAGTGAATGAATGAATGAATTTTTGGCTGCACTGGGTCTTTGTTGTTGCGTGCGGGCTTCCTCTAGTTGCGGCGAGCAGGGGCTACTCTTCGTTGTGGTGCTCAGGCTTCTCATTGTGGTGGCTTCTGTCGTGGCAGAGCACGGGCTCTAGGCTTGCGGGCTTCAGTAGTTGTGGCACATGCACTCAGTAGTTGTGGCTTGCAGGCTCTAGAGCACAGGCTCAGTAGTTGTGGCACAGGGGTTAGTTGCTCCGTGGCATGTGGGATCTTCCTGGACGAGGGCTCGAACCCATGTCCCCTGCACTGGCAGGCAGATTCTTAACCACTGCACCACCAGGGAAGTCCTGTTTATTTTTTATTTGATGTATTATAAACATTTGTGTATGCATGACCCCTTATAAAAAATCAATTATATGATAACATGAACTCCTATTAAAACCCTCACCCATGCCAGAACAAGAACATAATCAAAAACTTACATCAGCTACTCTTCCTTATTCAGTATTTTCCCCCTGTTCCTGAAGGCATTTCTTACTCACTTGATTTTTTGGTTTTTGGTTTATGAAAAATTTTTATTTAGTTTTATTAATTAATTTTTAAACTTCATATGAAGGGCAGCATACTACATGAAGTCTTCTGGAATTTACCCTCTTCATTCAACATAATGATGCTAAAATTTTTGTCTTCGTTTTTTTTGAATTTTATGTTATTTATTTTTTTATACAGCAGCTTCTTATTAGTCATCAATTTTATACACATCAGTGTACACATGTCAATCCCAATCGCCCAATTCATCACACCACCATCCCCACAACCCCACGGCTTTCCCCCCTTGGTGTCCGTACATTTGTTCTCTACATCTGTGTCTCAACTTCTGCCCTGCAAACCGGTTCATCTGTACCATTTTTCTAGGTTCCACATACATGCATTAATATACGGTATTTGTTTTTCTCTTTCTGACTTACTTCACTCTGTATGACAGTCTCTAGATCCATCCACGTCTCAACAAAGGACCCAATTTCGTTCCTTTTTATGGCTGAGTAATATTCCAGTGTATATATGTACCACAACTTCTTTATCCATTCATCTGTCTATGGGCATTTAGGTTGCTTCCATATCCTGGCTATTGTAAATAGTGCTGCAATGAACATTGGGGTGCATGTGTCTTTTTGAATTATGGTTTTCTCTGGGTATATGCCCAGTAGTGGGATTACTGGATCATATGGTAATTCTATTTTTGGTTTTTTAAGGAACCTCCATACTGTTCTCCATAGTGGCTGTATCAATTTACATTCCCACCAACAGTGCAAGAGGGTTCCCTTTTCTCCACACCCTCTCCCCCATTTGTTGTTTGTAGATTTTCTGATGATGCCCATTCTAACCGGTGTGAGGTGATACCTCATTGTAGTTTTGATTTGCATTTCTCTAATAATTAGTGATGTTGAGCAGCTTTTCATGTGTTTCTTGGCCATCTGTATGTCTTCTTTGGAGAAATGTCTATTTAGGGCTTCTGCTCATTTTTGGATTGGGTTGTTTGTTTCTTTAATATTGAGCTGTAGAGCTGTTTATATATTTTGGAGATGAATCCTTTGTCTGTTGATTCATTTGCAAATATTTTCTCCCATTCTGAGGGTTGTCTTTTCGTCTTGTTTATGGTTTCCTTGGCTGTGCAAAAGCTTTTAAGTTTCATTAGGTCCCATTTGTTTATTTTTGTTAATAATTCCATTACTCTAGGAGGTGAGTCAAAAAGGATCTTGCTGTGATTTATGTCATAGAGTGTTCTGCCTATGTTTTCCTCTAAGAGTTTTATAGTGTCCAGTCTTACATTTAGGTCTCAAATCCATTTTGAGTTTATTTTTGTGTATGGTGTTAGGGAGTTTTCTAATTTCATTCTTTTACATGTAGCTGTCCAGTTTTCCCAGCAACACTTATCGAAGAGACTGTCTTTGCTCCATTGTATATCCTTGTCTCCTTTGTCATAGATTAGTTGACCATAGGTGTGTGGGTTTATCTCTGGGCTTTCTATCTTGTTCCATTGATCTATGTTTCTGTTTTTGTGCCAGTACCACATTGTCTTGATTACTGTAGCTTTGTAGTATAGTCTGAAGTCAGGGAGTCTGATTCCTCTAGCTGTTTTTTTCCCTCAAGACTGCTTTTGCTATTCGGGGTCTTGTGTGTCTCCATACAAATTTTAAGATTGTTTGTTCTAGTTCTGTAAAAAATGCCAGTGGTAGTTTCATAGGGATTGCATTGAATCTGTAGATTGCTTTGGGTAGTAGAGTCATTTTCACAATATTGATTCTTCCAGTCCAAGAACATGGTATATCTCTCCATCTGTTGGTATCATCTTTAATTTCTTTCATCAGTGTCTTATAGTTTTCTGCATAAAGGTCTTTGGTCTCTCTAGGTAGGTTTATTCCTAGGTATTTTATTCTTTTTGTTGCAGTGATAAATGGGAGTGTTTCCTTAATTTCTCTTTCAGATTTTTCATCATTAGTGTGTAGGAATGCAAAAGATTTCTGTGCATTCATTTTGTATCCTGCAACTTTACCGAATTCATTGATTAGCTCTAGAAGTTTTCTGGTGGCATTTTTAAGATTCTCTATGTACAGTATGATGTCATCTGCAAACAGTGACAGTTTTACTTCTTCTTTTCCAATTTGTATTCCTTTTATTTCTTTTCCTTCTCTGATTGCCGTGGCTAGGACTTCCAAAACTAGGTTGAATAATAGTGGTGAGAGTGGACATCCTTGTCTTTCCCCTGATCTTAGAGGAAATGCTTTCAGTTTTTCACCTTTGAGAATGATGTTTGCTGTGGGTTTGTCGTATATGGCCTTTATTATGTTGAGGTAGGTTCCCTCTATGCCTACTTTCTGGAGAGTTTTGATCATAAATGGGTGTTGAATTTTGTCAAAAGCTTTCTCTGCATCTATTTATATGATCATATGGTTTTTATCCTTCCATTTGTTAATATAGTGTATCACATTGATTAATTTGAGTATATTGAAGAATCCTTGCATACCTGGGATAAATCCCACTTGATCATGGTGTGTGATCCTTTTAATGTGCTGTTGGATTCTGTTTGCTAGTATTTTGTTGAGGATTTTTGCATCTATATTCATCAGTGATATTGGTCAGTAATTTTCTTTTTTTGTAGTATCTTTGTCTGGTTTTGGTATCAGGGTGATGGTGGCCTCATAGAATGAGTTTGGGAGTGTACCTTCCTCTGCAATTTTTGGGAAGAGCTCTTCTCTAAATGTTTGGTAGAATTCACCTGTGAAGCCATCTGGTCCTGAACTTTTGTTTGTTGGAAGATTTTTAATCACAGTTTCAATTTCATTACTTGTGATTGGTCTGTTCATATTTTCTATTTCTTCCTGGTTCAGTCTTGGAAGGTTTTACCATTCTAAGAATTTGTCCATTTCTTCCAGTTTGTCCATTTTATTGGCATAGAGCTGCTTGTAGTAGTCTCTTAGGATGCTTTGTATTTCTGTTGTGTCGTTGTAACTTCTCCTTTTTCATTTCTAATTTTATTGATTAGAGTCCTCTCCCTCTTTTTCTTGATGAGTCTGGCTAATGGCTTATCAATTTTGTTTATCTTCTCAAAGAACCAGCTTTTAGTTTCATTGATCTTTGCTATTGTTTTCTTTGTTTCTATTTCATTTATTTCTGCTCTGACCTTTATGATTTCTTTCCTTCTGCTAACTTTGGGTTTTGTTTGTTCTTCTTTCTCTAGTTCCTTTAGGTGTAAGATTAGATTCTTTATTTGAGATTTTTCTTGTTTCTTGAGGTAGGCTTGTATAGCTATAAACTTCCCTCTGAGAACTGTTTTTGTTGCATCCCATAGGTTTTGGATTGTCGTGTTTTCATTGTCATTTGTCTCTAGGTATTTTTTGATTTCCTCTTTGATTTCTGCAGTGATCTCTTGGTTATTTAGTAACGTATTATTTAGTCTCCATGTGTTTGTGTTTTTTAAGTTTTATTCCCTGTAATTCATTTCTAATCTCATAGTCTTGTGGTCAGAAAAGATGCTTGATATGATTTCAATTTTCTTAAATTTACTGAGGCTTGATTTGTGACCCAAGATGTGATCTATCCTGGAGAATGTTCCATGTGCACTTGAGAAGAAAGTGTAATCTGCTGTTTATGGATGGAATGTCCTATAAATATCAATTAAATCTATCTGGTCTGTTGTGTCATTTAAAGCTTCTGTTTCCTTATTTATTTTCACTTTGGATGATCTGTCCATTGGTGTAAGTGAGGTGTTAAAGTCCCCCACTATTATTGTGTTACTGTCGATTTCCTCTTTTATAGCTGTTACCAGTTGCCTTATGTATTGAGGTGCTCCTATGTTGGGTGCATATATATTTATCATTGTTATATCTTCTTCTTGGAATGATCCTTTGATCATTATGTAGTGTCCTTCCTTGTGTCTTGTAATATTCTTTATTTTAAAGTCTATTTTATCTGATATGAGTATTGCGACTCCAGGTTTTGTTTTTTTTTTTTTTGCAATACGGAGGCCTCTCACTGTTGTGGCCTCTCCCGTTGCAGAGCAACAGGCTCCGGACGCGCAGGCTCAGCGGCCATGGCTCACGGGCGCAGCTGCTCCGCGGCATGTGGGATCTTCCCAGGCCAGGGCACGAACCCCTGTCCCCTGCATTGGCAGGCGGACTCTCAACCACTGCGCCACCAGGGAAGCCCAGCTACTCCAGCTATCTTTTGATTTCCATTTGCATGGAATATATTTTTCCATCCCCTCACTTTCAGTCTGTATGTGTCCCTAGGTCTGAAGTGAGTCTCTTGTAGACAGCATATATATGGGTCCTGTTTTTGTATCCATTCAGCAAACCAATGTCTTTTGGTTGGAGCATTTAATTCATTCACGTTTAATGTAATTATCGATATGTATGTTCCTGTGACCATTTTCTTAATTGTTTTGGGTTTTTTTTTTAGGTCCTTTTCTTCTCTTGTGTTTCCCAATTAGAGAAGTTCTTTTAGCATTTGTTGTAGAGCTGGTTTCGTGGTGCTGAATTCTCTTAGCTTTTGCTTGTCTGTAAAGTTTTTGATTTCTCCATCGAATCTGAATGAGATCCTTGCCGGGTAGAGTGATCTTGGTTGTAGGTTCTTCCCTTTCACCACTTTAAGTATATCATGGCACTCTCTTCTGGCTTGTAGATTTTCTGCTGAGAAATCAGCTGTTAACCTTATGGGAGTTCCCTTGTGTGTTGTCATTTTTCCCTTGCTGCTTTCAATAATTTTTCTTTGTCTTTAATTTTTGCCAACTTGATTACTGTGTGTCTCAGCGTGTTTCTCCTTGGGTTTATCCTGTATGGGACTTGCTGCGCTTCCTGTGCTTGGGTGGCTATTTCCTTCCCCATGTTAGGGAAGTTTTCGACTATAATCTCTTCAAATATTTTCTCGGGTCCTTTCCCTCTTTCTTCTCCTTCTGGGACCCCTATAATGTGAATGTTGTTGCATTTAATGTTGTCTCAGATGTCTCTTAGGCTGTCTTCATTTCTTTTCATTCTTTTTGCTTTATTCTGTTCCGCAGCAGTGAATTCCACCATTCTGTCTTCCAGGTCACTTATCCATTCTTCTGCCTCAGTTATTGTGCTATTGATTCCTTCTAGTGTAGTTTTCATTTCAGTTACTGTATTGTTCATCTCTGTTTGTTTGTTCTTTAATTCTTCTAGGTCTTTGTTAAACCTTTCTTGCATCTTCTTGATCTTTGCCTCCATTCTTTTTCTGAGGTCCTGGATCATCTTCACTATCATTATTCTGAATTCTTTTTCTGGAAGGTTGCCTATCTCCACTTCATTTAGTTGTTTTTCTGGGGTTTTATCTTGTTCCTTCATCTGGTACATAGCCCTCTGCCTTTTCATCTTGCCTATCTTTCTGTGAATGTGGTTTTTGTTCCACAGGCTGCAGGATTGTAGTTCTTGCTTCTGCTGTCTCTGGTGCCAAGCTGCAGAGAAGATGCAAAGACTACGACCACAGCCCCTAGTTTCAAGATAAAGAGTTCTGACAGTGGTGTGGGTGTGGTCCCAGTGAAAATGTCGGGAATGTTATTGTAGCCCAGCCTGATCAACAAGGGCAATGCCAAGTGCACTCATGCACCAGTCTGTAAGAAGTTCAGAAACAGGAGCCAGAGTCCAAGGTGTATCCATTTCCACTGTGGAAGTCTTCTCAGAGCACGGCTTCTCTTCTGCTAGTGTTGGAGGGTCTCCTGCAGAGGTGGGGAGTGGCTGTGGCTCACTGTGGGGACAAAGACACTGGCCTTCCGTGTTGTTCAATGTAGCTGTAGTTTATTTTCTGTGCTGTATAACATTTCATTATGTTGATATATTGCCATTTATTTATTCATCCTACTGTTGATAGGTATTTGGTTATTTCCAGTTTTGTAGTATTACACTGTTCAATGCTATGAACATTCTCTCCTGATATATATGTGTGTGTTTCTCTTGGGTACATATGTAGGAATGGAATGCTGCTGCAGGGTATAAAAATGTTCACCTTTAAAAAATAATGCCAGTTGGTCTTCAGGAGTTTTTATTTCTTTGTTAGGAACAAGTATAGTTTCTTCACATAGCATGCAACAGATATGTTCTTTCCGAGATCTCATGAGCATTGTGAATAATCTTGAGGGCGAGTGCTCAGTGGCATGTGGTGGTGGGCAAATAAGGCAATGTGGAAAATTTGGCAACATTTTCAAAGAGGCCTTGTCAGACAGATGTTTTCAGGGTTTGAGTCAGAGAGTTGTTTACCTTTGGACCAAAGCCAGTGTCTTCTGGAGTTGGTGAGGACTGATTTGGATGGAGAGAGATCAGTAAAGCATCTATCACTGAAGTTCTGACAAAATGAGTGTTAGAATTGTGAAATGGGTGGAGTTAGAAGCAAGGGCTTCTGCAAATGCCATTACCACAGTTGACTGCTCTTACCATGTAGTGAAGCTTCCTACTTTCAACTCACAGGGCCACTCACAGATTTATCAACTGCTCTCACCAAGACTTCAGAGACTCTCACTGCTGCTGTTTCACAGTCTTCCAGGGACAAAATAACATGGGGGAAATGGCAGATTTGTCTTCCTTTTTGCTTGTGGAATTGTTAGGAAATGTTTGTAAGGGGAATATCAGGGCCTCCTTTATCCTAGGTGGGGCTACTTTTCTCTTCTTGATAGTTATCTTCCATCTCCTGGGGCCCCCATGAGAAACACCAATGTTTAGCACTTTCTCTCTCTCTCTCTCTCTCTCTCTCTCTCTCTCTCTCTCTTTTCTTTCAAATTTCTAAGGGCCCATGGCCAATGATCTGTATATTTTATGTCAAATCAAAGGAACAAACTTTCTTACTTTTCTTTATGTTTTCTTCCCATACAGTAGACATCTTTCAGTGGCCCATGGAAATTTGAAATAAAGGTATGCATAAATAAGTTGAGACTTAGAGCTGCTGGGTTGGAATGGCGTTTGATTTAGTAGGGGAAATGTGGTTGCTGGCTTTGACTCTTTCCAGGGATCCTTAAAGTCTGAGACAGACCACCCATTGGTTTTGAAGTGTTAGGGTCAGACATAGTTCTGCTTGGAAACAAAGGAACTAAAATGAGACTACTGATTTTTCCAGCTGTAAGATTTAAGAGTTTCTACATGGTCTGTTCTGAGAACATCCTAGAGCCAGGTCAAGGAACTGCCTTAAGGTTTCCTCCTCCATCTTCCATGCCCTCTTCCTCCTCCCATGCCTTCCTCCCTTCCCTGTCTCTTCTTCCCACCCTCCCTCCTTGCTTTCATTTCTTCTGGCAGCTAATAGAGAATCTAGAAGAAAACAATGAGCTAAGACAGTTATCAATTTGGACAGTATTCTGTTCACACTTATTTGGGACTTGTTCTGCAGTATATGTGAGCCTACTCAGAGCATACAGGACGTAGAATAATCAGCCTGAAAACTGTAATAAATGATGGAGCTTCTACCCATATTTTGCTAGCGTTTAGGGTTGGGGGGGCTGAAATTACAAGCTGTGTGACTTGCAAATGGAATAATGTAGATGACTAATTTTCTCTGTGCTTAATGCCAATAGTATCCCCAAGAAACAGCCAGCACCACGCCAGGCTCCCCTTCTTCATTCTAGTCACTCCATCTTCCAGGCACAACCTAATTAAACTCTCATAAAACTCTTATAAGGAAAATATTATTATTGTGGCCAGTTTACAGATGAGGAAACCAAGGCTTAGAAAAGTGAAGTACCTTGCCCAAAGTGATGTATCTGGGTAGGGGATAAGCTAGTATTTTAACCTTAACTGCAAGCCTGGCTTGCAAAGGTCCCTCTGAGTGGTTTGCTGTTGTTAGAAGGAACAGGGTCCCGGTACTAACTGATGGAGTAGAATCCTTCATGTTTACCTTTGAGCTACCAAATGCTAGGCCCAAGAGCTACAGCCTTTGCAGCTGACAGCTGCGCCCCACCCTACTCATCACCAAGCTGTTACTCAAACCACAAAAGACCTGCTTCATTATGTTTTTTAATTCAAGTCAGGAATACTTTATCTCATTCCATAAAACAAGTCCATTAAATTATGAGCACAGTTGTTCCTTCTAAACAATAGGAAGTAATGCCTCTCATGTTAAAGCACGTGCTGTGTCTTGAAAAAAAAATTGGCTTCTTATAAGCTGAATATATGAAGGGGTGTGGTATTTTAATAAAAACCTTGGTAAACACGTAACTATTCTGAATAGTTTATTTCAAGCTCAGAGTATGGCCCACACTTATTTGGATTTTATTCATACTTCCAGCCAAATGCCATGAATCAAGGAGTGTTCCTGGCAAGGTCTAGGCTCAGTTACAGGCAACCCTAGAAAACGTGGTTCCAAGCAGAAGGCAGGAGTGAAAGTGTTGCTGATAGAGAGCAGATTTGGCCAGCAGTGGCCGGGTACTTTCAGAATCTTTGCTGAACACGTTCCACAAACCCCAAGAGTCCCGAGGGGAGCTAGGAAAACGGAAAGAAGGGGCCCTACTCTGTGTCTTCTGAGGAAAGGTCATCACACGTTTTACAAGGAGGTTCTTACCTATGTTACTAGATACTGTTTTTCTATTAAATGTTGCTGTTTAACAGAATACCCTGCTGGAGCTAACTTAATCAACAAAAATAGATTTAATGAGAGATCTTAAACTGTTAAAGAGTCAAGTGTAGAAGAGGAGGTAGAAATTCTTAAAACCAACTGTGACTGCCTATCTGTAGGAGCCAGGAGGCCAGGAAGCTTTATATTTTCATTGCAAATTAAAAAAAAAAATCCCTGTCTTGCAATTTTCTTCCAAAGCAGTTGTTCCTCTGCTCCTTACATGTTTCGTATTCTACACTTCTTTAATCATTCTTTTCACTTTTGCCTCACAGAAGCAATATCCAATTTACAACATGTTTTGTTCTCAAAGGTTATTTGTAAACTGGTCGTTGGGAACTAAAAATATGTTTCCCATAAAATGTTATAATAGCAATTAGAATCTCAGTTGACTATTAATATAGTAAAATGTATCCAAATAAATGATATATAATTATTTTCATAGGAAAATGAGTTCCTCATTCTAATTCAAATCTCCACCTAATTAATCAGCTTCTCTGAGCTCTTTGTCATTCCAATCAGAAACAGGAGAACAATTCAAGACAAAAAATATCAAGTGTTTGTGGGGGATGTAATATACACTCAATGAGATATCACGAAGAGTGGCATGAAGACATGAGGCCAGTGTTCATGGGGGAGGTGTAGCTTCAGCTGGATTTTGGAGAATGGTTAGGATTTGAACTGGTGAAAGGAAAAGCAGAGAGCATTTCAGGCAAAATGAGCAAAACCATGGAAATGGGAATAATCATGGATAGGAAATGGGGTATGTTAATGGGGCAGCTCTAGCGAAATTAACAGTAATACTGGAGAGTATATTGAAGACCATGCTTTGGATCGCTCAGCATTTGGACTGCTTCAAATGAGGAATTTGGAATTTAAGAATGAAAGAAGGTGTTCAATAAATATTTGTTGAACGAATGTCTTACTTATATTAAATGTTGGTCTCTACCTTTCTTTCCCTCTGGTTTATTTTATCTCATCTTCTCCCGTTTCTTTCTTCCCAGGCCTCTCAAGCCTTCTAGTCACTTTGGCCTCTTCCCAGTTTATACAGGACTTTCCCTGTCTTCCTACACAAGGGAATGGGAGAATTTTAATTATTCCTAATCAGATCTAGTTGTTTTGTGGAAATCTTGCTAAAGAGGCTGTAATGCATCACATCTCCATTTTCTGGCCCTTCATTTCTGTTATGAGCCTCCTACTCTCCCCACCGTGAACCCGGGCACTGGAAGAGAACACACGACATCTTTGTGGTTTCTGAGCGAACTGCTAATCAATGGGCCCCTCTCGCAAGTCCCCAGTTGTCCAGAGCTCTGTAGCTTTGCCCACATGGCAGGTTTTAGCAAAGCTCAAACTAGATATTGGAGGGATGAGTATCCGTATCTTGGGATTCTGTCCATGACATTGGAGAATGTGTAGGAACTCTAGGAAGATCTTCTGCAGGCATCACCATTCCCGTCAATCCTCCTGTCTGCACCTTCAGTTTTTCTGGCTCAGATTTGCTTTTATTAATGCCCCCAAATATTTCCTACTCCTCCTAGTTTCCCCCAGCCATGGTCTCTACTAAGCTGAAGTTTTTAACCCGTTTCATAGGGTCATCTGGAAGAATTAACCTGTATTAGTTTTCACATTTCAGTACCCGATTCATGATTGATTCCTCATTTGAAAAAAAAAGTCAGTCATTTCTAAATTCCACTGTTTCTGGTTTTGTTTTGTTGTTTTGCTGTGGTCTTGATCATAGTAAAAAGGACTGATGGGACTTTAGTAAATAGAGGGCACTTTATGGGCATGGAAATCATACTTTCCATATCCCACGTTGGGGCCTATAGCTTTTAATATGTGAATGCTTTTGGG
The DNA here is from genome assembly GCF_949987515.2 of Delphinus delphis. Lineage (NCBI taxonomy): Eukaryota > Metazoa > Chordata > Mammalia > Artiodactyla > Delphinidae > Delphinus > Delphinus delphis. The sequence goes on along the minus strand of NC_082684.1, from coordinate 42,807,551 downwards.
CTCTATGGAATAAGATATTTGAAATTGGGAAGATTGAGCTATATCTTGGATGTTATGTGCTACATCTGTTTTCTTATCAGAAGCCTGTAACTGGACCTGAGTTGCCCCTCTTAGAAGGTTATTTCTTTAGGGCAGAGTCCACTTAAAATGCAGGAACCTGTATGTTTTAGCCTTATTGCTCATTCAGCCCTGAATGTGAATTAGTTTCAGATCCTTTGAGCTATTAAACCCTTGAGAAACAGACTCCAAGGAGTATGAGAAGGTACCACAAATGTTCTTGAATAGGTCCTCAGCTGTTGCTCTCAACCTGGGGGGCTTTGATGCATACACATTCTTGGTCCTCACTCTTGGAAATTCTGGTTTGATAGGTCTGGGGTCTGGCCTAGCATCTGCATTATAAACTCCCCAAATGAATCTGACACCTGGTTGAAGTGTCGTAGCCACAGATACCATAATGTCTTTCCCCGAGCAGACAATCATTGTACTGACTGCTTGAAAGGGGGTTCTAAGCCCGAATGGTGGACAGGCCTGGGTGGGATTCTGCATCAGGGGCCTTGTCTTGAAACGGGGCTCTGTGTTAAAATGGGAGCAGTCTTTATCGAGGGTTTCTGGCCAGTTTGGGCTACTCACTTGGGGGATAATTTCTGCTACCACTAAGGAAGAGGGAGAGATTTCTTACCACTGCATGTGCCTCCTCTGGATGGTGCCACATTGAGTGATATTTAGGCTCTTCACGGTGCAGAGCAGCTGGGGAGAGGAGGGGCTCGCGGCTGGCAGCTGGCGCCCAAATTAGCATGCTAGTGTTAATAACATCAGTACGTACAAGCCAGCAGCTTCAGTGCCTTGGGTGACACCTCCTCCCTGGGACATTTCTACCCAGTGACTGTTGGGCCTGCTGTTTATACAGAGGTCCTTTCATCAGGGTCTTCTTTGAGGCTCATGGTCCCCAGATTTCTCCAGTACAGAAATAAGTTTCCCCAGCACAGAAAAACTTGGTGGGGGAAGGGAGTCTTGAATAAAATGTTTTTGGTAATCTCTCTCTGGGGTTGGCCTTTTGCGTGACTTTCTTTTCTCACTTTCTCCACAAAATCCATACAGCAAAAATAAAAACAAACTCAGCCCTCTTTCTGGATCATTATCATTTGAAGGGTTTGCCCAGCTGGGTGTAGACGGAGGAAAGGAATCATGATTTAGAGCAGATGTGCTATTCCTATGTGACCTGAGCTTGAAGTACCAAAGGAAAACTTCTGAATCACTCACAGGCCATAAAACTGCACCTCTGGGTCTGTTTTTTGACAACTACCTTCCTTCCTCGGGCCAACCTCATCCCTACCCCAGGCCTCAGGAGAAAAGGCAATTGTTGTAAACTCTTGCCAAAAGAGAAATCCCACAGGGAAAGTTCATCAGAGCTGGGTGTGGTTCTGCCTTCTGCCCTAGCTGCAAGGGTGAGAGGTGTTAGTATGGCCAGCGGAGTGGCTCCCAGAGATGTCATACCTCCGCCATTCTCCTGCCTCTATCCATTTGTGCTCTTTAAAAACCACATTCCACTGAGGACCCAGGGGGAGATATTCCAAACCCTTGGGGGCGGGGGGGGACTGTGGCATGTTTGTTATCGTATCCCAGCATCTGCCCTGAGTCTTGGCATAGTTTGGGTGCTTAAAAATGTTTGTTGAATAAGTGCTAATGACCATTCCACATTTTGGTTCTGGTCGAATTAAGATTGGTTATTTTTCCATTCATAGCTCCTAAGCTTTCCTCTTTATCTCAGCAATAACCTCCATGCCCTGTTCACTCCCCTCAAGCACCAACACTGGGCCCAAGATGGAGCATAATTATTTTTCATACGGCCCTGATGAAGAATTGAAGCCTGTCACTGTGGAGACATGTGGTTACAAGTCTGACCTCTCATTTTACCTGTTTTTTCTTAGCAGCTCTTTGCCCATTACTGACAAGCTGAGACTTGTAAAATGCTCCTTAAATAAGCCAAAACACGGTCTCACCAAACAAGTAGCATTAGCTTCAGTCCCAGCCTCCAGCCAAGCTTCTTGGATCAAGGCCAGGTGCAAGCACACATTCTTTATCTGTAGAATTGGGATAAAAATACAACTTCATGTATGGTGGGGAGACAAATGTATTTAACAATTAGAGTAGTGTTGTGGCTGAGTGTGGGACCAGGATCCAACCTCCTGGATACGGATACAAGCTCCGTTACTTTCTAGCTATGTGACCTTGAGCAAGTGACTTAATTTCTCAGTGCCTCAGTTTCCACTCTGGTAAAATGAGGTTCATAATAGCATCTACCACAAAGGATTATTGTGAGAAATAAAATGAAATTACACATACAGTGTGAGATCAGTGCCTGGCACATGGTGAGGCCCAGGAAATGTTAGCTTTGAATTAAGAGCAGACACTTCTTGGATGATGGTATTTAGTGATCGTAATTTGACCAAATTGGAATTTTATCTATGATTTCCCTACCTTCCTGCCCAAGCAACAGTCTGAACTGCTACTACTGTTTTGACTTTGTTGTCTAGAATCTGCTCAAAATCGACTGTAGGCAAGAATAATGGTGCATTTAATTACCTTTTCCCCTTTAGAAAAGAAGTGGAGTTTCTTTTTTTAAGCTGCAACGGTACAGAGGAACTGTCAACACACTGGAGGCTTAATGGATGGGGTTTTGATCTGGGTTACGAAGAACATGTATATTTTCTCTGTAAAGAGATAGCAGATAATAAATAATAATAACTTGTGGCCACCACACAGCCCTCCTGTTTCATTCTTTTCTTTTTTTGTTGGGGGTGGGAGAGAAATATTATCTGTACACAAAACACAGTATAACACACATAAACAGTTTAAAGCAGGGGTTGGCAAACTACAGTTTGTGGACCGAATTTTGCCCATGGCCTCTTATGGTAGGTCCCATGAGCTAAGAGTGGTTTTTACATTTTTAAAGTGTTGTGAAAAAAACAAAAGAAGAAGATACAAGAAAGATTTTATGTGGCCCTAAAATATTTACTATCTCGCCCTTTACAGAAAAAGTTTTCCAACCTCTGGCTTAAAGAATAATAATAAATCACCCCTCCTCCCACCTCCACTTAACTTATGCAATAAAACATCACTAATATCTTTGAAATGTGTGGGCACCCCTCCTGACCACATCCAAAGCCCTCCCCCAGAGTTAACCACTATTCTGAATTTTATGTTATTCAATCCTTTGCTTAAATTTTTTTATCATACATATGTACATATATGTATACAGGGTTGTTATTTCATTTTCTTCTTGACCTCTGTATAAATGGAATTATACTTTATATTTTCTTCAATTACATGGCTTATTCTCTCAATATTATATATATATATTTAATATATTTATTGGAGTATAATTGCTTTACAATGGTGTGTTAGTTTCTGCTTTATAACAAAGTGAATCAGTTATACATATACATATGTTCCCATATCTCTTCCCTCTTGCATCTCCCTCCCTCCCACCCTCCCTATCCCACCCCTCTAGGAGATCACAAAGCACCAAGCTGATCTCCCTGTGCTATGCGGCTGCTTCCCACTAGCTATCTACCTTACGTTTGGTAGTGTATATATGTCCATGCCACTCTCTCACTTTGTCACAGCTTACCCTTCCCCCTCCCCATATCCTCAAGTCCATGCTCTAGTAGGTCTGCGTCTTTATTCCCGTCTTACCCCTAGGTTCTTCATGATCATTTTTTTTCTTATATCCCATATATATGTGTTAGCATACGGTTTTTGTTTTTCTCCTTCTGACTTACTTCACTCTGTATGACAGACTCTAGGTCCATCCACCTCACTACAAATAACTCAATTTCATTTTTTTTTATGGCTGAGTAATATTCCATTGTATATATGTGCCACATCTTCTTTATCCATTCATCCAATGATGGACACTTAGGTTGCTTCCATGTCCTGGCTATTGTAAATAGAGCTGCAATGAACATTTTGGTACATGACTCTTTTTGAATTACGGTTTTCTCAGGGTATGTGCCCAGTAGTGGGATTGCTGGTTCGTATGGTAGTTCTATTTGTAGTTTTTTAAGGAACCTCCATACTGTTCTCCACAGTGGCTGTATCAATTTACATTCCCACCAACAGTGCAAGAGGGCTGCCTTTTCTCCACACCCTCTCCAGCATTTATGGTTTCTAGATTTTTTGATAATGGCCATTCTGACCAGTATAAGATGATATCTCATTGTAGTTTTGATTTGCATTTCTATAATGATTAATGATGTTGAGCATTCTTTCATGTGTTTGTTGGCAATCTGTATATCTTCTTTGGAGAAATGTCTATTTAGGTCTTCTGCCCATTTTTGGATTGGGTTGTTTGTTTTTTGTTATTGAGTTGCATGTAAATCTTGGAGACTAATCCTTTGTCAGTTGCTTCATTTGCAAATATTTTCTCCCATTCTGAGGGTTATCTTTTGGTCTTGTTTATGGTTTCCTTTGCTGTGCAAGAGCTTTGAAGTTTCATTAGGTCCCATTTGTTTATTTTTGTTTTTATTTCCATTTCTCTAGGAGGTGGGTCAAAAAGGATCTTGCTGTGATTTATGTCATAGAGTGTTCTGCTTATGTTTTCCTCTAAGAGTTTGATAGTTTCTGGCCTTACATTTAGGTCTTTAATCCATTTTGAGTTTAGCTTTGTGTATGGTGTTAGGGAGTGTTCTAGTGTGATACTTTTATATGTACCTCTTCAGTTTTCCCAGCACCACTTATTGAAGAGGCTGTCTTTTCTCCACTGTATATTCTTGCCTACTTAATCAAAGATAAGGTGATCATATGTGCGTCGGTTTATCCCTGGGCTTTCTATCCTGTTCCATTGATCTATCTTTCTGTTTTTGTGCCAGTATCATACTGTCTTGATTACTGTACCTTTGTAGTATAGTCTGAAGTCAGGGAGCCTGATTCCTCCAGCTCCATTTTTCATTCTCAAGATTGCTTTGGCTATTCGTGGTCTTTTGTGTTTCCATACAAATTGTGAAACTTTTTGTTCTACTTCTGTGAAAAATCCCAGTGGTAGTTTGATAGGGATTGCATTGAATCTGTAGATTGCTTTGGGTAGTAGAGTCATTTTCACAATGTTGATTCTTCCAATCCAAGAACACGGTATATCTCTCCATCTATTTGTATCATATTTAATTTCTTTCATCAGTGTCTTATAATTTTCTGCATATAGTTCTTTTGTCTCCTTAGGTATGTTTATTCCTAGATATTTTATTCTTTCTGTTGCAATGGTAAATGGGAGTGTTTTCTTAATTTCACTTTCAGATTTTTCGTCACTAGTGTATAAGAATGCCAGAGATATCTGTGCATTAATTTTGTATCCTACTACTTTACCAAGTACATTGATTAGCTCTAGTAGTTTTCTGGTAGCATCTTTAGGATACTCTATGTAGAGTATCATGTCATCTGCAAACAGTGACAGCTTTACTTCTTCTTTCCCAATTTGGTTTCCTTTTATTTCTTTTTCTTCTCTGATTGCTGTGGCTAAAACTTCCAAAACTATGTTGAATAAGAGTGGTGAGAGTGGGCAACCTTGTCTTGTTCCTGATCTTAGTGGAAATGCTTTCAGTTTTTCACCATTGAGGACGATGTTGGCTGTGGGTTTGTCATATATGGCCTTTATTATGTTGAGGAAAGTTCCCTCTATGCCTACTTTCTGCAGGGTTTTTATCATAAATCAGTGTTGAATTTTGTCAAAAGCTTTCTCTGCATCTATTGAGATGATCATATGGTTTTTCTCCTTCAATTTGTTAATATGGTATATCACATTGATAGATTTGCGTATATTGAAGAACCCTTGCATTCCTGGAATAAACCCCACTTGATCATGTTGTATGATCCTTTTAATGTGCTGTTGGATTCTGTTTGCTAGTATTTTGTTGAGGATTTTTGCATCTATGTTCATCAGTGATATTGGCATGTAGTTTTTTTTCTTTGTGACATCCTTGTCTGGTTTTGGTATCAAGGTGATGGTGGCCTCGTAGAATGAGTTTGTGAGTGTTCCTCCCTCTGCTATATTTTGGAAGAGTTTGAGAAGGATAGGTGTTAGCTCTTCTCTAAGTGTTTGATAGAATTCGCCTGTGAAGCCATCTGGTCCTGGGCTTTTGTTTGTTGGAAGATTTTTAATCACAGTTTCAATTTCAGTGCTTGTGCTTGGTCTGTTCATATTTTCTATTTCTTCCTGGTTCAGAATCGGCAGGTTGTGCCTTTCTAAGAATTTGTCCATTTCTTCCAGGTTGTCCATTTTATTGGCATAGAGTTGCTTGTTGTAATTTTGCTTGTCTTCTCAAAGAACAAGCTTTTAGTTTTATTGATCTTGGCTATCGTTTTCTTTGTTTCTATTTCATTTATTTCTGCTCTGATCTTTATGATTTCTTTCCTTCTGCTAACATTGGGGTTTTTTTGTTCTTCTTTCTCTAATTGCTTTAGGTGCAAGGTTATGTTTTTTATTTGAGATGTTTCCTGTTTCTTACGGTAGGATTGTATTGCTATAAACTTCCGTTTTAGAACTGTTTTTGCTGCATCCCATAGGTTTTGGGTCATCGTGTCTCCATTGTTATTTGTTTCTAGGTATTTTTTGATTTCCTCTTTGATTTCTTCAGTGATCACTTCGTTATTAAGTAGTGTATTGTTTAGCCTCCATGTGTTTGTATTTTTTACAGATTTTTTTCCTGTAATTGATATCTAGTCTCATAGTGTTGTTACTTGATACAATTTCAACTTTCTTAAATTTACCAAGGCTTGATTTGTGACCCAAGATATGATCTATCCTGGAGAATGTTCCATGAGCACTTGAGGAGAAAGTGTAATCTGCTGTTCTGGTGTGGAATGTCCTATAAATATCAATTAAGTCCATCTTGTTTAATGTATCATTTAAAGCTTGTGTTTCCTTATTTATTCTCATTTTGGATGATCTGTCCATTGGTGAAAGCGGGGTGTTAAAGTCCCCTACTATGATTGTGTTACTGTCGATTTCCCCTTTTATGGCTGTTAGTATTTGCCTTATGTATTGAGGTGCTCCTATGTTGGGTGCATAAATATTTACAATTGTTATATCTTCTTCTTGGATCAATCCCTTGATCATTATGTAGTGTCCTTCTTTGTCTCTTGTAATAGTCTTTATTTTAAAGTCTATTTTGTCTGATATGAGTATTGCTACTCCAGCTTTCTTTTGATTTCCACTTGCATGGAATATCTTTTTCCATCCCCTCACTTTCAGTCTGTATGTGTCCCTAGGTCTGAAGTGGGTCTCTTGTAGAGAGCATATATATGGGTCTTATTTTTGTATCCATTCAGCCAGTCTGTGTCTTTTGGTGGGAGCATTTATTCCATTTACATTTAAGGTAATTATCGATATATATGTTCCTATTCCCATTTTCTTAATTGTTTTGGGTTTGTTATTGTAGGTCTTTTCCTTCTCTTGTGTTCCCTTCCTAGAGAAGATCCTTTAGCATTTGTTGTAAAGCTGGTTTGGTGGTGCTGAACTCTCTCAGCTTTTGCTTGCCTGTAAAGGTTTTAATTTCTCCATCAAATCTGAATGAGATCCTTGCTGGGTAGAGTAATCTTGGTTGTAGGTTTTTGTCTTTCATCACTTTAAATATGTCCTGCCACTCCCTTCTGGCTTGCAGTGTTTCTGCTGAAAGATCAGCTGTTAACCTTATGGGGATTCCCTTGTGTGTTATTTGTTGTTTTTCCCTTGCTGCTTTTAATATGTTTTCTTTGTATTTAATTTTTGATAGTTTGATTAATATGTGTCTTTGCCTGTTTCTCCTTGGATTTATCCTGTATGGGACTCTCTGTGCTTCCTGGACTTGATTAACTATTTCCTTTCCCATATGAGGGAAGTTTTCAACTATAATCTCTTCAAATATTTTCTCGGTCCCTTTCTTTTTCTCTTCTTCTTCTGGGACCCCTATAATTCGAATGTTGTTGTGTTTAATGTTGTCCCAGAGGTCTCTGAGACTGTCCTTAGTTCTTTTCATTCTTTATTCTTTATTCTGCTCTGCAGTAGTTATTTCCACTATTTTATCTTCCAGGTCACGTATCTGTTCTTCTGCCTTAGTTATTCTGCTATTGATTCCTTCTAGAGTATTTTTAATTTCATTTATTGTGTTGTTCATCATTGCTTGTTTCCTCTTTAATTCTTCTAGGTCCTTGTTAAATGTTTCTTGAATTTTGTCTATTCTATTTCCAAGATTTTGGATCATCTTTACTATCATTATTCTGAATTCTTTTTCAGGTAGACTGCCTATTTCCTCTTCATTTGTTAGGTCTGGTGGGTTTTTATCTTGCTCCTTCATCTGCTGCATGTTTCTCTGTCTTCTCATTTTGCTTATCTTACTGTGTTTGGGGTCTCGTTTTCGCAGGCTGAAGGTTCATAGTTCCCGTTGTTTTTGGTGTCTGTCCCCAGTGGCTAAGGTTGGGTCAGTGGGTTGTGTAGGTTTCCTGGTGGAGGGGACTAGTGCCTGTGTTCTGGTGGATGAGGCTGGATCTTGTCTTTCTGGTGAGCAGGTCCACGTCTGGTGGTGTGTTTTGGGGTGTCTGTGGCCTTATTATGATTTTAGGCAGCCTCTCTGCTACAGGGTGAGGTTGTGTTCCTGTCTTGCTAGTTGTTTGGCATAGGGTGTCCAGCACTGTAGCTTGCTGATCATTGAGTGAAGCTGGGTGTTGGTGTTGAGATGGAGATCTCTGGGAGATTTTCACCATTTGATATTATGTGGAACTGCGAGGTCTCTTGTGGACCAGTGTCCTGAAGTTGGCTCTCCCACCTCAGTGGCACAGCCCTGATGCCTGGCTGGAGCACCAAGAGACTGTCCTCCACACAGCTCAGAATAAAAGGGAGAAAGTATACAAAGAAAGGAAGGAAGGAAGAAAGGAAGACAGAAAGAAAGAGAATAAAATAAAATAAGATAAAATAAAGTTATTAAAATAAGAAATAGTTATAAGAAGAAATTTTTTAAAAGTAAAAAAAAAACAAAAAAAAAAAAACACAAAAATACGGACGGACAGAACCCTAGGGCAAATGGTGAAAGCAAAGCTTTACAGACAAAATCTCACACAGAAGCATACACATACACACTCACAAAAGGAGGAAAAGGGGAAAAAATAATGTATTTTGCTCCCAAAGTCCACCTCCTCAATTTGGGATGATTCGTTGTCTATTCAGGTATTCCACAGCTGCAGGGTACATGAAGTTGATTGTGGAGCTTTAATCCGCTGCTCCTGAGGCTGCTGGGGAAGATTTCGTTTTCTCTTCTTTGTTCTCACAGCTGGCGAGGTTCAGCTTTGGATTTGGCCCCGCCTCTGCGTGTAGGTCGCTGGAGGGAGTCTGTTCTTCGCTCAGTACGGGGTTAAAGGAGCCGCTGATTCGGGGTCTCTGGCTCACTCGGGCTCGAAGGAGGGAGGGGTACGGAGTGCGAGGCGAGACTGTGGCGGCAGAGGCCGGAGTGACGTTGCACCAGCCTGAGGCACACCGTGCGTTCTCCCGGGTAAGTTGTCACTGGATCCCGGGACCCTGGCAGTGGCGGGCTGCACAGGCTCCCAGGAGGGGAGGTGTGGAGAGTGACCTGTGCTCGCACACAGGCTTCTTGGTGGTGGCAGCAGCAGCCTTAGCGTCTCATGCCCGTCTCTGCAGTCCGCACTTTTAGCCGCGGCTCGCGCCCGTCTCTGGAGCTCCTTTAAGCAGCGCTCTTAATCCCCTCTCCTGGCGCACCAGGAAACAAAGAGGGAAGAAAAAGTCTCTTGCCTTTTCAGCAGCTCCAGACTTTTTCCCGGACTCCTTCCCGCCTAGCCCTTCAGGCTGTGTTCACGCCGCCAGCCCCAGTCCTCTCCCTGGGATCCGACCGAAGCCCGAGGCTCAGCTCCCAGCCCCCGCCCGCCCCGGTGGGTGGGCAGACAAGCCTCTCGGGCTGGTGAGTGCAGGTCAAAACCAATCCTCCGTGCGGGAATCTCTCCGCTTTGCCCTCCCCACCTCTGTTGCTGCGCTCTCCTCCGTGGCTCTGAAGCTTCCCCCCTCCGCCACCCGCAGTCTCTGCCCACGAAGGGACTTCTACTGTGTGGAACCCTTTCCTCCTTCACAGCTGCCTCCCACTGGTGCAGGTCCCGTCCGTATTCTTTTCTTTTATTTTTTTAATTAATTAATTAATTAATTAATTTATTTTTGCGGTACGCGGGCCTCTCACCGCTGCGGCGTCTCCCGTCGCGGAGCACAGGCTCCGGACGCGCAGGCCCAGCGTCCATGGCTCACGGGCCAAGCCGCTCTGCGGCATGCGGGATCCTCCCGGACCGGGGCACGAACCCGCGGCCCCTGCATCAGTAGGCAGACCCTCAACCACTGTGCCACCAGGGAAGCCCCCGTCCCTATTCTTTTGTCTCTGTTTTTTCTTTTGCCCACCCAGGTACGTGGGGGAGTTTCTTGCCTTTTGGGAGGTCTGAGGTCTTCTGCCAGAGTTCAGTAGGTGTTCTATACGAGCTGTTGCAAGTGTAGATGTATTTCTGATGTATCTGTGGGGAGGAGGGTGATCTCTGCGTCCTACTCTTCTGCCATCTTCTCCTGTCTCCTATCTGTTTTTTTTTTTTTTTTTGGTTCTGACACGCACTTTAATAAGCCCCACCCTCTCTGGCCAGGCCGCCCACTCCTATCTGTTTTTTGATATTAAGTTTTGAGAGTCATCTAGGTGGCTGTATGAAGATATAGTTCATTAATTTTAACTGCTTTAGCAACTTTGTGTGGAACTTCCACTGTGGAAGTGGAATCATTGGGTCATCGGTGTATGTTTCTTTCCCTGTACAAAGTGATGCCGAGTGGTTTTCCAAAGTGATTGTATAAATTTCATTCTGTTGCAATTACAAATGTTGCATAACAAGCTACTCCAGGGTCAGTGCTTAAAACAACGATATTATTTTGCTCATGGTTTTGTAGGTCAAGACTTTGGGAAGAGCTTGGCTGAGTCATTTGTGTCTAATCCGCATCGTATAAACGGAGGCAGCTGGAGCTGGAGGATCCTCTCCTAGGGTGGCTGCTTTCATATATCTATATGTAGATATTCATATATCTACATCGTGGTGTTCTTTGGTCTCTTCCTTCGCATGATATCTCATCCTCCAGGGCCTTTCCATATGGGTTGGGTTCTTACAGAATAGTGGCCTCAGGACAGTCTGGCTTCTTAAATGGTAGATCAGGGTTCCAAGAACAAATGTTCCAAGAATCTGGAAGTGGCACCTGCCAGTCTCTGAAAGCCTAGACCTAGAAGCTTGTATAATATCATTTCTGCCACATGCCTTTGTCAGAAGAGTCACAGAGCCTGCCCAGAAGCAAAGGGAGGGAACACAGATCCTCCGTACCTTTGGGGACAAGTATATTAAATAGCAATAATCTGTGGACCCCAACTTTAATCTGCTACACATTCCCTGCAGTCAGGTATGAGAGGTCCTGTTGCTATACAGCCTTCTTTGCACTTGGTATCGTCAAACTTTAAAGTTGTTGCCAATCTGGTGACTATGAAAAGATAGGAAGAATGTTTTTAAATACCATTTATTGAATATTTCCTGTGTGCTAGGCATTGTGCTAAATGCTTTGTATTTTCCCCCTCATTTTAATCATAACCACCATGTGAAGTAGATACTATTACTTTCAGAAAAGTTATTTAACCTGCTGTAGGTTGCATAGCTAGTGAGTTGCAGAACGTAGATTTGAACAGAGGTTTACCTGACTTCCAAGCCCATGCATTTAATTTTTCCTTTCTATCCCTAGATGTGAGCTGAGATGAAGATTTGAGGCAGAGGTTAAACTATGAAGAAAATGTAAAACATTAAGGAATGGTGATTCAATAACACATGAAGTAATTAGAAAAAAAATGACAGATTTAAAATTTTATATTATTTTATTTATTTATTTTTGGCTTCGTTGGGTCTTTGTTGTTGTGCGTGGGCTTTCTCTAGTTGCAACGAGAGGGCCCTTCTCTCATTGCGGAGCACGGGCTCTAGGTGTGTGGGCTTCAGTAGTTGCAGCTCACGGGCTCAGTATTTGCCGCACGCGGGCCTTGGAGTGTGTGGGCTTCAGTAGTTGTGGTGCGTGGGCTCTAGGGTGCGCGGGCTTCAGTACTTGTGGCGTGTGGGCTCAGTAGTTGTGGCTCAGGCTCTAGAGCACAGGCTCAGTAGTTGTGGCGCACAGGCTTTGTTGCTCCACAGCATGTGGGATCTTCCTGGACCAGGGATCAAACCTGTGTCCCCTGAATTGGCAGGCAGATTCTTTAGCACTGCGCCATGAGGGAAGTCCAAATTTTTTTATTCCTCTAACTCGGGAGCACCATTTTTCCCTTTCTCTATCAAGCAAGGAAAAATACTTGACTCCAAAAGTGAAAAGCAAGAAACAGAAAACAAAACAGAACTTTTTAGTGCTCAATAGGAATTAATATTACAGTTTTCAAAGATGAGCTGGAACTGACCTCATGGTGCACAGAGCATGGCAGAAGAAGCAGATATATTCCTTTCATCTAAATCAAGGCAACACTGCAGCTTTTGTGATTTGACCAGCCCAGAAATGAAGAATGAGAATGCTCTTGCCACAGGAAATTTTGGATCACACTTTCCTTAGAGCTTAAATTGAATCTCATTGATCAATTTTCTGTTCTTTGCTGTTTCTTTTCCCAGTGAATAAGAACAAAGCTGGTGCCACATTAGTGCATTATTCACCAACCAGATATTTACAATGAAAAATCCACTTTTCCATAGTATGAGGATTCCCAGGGCAAGAGCCAAAGCCCCACAATGCTATATGGAGACGTCTCATGGTGATGGAGTTTTGTGACCTAACCTCCCCCTCCCCTGACTTCATGACTTCATTCATGGTATGGATTCCCTGGTCCTTGAGGAAAATACATTTCTTAGATACATTTCAGAAACAACTCATGAATTCAAGTCAAAACTGATTTCCACTTGAAAATTAATTGCTTAATGCCTGGGATTCTGGAATTCCAAACCATTTGGAATCACTCCTTAGATACACCATTCTTTCCCCAAGCTTCAGTCTCTTTCACTGACTAAATTAATTTCCCCCATCCTTCTCTCCTCAACCTGTTCTTTTCTAGGCACCCCTCTTGATTCACTTACCCTGCTCTCAGCACCCTTTGAGAAGTCTCAGTATGTTTTCTCCACCTTTATAGCATCTCATATTAACCAGATTGTTTCATTAAAAATCAGTACTTCAGGTTTCCATACGCATCTATTGCTCTGAATATTGCCCAGAGTATTTTGAGTTTTATCTACAATGTTTACCGAAGTTTAAATATCACCCCAAAGGGATGGAATGTGGGTTATGTGTGGAGTCATTCATCCTTTGTTTCCTTGCCTTCTCTGTCTTCAGGAATTTTGGATTAGTGGTTCCCTAGTCTGGCTTTACCTTCTGCTGCCCTTTTATATGTTGAAAGGACTGAAAAAGTTCTGATCACATGGAAAATCTCCAGCTGCTAGTATCATACCCACCCACCCACCCCCACACATACACACAAATTATTCACTTAAAATAGCAAAATTAGAAATTCTTTAAGTTTTAGAATCTCATGCAGAATGTTATTTAGGATCTATTAATATATTTGTGGTTTTAAAAATAAAACAGAACTAAAAGGAAAAAACTTTGAGCTTGAGGTTAACACACTACCCACTTGATTATAGGGGACCCAGTTCTTTCATGGTGATGTTCTCAGCCTTGATAGCTCTCCTCTCCTACATGATTTAGTAGCCTCCTTATTTCCTAGAAATGGATTTTCAATTGTGTGACCTCTAATGGTGACCATATGACATGGAGTCAAGGGGGAGCTGCAGATGTCTCTCATGGAGGTGGTGTTGCCAACAAAGTATGAAAATGTGTCTACCTTTTGTGTAAATCAAAGCTAACGGTTCTCTAGAAAAGATCTATCAAGTATTAAGAGCTTTAAACTTAATTTTATTTTAACATGAATAGGAATAGGAGTTTTGGTTCCACTTAGGCTGGGGATAAATGTCTGATAAGCTTTTCTGGGGACCTAAAAGTAGTATGTCTTATTGCAAACACAAGCAAAATGTGTAAAGGGATATTTTTCTACTTTGAGGAAGAAGTGTTTCCTAGACAGTTTCTAGGATTTCTTCTTGCTCCAATTCTATGATTTTGTGTAGAATGGAGTATTTAGTGTGACATATAGAGTCAGATTTTTGGGAGCCTATCTTTTCATCCTTCTGGCTTCTCCAGCTTATGATGGTTATTAGATACCCCCTCTTTAGACTTTCAGTGATGTTAGAAACAAAACAAAACACAACAGAATGTACTCTACAGGCCTCCTTGGTCTCTACAGTTTGTCACTTGCCTGATTTGGGAGAAAGGTGATTTAATTCAGAGCCAGCCACGTTCAACATTGGTGGAACTAGATCGTATTGCATAACATGTTCCAAAGGGGAGTCCCTAAGGCGGGGATGCTGGAACCAGGATGCCTTGAGAGCCCAGACACAGTGCTGAACTCACAGATGGGCTGTTGCTTTTAAGTTTCCTCCTCTAGGCTACTCGGTCTGCCTCTGTCTTCCCCCGTCCCCCAAAGACTATGAATGATTTAGTTGTCTTTGCTTTTTAAGTGAAGCCCCGTTGTATTTAACTACTACGTACCATATATTCCTGAATAAAAGACAATTAAGAGCCAAATAAGTGTTTTGCCAATTTGAACATTCTTTATATACCTTTTGTGAATATAGATGAGCTAGTCAAATTAAATAACATTTAATTTATTAACACTGGCACTCATGTCTATTTAAAATAACATATCTAAAATAATAATACAGAAATAGTACTTTTTCCACTCCCAGTGTCCCAAAACAATTTTGTTCAAACTCTTTATATGTATTTTTTTCATGACTTATATTTGAGTGACTTAACACAGCTTTCTAGAGCTCATCATTCTCACTTCTCAGTTGTTTGAAAAAGAGCGCATTTGAATCCCTGTTTAATGGGATCATAAGAACGACTGTGCCAAGACACAAGTACTTCTGTATTTGGCTCATACTAGGTAGTTGGTGTTTCATTGTCATGTAGATTATGTATTTGTGATTTCCAGAATGTAACCACTTACTATATAGATTTTTAAAAGTTATTTTTAAAGGCTTGCTGGTTTATTTTTAACTACATTCAGTAGTTACAAATATAAATCTTGACCTATGGGAATAAATGACTAAATTTAGGTTAAATTTCTTTCCTTTTCTTTTTTACTTATTGCACACCAACATCTATAAGTTCCCAAACAAGCATGGACTGAGGTTGTTTTAAGGCTTGGGTGCCTTTCCCACCCTGTCCCCAGCACTTTGTAGTTCAAAATAAAATAATGGAGAAAACACCTTGTTATTTGCAAGATTTTTGTAAGGAATCTAAGGTAAGACAACTCCATTTGTGAGGGACAGTCCCAGTGGGAGAAAAGAAAATGTTTGCGTTATAATAGGGCATTTGTAACACGACAAATTTCTGTCCCTAACAAGAGACAGCAGGGCTACAATAATTCTATTTTCCTGTTTAAAGTGTTCATTTAATTTGCCTATTATGTAGAAGTACCTGTTAATACAATTGCTTCTCTTACTTTCTAAGGTAAAGTTGATAAACTAGTGGGATGAAACTTGGAGAAGGTCCCTCTGCTTACTTCCTGTTGTTTCTCTCACAGATCATTCAGAAATCCCTTTAGAAAAAGAGACAGGGAAGATTGTGTT
The DNA here is from genome assembly GCF_949987515.2 of Delphinus delphis. Taxonomy (NCBI): domain Eukaryota; kingdom Metazoa; phylum Chordata; class Mammalia; order Artiodactyla; family Delphinidae; genus Delphinus; species Delphinus delphis. The sequence continues at coordinate 42,791,807 of NC_082684.1, read as the reverse complement.
TGCTGAGCGAACTCTTTTGAACCTAGCACTTTGGACAGAGAAACTGGATCATGTTAAAGCAGTTTTAATTGTTGAAAATATCATGAATAATGAAAGCCCTGTGGTGCACCTGTCAGGTTGCATGAGCCAGTTTTCTATGTGATGTTTTGGAATGACCTTAGGTCATTTCTTGATTCAGTGCTCACCATCACTGTCATCATCATTTCCATCATTACTATCATTCGCTGATCACTTATGGTGCCAAGGACTGCACATGTCAATTGACACAAATCCTCTCTTCCAGGCTGAACAGCTACATTCCAGCTTGCCCACGGTAGGAAGATTTGGAGAGGAAAACTGTATGTAAGAACAGTCTTGCACACCTCGGGTTCTTGTTTTCAGCCTCTTGTCAATCTTTGCAATATTACAGCCCACCTGTAATGAAGGTGAAGACACCTGACCTTGTACAAAATGACAAAGTAAGACAGGATTTTCCTGTCCCTTTCACTCTCCTTTCATCTTCCCCTGGGCTGCAGACCTAGCTCTAAGACCTCTCCTCTCTTAACTTTACTCTCTGCCCTCTTACTCTTGTTTTATTTTAGGATTCTGCTGCTTCTGTTAAGGCTAATCTCAGTCAATTGCTTTGTCATGGAAAGGATTTAAACTTGCAATTTTAAAGATTTAACTCTGAAGCTTGAGTTTTCCCCTTAAGAATTGTGTTATCTTGAGTAAATTGCTTAAATGTTCTCAGCCTCAATTTTCTTATCTATGTTAAAAGTGGTTTCATGTGAATTAAGAGATAATGTATATTGCTGAGGTTGAGGTGTGATTATGGTTCCAGGTATCATTTTCATTATAATGTGGCATTTAATCTGAAGGAGTGTCCAATGATGGGAGTTTGAGCTACAGAAACCTTGTGAGGGGGACAGAGTGTGTGTTCAGGGATGGGGCTGGGTACAGGACCACCAGCACCCCTAGAAGGAATTATGGTTGGGAGGTGTTTGTGGTCTATCTAGACCTGCCCTGTCTTCTTAATTCTCAGATTAGAACCATAGGCCCTTAGAGCTCAGACTTTAGAGATCTTCTAGGTGCAGATGAAGGAAATGAGGCTTGGAGAAGTGAATGGTCTTGCCCAAGATGACATAGTTCACTAGCATCAGAGCTGGGGTGAGAGCCAGATGTCATCTCTCCCAGTAGTGGAACTGACAATTAAAGACCAGGCTTGCAAGTATCCATGTTTAGTCTGAAGGAGGCTTGTTAAATTCCATTTCCTCCTAACAGTTCCTGATGGAAGCTTTTAGATACCCAATGCTTGCTTTTTTTGTGAATCCTCTGGGTGAAATGATTTCACAAGAGCTTTGAAAAGGCAGTCCGCTGATCCCTACACTCCTCACCAAAGGCTAGTTAGGACTGCCCCAGGAAGGAGATGGTATCTCTTGGACCCCAGGGGCCCTGCCTGAGGTCCTTCCAGATATTCAAGGAAGTGTGAATTCAGTGGGTATACGAAGTTGTATACTGGACTTTCATAGGAAGACTCCTGTATGAAATTCTTAACATTTTTAGATGGAATGTTTTAAGCATGCAGTAAAGCATTAAAAAGTAGTAATGAATAAACACTGGTAACTCATTATAGCTTCTCGTCTTTATTGTTTTGCCATATCTGTTTCACATCACTTTTGAAAGAAAAACAAAAGCAGTAGAAGCACCCTGAGTATTCCTTACCTTTCCTTCTTCCCTTCTTCCCTTCCCTTCCTTCTTCCAGAGTAGGAAACCACTACTCTGAATTTGGCATTCATCATTTCTTTTTTGCATATTTTATACTTCACATATGTGTCCATAAACGTATGTATTTATCCATAAACAGTATACAGTTGTCCCTCGGTATCCACGAGGGATTGGCTCTAGGACCACACCCCCTGCCCTGCCCAGATACCAAAATCCAAGGATACTCAAGTCATATAAAATGGTGTAGTATTCATATTTGCATATAGCCTATGGCATATCCTCCTGTGTACTTTAAATCATCTCTAGATTACTTATAATACCTAATACAATGTAAATGCTATGTAAATAGTTGCCAGTTAAAAGCAAATTCAAGTTTTGTTTTGGAACTTTCTGGAATTTTTTTTGAATATTTTTGATCTGTGGTGGGTTGAGTCCATGGATGCAGAACCCCAGGATACAGAGGGACGACTGTATAGCTAAATTTTGCATGTTTTTAAACTTTCTATAAATAACATTAGACTGTATGATTCCTATACTCTGCTTAGTTTGTTCAACATTATGTTTTGGGGATCTATCCATGTTGAAACATGTTTTCCATAATATTTTAACTGCTATAATTTACATTGTATGGATTTGCCACCACTCCTTTATCCATCTTTTTGTTGCTTTCCTGTCTCACTATCTTCACACTGTACTTCCTTAAATCATTGTTTCATTTTGTGACTCCTGAAGAGTTAGGCAGTAAACCACACCTCACTATTTTAACAGGAGAATGTAGGTCACAACACAGAATCTAAAGGTGAGCATGAAGGGTTTTGAATAATTATAATGTGGGATTCTATTCTGGATATTATGAGGACCACCTCCAAGCTTTGTGAAAGATACTTTGTTTTTGTAATGCTAGGTTTCCTTTTTTCCTAAAGCATATTTAAAGTAGACCTCTCGGTGACTTTAAGGTTGTATTTTTATTTATTTATTTATTTATTTTTTTTGCGGTACGCGTGCCTCTCACTGTTGTGGCCTCTCCCGTTGCGGAGCACAGGCTCCGGACGCGCAGGCTCAGCGGCCATGGCTCACGGGCCCAGCCGCTCCGCGGCATGTGGGATCTTCCCGGACCGGGGCACGAACCATGTCCCCTGCATCGGCAGGCGGACCCTCAACCACTGCGCCACCAGGGAAGCCCTAAGGTTGTATTTTTAATGAACTTCTTTTTTCTTTTTTTCTTAAACAAACTGTTTCTTCCCCTTGTTCTTGTTTTCTTCTTTCCTCTTGTGAAGGGGGCCCAGTTGGACCTGAATTGTTGCCCAGGAACTTTGGGCTGATTCATCCTCTATTTACCACATATTCTGGAAAAATCAGTTAAAAGGAGGAGAGGGGGGAGGGCTGTAGGAGTGTAGTTTGCTTGTTTCAGGAAGGAATGTCAGGAAAGACTATTTCCTCTCCCCAGGGCCCCCAGCAAAGGACCTTCCAACTTCTCCTTAACCCGGGTGCCTTGCTCTGTGTGCCCTCCCTGGGCACAGGCTCATTCAGTATGGCTTTATCTCCATGAGATCCCCTTCGGTCCCTCCTTTCTCTCTTTTCCTGGATCCATAAACCCCACTGAAGTTATCCCATCTGGTTACAGCACGTCTGAGATTTCTGTTTAACTCTATTTAGTGAGGCTGGGATTGTGTGTCCCAGTGCTCTTTGGGGAAAGCTATTTCCAGGAAGGCAGAGGGCCAATGTTGGGGGGTGGGTAAAGCAGACAGCACAGCTGCAGGGGACGGTTGTAAAAAAGATTAAACCCGCCTCACAGCTGAGTGTATTTTACCAATGTAAATGTTGATCTCCTTTTTTTAAACCCTCAAGGGACCCCAAGAGAGGAGGAGAGGGATGTGTCTCTGGAAACTTTACTAGGCAAAAAATGGTATTACAGTTGGAAATGCAGCTGACCCAAAGCAAGAAACTTCAAGAGCTGGGAGAAGGTCACAGAAAGGTCAAGAGGAAGGAAGGTGGGGGATGAAGGGGCTCAGATGGAATATTTCAGGCACTGTAAGCTTTTAAATAAATATTCCCAACCCTGCCCTTGGCTTATCAAGTCCTCCTAACCTTTTGAAGTTTACTAATCTTGCCACCCTCAAACTTGCTGTGTTCCAGCTGATAATGACTGACTCTGGTTTGAACTGTCATGTTGTCCCAGAAAGGAAGGCAAATCAATGCTGGGAGGCTCCTTATCAGGAGAGCAGTATCTATCTGTGAGGGCCCTGAGGCCTGCTGAGAAAGTCCAAGTAAAGGTAAGTGCACTCCTGACCTCCCGATCAGATCACCACCCTCTGTTCTTCCAGCGTGGTACTTAAGGACTGGGACGTACAGGTGGCCCCCTGGCTGGGGTCTTATGCCTTCTCCTATAATTTCTCAGTTTCTCTTTCTGGTGTAAGCTGATGACTTAATTTACCATGTTTTGTCCAAATGCTCCTCACTTAATTGCCGAATTGTCAAAACCGAAACAACAAGATCCAGGTGTGATGAGCTGGTGGTGTAGAAACGGTCAGAGGATTGAAAATATTTGAGAATCATCATTTTCAAGTGTTTCCTGCTGCCATAGTCTATTTCAGGACACAATGAATGATATTTACGAAGGGTTCACATTTTCTGACCACTTACCATGTGACCCACACTTTGTTAAGCCCTCTATATGTATTCTCATTTTATTTTTCCAACAACCTTATGAATAAGTCCTGTTTTACAGAGCAATTCAGTACTTTCTCCAAGGTCACAGAGTTGGTATGTGGAAAACCCAAGTTTTTTTTTTTTTTTTTTTTTTGCGGTACGCGGGCCTCTCACTGTCATGGCCTCTCCCGTTGCGGAGCACAGGCTCCGGACGCGCAGGCTTAGTGGCCATGGCTCATGGGCTTAGCCGCTCCGCGGCATGTGGGATCTTCCCGGACAGGGCCACGAACCCGTGTCCCCTGCATCGGCAGGCAGACTCTCAACCACTGCGCCACCAGGGAAGCCCCATTCATTCAATATTTATTAGGTATCTAGTATGTGCCAAACCCTGTGCTAAATTCTGGGGAGACAATGGTAAGCAATAGCAGATGTGTGCATGGGCCCATGGAGCTGAGGTCTAGTGTCATCAAATAATTACAAAATTGTGAAATTTCCCTTCAGATAAATGTAGGGCAGGAGAGGGGTACTGGGTATGAGTGTTTATGATATGAGGTTGTGACTTGTCAGAGAGGTCGGGGAAGTCTTCCTAGGACCTGATGCAGGAGATATGTACGCATGAGGACATCCCATGACTATCTGGGGATGCTGTCTTCTGCTGCTCAGCAGAGGAGTGCTCTTTGGGAAATTCCTTGGATTATGCCTTTTACTTGGGATCAGTCTCTTTGGTCTAGAGAAAAAGATGCTCAAGGTTTTGGGAAGTCCAGCCCCATTCAGAAAGTCAGCCAAGCATTTCATACACTCAAGCACACCTTAACACAGAATGTCCAGGAAACGGGAGGCTCTTACTTGTTCAGCCTAAAAATGGACCTGAATAGCTCTTGTCTGTGGAGTGTGGTTCTAACAGGGACTCATACAGTTTCTCTTGCCTGTATCCTGAACAGGAAGCCAATCTCTAGAGTTATCTAGTATTTATTTATTTAGGCTTTGTGAAGATGTATCCAGTGAAGTTGCTTCCACAAAGAACAGCAATCATAGAATCCTGGAATGTTAACAGAGGAAGGATGTTAATGAATTTTACTGGAGAAGGATTGTGTTTGGTTCTAGCTCCCTGTTTAGCCAGTGAGAGAAGTGAAGTCCAGTGGTCAGATTTTCACAGCCATGCTCACTGCTTCACTCATTATCCTGGTGTGGTGGACGCTGTGGTGACCTAATCAGACAAAACTCCTGTCCTCATGGAGATACATGTTAGTGGGTCTCCCAAATTTCCCTGTCCCTGCTTAGTTCTCTTTCATGACATATTCACTTTCCAGACCCCAGTCCTCACTGGAAATGAATTCTCCTTGAGGCAAGAAGTAATTATTTTGACCAGTGATGCTCCTGAAATTTGGAACTCAGATTTATAATGATCTTCTCACATTGACAGTGTGAGAATCTTCTCTATAGTAAGATGAGGAAGACATTTTCCCTAATTAAGATACAATTGTTCTCTTGAGAAATCAAACATAACCATCCCATGGCAAAGCCATATTCTTTTTTTGACTCCTGGCATTGGCTAGTGTGGGCTTTAGCTGCAGATTGTTGGGAAAATATAGATTTTTAAATTGCTGTTGTTTATTGTTCTTAGAGTAATAGTAATAGACTCCATAAGAGGTTGAAAAAAAATCATCTATTTTTCATTAACGTCATCTAGGCCTAATATCTTCCTTTCATATAGAAATTTCATTTTTAAATTTCTGTATTAAGTGCACAATTAGGTACTAAGAGTTTTTTTTCTGTCATCAATGTCTGTTCCTGCAAAGTATCTACTTCCTGAGTGATTGTCCCATTTTAAATTAACTGACTTTTTTCAATGGATGACTTTCCTAGTAGGGCCACATACATTTTTATAGCTGATGAGCCTTTATTGTTGGAACTAGATTTCTGGATATCCCAAACCAATGTCATGTAAGCCTAATAATAATAATAATAACGTATACATATGTCGTGCTTGCTATGGGTTAGGAACTGTTCCAACTGCTTTCATAGAACTCATTTTAATTTTCACAGTAATCCTTGGAAAAGTATGCTATTACTTTTTCCATTATACAGATGAGACTGATAGAAGGTTAAGTACCGGCATGTCAACACATCACCTTGAGTTCTACAAGAACTCTATACTTCCTCATTTCATTCCCATATCTTCACTAAACAGGGTGAACCCCTCTCCAAGTCAGTTGTTTGTGATGCAACGCACATTGATTTTTTTCAATCTCTTCAAGTCAGAGCTGGTAATGACTTTGGCCACCAACTGGTTTGAGTGCCTTCCCCATGTGACTCTTCACCAAACTTTCCGGGGAAATCAAACGCTTCAGGTGAAAGCCCCAGAAGACTTTTCACCCAGCTTCAGTTGCCTTTTATCTAAATCTCTCTAATGGGATGCTCCTAATGAACTGAATTTTGCCATTGAGAGTCTGGTTTTGTTTTGCTTTGTATTGTTGTGTTGACCCTAAGGGAGGTAACATCACAATACCCCTCGCCCCCTTCAAGGCTGCAGACTGTGCCACATTTTATCTGGCTAGGCTGCTGGCTTTTGGCAAGGATTGATGGATGTATGGCATTCCGAGGTCAAAAGTTCTACACCCTGGCTGCTCAAAGTGTGGCCCACAGTATCAGCACCATCTGGAAGCTTGTTAGGCCCTGCCCCAGACCTACTGAACTAGAATCTGCATATGACAGGTTTCCCATTAAAGTCTGAGAAGTACTGGTCTATTCTGAATCCAGAGAATTGGATTGGTTGGGTTAATTTTAGGATCTTACCCTTTTTCACTTCTGTTTCTCTCCTGTATCCCCATCCCCGTGTCCAGGACAGATCCTCCCTTTGGTAATTTCTCTCATTAATATGCTTGTCTCTGAGTCTTAAAAGTGAAAATGAATGCTTCCCTTCGGATTTTACACCTGTTCCTATTTCGTGAAGTGTAATGTCTCCAGACAGCTTATATTAAAAAAAATTCTGAAATGCTATGTCTGTTTCACAGTGTGACATTATTTCTCTGAAGTTTTCAAGAAATGTTATCCTTGTTTTCCCATGCTTCATATTGGTTGAAAAGAACTGTTTTCTTTTCATAAGCCAACTACGATACATCTGCTTTTGATGTGAGATTAGAACCAATATTGCTGAGCCCAATTATTTTGCTTTGAAGTCCTGTAATTGCAGTTTGATTTTGACTAGATGTATTTCTTATCTAAACAAACCAACAGTTAATACTTCACTGGGAATGTTCTACTGTTGTGATATGTTTGGAGTAGCACTTTACTTATCACACTGCTTATTTATTTTTCAAGTGGAAAAAATGTATTACATCTTTAGCCATATTTTAAAGTTCCCAGCGTTTAAGCGAGAGCTCTCAGGTTTTGGTTTTAGATTGACTTAATCTTAAAAAGAAAATTGTAGCACTTAAGTGAAATGGACCAGGCAAAGGCACATAGCAAATTGGCATAATCTGGGTGGTGGGCTGAAAGATTTTAGGATGTAGAAAAAAACCTAGCTGCAGATAAGACTTTTGAAGAAAAGGAAAAAAATTCAAAATGCCTTTTGGAATGCTGCTATGATCCTCAATGCAGGCATTTATTAGGCACCTACAGAGTACACAGTCCCGGGTTGCTACAGCTCTGGAGAACATATGTCCTAGATTTTCTGGAGCAGTCTTAATTTCATTTTTTTCATGACTAGACCATGTGTCTCAAGTTTTGATCCAGCGGATATGTTCACAGCAGGAGCAGCAGAGAGCAGAAGGTGAAAGAGTCGACTTTCAGTGAGGAGTCATGACGTCTGTGTTTCCTTCTCAGATGAGCCCTTATTCCACCTGGGAAGTATAGGAAATGGTTCAGAAAGCACACCAGGCTCAGAAAAATTTATGCACATGGACAGATTTTTTGGTACTCTGTGCCCACCGCCCCCGGCCTTTATCCCACCCCACTTCAGAAGAATTTAGTTATCTGCAAAGCTCAAGTATAGGCCAAATTAAACCTCCACTTGCGTTGGACCTTAGAGATTTTTGCAAACAAATTGTGCAGTCAGTGAATCAGGCATCAGGCAATAAAGTACACACAATACAATTTTTGGTACTTTATGTACAAGATTAACAGTTCAAATTTGCCTGATTTTATAGCCAATTTAGATTAGCTAGAACAAGGAATCTAAAGATAGTATAGTTAATCAAAATTTTAAGAAAATTTCAAACATCTTTTTAAACAAAGTCCTTTCAACTTTTTTCCACATCAGTACCCTCCTAATACTCCTCACTTCTTTAAAAACGAAAACAAACCTATAATTGGTTACAAATAGCAGTAATGCCCACTTTGAATTTATTTTTACATTTATTTCTCCTCTGTAGTCTTTGGTGGAGATGCTGGTGTGTGGAATGATAGAGGGATTTACTTGCTGGTTTTATTCATTTAAAAATTTTTTCTTTTTAAAAAATTTTTATTGGAGTACAGTTGATTTACAATGTTGTGTTAGTTTCAGGTGTACAGCAAAGTGTACTTACTGGTTTTAGAGGCAAGAATCTGAGAGTGTGGAGGTTAACTGGGTCTTTTCTCCCCTTTTCCAGACGTTTTGCATTTAAAGGGAATACTGCGGAACAGGGATGTGCCCAGCCCAATCTCTGCTGCCTTGATATGTTGAAAACAGAGGCTAGGAACGTCCAGTGTAGATACCATGTCCTCACTTTCATTTGAAGTGATTATAGTTCTCTCCTTTGCAAAGTTATTTGCCTTGTATCTTTCCTCCACAGACTTGGAGGTACGCTGCCCACTCCATCTCAGAAGGAAACGTGGACTCCGTCAGAGTGTGGTGGAGCAAAGGAGGTGCACTAAGGACCCAGACATCTGGGTCTGGATGGGGGCTTCACCGCTTTCTACCTCCGTGCGTTTTGGTAAGTCACTTACTCTCTAAACTCCAGTTTCCTCATTGTAAAATGTGCACAACAATATAGATTCCACAGGCTCATTGTATTAAATGAGAGAACACATACCAACGTACTTAGGCAGCTACAAAGAAAGTCCTCAAAGGTTATCTTTTCCCTGGTGAATGCATCTAAGATTGCTAGATGCGACGCTCTGGCACCCTCAACTGTGGCATATCCCAGGAGACGCCTCTGCATGGAAAAGCCTGAAAATCAATCACTCATTCCTTGGCTCATTCATTCAGCATGCATTATGTGTCAGGCATTTGGAATATAAAAACAAATCGGACACAGTCTACTCCTGAGGGACTCTTCGTGGGCTGCTCACAGCATTAAACCAAATAACCCTCTTTTACAAAGATTTCTTACATGGTCTCAGATTTCTGCCTTGCCACCTGAATCAGCTGCTTGTTTTCATTTCAAGTTGATTGATTGGCATACGGAACTGACCAGCAGAGCATTAAAAAAAACTGTTGATTTCTCTTTATCTAAATTAAATTTGTATCGTTTATCACTGCTTATCATCTTCAAAGAGAATTATTGCTTTTGGGAATTTAAATCTGTACATTCCAGGGAAAGATACAAACATACTCTCCTCTGTCTAATGCTTACTGATGCCTCCTGTAGTATTTAGAGCTGGTATTGCAGTGATTAATACGGCCTGGCCCATGGTAGGACTCAATATTAACCTGAGTGAAGCATAGTTCTCAGAGGATAGATAATACAGCATTTACTGTTCTGCTGCCCTGTAAATTAAGATTTGAATGAAAAAACCCAAGAGCAGTATCATGTGTGGCCTCTGGGTGAACCGAGTTGTTTTTCTAAATAGACACCTCCCAGAGTGAGTGTTGGGGGCGTATGAAACAGGGCTGAAAAGCGTAGGCTTTGGAGTCAGACACACAAGGTGAACACTCTCAGCTGGGCCACTCATGCTAGTGAACAACTCATCAACTATTGATGACTTTGGGCAGGTCTCTTGATCTCTCTGAGCTTCTGTTTCCTCCTGTGTAAACTGAGCATCCCAACAGTACATAGCTCTCTGACTTGCGGTGAGGATTAAGTGGGATATTGCGTGTAAGAGGCCTGGCCCATGGGAGCAGCCACTGAGGGGTGGCTGTTCTCATCAAGTCAGGTGTGGGGACCCAGGAGGTTGGAATTTTGGATGAATGGCTTTGCCTTTGGAGATTAACACTCCCATTATCATCACATAAATCAAATGGACAGTCTTTGAGGGTTTACAGCCTTTCCATCTTCCTAGGAGGCACTGCTTCCTCCAGATGTAGTTCTTAATCCAAAGGCCACCTGGAGGGGTTCCCAAGGCGTCATCTATTAACAGGCTTCAGGCTGTATATACCCAGGAGGGAGGATGCAGCCATTCCTTGATGATGGGGGCCACAGGTCTGGGGCTGCTGCAGGTCCCTGCCTCCACTCCACACTTTATTAGCTTTAGTTCAGGGATGAGGGCACTCAGGCCTGCAGATGGGAGCTGTTTCATCTTAGCTGGGTCAGAGGTTAATGGAGATAAGTAGTGTCTTCTTACCAGGAGGCCTCAGGAAAGCCCAGTGTGTTGTTGGAGTTGAATCAGGATCTCAGAGATTGAACAGATTGACATTCTCCTACCTTGTGGAGAGGGAGTGAGGCCCTATGAGAGAAAGCTGCAGCGGGCCAGGCAGGAGGGCAGGGTGGCTAGAGGTCCGTATCAGTCATCAAATGATTCAGGGAGAAAGAGGATAATTGCCCACCGATCAATCCAAAGTCTGGGATCGGTGCACTTCAATGTCCTATTGGGAGCCCCTGCATAACCCCACTTTGACATAAGGGCAGGCCCCGCTGCTGCCTCCCGAGCCCTGGGGCCAGAGCAGGGCTCTTGGCACAGACTGCAGTGCGGTAGCTCGGGGCCTGGCTGCCCCTGTGACCCACGGGAATGGCAGCCTGAGGTCTGATCCAGTCCTTCCGGTCGGGGCCTGTCTGGACAAGGGCAGCCTGTCTGGGAAGTGGATGGGGTTTAGACCTGGGACTTCTTTCCTGAGGTGAAGCCATCTTAATAAGTCAATCCAGATTACTAAAGAGGGGGAAAGTGTTTATATAATTAGGAATGTTTCTAAACACCCAGAAGCCATTTCTCTTCTGAAAGGCCTTCCCTGGTCACCCACATAAAAATATTCTTCCTCTGTATTTCTAAAGCACTTGGTGTAATTTCCTCTCTGTGCATTAATCATTGGCTACCCTGTATGCCAAACATGCTCTCTTCTTTTGCTTAACGTCCTAAAAGGGACGGAAGCAGCATTCCTCCCTCCCTTTCTCTTTCCTTCCTTCCTTCCATTACAATACATATTGGGCATCTGTGTGCCAGGTACTTCAACAACTGTGAACAAAACAGGCATAGCCCCTGCCCTGTGGAGCTGACGTTCTAGAGGGCATGCTCACTCACCTCTCCCCTGGGCCATATCCTCTGGGAAGCAGAGCCACATCCTACTTCTTGTATCCCTTATAGCAGCTTGTGCCTTGTTAGCAGAGGGGGCTAAAATGCTTGTTGAATGAATATATGCCTCTGGGCATATATGCAGAGGTTGTGGATTCAAAAGCTCCTGGGACCAGTAAATGAGTGAACTGGGCTGAGTGTCTGGGAAACACTAGAGAGTGGTGGTGACTTTGGCAAACTGGAGAATGTGGGCAGTGGTCAGCAGCCGTTCCTGTCACTTTAGCTGCATGTGGCCACCTGAGTCCTGTCTTGCCGAATCTTCTATTTTCTTAAGAGAAGCTGGAAATTAGAATTTTAATGTGAAATCTCATTTTTAAATGTTGAAATTTAATTCACTTAAAAGACCCAGGGAAGTACACCTGTGGGCCAGATGAAGGGCACAGCTGTCATTTAGAGTGTTCTTATTTGTCGGGATTTACTGCTTTGTGGTGTTCGTGAAGAGATGGGATACCATCTCTCAGCCCAGCACACTAGAAATCTGTGCTAACTCACAGATTCCTCCTTCTTCCATCCCCTCGAGTCCAGCAGTCACCTCTTGGCCCCTGTCTGTTGCAGAGACGTGCTTATCACCTGCCTGTCCTTTCAGCTCCTCCCACACTCTCCAGCAAACGCTCATATACAGCAGCACAGCAGCGGGGCAAAGGAAACCTTTAGGAGGAGGTAAAGCATGACACTGACAAGCCTCAGGGATGTCAGCATCGCACTGGGGTTATTGCCTCCGTTTAGAAGAGAGTCAGACCTGGTTGTGAATCTCAGCACCGCCAGCTACTGGATGTATTACTTCACATCTCTGGGCCTCAGGTTCTTGATCTGTAAAATGATCATAATATCTGCCTTGCAGGGTGGTGATAAGAAGTAACTTATACATTAAGACTCTAAATTATATATCTAAAGATTAAAACATATAATTTCCTTATTTGGTGTTCAAGGAAGGGCTGGAGGACTACTTAGCCCCTCAAGGGTCATGACCTAGACAGGCCTGGTCTGGATTTGTCTTGGGGTTTGAGTGAAAGTAGTGGGGGGGTGGTGATTAAGGACATAGTGAGGGGATTTGTGGGGAGCAAAACTTGGAGAAACATTGCAGCTCACTCACCATTTGGGCTATGTTCATGCCTATGATGGCCTCAAGTGTTATCAGTAGTTTTATTTTTCATCTGTGATCAGAACACTGCTGAAGCCATGGAGGTAAAACAATGATGTTCTTTCCATCTCTTTCGTTGGTCGTTGCTGGCTTTCTCTGTGTTTCAGATAAGGTGCATAGTTCATGCAGGATGACAAAGAGGTGGCTGGCGTTTGAGAGTGGTGTGTGGTGGGAACGTCGGAGAGGTCTCCTTCATGTACTCCTTGAGGGCACATTGGAAAGCAAGGAGAATGTTAAAAACTTTGTCTAGGTTGTGGAGCTAGAATGCAGTTTATGGGAGACCCCCCAGGTGGATAATATTTCAGTACGTTAGAGTTGTCCTGGTGGCGTGTGTGTGTGTGTGTGTGTGTGTGTGTGTGTGTGTGTACACACATTCTGCTTTTCTGAGGATGCTGATGGACCAAGATACATCTGAGAAAATAGTACGCCAGGATGAGTAAAGGAATAGGCCCTTGGTTTCACAGGTATTTCTCTAAAGCCTGCTGTATTATCGCTACTGGCTCTTCAATCTCAGCCTGAGAGGGAAACCTCTGAGAGCTTATGAAAATGAGGATGTACTCTGCTGGCTTTTAACATGGATACCAAATAAACAGCGTAGGTGAAAAATGGTGTCTCCCAGACCAATGGTGGGTAATCCCTCTGTCAGCATTGGGACCTACAGTCAGACAGAAAGCTCTACTGCTTTCTGTGATTCTCCATGAAGACCACTCAACCTATCTGTGTGTCAGTTTCCCAGTCAGTTACCTGGAGCTGATACTACCTACAGGCTATGACAAGCATTGCATAGAACTGGATGGAAAGTACTTTCTATGTGATCACCCTTCTTGGGAAGACGTGGACACTTTGTGTACGTGTGTCTTTAAAGTCAGGGCTGATCTCAGGAAGGCACAGAGAAGTATAAGAGTGCTACTTTGATAAACTGAAGAAAAGAATTCCATTTTCATCCCACGCCCCACCCCTGTACACTCCCTCAAAGAAGCCTAGAAATAACATTTCTGGAGCCAGGGACTGAGAGGGATGGAAAGTGCGCATGGAGAATGGGATCTAAATCCAATCAGCTGCAGAGAAGATGACCAGCTGGGGAGCCTTCTGGGGCTTCTATGGGGGGCATTTCTACCCCGTTTACTGATCGCTCTCCCCCGGGAGTCCCCATGGCTGCTGTGAACTGGGGGTGGGGCAGGTGAGGGGGTGGAGATGAAGACATTGGGCTGTGAGCCTCCGGGCACTCCTGGTGACTTCCTCCTATAAATCAGCCACAGACAGCTGCGTCCACTTGCTCCGCCCTAGGAGAGACTGATAGACCCTGTTGCTAGGCAGCAACACGGGGCTCCACAAACATCGTGGGATCAGAGGGCAGGGGGCTCAGCCCAGGCACTAGCCAAACAGGACCGCACCACCACCATCCGTTTGTTTATTTTTGCAGTGGCATTGCCTGTCTGTACCACAGGAAGGAGGAAGAGCCCCCCAGCCCCCTCTGCCCTGCGTATGTAGACCACTTACTGCTCAGCCCCGCAAAGGCCACGACCGCAGTGAGGCCCACTGACCTGCTGGCTAATTTATTTATTTTAGTTGCACATAGCCTGCCTGCTAGGTCTAAGTTTGAAGCTGGAGGGGAAGCCCATGCAGTCTCATACAGAATATTCAGCTCTTGGATTCTATTTGGTCTGCCTAATATCTGATTAAACAAGAAAGGGGAACCTTGTGCTGACGTATTCATACCCCCTCACTCCCCATGCACCCTGCTGTCCTCCAGCTCTCATACTTCCATCCAGGGTCTTCACTTTGCAATCAGCATCCGATCCACCCAACATGATAAACAGGCCATGGCAGCTGTGAGGCTGAGCTCTCCTTGCTTTGATTTGCATTGATCTCTCCTAAAATAAAAGCACTTTTCCAACGTTTTGTTATTAAAATTTCAAAACGTATATTAAAATAGAAAGATTTTCACAGTGAACGTTGGTAAACCACACCCATGTTCTATCATTAACATATTTCTATACTATACATCTGTCAGTCCATCAATCCATCTTATTTTTGACACATTTCAAAATAAATTGCAGACATCTGTACACTTCCTCCTAATTCATTATGTATACCAGTAACTAGAGTTCAATGTTCATTTGCAGTTTTTCTCTTAATATAAACCTTACAATGAAATGCACGTGTTTATGTTTGTTGAATTGACAAATGCATGCATTTATGTAACCCAAACCCCTATCAAATTATAAAACATTGTTGTCACCCAGAAAGTTCCTTCATGTCCCTGCCTAGTCAATACCTCTACTCCCTCAGAAGCAGCTACTGTTCTGATTATTTCTCACCTTATGTTAGGTTTGCCTGTTCTAGAACTTTGTATAAATATACAAACACTATGTTCTCTTGGTGTAAGTTCTCTTTCATCATCATCATGTTTTTGAAGTTCTTCCATGTTGTCATCTGTATCAGTAGTTTGTTCTTTCTTATTGCTGAGTAGGTTTACATTGTATGGATGTTCCAGTGTGTTCATCCCTTCTCCAGTTTTGGGGCCTGGGCTGTTTCCAGTTGTTGGCTGGTATTTTTAAAAGTTGCTATGAATATTCAAGTCATGTTGTGGACATATGTTTCATTTCCATTGTATAAATATCTAGAATTGTGTAGATTTGATTTTATAAGAAACTGCCAGACTTTTTTCCAAAGAGATTTTAACATTTTACGTTCCACCAACAACATATGAGAGTTCTGGTTGCTCCACATACTTGTCAACATTTGGTGTTGTCAGTCTTAATTTTAACCATTCTAGTGAATGTATAGTAGTGTCTCATTATGAGACTTGATTGATCAGTATCCCTGATCAATCAAGGGATCAGCCTGGTTTTCAACTTTAATTTTCATTTTCTAGAAGTAGGTTTTCTAGAAGTAGGTTTTCTAGAAGTAGGTTGGAGAATGTAGGTGCTTACCTTAAGTGATCCTGAGTTAAATATATACTTTTTCAAACTGTTATTATCACTGTCTATTAATACTCATTTGGTATGAGAATTTCCATTATAACACTTTTTTGTTTTTTGGAAGGAGGTGTATCTTAGAAAGAGAGGGTAAGGGCTGCATTTTTAGGAATAGGGTTTGATATAGAACCTTGGGGATGTGGGCTTTGAATGAATGAAGTCAGTAAGCATAGAAGTTTTTAGGAATGTTTGCGCCACATGTTTTGTGGCATCACTTGGAGTGTCATTTACTTAGCTTTTGTAGCTCTTCCTTCTTTCTTGGTCTGAATTATTCAGAATGGTACTCTACCTGTCCTTGCAGACTTCTTTGGCTTTTCTAGCAGCCTGCCCTGGTTTCTGCCCTGTTTTTCTTGATGCTGCAGCTCAGCTACCCTTTAGATAAGCCCTTTTCTTACTCTGTCTGTAGTCTCTATGCTTCAGATCCCAGGCTCTTGGCTTCAACTCTCACATGCAGGAATTCCTTGTTTTATTGTGCTTCACAGATACCATTTTGTGGTGGTTGTTGTTTTACAAATTGAAGGTTTGTAAAAAAAAAAGTTTTACAAGTTGAAGGCATCGGGCAAGTCTATTGCTATCATTTTTTCCAACAGCATTTGCTTACTTTGTGTCACATTTTGGTAATTCTTGCAATATTTCAAAATATTTTTCATTATTATATTTGTTATGGTGATCTGTGATCAGTGATCTTTGATGTTACTACTCTGACTCTCTGAAGGCTCAGATGATGGTTAGCATATATCAGCAATGAAGATGAGGAAAATGAGAGTTAAGCAATTCACGTATGGTCACATAGATGGTACGTTGTGGAATTGATATTCAAACCCAGGCAGTCTGACACCAGAATCCAAGCTTTTCATTTCTATATCGTTCCTTAGTAATACGATGACCTCTACCTGTTTTCTGAGCATCAGATCTGACACTTCCTATCTCCCCTATTGCCTCACTCTGTGTTTCAGCCACACTGACAGACTTCCTGTAACTTGAAGCAAGCCAAGTTCTTTCATTCCTTTTTGACTTGGCAAATGCTACTACATCTGCCTACGACAGTTGCTCTGCTCACCACATTTTCCATCAGTTGAACTCATCTATCTGTAATGGGTCCAAACATCACTGCCCCTGTGGAGCCAGCAAACAAGTGCTGTCACTTGCTCCAACTTCCATTTTTCTGTAGCACTTGTGTTTTAGGGTTGTTTTGGTGTTTTAGCCAATGAGTTACTTGAGACGGGACAGGACCTTGCTTTACTAATCTTGTTCTGCAAAAGTTAGCCTGGGATCTCTTAGGTGAGGTTCCCTGGGAAACAGACACTGAGAACAGCACCTGGGAGGGAGGGAGGAAGGGGAGCAGATTGAACAGAGGAGAAGTGAGCTTAGTATAGTTACTTCAGGAGCCTTAGCTTGTCCGTGAGGAGCTCTGGACATGGGCTTGTCCTGTGGATTTGTTTCTCACTGACACGGAGTCAGGCCTTTTTCCCCTGTGTCTACCAGTCATTAGACGTGGGCTGCCCTGGGAAGGGGCATGACCTAAGGTGGTGCCTAGAGCAATTTTGGGAGAGGAATTTTGCTATGAGCGTGCAGCACCCAAAATACTTCGGGCAGTTCGGGGAATGAGCCCCTTGGTTCTGAAGGGGAACTGGCTGGCACACCACCACATACACTACACTTAGTGAATGTGTGAAAAGAATGAACATGTGAAGGGAGTCTGTTTAAGCAACTAGATTAAATGTATCGTGTAGCCTCTGATGCATATGACAGTCGTTAAAAAACAGGAAAATTTTTAGAAAAGTTAGATTAGTAGAGCATTAATTGATTAAATCTGTATTAAGAAAATAGGTATTTGATTTTACCAGGATAGAAGAGTTCCTCATAGGCTGAACATTGCTTAGCCAATACATTTGACATTCCTGGAGGGGGCAAGGTGTGTGTCTCTAAAATAAAAAAGGCTTTTATTTTGCTTTGTAATCTGCTAAACATGCTAAGTGATATGAAATATATGGGAGGCATACTTGTTAATCATTACAGATTCTGAGACCATGAATGTGACTTTGGTATATCCTTAACCTTTTCTGACTATAGTCACTTAGGATTAAATGGGCCTCTTCTAGCTCTTTCTGGTGACTTCCTTTCTCAACTAGAACCAGTGCCTTGAGGTCCCAGTGTGCTTTGAGTGTTAGATGTATCTTTATTCCACAGAGTTTATGAGTCAGTATTTCCCCTCGTCTCATTCCTGTAGTTTTGTTGATTTAATCCTAGGATACGGTTTGTTTGGTTTATAGCCCCTTTAAGATATTATCATCGACCAGAATTATTATTGTGGTTCCTCTCTCCCAGAAGGAGGCAGAAGTGGCCCTTTGGGTTAAGACTCTGGCCCCGGAAGCCACAGATCCTTTGACCTCAAGCTGCCCTGTGGAATCTGAGCCACCTCTGGAGAGACTCAGAATGACTGAGCCTGTTAATGAACTGCATCCTTTTGTCGAGTATCCCAAATTGTGGTCATTTAGAGCATTATTATGGAATTGTTTATTGACCTGTGTAAACACGTACACTATTTATCACTATAAATGTAAGAGGTGCTTCGCAGGCTTCCAGCTGGAGGTACTTTAGGGTCTCCCAAATAGTAGCAGAGCAGTGTTTTTCAGCCTCAGCTTTCCTCACAGAGAACTGCAGAAACCTCAGTCTCCTTTAAATTCTTCCTTTGGGTTCAAGGCAGGGGAGGATGGGGAGAGGGCCCGGCATCTTGAAAATTGCTGTCCTTTTCTACATTCTACATAGTCACCTGACTTTTCATGGAAAGTGACAACAGTGGCGCGTCCACTCATAACAGCATAATGCTCTTATTTGTCTTTTTCATCTCAGTGGTGGGGAGGTCTCAATATTTCATTCATTCATTCATTTGACAAACACTTAAATTGAATGTCTGGGGCTTCCCTGGTGGCTCAGTGGTTGGGAGTCCACCTGCCGATGCAGGGGACACGGGTTCGTGCCCCGGTCCGGGAAGATCCCACCTGCCGCGGAGCGGCTGGGCCCGTGAGCCATGGCCGCTGAGCCTGCGCGTCCGGAGCCTGTGCTCCACAACGGGAGAGGCCACAACAGTGAGAGGGCCACGTACCAAAAAAAGAAAAAAAAAATTGAATGTCTGTTAGGTACTAAGCATTGCACTAGGTGGTAAGATATACCTATAAACAAAACAGATCCAGTCCCTCCTCTCGTAGTGCTTATAATCTGGTGAGGGTAAAGAGATACTCCATGAACAAATCAGTACAAGTCAGGTCGTGATATGTGCTGCAGAGGAGAGCAAAGCCAGAAAAGGGAACGTAGAGCAATGGTGGAGGTGAGTGCTATTTAATATAGATAAGGGGATATTGGAGCAGAGATATGGAGGAAGTGAGAGGGTGAACCATGTGGATATTGAAGGAAGGGCATTCCAGGCAAAGAGAGCAAGTTGAAAGGAGTACAATCAGGCTTGATATATTTAAGGAACAGCAAGAAGACCAATAGAGATGGAATAGAATGACTGAGGGAGAGGAGAGTAGGAGGTAGTGGGGGCAGGTCGCAAGGCACCTTATAGGCCATGGAACAACCTTGAGTCTTACTCTGCTTGAGACAGGAAGCACTGAAAGGTTCCAGCAGATGAGTGAGAGGGTCAGACTTCTAGTTTAACAAAAGTGCTTTGATTGCTATGTGGAGAATAGACTGCAAGGGGTGAGGAACAAGGGTAGAAGAAGAGAGACCAGTTAGGAGGCCACGGCAGTTGTCAAGGGGAAGGATGATAGTGGCTTGTGATAGGATGGTAATGGTGGATGTGCTGAGAAGTGGTCAAATTCTGAATATATTTAGGAGGAAGGGTTCACAGAATTTGGTGATGGATTGAATGTGACTGTGAGAGGAAGAGTGGATGACTCCAGGGATTTTGGCTTTAGCAGTTGGTTAAAATGGAAAAGTCATGTACCGAGATGGGAACAACTGAAAGAGAGTCAGCTTTGAGTGGAAAAACACCTTATATTTATTTTGACATATAAAGTGTTGGGTATGTGGTTGGAAATATGAACTTGGTGTTAAGGTAAGATATTGGGGTTGGAGATATAAATTTGGGAGCTACAGCATATAGAGAATCTTTCAAGCCAGGGTGTCAAATGAAATCATCCAGAGAGTGAGTATAGATAGAGAAGATATGAGACCTAATGATGAGGTCTGAAGCCCTCCAATGTTCAGAGAGCAGAAGAGACTAAGAGTGACTACTGAAGCCTTCCTAGAAATAGAGTTGAGGATAGTATTTGGAGAAGAAAAGATCAATTAAGTCAGATATTCCTGATGCATTAGGTTAGATGAAGACTTAGCAATGAGTGTTATTTTTGGCATTAGAAGGTCATTGGAGACCTTGTCATAAGCAATCTTGGCGGATTGGGGTGAATTTATGACATATCGGTGTGAATTCAAGAAGGAATTGCAGGAGAAGTGGACATAACTAGTACCTACAAGTTTTGTTGTAGTTTTGCTATAAAAAAGGGACAGAGAGATATAGCTAGAGCAGGGATGTGGGGTCTATGGAACATTTTTTTTTAAAGTGTGGATACAAAAGAGTGTTAGTATGATAGTGGGGTGACCCAGTCGAGCAGAAAATAATTGATGCCGTAGGAGGGAGATGGTATAACTATAGGAGGCATGTCCTTGAGCAGGTGAGAGGGGGTGGGATTCTGTGCATAAGTGGAGGGCTTGGCCATTGCTAGGGCATGGATGACTTATTCATTACAAGAAAGAAGGCAGTATGTGGCCCAGATTCAAGTAGGATGGTTGACTAAATGGTGGGAGCATGTATGTGCAAGTCCTCTTTTGATTGCTTGTATTTTCTTGGTGAACTGAGAAGCAAGGTCAGGGGCTAAGAATGAGGATGAGGCGTGCTGGAGATTTGAAGAGAGGGGAGAAGGAATGAAATAGTTGTCTAAAAGAGTTGCAGAATAAATCGACCAAAAAAAAAAAAGGTAAATTTGCCGCCGAGCCAAGGTCTCACTTGAGAATTTGAAGAAAGATGGTGTATGCCTTTCAATGTCAATGTGGCTATGCACTTTTTCCAACCATGTTCAGTTACTTATCTGGAATGGGAAAAAACATTGGGAGATTTGTCAGATGATGGCAAAGGGAGAGTGACTGATCATTCATGGACTCTAAGTGGAAAATGAATGGGAAAGATACATCTCACTACTAGTAGTGGTCACATTAAGCCACAGTGCACACCCCCTTGAAGCTTCTGAAATTTGTCCAAAGTGAAATATGAGTACAGAAGTACGAGTGTCATTTCATGCAAAGGCCCTCGTGTGTGACAGTGGGTATCATACCACTTCTGCTACAGTCCTGTGTCATAACCTTCTCTCCCAACCGGGCATAGGTGATATAAGCCCAAAGACAGTGTGATTATAATAGTCCTTATTCCCCAGTGGTTGAAGATGCTTAGTCTATCTTACCACTGTCCCCACCCTCCCCACAGCATCCAGTCATTTTCTTTTTCCAGCCCAGCCAAGACTTTGGTTCCTTAAGTAGCAGTTGTATCTAGAACATTCCTCAGCTCCGTATACACAGGAGTCTGAATATACTAAGACCTCTGCCATCAAATTAACAACATTAGTTTTCCTAGTGTGTGGATCCTATAGTTCCCAGGAAACTTCAAGAATAAAGTGGATATTTATTTATATTGTAAGAGATCCACTTGCATTTATTTAGGGATAGACTTAGAAATGACAAGAAAGTCTTCCTTTCTTTTGAAAGCCTTTTAAAAATGTTTGTCCCAAATAAGATTTTGTGTTTAAAGCAGCAATGGTATCCCTGTTCTATGAACTGAGACACAGTGGTACATCACTTGAAAATAACCTTTCTGTCATTCTGAAGCTATTTTCAACCAAATTAATTGGGATTTTCCATTAAACAATGTGACATTGCAAAAATTTTCTTTCTCACTTACAATGTCTTGAACACAGTGCCCAACAGGAAGTAATGCAAAATTGGAATCACAGAAAACAGCCTTCTATTATTGTCCTGGGGTTAAAAATCCAGAATCGTAAAAGTATGGCTCTGATTTTTCCAATTGTTCTTAAATGTTTTTTCTTACTATGTGCCCAAGGCAACTAAACTCCCGTGTGCATGTTTTCTTGTATGGCTTGGAGGCATACATTTTTTTTTAAAACCGTATCTGATGTTTCTTGTGTTTGTGCTGTTCAAGTTTTCATTCCCAAAACCCAGCCCTCTTCCAAATTGTGCGCTTTCCAAGTGGTAGTATTGAGGCACACATATATAAAGGAAGAACAGAAAGAGTTGAACTCACAGAAAGTAGTGCCTGGGGCTGGGGGGTAAGGGGAATAAGGAGAAGCTGGTAAAAGTACAAACTCTCAGTTATAAAATGCATAAGGTCTGAGGATCTACTGTGTAGCATGGTAGTCACCATGATAGTTGATAACACTGTACTGTGTAATTGAAATGTGTTAAGAAAGTGGAATTTAATGGTCTCATACACACAAAAAGGGTAAATACGTGAGGTGATGAATGTGTTAATTAATGGTGGAAATCCTTTCTCAGTGTTTATGTATATCAAATCAAATCATTATGGTGTACACTTTGAATACCTTACAATTTTATTTGTCAATTATATCTCAGGAAAACCAGGGGAAAATAAGAAAAGGACATGGGCCTAATCTGGGAGCACTGCTCTGTAGATCACTGTAGATTGACTCACTTAAGTCAGACCTGGGTCTTCCATCTCCCACTGCTAATCCGCCACAGTGAGCCCTCTTGGGGTGACCTTAACTTCTGACTTGATTTTGTTGAGCGCTCGAGATAGAGACCGCCTGTCTGAGCCACTGCTGGAGAATTCAGAGGAGCAGAAGGGAAGGGAGGAGAGGGGGTGCTGGATGATCTTGTAGCACTGAGTCTTGGAGGCAGCGATGAAAGAGATTCCCCAGAGGTGTTGGCTTAGTGTCAAGAGCCTGGGCCTCTCTGCTGTTGTATTGTGGGCAGCTCTGCTCCCCTTTCAAGCTATAGAACTAGGAAAACAATGTCTATGGAGTCATAGAAAAAGGCCTCTCCAGAGCAAAGGAGGCTCTTGAATTCTCTGAGCCACGCTTACACTGGCATCATTATTAAATCTGCCTCGTGAACAGTCAGTGTTGAGAGGGGGAATGGTGAAAAGACAGTAGTCCATTTAACAAAGCGAATGCTTTCAGCTCCTGTTTTAACCTCTTTCACGTTTGTCGTCACTCCTTCAAGTGCAGAGTTTTCACAGATTGGAAAGGAATTGTCTGAAAGAAAGGACATGGGAGGGGTAGACTGAGCACGTAAGTACAGGTGCAGGTGAGGTACGGGGCAGGAAGGGCACATGAGGGACAGCCCCAGCTCCCGCACAGATCTGCTCAAAGGCTTTCTGTTGTGCTTAATGTACCTTCTAGCCTTCCTGCCCTGCTCCTTCCCGGTCAGGCCCTTCTGAATGTTCTTTCTAGAAACAGAACCTTCCCATGATTTCCATAGTTGGTTCCAACTAGTGGAGTCTGGAGAAAGTCATAGGCGGGACTTGGTGATTGGAGTGGCAGCCAAGCCCTGGTATGCCCTGGGTGCCCCTTCCCACCATCTCTGTGCCTCTCCTTTCAGCAGGAGTCTCTTCAGAGACCCTGAGGTCCTGATGCTAACAGCATTGTCTTTCCTATCTCCTTCCCCTCTTTCTTCCTATCTTTAGCTCAGCCCACTTGAATCTTCACTGAGGCACATATATAGAAAAAACCAGGACTCCATGTCTCAAGGAGAGCTCTTAAGAGAGTTATGAGGCACCTGGGAATCTCCTCATTAACTTTTCTCACATACCCAAATATTACGAAGCCAGGTCCATTGTGAGAAAGTCTCCTCAGGGCACCTTGGGAACTCAGAGGCTTGGGATAGCTTGTGGATTGGTCGAGGACTCTGAACTGACCTGTTGATTCTCCTTATTTCTTGGCATGTCTCAAACCTGAGACTGAAGATAGCTCTGGCCTCAGGGAGAGTGAAGCACTTCCTGGAAAAGAGCTCATCCTTCAACAAACACTCCATTCTCCACATATGCAAACACTCCATCCCCACCTCCCCCCGCCCCGCCCAGTGACACCCTGGAACCAGACACTTCTAGAACCTTGGTAAAGCCTGAACAATACAGGAATAAGAATCAGTGTCTTCCATACAGGGTACAAAGACCAAAGCCAAAAGATGGTGGCCAAAGGAAAAAGAGTTCATAAGCCGATAAGAGAATAAGATTCAGAGATGCTTTCAGGAGAATAAGCATGAAGCGAACCTTGTATGTTTAGCAATTTGTTTAAATGGTTGTGTAGGAAGAGAGGATTATTTCTTTCCTATTAGAGTACAGGTTTCTTGAAGACAAGGGTCATTTTATATCCCCCTCGTCACCCCAGTGCTTTTTGTAAGCTTATCAAATAGTTGTCGCATTTATCCAGAGCCTCAAAATAATTGACACAGATTCCATGAGAAACATTCTAGGCACATCTCCATGCTAGCCCACCATCTGAGCTTATGGGTGGAAGGAAAATAATTTCTATGTCAGAGTGTCTCCAAAATTATGCAGAACTGGCATGGAGAGGATTATCAGAGTGAGAAATTTTGCAGTCAGGCTCTCTGGGGCCTTTTTGAAGAAGGTGTTTATAACACATTTTGCTGACTGCTTCCATAAATTCCAAGAGTGCTGGTAATTTTACATAAAAAAAGAAGAAGTGAAAATGGAGCAGTTTGTCTGTGAGAACATTCTTGAATTTCTACTGGTTGCTTCTGATTGTAATTTGGCTGTGAATAAATTTTTACATTTGCACTGTGGTATGAAGAAACACACACCCTGATACTTTAGAATACAACAATGTCTAAAAACATCCCCAAGTTCAAAGGGCAAGGAGAATTCTCTGAAACAAGTTTGGCCAGCACTCTTGAGAACACAAGGAGGAAACTTTTCATTCCCTAAGAACCATTGACCTCAGCCCTCTTTTTTTTTTTTTTTAACATCTTTATTGGAGTATAATTGGTTTACAATGGTGTGTTAGTTTCTGCTGTATAACAAAGTGAATCAGCTATACGTATACATATATACACTCAGCCCTCTTTTGGCCTTTGTAGAACAAATACTGGATCTGCGGAGGCATTTGGAGCTTTATTCATTAGAAGCTGAGGCTGCTTATGTGTGGGGAGACCATGTTCAGATTAAAGGTCCTGAAGTTTTGGATGAGGCCAGCTCTCAAACATTGTCGTTTTTCTATTGTTCTTTATTAATTAAAAAAAACAAACAAATTTTGCAATAATAAGATCAGTAAGAGCAGAGAATTGGAATAGTAATAATCATTAACATTTATTGGGTGCTTACTAGGTGCCAGGAACTAAGTTTATGTGTATTAAGTCATTTAATCCTCACAACGTCACTATGTTTAGAGATGAGGAAGCCTAGAAACAGAAAAGTGAAATAAGCTGACCAATGCCAAGGCCACATGACACAGCCAGGATTAAATCCCACGTTTAGCCTGATGCAAAAGCTGAGCTCCCACCTGAGCAATGCCACTTTTCGTTAGTGTCAAACTAACTGGACAGGTGGGGGAACTAGGACCACAGGCCTGATACTTTGTGTAGAGCTCTAGTCCTAGACCCCTGAACAATTAACCCAGTTAGAAAAATTAAAAATAAAAAGAGGCTGAAACTGAAGAGCGCACCCTCCGTCTGCTTATCCAAGGCCAGGCTGACAAAGCCAGTTTAGGGTAGTTTAAGATTTTCCCTTTCCATGGCCAGATCTGTTTTAGATCGAACCTTCCAGCTGGTTCTGATTTGCAGGATGGTGCTCAGTTTTCCAAACAAGCCGTGCACTGGCATCTCAGAATTCCTTTCCAGCTAATGCTAGTTCAGTTGTGCCACAATTCCCGTGGTTGGGGTATGTATTTATTCCCTCCCCCCGCTTTTTTTTTTGGAAAAGTGGAGCATAACATTTCATTCTTAATGTTGCGTGTTGTAATATTTTTACATGCAATTTTCTCCTTCAGTTTATTGCTCCCTACAAAGGAGTTTGTGGGTATAATCATTGTATTATGTTTATAATTGAAAACAGCTGACTTCATGGATTTTTTACATTTTACCTAGTTTTCCAGCTGGGTCTGACTTTGGCTTCTCATATGAAGCATAAGGGGAGGTGGTTTCAGGGAGAGAGTGGGGGAGGGTGTCAAATCATTGCTTTTGTAGCCAACAATGGTAAACTAGCCCCAGAGAGGAGAGGAGAGGATTCTCCCGGAGCAACTCTTTCAGAGCCTAAGAAAAGTTCTGGTGAGCAACTTTCAAATACAAAAAAGGAGAGAGAAAATTTTAAGTGAATATGTAAGTTATGATGCTAGAGCTGCCATTCTATTGAGTGCTTATTACAGGCACTTTGCTGAGTACTTTATACGTTTTTTCATTTAATCCTCACAACAACTCCATTTTGTGGATGAGACCCTACTGCAGTAGGGAGGGTCAGGATGAAATGCAATTGAGGGAGCTGGGATTCAAACCTAGGATTTTCTGAGGCCAGAGACCAAGCTTTTAAGCACTCATCCTACTCTTCCTCCCACTGGGCTTTCATGCATATGTAAGGTTCTAGCTGGAAAGTCATTCAAAAGTCCATTAAGAAGGACACTTCAGCCCTGCTCCATCTCCATGGGAAGGTGAGTGCCACCTGTGATGGCGACCCCTGCTTTAGTCTGATAAGATCTCTTATTGTCAACCCATATTTTCCCCTACCCCCATCACTTTTTTTTATATATAAATTTATTTTTTTTTGGCCGCACTGGGTCTTCGTTGCTGCGCGTGGGCTTTCTCTAGTTGTGGCGAGTGGGGGCTACTCTTTGTTGCGGTGCACGGGCTTCTCATTGTCATCGTGGCTTCTCTTGTTGCAGAGCACGGGCTGTAGGCACACGGGCTTCAGTATTTGTGGCTGGCGGGCTCTAGAGCACAGGCTTAGTAGTTGTGGCGCACAGGCTCTGTTGCTCCGCGGCATGTGGGATCTTCCTGGACCAGGGCTTGAACCCATGTACCCTGCATTGGCAGGCGGATTCTTAACCACTGCGCCACGAGGGAAGCCTCCCCATCACTTTTAATAGTCCTCTTTCCCTGTATGCCTCCCTCAAAGCCTTGGGGAATTGAAAAGGGCAAGGTGTTCCCATTTATAGGGTTCTCCTACATGAGAAGTATTTACAGATGCTGAAGATGTTGGACATAGATGGTCTCCTCTGTGCACTGTTCATTTTGCTGGAGATTCTAAGCACAGTGAGTCATTGTGGGTAATCTCTTGGTGTAGCTACTTACTTATAAAGTGAATTCTCTGTGAATTATTCAGGATTACAGTAGTTGTTATGGTCTGAATGTTTGTGTCCCACCCAAATGCACATGTTGGAATCCTAATGCCCAACGTGATGGTGTTAGAAGGCAGGACCTTTGGGAGGTGATTAGGTCATGAGGGTGGAGCCCTCATAAATAGGATTAGTGACCTTATAAAAGAAATCCCACAGAGGGTAGGGGTCTCTAGCCCTTTTTGCCATGTGAGGATACCGTAAGAGGTCTGTGACCTAGAAGAGGGTCTTCACCTGACCATGCTGGCATCCTGATCTTGGACTTCCAGTCCCCAGAAATGTGAGCAATAAATTTTTACTGTTTATAAGCTGCTCAGTGTGTGGTATTTTGTTATAGTAGCCCAGATGGAACTAAGACAGTAGTAGAGATCTCTAACTTGATGGTCCATCTTTTCTCAGACACATTCTCTTGCTGCCATTGAGTAGACAAAGGAAGATGTGCCAGAGTTTTATGTTGACTCATTCTTAAAAAGGAGCCATTTTTCCTTGTCAGTTGGCCCTGTGTGAGTGATTCCGGAGGAGGCTGGCTTACTAAGTGTTTGGCACCTGTAGCTTGCTGTTCTAATCTGTGTCTCCACTCTCTTGGTTGTTGAGCTCACACTTGGCAAGCAGTGTTAGGGTATCTTAGAAGAGGGTCTGAAAACTTGAGAAAAAGTATGTACAATTCACAGGTTTTGCTTTAGTTTTTCTTTGTTTTTGCTTTGTGCTCTGGCAGTGATATTGAAAATTGATGAGATTATTCTTGGCTAGAGTCTATCCTATAACTTCATGTAATTATTCCATATTCTGTGCAACAGAACTGAATTTTTGAGGTAAGTGTATAGGACTTAATAACTTGCAGTCTGGATTTCTTACAGAAAGAGACCTGAATGATTTTGATATCCTTTTTTTGCATTTTCATCATAGATTTGGCCACAGACTTCCCATATTTTCTTGATTTAGTGAGATACTTTCTGTGCCTTCAGAAAATGTTTATGTCTGCTTCTTTCTTTCTAGAAAGGAAAAGAAAACATCTTGAGTTTTTCCTTAGCAGACAAACTATTCTTTAAAATATAAATAAACATTGAGTATGATGCCATCCATCAGCATGTTTTTCCCACATTAGTGAGAAGTGCACTCTGTCTTTAGTGTTCATGTTCTCTCTAAGGGAGGTAATTCATTTCCTCCTGGGTGTAGTACGTTTGTATTCAGGTGGCTTCATGTGGTTTAGGCTACAGAATCAAGATCCAAAGGGCAAGGCTTTCCCCTAAGGTGAGGGTACCTTAGTTTATAACATGTTTCTCATCAAAGTGAAAGGAAGAATTTTATTCATCAGAAATTGTCCATGAAATTTATTAATAAAAAAACCCAGAAAAATTCCCAGAAGACTGCATGCTTCCTTCTCAGGGGATTGAGGAAGGATCAGGTGATGCATGGATCTTCAGCCAGGAGGCCAGGAACGGGTCAGTTCTGGTGGTCACACCTGGCCAGGAAGCCAAGGAAAGTGTTCACAGGTAAGTGGAGGAAGCTAACAGAGAGAGCAGAACTGTGAGGCAATCTCGAAATGAGAAAGAACAGGAAAAAGTTTAGTAGCTGTACTGGGCTTGGAATTTGGGGGATACGGACAAAGGTCTAAATACAACTTTGGAAAACTTTCTGGTTGGTACCCTGTATAAAACTCCTGGATAACACATTAAAAAAAACCCTACAGCCAATATCTACAATATTGTCCAAATGTTAGGAAGTCTGATTTGTGTGTCCTTTGAATGTAACTCCCAGCTGAGACTGAGCCACATGGGACCTTGGGGATCATTTAGGTTAAATTACATATTACAAAATATAAACATATTCTTTAGTAAAATATCAATACATTAATGTCAACTAATCACAGTAGCATAGCATTTAAAGATAGTTTTGAGCAAGGTTAAAAGAAATACGCATAACTAGGCATAACCAGGAACTTTTTTTTTTTCCTGCGGTACGCGGGCCTCTCACTGCTGTGGCCTCTCCCGCTGCAGAGCACAGGCTCCGGATGCGCAGGCCCAGCGGCCATGGCTCACGGGTGCAGCCGCTCCGCTGCATGTGGGATCTTCCCGGACCGGGGCACGAACCCTCGTCCCCTGCATCGGCAGGCGGACTCTCAACCACTGCACCACCAGGGAAGCCCACCAGGAACTTTTACATCAATCTCTGCCTATATCTCTGCCTTTGGCATACTCAATTGAAATTTTGAAGAAAGTTTAGTAAGTGGACAATTTACAGAGCTCTGGGCAGGATTAAGGAGACCAAGAAGGAATGCTGAAGCAACCAGGGACAAGCAACAATGAGAAACTGTTTCCAGGGACTGAAGAGTGGAGGGAAGCAACAGTATTTCTGGGATCCATTGAGAGCTCAGGCCGTGGAAGAGGAGCTGCCTGACAAGAGCCATAGTCAGGGAGGGACTGGGCCACTGCCAGAACCGGGGCGGGGGGGTGGTGGGGGCGGCGCTGAGCAGGAAGGAGCAAGCATCTCTCTCCTTTCCCACCTTCCTTCCTTTAGCCTTTGCCTTCCATTAGCTAAATGCTGTAGAGCACCAGAGTCCAAGGAATCTAGATAATATCTGTGTCCGTTCTCTGGGGATCTACGTTTCCAGAGAACAGAGAACGGGCCTGGGGTGGTGCACGAATGGAGAAGAACCAGTCCCCTGTACATCCCTCTAGTGAATTTTGACTCTTCTTTAAGAAAAGCCACAGATTTTTGAACCTTTCTTAGCATGTCCGGGCTCTATGGTTCTAAGACCTTTATAACTCTTGCCCACACTAAACTTTACATTCCCTAGAGTTTTTTTCTGCAAAAACAGTAGTTTTCATTTCTTCCTGTCTCAACACACATGAAAGACAGAACACAGTACCAGGACACATCAGCACACATCAGTTATGCTGGTGTGCAAGGAAGGGGTGATTCTCACTGCGAGAAGGGAGCATGATACCCCAAGGAAAGGTATAAGAGAAATCTGGGGTGTTGGCGTACCATTTGAAACAGCCCATCCAAATGATTCTGATAAGCCTCTATATACTCCTCTGAGGATCAGTGTGCTTTAACCAGGAGTCTCTTGATGACGTGAGCTTTTTCATTCTGATAGGCAGGGTGGGTTTTTTCCCCAAAACATTTGGTTTTCTACCAGTGGCAGTAGTAGAAATGCTTGAGAATTTGGATTCCAGGGACTTAGATTTGAATCTGATTCTAACTATGTGATCTTGGGCTACTCAATTAGTATCTCTGAGATTCAGTATCTGAATCTGTAAAGTGGGCGTAACCATACCTACCTCCCAGGGTTGTTGAGAACAATAAGCTAAAATCAGCTGAAGTGCTTTGTGAATGGGAAAAATGTTAGGTAATTGTTATTTATATTATCATTATTATCATGATGTCTTTTTACACACAGGAAAAGCTGGCTTTTTGTTCCATGTAGCTGCCCTAAAACTGAAAAAAAAAAAAGATATTTTAATCATTTATGGAATTACCCCACTGTGAACCTTTTGTATCAGTTCTTTTCCAGTCAGAAGGGGGCATCGTCTTCTGGCCATTATTAGAGTCCTTGCTCTATTTTTCCAAGTCCTAAACTTAAATGAATGAGTTTTGAATTAACATAACTCTTTTCTTAATTACAATCACTTCTAGCTTCCTTTGAGATTTACAGTCTAACACTTCAAGCACAGACATTTTTCCCCTTAGAAGGTGTAATTTTTAAAATTTCAAACTTCAAAATATATTTATGATACTACACTAAAAGTAAAATGGACATGTCTCCAAGTGATGATATTATAGGTGAATATATGCTTATCATTCAGTTAGCCTTAATATTGTTGCATTGCTTCTATAATTAACAAGGCAAACATTCCTTTAGATCAAACATAGTAAGTTTTTTTTTAAAACAATTTATTGGCTTTTGTAAAAACCATAATGATTCACACTTATTGTAGCAAACTTGAAAAATTGAGAAACGTTGTGTGGGTAGATTTAGTCTTCAAAAACAACAACTGGGGCTTCCCTGGTGACGCAGTGGTTGAGAATCCGCCTGCCATTGCAGGGGACACGAGTTTGTGCCCTGGTCTGGGAAGATCCCACATGCCGTGGAGCAGCTGGGCCCGTGAGCCATGGCCGCTGAGCCTGCGTGTCCGGAGCCTGTGCTCCACAACGGGAGAGGCCACAACAGTGAGAGGCCCGCGTACCGCGAAAAAAAACAAAAAAAAAAAAAACAAAAGAAAAACAACAACTGATCTTTTAAGGCTGTTTGCATTCCATTTTTCCCCCTCCCCAAGTATATATTTTAACAGTTGAGAACATTTTCATCTCATTTTCTCCCACCTTAGAATAAGAGTATTCCACATTGTTACTACAGATTTTTCATAAACAGTTTTAATGGCTAGATAACATCCCATCAAATGGTTGTGACATTAACATCAGACATTTGTGATTTGTTTCTACTGGATCTTAATGTATATTAAATTGAGTTGAATAAGGACAAGAAGAATTTAAGAAGGAAAGAGGAACTTCTCTCCAACTTTTCACAACTTCCTCTGTTTTACCTGGATCTTCTCCATGTCTCATTAAAATTTAACGAATTTGTTTTATAGCAGCTCTTCGAAACTCTGGCAGTGTGATAGACACATCCCTTTCACTCCTGATCACACAGGCAAAGCTGTAGTACCACTCTGGCAGAGGCAGCGAGCCAGAGGTATGTGTTATTTTTGGAGTTTCCCTAGAGAAAATCTGAACTTTCAAAAGTCTGGGCTTAACAGCTGTTTCTGCTACAAACATATACAAACACACTCACAAATGTTGAATATTGGGATTCTAGATGGCTTGCTTTCATTATTCAAAGAAAATTTTCTCTATCCCAAGATACCTAAAATACTGCTATGAAGTCCAAGAATTATGGGAAGTTAGGAAGTTCAAAGATTATCTATATAGCATTTTTAACATGACATATCTACCATTTTTTTCCCATCCTAAACACATAGCAGACATAACTAATCAATCACTCTTTCCTGAGACAGCTTCAGACTCCTTCCCAGGATAGTACTACCACAGCAATCCCTCATAAATGGTTCAAGAGAACAAAACTACCTCCCATCAAGAGCTCATTGAACCCCCTTATTTCACAGGTAGGGAAACTGAAACATTTTAGATTCTCTGCAGCAAAAAATAGTGTATCTGGGGCTTCCCTGGTGGTGCAGTGGTTGAGAGTCCGCCTGCCGATGTAGGGGACACGGGTTCGTGCCCTGGTCTGGGAAGATTCCCCATGCCGCAGAGTGGCTGGGCCCGTGAGCCATGGCCGCTGAGCCTGTGCGTCCGGAGCCTGTGCTCCGCAACGGGAGAGGCCACAACAGTGAGAGGCCTGCATACCGCAAAAAAAAAAAAAAAAAGTATCCGCTTGGCTTGTTAAGCATCCATTGTAGTTTACACTTTAAAAGCATTCTCAGATGATTTGAAGGCACATTAAAGTTTGAGAAGCATTGATCTAGAGCACTGGTTCTGAGATGTCACAGGTAAGAACAGATCCTGAGAGAAGCTGTCTGGCAGCCATAGGCAGGATCCCATGGGAATCAGTACCTTGGAGAGGGCATCATGTATGATGCACTGGTCCTCAACTTCACAGGTCCAGACACTTGTCGGTGACACAGAGATGACCAGCACACAGGAGACAAGATCTTGTTAATGAAACTCACCAGGCATTGGCATGTAAACCAGAATCCCTATGTATTAAACAGTGGTATGAACAACATCTGTCAGAATAATTCTTTGTAATTATGCATAGTTTTAGAGGTCTTCGCCTGGTAAGTACCTTCATGCAAAAGGCCTAAATGTCACAGATAATAGAAATAAGAGTGGACATTTCTAAGGCATGGTTCCCTCGAACTGGGGGTGTTTCTCCTTCAAGAGAGCTTGATAAATATGAAGATATTCGCACCATTACATCACCTTTAAAAACTTTCACCAAAGCCATCCTTGCTCCATGCTAGGTAAGGTATAGTGAGTTTTCTTTTCTATCAACAACATTTCAGCTATCTTTCTGAGGGTATTTGCTGATTTCCCCAGTTTTAGGAACAATATACTTATAAGCTATTTCATAGGGTTGTCTGCTTTTACAACTGTCTAAACTCCATGTACTTCTTACTGGCTTCATTCTCTAAGGAGGACTTTTCCTAACTTTATAAATTCCAGGAGCTCCTTATTATGGTTACAATGACTATTTTAGTCAAATTTTGGATCCCCAGCTGATTTGGGGCAAACTGCTTAGGCTATAAGTATTTAAGTTACCTTTTTGAAAATCAATGATGAGATAGTTAGAAGGATTTACAAAAAGGGTCAAAGCCTTAACTGTAAATGTACTTGGAGATTACAGAGTCAAGGTGTTCTTTAAATCCAAGACATTATTCTCTGCCAGATTGGAAAAGGCACAGTATTACGGTCATGAAGGGCTCCGTTGGGTCTACGTGGTTCTGTTAAATTCATTTAAAGCCAGACTTCTTGGTTTGCCAGAAGTAGCTCTATAGACCAAAATGCTAAAGAGCGGTTGGGGATACTATAAATTTGCTTGACATGCATCATTTCCAAACATTTCCTAGACCTTGTAGAGGGGGAACATTCTACTTCTCGAACAAGTGGGAATGGGAGGACATATTCTTGTAGAGCTATATCCATTACAGTACTCCTATTTCCATAATCAAAAGACAGCCTTTACTATTTTATATTATTGGACAATAAATAGCCCTTAATGCTTTGCAGTTCTTTTCCTCTGGATACTTCTGGAACACAGTTACATGCCTACTACCTATGACATGAGGGGATTCATGACGTGAGGCATCTTATTTAGCTTTCAAATCGTCTCAAATATAAGACAGGAATAAAGACACAGACCTACTAGAGAACGGACTTGAGGATATGGGGAGGGGGAAGGGTGAGCTGTGACAAAGCAAGAGAGAGGCATGGACATATATACACTACCAAAACGTAAGGTAGATAGCTAGTGGGAAGCAGCCACATAGCACAGGGAGATCAGCTCGGTGCTTTGTGACCGCCTGGAGGTGTGGGATAGGGAGGGTGGGAGGGAGGGAGACGCAAGAGGGAAGAGATATGGGAACATATGTATATGCATAACTGATTCACTTTGTTATAAAGCAGAAGCTAACACACCATTGTAAAGCAATTATACCCCAATAAAGATGTTTTAAAAAAAAATGAAATCAGATCCGAAACTTAAGAAGGAAACCAATCAATTAATCAATGATTATATAACATTAGTCAAATGTCTTTGCTAAATCAAGGCAGAGCTTACATTTCATAGGAGCCCAATTCCATTAGCAGTGCTTTCTTATTCAGCAAGGTAGAGATGTGGATTACTTAGCCAGTGTTTTAGGACTGTGAACACTGAATTGCAGACACAGCCCAGGGCCAGAAGGGAAGCTTGCTTTACACCCAGTCACTAGCTGTAGTCACAATGAGACTCAAGTGAGACCACACAGTAAGGGCTTCGCAAAGGTAGAAATACTAAATAAATGCAAGGGGGTTTGCAGCTAAATAAAATGTTTTTACACCTTCAGTTTCCACTTAGCTGCCCAGGAACCAGTGAATTCCTTTTCTCAGGCTAGTTTAGGAAATAAATATATTGCCTGAAGACATTGCTCCTGATCACTGTATCCACAGCAGAGGTGTTTCCCCCGCTGTACTCCATGCATTTGCTTTTTCATCTTTGAGGGAACAATTTTAGAATCTGAAGTTGGACCTATACCTGTACTGTCTTCTTCAGTGTAATGATGGTCATCCTCTTCCCTGTAATGTTGTCTCTTTGTATGAACTCAAACTCAAGTTTCTCCATTAAAGTCCAATTTCTCCTTAAAGCTCTTCTCAATCCTTATACTCCTTCCAGCACTTACTGTCTGGTTTAAGAAGTTGAGCCTAGTTACATGCTGTTTGATCTTGCTTTTTAATTGTTTCATGTGCATAAGGCTCTTCCACAAAACTAGACATTAGTTAAAAGCAAGGATTTCTGATCCCTCTTCAATATTCTCTTGTTTCAACTGTGTTTTTATTATAGTTATAAAAACCATATTTCATGAATAAGATAATGAGACATGTATGGAACCCAAGGTCTGTCAACAGGGCAAAATATTCAAAATTTGGGTTATTCTGGAAAGTTCAGAATATATCATTTCTGTATTTATGGTGCCACTTGTACTCCTGTTATAGCCATGCATCTGTCTGCCCTGCTAGATTTTGAGCAATTGGTGTTAGTAAAATAATATTAGTCTTTGTATTGCCATTGCCCACCATTGTTGCCAACATTGTCATCTATCGTTAGCTCTTATCTGGTGCTTCCGTGCCAGACCCAGCACATTCCTCACAAACCTAATTTTTGAAAGATAATGATGTTCACTTATCTCCATTTTGAGAATGAAGTCTCACAAGGTCATAAAGAGTAGGCACACGAATAATTCTGGAATAATGAATAAATAGATGCTGAAACGATTGATGACCAAGACATCCGCGTGGAATGCAATGGAATGTCTGTTTGCACGATTAGAAAGATAATCTTAGAGACTCAGATCATTTGCTTTTTTGAGGTAGATTAGGGAATGTGAGGATGTGAATGTTCATTGTCATTCTTCAATTACTTACACAGTGTGCTGCTTTCTTTGTGGGGTTTTCTTTTGAAATAGCATTTGGTTTGTTCATGTTCAGGGATACTTCCGTGTTAGAAATTATCAACTTTCCAGTATTAAATTGAGATTTGTGAAGGAATTGTGTGGGAGTATATGGGAGAGAAGAGAAGGGACTAAGAAAAATCAAGTGGTTGTGGAAATACTTATGTTGTTATGTATATTTAAACATACCTTTTACCTGTGGGGTTCCGGATTCATTTAGTGAAATACAAATACCACAACTAAATGAAATTAAACCTTGGGATTAAAAATTGAAATTCATTTTAAAAGGAAGGAAGAAAAAAGTTTAGAAGAAGTTGATTATTTCATATCTCTTGTGAGTAGAAATTATTTGATAGACAGGTATTTCAGGGATATAGAATTTGCAAAAAGTTTAGTTTTATAGATATGATGGCCAATTGGTAATTTGTTTTGCTGGGGAAAAGTAGATGACATATTCCAAAACTATAGAAGACTCAGGCTGTATAATTCTTGTTAAAATAGCCCCTGAAATTACTAAATAGGGGGAAAAAAGCGAATTTTACAGTAGTGTGAAACTCTACTTCATGTATTGTGTCCTAAGGCTACACAAGCAAAAATTTGAAAATTCTTATGACCCTGTGACAGCTCATCAGATTGAAATCTCCCATATATCATGGTACAACCTGACATGTCACAATACTTTGCTGACTGTGCTTAAATCTCCACTGGAGAAAAGTAATATAACAAAGCCTAAGATATTATTCCTGCTTAATGGGAAGGGACTAGTCCTGGGAATTGGAACACTTAATAACTATTGCAAAAAACTGAGGATAAAGAATTCAGTGGTTTTCTTGAGATGCGTGCTCTCCAAGATCAACTCAGTTTTGCCTGATTACTTTTAGTTTGCGGGTGTGGATTAATCATCTCAGTCTGGGCTCTATGATAGAGAACCCAGGTTCATGCTTGTTCATCTTCCTCCAGGGTTCAAATTCCTTGCTAGGTTTGGGCTCATCCAGGCCTTCCTTCAGAGTCCTGGTGATTGAGCTATGGAACCTAGTCTGTGGCTTGGGTTGTAGATGGTGAGAGCAGACCTCCCCAGGATACAGCCAGCACTGACTCTGGACACATTGTGAGCTGTTCAGCTGCTTGATAGATGTCAAAAAAATTCCAGCCACTTCTGCTTGGCTGGCATTGAAGTTGACTGTGACACGTAAGTCATTCACTGAGTGTTGTCCTTCTGAGGAGGATGCATGATATAAGAAAGTAAAAACTGTTAATACTGATCTGGAGAAGGTATGGAGAATGAAAATGGAGGTGAGTGTGGACTTTAGCTGCTAAGAGAATAGATGGCTGTTTTAAGAACTCAGTTTAAAAGATCACTTATATTTGGTAGCATAACTGAATGAGATTATAGGATAACTGAAAATAATCCTTTCTTTAGCTAGAAATTTGTAGGATTAAACTCTGGAAAAGGGCGAGAAAGTGTGACAATGTGCCCAACAGGAAAATACTAACTCTACTTTCAGAATATTCTAGGATATTAATATTTCTAGAATTATATCGTATAATATCTTGGTCAGGAGTGAGGTCTCTGGAAACAAACTGGCTCTGCCACTTCCTAGCCCACTGAACGTGGGTAAGTTATTCTGCCTCTCTGTCCTGAAGCTTTCTCATCTTTGAGATGGGCTGATTGTAGTTATGGAAACTAAATGTGATAGTGGATGCAAACGTTTTTTAGTACAGTTCCCACCATGCATGAGGGCTCAATAAAGTATGTTCTATTCCGTTCATGTAACTGGTCCATCGGTAGATTCTGTCAATTCTGCCTCTAAAATTTTGAATTCAGCCACTTCTCTCCATCTCCATTGCCATCTCCCTATAGCAATCATCCCTAACTAGGCTTCCTCTTCCAGCCTTGCTTCCTGAGGATTCCTTCACTCCACAGTCAGAACTGCTGCTTAAATCCTTTAAGACTTCTTTCCATGCTATGAAGAAGAAGATTCAAGTTCCTTCCAAGGCCATCAAGACCCTAGGTAATCTGGCTTCTGCCTACATCCCTGACCTCACGTCATTCTGCTGTGCTCCAGTGCACTGGCCTCTTTGCTGTTCTAGAACGAGCAAAACTTGTTCCTATCTCAGGGCTTCTGGATTTGCTGCTGCCTTTGCCTGAAATGCTTCATGCCTAATTCTTTGCATTGCTGGCTCCAGGTCTCAGCTCAAATGTCACCACCACAGAGAGGCCTTCCCAGACTACCCCAGCTTGGAGGATCTCCCTCCCCTACGTGTTGTCGTTATCACATCTTTCTCTGTAATTACTTCATAGGATGTATTACAATCTAACCTGCCTTCTTATTTATCTACTCAATTGTTTTATTGTTTCCCCACCTTAGAGTATAAATGCCAGATCTACTTCACTGCTGTTTCCTCATTGGCTAGAGTAGAGCCTGGCATGTAGGAGGCATTCCATAAATGTTTGCTGAATGAGTGATAACTGTTAGTTGCTCCCATTGTTATAATTATCACATCATGCTTTGCATCATATCTGAGTCATTCTACTGTTGGCAATATGATTTAGGAGTGAAACATTTGACAGATTTTAAATGTGCTCATCTAGAACCAATCTTTACCTGGATAGGGAGAAGAAGCAAAGGGAAAACAAGCCTCAAGGCAATATTTAAATGACATGACTGCTTTGGAAACTCTGTGAAGTGCAGGATATAGAATGTAGGTCCATCACGTTTCCTGAGGGACCACAGCAAAGCACATCAAGTTAGATTTTAGAATGTCTCGAAAGCAAAAAGCAGGCTTTATGTAGTAGGCTATTGGCCATCGTGTATACTTTTTAGTGACTCTATTGTTATGTAGGTGTATAGTTGGTTTGCCGACCAAATCTTCACAGCCAGGAAAGTGTCTTCCGATCTTTCTCTAAGGACGCAGTTAGAGTGAGTACTCAGAGTACACATGGTGAGTACCCAGTGGTTCAAACGAACTGGTGGCTGCTCGTGATGACACAGTTTGTGGTTATTCCTTTGATTTCTTTCCCGTAGAGCTGTAATTCCCAAGAGCCTGTGTATTTCAGCAATTCTTCTTCATGCCCCTCTCTGCTATGTCTATGAAGTACAACAGTCTGTAGATTTTCAGATTATTTTAATTTTATTTCAAAATGCACTGTATTAAAATCTTGCCGTTGAGTGGCCTTGATGACAATGACTATGATTTTCATGTCTGTTGAGAAGCTGTGTCTCTGCACAACCACCTCCATGTGTTGGGCCGCGGGAGCTCTGCCGTCCGCATCACTGGAATTGGGAGGCGTTTGCTCCTTTTGGATTACCGAGAAGGCTGGCGCATCTTGGCTTTCTCTATTTCTTCTTTCTGTAGCCTAAGTTTGAGGGAGAATTTTCAGATTTTCTTTCACATTACTTTAAACTTTTTTCAGACTCAAATTCTTTTTTTTTTTTTTTGCGGTACGCGGGCCTCTCGCTGTTGTGGCCTCTCCCGTTGCGGAGCACAGGCTCCGGACGCGCAGGCTCAGCGGCCATGGCTCACGGGCCCAGCCGCTCCGCGGCATGTGGGATCTTCCCGGACCGGGGCCTGCATCGGCAGGCGGACTCTCAACCACTGCGCCACCAGGGAAGCCCTCAGACTCAAATTCTTACTCTTTCAAGTTTCTCTCTCCTCTCTTTCGCCCATATTCAATATTCCTACCAGAAGTCTTAGAAATTTTGATTGGCAGTGTTTTGAGCTAATGCATCAGTTCAGAGAAGGCTTTGTTCTTATTTAACTATATTCAAAGTACAGGTATTGCTTTGAGAAAGTAATTGAAATCACAATAGGCACCATGAAAATAAGGACTGGGCCAAAATGACAGCAGGGAAAGAGTCCCTGGTGTTTAGCTAAGTGACAAGAGAAATTAACAACAGATGTTTAGAAGGAGAGTAAATCTATCCTAGGATGGCCATATCAATTGTTCTCAGTACTCTTCAGGGTCCCACAGTTTTATGGCCATTGCTTCTAAGTACACATGTTCTCAGGGGTGCTGTTCAAATCACTGAACAACTGGTATGTATAGCTCAGGCACAGATGGTCAAGATGGATCAGAGTGGATACCAGCTTTAATGCTGCCGTGGAGTACTGGACTAGGTTTACTCCTTCAGTTACTGGATTGTGGGAGGATCAAAGATCCAGGGAGAGGGCCCAGGGGAGCTGGGGTGTTGGGGACATGGGAGTACAGTGGGAAGCTTGGGGCAGCACTACTTACCAAGAAATATACAAGTATTTCAATATTTTGACAACCTGTATGACAGTACTCATTTATATCAGCTGGACTTCAGTCCTACAAGTTCTACTATAGTCTGTGAAACTGCGTCTATCATGTTGTAGTTGACCTTCCAGCTAGGATTGGCACTAAAGGCCATATCTTGTTTATCTCATCACAATACTCTTTGTTCTATTAAGATGGACACAAACTTTTAAGAACAGTTGAGCCAAACAGAAAGACTTACTGTTGTAGAAGGAGAGGCTACTGGGAAAAAAATGGGTCAAGGGGGGAAGCTTTGGCTATCAATCACTCATCCCAGCAGAGATTTCAGTCGAAATTTAATGTTAGTCTCCATAGTGATTGCAGAGCTCTTAGGCACAGTTCAGACTAAATCAAGGTGTAGATGGAGGCCAGCTGCTTTTGATAAATGACTCCACATTGCTGAGTGTTCTACACAAAGAAACCAGTACTGTAAACGTGCACAGGTGATGTCATGAGCCCTTCAAATGGTTGAAGGCTAATGGATCAAAAGTGAGCCTGATGCCAAAAAAAATGGCTTCACTGAGAGAGAACTCAGAGATGGAGTTACTCCTTTACACAAGGGATCCAGCAGACTTTCTCTTCCTCAAGGCCGTGGTTCAATGCACTCTTCCAGTCTGTTTGGCTTTAACTAGAAAACACTTAATGTTCTTAGAAGTTTTTAGCCTAATGGATTTGATACACAAGTATTTACTTAATCTAAATTTTCCAAGGTGGGTAATTGCTCTGGGGATTGTTAATATTATAATCAGAGATTAAGGAGACTGGCTGGTAAATCCCAAACACTTGCAACCCTTGGCAAAATTCCATGATCACTACCAACATCTCATCATGTATGATTGGATCTGGGTAGAAGATTTGACTTGGGTGGATTTGACATTTAACCTTTCAAATGA
Organism: Delphinus delphis; assembly: GCF_949987515.2. Classification (NCBI taxonomy): domain Eukaryota; kingdom Metazoa; phylum Chordata; class Mammalia; order Artiodactyla; family Delphinidae; genus Delphinus; species Delphinus delphis. The sequence goes on along the minus strand of NC_082684.1, from coordinate 42,750,700 downwards.
ATGGCAAGATTTGCAGGTGCATTTGTTCCACAAGGTAGCTAATGAATGATGTACATAATTGCCAAAGTGGATCCAAGCCTAGAAAGATTCAATGAATATAGTTTCTGCTAAAAAAGTGAATGCTCCTAGACATCTGTGCAGGCTCCAGTTCTTAGGTGTTCAATTTTATTGTAAGAGAAAAGATCCTAGGAGATGATTCAATTGAGAGTTGTGGTCATCTACCCATTTTAAGAGTTAGATAATACTAACTCTAACCTGGCTTAGTTTACCTGGAGTTAGGGCAAGTGGAAATACTTAATTAACAATAGTAGGTGAGTTAGCCAAGGGACTAAATGTAGGTGAAAGAATGACGACACCAGGTCTTAACACAAATTGACTGAATAGTTGTGCAAATTGTAAGCTGGATAAGGTTTATTTAAAACAAACCTAGCAAACAAACAAACAAACAGAAAACAACAAAAAAAACCAACCTAGCTAAACAATTCACTGAAGTGCTCTCCTCAACCTATATCCAGAAACAGCAATTTAGCTTTTGGGAGACATGTTAAAATAGTAGCTTAGACTAGTGCCCAGGCCTCTCCAAGATAAGGTAAAAGGAGAGTGTGTGTCTTGGACTGGAGCCATTTCCCTAGAAGATGCAAACCCAAGACAGAGTCTTAGAAGAATCTTCCTTATTATAATGGGATCTCCCTTCACATATGCCTTAGCAATCCTTGGTCTCCAGGTAAAACGTGGTTTCTAAGCTCTTCACCCTGAGGAAAGTTTAATCAAGCGGCTCTAGGGCATGAGCATTAGGTGGCTTCTTAGATTTTCATGACTGCTTTCTCTCTCTCTCGGTTGGTAACCCACCCTCAACTGGTTGCCCCCTCATTTTTAGAGTTGAATGATAACACTGCAGGCATGAGATCTGGAGTCTTGAGGAACTCCTGGATTATGCAACCGAGAAGTGAGTGGGTGTAAGCTCCCCCTGGGGTGAGCCTCGATCAGTGGGAAATGGGAGATGAAAGGGGCTGGAAAGATAAATTCTGCCTCCATTCCATCTTCCATGGACTGCTCTGGGGTACAGCCCTTCTAGAGAAGTCCCATGTGCCATGTGAACTTGCCTGCCAAGTGACCTGCTGGGTCTCCTCCTGGGTCATGAGTGGGGGGATGGGAGGCAGCAAACTGCATCATAATTGCTGTGCCTTGTTCTTTGATTTATTTTCTTCTTTCCCTTCCTGTCCTGGGCTTCTATCTCCCAAACAAATGAGTTCGAAGGCTCTGCTTTCTAGGGTGTCTGGGCTTTGAATCATTTAACATTTTACCAGCTCATTAACAGATTGGCCTCATCAATATGTGACATTATTCTTCCTAAGGTCAGACTGAAAACTGATTTAAGTGTTTTTAATATTCATAGTTTAAATTGGTGCAGTAACAGTCAATACCAGCCCTTCGCAACCATAGTTTGACAGAATGAAGCCCGAATTCCCTAAGGCACCTATAGTATGTAATGAATTAACTCTTCTTCTGTGCACCTAGAATGTGCTATCCTTGGAAGAAAGTAGTTACTCAAATCATTTCCTGTAGGGCTTAATTCTCTTGAGGAATCCTGGTTGTGAAGGGCTGGTCTAGATATTTTCCTGAGATGGTTTTTATTCAGCTTGTTACTAGACAAGAAAAAGTGTATTCAACTCATTTTGTTTTTCAATTTTAGTCCTGTTTGGCAACTAACAAAGGAAGTGAATTACCTGATTCGTATTTATTTAATAAATACTTGAATACCTACTAAGAGCTGGGTCCTAGGAAAACAAAGAAGAGCAAGGCTTATTCTCTGTTCCCCGAGAGCTGAGTTTAGTGGGACTATAATGTAGATAAAATCATACTATGTGTGCATAACAGAAGTATGTGGAAAGTGACAAGAGAACAGAGGATCTGAGATAATATTCTTTTTTCACGTTGCATTTTGCTCTACTTTTGTGCCATTCATAGCATTTATAACTTACTGGGCCCTGGAGAACATAACTAAAATAAACCATCTGTAAGAACACTATGATGAAATTTTCTTTTTTTAAATATTTATTTATTTATTTGGCTGCATCGGGTCTTAGTTGCGGCACGCAGGATCTTTGTTGCAGTGCACGGGCTTCTCTCTAGTTGTGGCGTGAGGGCTCTAGGGCATGCCTGCTTAGTTGCCCCGCAGCATGTGGGATCTTAGTTCCCTGATCAGGGATCAAACCTGCGTCCCCTGCATTGGAAGGTGGATTCTTAACCACTGGACCATCAGGGAAGCCCTATGATGAAATTTTCTTAACCATTTATATTACAACAATTTTTTCTGGATTCCCTTAAAAAATAGCTGAGTTCTACATGGTATCAAAAGGAAAAGAGGTTGAAACTTGCCAAACTATCCAGTCTGGAGGCTAATACCTAGGTTACTCGTAACTAAGTTTTGATGCAGTATGTTGTTTTCTTCTGATACTTCTCATGAAACAAAGGTAGAATATCACAAGTTCTATGCATTGTTTTTCAGGGCCTGACTTTCAATGTAATGTGACTGTGACATTCACAAACACTGGGAGACCAGAAGTTTGACATGGTCAGGGAGCCTGGTCTTGAGCTGTGTTCATTTATATGCCTCTAAGGAAGGGTGGAGTTAATTGCAAAGACTGTGCTGTTCAAGAAAAATAAAGACTCATTTCCGGCATATAATTTTTCAGGTAACGGGATTACAAATCTCTGATATTTCTAAATTAAAATTGTACTGCAAAGGTAAGGAGGATGAATGATCTTACTTCAAGTATGATGAAAATTAAGAGAAGATAATAGGGACAGGTTTTTTTTTTGCACTGAAACCCAATTTCATTCTTGGAACTTAAAACAAAAGAATTAAGATTCTCTCATGGGACAATCAAGTGTGGGGAACTGACTGTAGGTAATAAAGCATACCTGTCCCCTGGGGATGGGGGGCAGGGACTGTATCAAAAGTCTTTTTGAAATCTGGCAGAAGCCCTATTTTTTTTAATGCCCTAGAAGAGAGGATAGAAATTATAACTCATTAGTCATGATGAAATAGACCTTGACATCCTCGGAACTTCTCTCTTTATTTTTCATTGTTCCCATTGTTCATTTTCGTCTCTGTCAATGAATGCAAATGCTCCACGTTCTGGACCTAACTGGAGGCCGCCATTGGAAAGAGCCCTAATCCTAATCAAATCCTTGTTAAACGCAAGATTTCTTAATAGTCATTTTTTTCTCTTGGACAGGTATCGGAGAGGATCCATTTTTCATTTCTAGAAACAATTCCATGAGAAATATAAGTAACAGAAAATCATTTCAATGGTGATACTCTGTGATTTTGGAATTACCTCAAATTTTGCTGATTTCGTTAGTTCTGATCTAGTGAGGAAAAGTGAGTCCTGCCGTCTCCTTCCACCAGTGAGGTCTTCTTGTTTATCAATCGCTCATCAAATTTTGGACACAGGGACACAAGGAGTACATACAGGCAGTTTTTGTTTGACTATTCTCTTCTTAGTAGCGTCTCATTTCATTCTCTAGCCAGCAATCTAGGAGAAAGTCATCTGGAGTTCCCCGGGTGAAAAAGTCAGAGCTTTCTCCGTGAGGAGTCAAAGCTTCTGTTCTTTGGGCTGCATGATTAGCCTCTCTAGTCAGCCTCACCCTTAAATCAATGAAAAGAGTTCACAGAATGAAATGTTTAGTGCTCTCTCAGTCCTGAGCCAGGGATGGCTGTGGCTGAAAGCAAAACAAATTCGCAACAAGAATTTGTAAACAGGGGTCAGCTGACTAATGCCTGGTGCAAAATGATGTCTGACATCTGTAGTTCTGGTGGAAGTTTGTGCAAAGGGGCAAAATGATTTTGTTCTTGTTAACACTCTCTTCCATTAGATGGCTGTTGAGCTCCCTGGAGGGGTATCATTCTTTTGGAATTTAGGTCTGAGATGGTATGAGGCTGCCTTTGCCAAGTAATTTTTTTCCCCTTGTGAGTTTTATCCTCCTTTGTTTCTGTTTGAGACCGTTAAAAAACTTTTTGTTCTTGTTGTTCAGAAAAAAAAAACATGATACCACCTAGACCTACTAATTGTTTTCTTTAACATTGGGCTTATTACCCCTGTGAAGCTTTGCAACATCTCTAGGTCCCCATGGGAAGTTGAGAACAAATGGCAGGCATAGGAGACACAGGGACTCAGGAAGTACTTTTGGCTAAGAAATATTGACTCGTCAAAGTTTAATAATACTATCAACTGTCTTCTAATCAGCATACACCATGTGACAGGCACTGTCATAATTGCTTTAAAAAACAACTTAAGTTGTATCAAGCCCATAGTATGTGCCACGCACTGTTGTGGTATCACAACTGGGTAGCTCAAAACAATAGAAATTTATTTTCTCACGGTTTCGGAGGCCAGTAGTCCGCAAGGAGGTGTCAGCAGGCCCACATTCTTTCTGAAGACTCTAGGGTCAAATCTATTCCATGCCTTTCTCTTAGCTTCTGACGTTTCCAGCAATCTGTGGTGTTTCTTGACTTGCAGCTGCATAACTCCAATCCCTGCTTCCGTTGTCACATGACCATCTCCTCTCTGTGGGTCTGTGTCGTCACATGGCATTCTCTCTGCACATGTCTCTGCCCCTCTTCTTGTAAGAACACCAGTCACATAGGATTAAGGGCCCACCCTACTCTAGTATGACTTCATCTTAACTAATTACCTCCACAACAACCCTATTTCCAAATAAGTTCACGTTCTGAGGCCAGGAAGGACGTGCATCTGGGGCGAGCACTATTAAACTCAATACGCCAGCCTTACCCTCCTGACAGATCTCTTGTATGTCTAACCCTGTCTTGGAATCTGCTTCGTGGAGAACCTGGACCAACACAAAAATTACAGACCTAAAAACTGGATTTGCGCTCAGGTTGTGTAGTGGATCCTGCGTAGTGCGCCTCCGAAATCCCCCCTCACATCTGTTGCTGGGAGCGCTGTTGGCACACAGTTCCCGGCTGTCAACTCTGGAATTACCTTTGGCTGAAGAAGAGTCACCTCATCCAATGCCACACGTCCTTCCCAGAGCAGCTCCTGTCCCAAAGTGATCTGGGCAAGGATGTAAAGATCTGGTCCCCACCTCAACTTGGAGTAACTCTGAATTGTCATCCCAGATTCTGAATTCCCTATCAGGCCATCAAGCACCTCTCCCTCAGTTTACACCTAAGGTATATAGGAGGAATCTCTAATGACAAGCTGATAGAGAAGGAACAGTCCTAAGCTTGGTTCACAGATGGGTTGACTCAAAAAGACAGTGCAAGGGAAAAGTGGATCCCATCTGCACTACAGTGCGTACAGGGGTGGCCTTGAAAGGCAGTGTTGAAGGAATATGCCCCAATGGGAACAGCTTGCCTGGGAATAGAGCAGTCACGGTGTTAGGGTTGGAGGCTATGCATGGGCTCAATAGTAAGGACTCCCACTCAGCACAGTAGATCTAGCTACTGCCTCAGCACATGCCTAACTGCCAGAAGCAGAGACTATCATTTGAGGAGACCAGCAAGCCTCTTGGTGGCAAGTTGACTACAGTGGACCCTTTTCTCTCTGAAGGGGCAGGATTTATTTGGACAAATATCCGTATTTATTCCAGGCTTGAGTTTGCCTTATCTGTCTTCAGGGCTTCAGCTAGCGCATTTTCTGGAGATTTTTTTGAGATGTTTGAAGCAGCATATGGCCAGGCAGGAGTAGGAACCATGGAGAATGTCTACTTCTTGACTTGCACATATGGCCTCAGGATTTGTTGTTCTCCCAAGGGAGACACAATTATCTGTTTGATATTTTTATCATGGGTTGGGACGTTTAGAAAGAAACGTCATGGGCCATAAGTTATGTTTAAATTAGCAACCTAACTCCGGGGTTAGGAAGGATGGTGTGATGTGGGATGCATGCATAGTGTACTGAGTGTGGGAATTGCTAATTAATCTACTCGTTACCTTCAGCCTTGATCAACTCTTGATCTTATATCCCTGTATTAAGATTCTTGAGATCCAGAATAGGACAATGGAAAGTATTAAAAATAGGAAAATGAGGTAAAAAAGGAAAGGTTAAAGTTATAGCTATTTTAGCATGCCCATCTTTACCTGTAGAAGCTAATTGTAGATGGCGTGAAAGTGGAAGGCTTTACATAATTTAAGAATGATAGCTTAAATTATGTAAATATATAATATGTAAATAAATATAAATATAAAAATAAATTAAAAAATATATAATATGTATATAATTATGTAAATATATGATAGCTTAGGCTGTGCTGGAGAGCGATCACAGATACTGGTCATCATGGTTGTTACTAACTAAAGTTGAAAATAAAGAAGGAAGGGCAGAAAGAGATCTTTCAGAAGAAAGAGATCTTCCGAAATTTGAACTCTTCTGCATAGCATAGCTGCAGGAGCTAACAAATGTGGGAAAGGCAGACTGTAGTAGGAAATTTAGGACTGGAGAAAAGAGGAAAAAGCAGAGTCTCAGCTGTGAAACCAGTCCTTTGGGACTCTCCAGCTCATATTCAATTTTCTGAACGGGGATTCTGATCTTTGAATTCGAAGGTTTGGACATGAAATAACAAAGGCATGAGCATGTGGTCAGGGAAGACATGGTATATGAAATGTGTGTTTTCTAGGGAGAACTTCAATTTATTGAAGCTTTTTGTGACTTAAAAACAGACAAAAAGCTACTAGCCTTTACAAGAATGATCAGGATCATTCATAATTTGTTTTTAATTTGGCTTTTCAACATTTACCCGCCACCCCCATGCCATTGTTTTCTGATGATAATGACGTATGCATCATTTGCCCACTGTTTTCCCCTCGTCATGCACAGCCATTCCCGCTGTCAGGAATGCCTTCCTCTCCCATTCCCCTTGGATACTATCTCCTCACCTTTCAGAGAACCAGATGAGCTTTTTATTTTTTCCATAGGGTGCTCCATTTCTTAAGCACCCATACAGAGTTGGCTGGTCCTCCTTTGTACCTACCTCTGTTGTATCCCTGAGTATCCCTGATAATGTCTGTTTCTTACATGTCTGTTTCCTTCACTAGATTGTGAGTTCATGAAGCCAGGGACTGCCTTATTTTCATTCTGGGCCAAGTGCCTGGCATATAGCAAGTGACGCAATAAATGCTTCTTGAAAGTGTAAATTTAGAAACGAGTAACTCCGAAGGAGGCTAATCAGGTGTCCTCCAACTTAAGTCACCAAATAAGGGAAGCATTTTTAGAAGCACAGTAGAAGCATGAATTTGCACAGGGAAGATGTTTATTAAGTATGTGTAAAATAAATGTTACGTAACAGTACAGAAAATATCTTCCAGGGAATCTAAGACCAAGATAGAAACCCATTTGTCTCTGCTGACAGAGGCAGGGTCTGGCTCTCATTTTCTTTTCTGTGATTTTGTGATTTAGGATCTGAATTCCACAAAGTGAACAGCTGATAAACTAGACAAATATTGGACTATAGTTAATGAGAAAGAACATCTTCTTTATTTTGCCTTCTCGCCATTGTGTTACTCAGTCAACTACTTCCATGATGAAGTGTTGGTCGTATTCAAGGTAAAAGGATGAGAATAGGTGCTTGTAAAAGGGTTGTATGTTTTGGTGGGGGAAGCATTTTATTTTTTTTTTAAATCCCATATATTCAGTTAAGCAGTAGTATTTGTGTTCATAAGCTCATTTACCTCAATATTTTCATAGAATAAAATTTCACAAATTTAGACTACTAAGTTAAACTATTATAAAAGTGAAATACTGTGGAATATTAAAACAAATTCAGTTAGAACTTTTTAGTGCATCATTAAAGGAAATAGAATACAACAAAGCATTGATAGAGAAGTCTAGTTAGCATGCTTTAATAAGTATATGACTTGTTTTTAAAGAGCCTAAATTCTTTTATGTGCAAACAACCACTATAAAAGTATTTTAAAATTTAGTTCTCACAAGTAGGATTAATGTGGTCTCCTATAATCTCAGTAATATATTTACTTATATACACTATGTATTCGCTTAAACAGCTTCTTTTTTTTTTTTTTTTTTTTTTTTTTTTTTTTTTTTGCGGTACGCGGGCCTCTCCCGTTGCGGAGCACAGGCTCCTCCGGACGCGCAGGCTCAGCGGCCATGGCTCACGGGTCCAGCCGCTCCGCGGCATGTGGGATCCTCCCGGACCGGGGCGCGAACCCGCGTCCCCTGCATCGGCAGGCGGACTCCCAACCACTGCGCCACCAGGGAAGCGCCTAAACAGCTTCTTTTGTTAAAGATGTTAAAGATACCAACTTCAACTCAATTCTTGTCTGATTATTAAGAACAACAACAAAAAGAAGGCTATTTGAATGAATTTTTAACAGTGCTTGTGTTTATTCTAACTCACCCATCTGCAGTGCCTCTGCTATTGACTTGCACGAAGAAAATAGGGAGTGTGTGTACAAGTATTTAATGCTCAGAGAAGAATTTGACCAGCAGGGTGTCATGTACTCTAAACAGCATGAGGGTCTGTTTGCTTCATGGAGGGGGCGCTGGGCGGTATCTGCGCTCTCAACAGGTTCTGGAGGTGGAGAACAGAAGGAACTGAAGGGCTCTTGCCCACAGTGCAAACAGATAATGGCACGTCAGCTGCTGCTTTACACAGACAGGAGGTCTGACTTAGCAATTTTGTGAGAGACTTTTCATTTCTTAATATCTATATCATTAGTTGACAGATGGATTTCTGTCTGAAATCTTATTTCAAGAAAGCCTCCTCCTGCTAATAATCTTAAACTGTAATTTACAAGTGGAACCAATTTCAGTTCCCTAAGTTCTGGGTGAATATACTAAACGTTATCCCCTCCTGCAATTTGTGGAGTACATTGGTTTAATAAATACTTATTGAGTATTTACTATGTGCCAAACATTCTGCTAGGAACTGGGATACAGTGGAAACATAAGAAAGACACTGTGTTTATTTTTCAATGACAGTCAGCAAACCAGGATGTGGGTACAAATACTCTAAGGTAACAGGATTTTTCAAGAAGTTTTCCCTACAGTTCTGTCCTTGTTGTTCTTCACCTTTTTAGGTGAAAAAAGGAGATTTTCCAAGTTGTAAGAACTTTGATTTTTCTCTATAAAAAGTGTCGTCAACCTCTCCAGTTAGCTTTTTCAGACCACAGCTTCTTAACTTGGGAATAGTCACAAGTGAGGTCAGAGATAAGTTCCCTTGGAGTTTTGAAGACCAGTTATTACAGATGTGTCTAATAAACCACAGCCTAGCTTCTCAGCCCAGCCCTTGGGCCTTTATTGCTGGCGGTGGAAGAATCTCTTTATGTTGTTCTTCTGCCACTTGCCAACAATACTGGGATAGGAAGTTCTGCCTAAAAATTTAATCTGGCTCAAGGGAGATGAGCACAGTATGGGCAGAGTGTCCCAGCAGGTGTTTGGGGGCTCCTTGGGGTGCTATATATAGATTAGGTATATACCAAGACCCTGCCTTCTCTCCCCTCTAGAAAGCCAGATCTGGGGCCTGGAGCAGCCTCTAAACTGCCCCAGTCCGTTTATCCCATGGTACCATATGAGTTTATCATGTCATGAGTTTATTATGTACCATGATCAAAGTTGGGAAGGACTGTCTTAGGGTGTGACTCAGGGGCAAGGAATTCTGCTATTAGGAAAGTCTTTATGACATGTTCCAATGTTTAGGCCTAGCCGGGTTCCCAGGAATCGTTAGGAATAGGGAGATGATGAAAAGGGGAACTAAATCACTGTGCACAAGAACATAAGATAATCTTTCTGTTGTGGGCAGGGAAAATCTTGGCAGATTTTTTGTTTGTTTGAAGAAAATACTTTTCTTTGTTCATATAGATTTGGACTGTACTTCTTCATAGAATTATTTTTGTTCTTGGGATGTGTATGTCTGCATCATGCATGCATGTTTTGTCTGGAAGTTATCTATACATTCTAAAAGACCGAAGGAAGAATCTGGGGGCATATTACCTTCATTGTCACACTGTGGAGAGATCTCCACAGGGAACTGTATTTGAAATACCAAATCCCAACCTGGATTATTGACCAAAGCACATCCTTGATGAATAATCCCAGGATTGGAAAGGTATTGCTGGGGACTGTGGAGGCCCACAAATTTCCTTCGTAGGGTATCAGATTGGTTCTAGAGAGGGAACGGAGATTCACCCTGCGAAGGATTGAAGAAGTAGCTCTCCCTCAAGGGGGTAAGGGAAAGATGGTCCTTAATACAGGGGATTGAGACGTGGAATTGGGCTATATCCTAAGGAGAGTCCCTAAGAAGGGTTAACCTTAGTAAATTTCCTTAAACACTGAACAGTGGTGCTTAGTGTACAGTATTACTTTTATTCCTGTGTTGCGGTATCCTCTACCTATCCCCATAGTCCCAGCGGTCTGTTGCATCCACACCACCTGGTATTTTAGGTGAGGAACTAAGGAAAGGAGCCCTGAAGTGTTCTTCTCCTGACCCCCTCTGTCCAGGCCAGCCTGGTGGAGGCAGCCTCATGTCAAGGGGAGAACTGTATTCCTAGCCTTCAGTGGGTTCCCAGGAGCAACACAAGTGGAGGCCCAAGGTAGCCTGGAAATCAATGAAAGGATCAAGTGATAGGTAGACAGAGATGTGAGTCAAAGCTCCCTTCTCTCCAGGTGTGCTAGAGGAAGGTCCATCTGGGTAGTGGGGATGACGGGAAACAGACAGCAGCCTGATCACTCAAGTTCTACACACACACACACCTTTCCAGGGTCCATTCTGAAGGACACCAGCTGTCTTCATGCCCTGGAGATTGTTGTATGTGAGTGTGAGGCAGTAGGTGTGAGGCTTCCTCAGCCAGATATGTGGAATGCTGAAAATCCTTAAAATATAAATATTCTATCTTCAGCCATTATATTTTGGGAAAAAATAATGTGATAGTTAATTTTATGGGTCAACTTGGCTAGGCTCTGGTGCCCAGTTGTTTGGTCAAACATCATTCTAGATGTTGCTATGAGGGTATTTTTTAGATATGATGAACATTTACAATCAGTTGACTTTGAGTAAAACAGATTACTCTCCATAGTGTGGGTGGGTCTCATCTAATCAGTTGACTTTGCGTTAAGACTGCAATGTAGAAACCCTGCACAAATCTCCTGCCTGCCAGCCTGCCCTGCAGATTACATACTCAAGCCTGAAACATCAACTCTTCGCTGAATTTCCAGCCTGCTGTCCTGTCCTACAGATTTGACACATTCCAGCCCCCATGATTTCCTGAGCCAATTCCTTAAAATAAATCTCTCTCTCTCTCTCAGTCTCTCTCTATATATGTGTATACTCTTATCATCTCTCTTTCTCTCTCTCTCTGTCTCTCTGTCTCTGTCTCTCTCTCTCTCTCTCTCTCTCTCTATATATATACATATCTATCCCTGTATCTATATCTATATCAGTAGCTGTAACTATAGCTCTATCTAGTTGTCTGTCTGTCTGTCCATCTATCTATCTATTCTATTGATTCTGTTTCTCTGGAGAACCCTAAAACAGGAAATCTGAAAGGGAATGAAATCTTAGTGTGTTGTACTGGAAATACTCAACATCCTAATAGATTCAGCATATTTTGCTGAGTTCCATCTAGAATTCACAAGAACACGCTGTCAAAACCTTTTGTCTGCTTAAGAAAGCATGTAGAGCTCTGCCCTCGGTCCAGGGCTTCTGGTTAAATATCTCCTGAAAGCACTGTCTACTTGTCTCCATCTCCTAGATGCCTATCCAGAGACTAGAAAAAGGCAATGCTCAGACCCTTATGTCATTCCGTGTTGTCTTTGTCCCATTAGCAGCCGTGTGTGTCTGTCTGTGGTGAGTAATTGGACCATGGCTCAGGGAAGTGCACGCGCTAATGGTGCATGGCAGCTTTACAAACACTGTCTGTTTGAGTTAGACCTGAATTGTCCTCTGATTTAAAGATTCTTCTGTGACAATCAGAGCCTTGGGGATGATGCTGGCCAGAAAGAATGTGCATGGCCATTATTGAGCCAATTTTATAATTCATCTTTTAATAATCTGTAACTGAAGAGCTGAGTGAAATTCATCAAACCCTGCCTTGTTTCTCACTGGGGAGCTTTCTGGGTTTTGTTACTGAGCCAGAGCTGAATGCAGCTGTTGGAGCTGTCACTGGTATTCTGGTTCACCCAAATATTGATCATAATTACTCTAGCTCCACATGGAAAGCATTTATTCCAATATCTGTAATGGAAAGACTGTTATTATTGATATTACTGCTTTATAGTGAGTACATCAGAATGTGGATATGACATTCATAAACTATATTTGGAAAAAGCTGTATCTTTCTCTTACATAGTACACAGGACCCTGGGCTGTATTGTTGATCATCTGTTCTTCATAGAAATAGGGAGAAGTTATTACCAGAGAATAATTAAACCCGCAGAAGCGTCCAAATGCTGGCAGGCTACAGCCATCCTCAATGCCCCCCAGCGGCCTGTTAGGATCAGCAAAATCAAACAGCTGGGGCTTTGAGTCTGAAGGGGGGAAGTAGCGTAAGGAATTTTCCTTGTCTGTCATTATTCCTCTCCTGGCTTTCCTGGATTACAGTCACAAGCAGGTCACATCACATTTATGCACCTTCGTGTAAAGTGCTTTGGAGTGGAGCCTGGGGCCGGTCCAACTGGGAATGACCATCTTATCATCACAGGAATGAAAAGCTGCTTTGACCCTTGTCAACCACATCACTGGGAAGCCGTGTGCTAGCACAAACCCACGGCTTTGTTTCCTTCCTACATTTTCCCTTTTCTGTTTTCCTTGCCTTTCCTTATTCGCTTGCCCTGGGTGGTCTTCTGTCTCCTGAATCAAACTCTCTTTATTTTTTATGATGTGGGATGTGTTAGTTGCCCCAATCAAGATGATTTTCTTTTGACAGTAGTGTCTGATCACCTCCAAGGGAATGTTCCGAGCCTTGACTAGGTGGGCTTTGAGTAGCAAGAAACTCAGGGGGGACTTAGCTGCACCCACAGCAGGTGGTGTAACTCAATGACCATCTGTTTGCAGAGGGCTAAGGAGATCTTGTGAGAAACAGCCCTTGGGGCGGGTAGGATTTTGTATCAAAGTTTACTCATCAGAGAGCAGGAGGAAGACTGAGTCTAGCCCTGGAGCTGGTATGAGTCTCGAATCATAGCCCAGCCCCTGCGGCACTTCTGGGCTCGGAGGAGAGAGACAGCTGTAAGTAAAAACCATGCCATGACAGTCTGTGACACATTGGAGCTCAATGATCTATGGCTTAGGGACCCATCTAACAAAGTATAACACAAAGGGAGGCGGCCTCTTGTCCTCCACGGGAGGGCTGCAGGGCCTGGGGCAGCGGCGGGCAGCAGCAATCCTCCGTCTGCCTGGTCTGCCACGTGGCCACCCGCAGAGGCCTGCTCGGCCTCCTGCAGTAGCAGCAGCCAGCCACGCATGTGAGTTACCCTGGGGGGCTCCTGGAAATACACGGATGGGGAACAGTCCTCAGGCAGCTGGAGGTTTCTTATTAGCACATCGGGCTAGAGTCCTCAAAACTGGAAGGTGTATGCTAATGGATTGGACCATATTTGTCCAACAGGGTGGTGATCCCTGTGCGGGAGTCTGAGTTCATTAGATTATTCCTGAATGAATGGACAATACACCTTTGCCCTTCTCTTACACTTGTGTTCGGTGGTCCGTCTTGGGTGGTCAGATCCTTACGCCATGTATTCCGAGTCCTTTGCCAGAAAGGCTGAGTTAAATTCCTTAAGAGAGCCTTCTGGATTTCCCAGGTGAACCCTGCATCTTGATCTTAGCTAAAGGCAAGAATAGGAATAATTTCTGTCTTAAAATAGAGCCGAATTCTAAAATTTGACCAGATTTCCAATAGCCTGTTGGCTAATAAAGAAGTTTATTTTCAAGAAGTAGCTTTTTTTTTTTTTTTTGGTAAAACATTCTTTTATTAAAAGAACAAGTGCTGTTTACGAACTGCCCTTTGTACAAATAACATCTGTGATACAAAGATACAAGATCCAGGTCATAAGAAAGACTGGAGAAAGTTTAGGAGATGTAATATCTTTAAGACAGAAAAACACTGGGTGAAAAAGAAAGTGATGAAAAGAATGCTGTGCTTGGCTACTCAGCCATTTAATGACAAAACTCCTCTTGTTTAAATTGGGAACTGTCTGTTTTGGCCGATTAAAGTAGTCTTAAAGAATATTCTTAATTTCTGAAGGCTTTGTTATAAGAAAGCCAAAAGAATCAAAGTTTGCTGGTACATTTCAGAGCACTTCTGTTTTAGGATGGACTGCCTTGAGGTTCAGAAAGATGCATCGTGTAATTTCATAGGAATCCCTTATAACGCAGTATGAAATTATGCTCAAATGCTCGAAGTGTTTCTAAACAGCTTTGGCCACATCTTGGATATTCATTGTCTGAGAATGTATAATTTAAGAAATCGTAACGAGACGGTAGGATTTTGTTCTAAAGGATTCTCAGGGAGTTCATCTGCACTCACTTGTAGTGTCAGCTCTTTTCTAAGACAACTCCTGCTACCTTCAACCCCCAAATCACAATTTTCAGAGCTTTTAGAATGGGAGTTTTTCCAAATTGGGTTGGTGATCTGTCATATTGTAGAGAAATTGTTGATCCATGGGACCCTTTCCTCTTATCTGATACCATGAGGCTGGGCCTGCCTTCTGTTCTATTTTTGTTCTCAGCTGGCTGTCAGTTCCTTGCTAAATTTCTAAGTGATAATTAAGGCCTTAGCTTAAGGCAGGGGGGTACTGACCTACCCCTCAAAAAAATTAGGTGAAATTTGGTGTATCTCTGGTAGGTGAGCATATTTCAGAAATTTAAAAACATAATCTTAAAGAGTCTTATAACATGAAAAAGCTTAAAAACCAAGGATTTAAGGAATTGTGTTTACTGACATGTCTTGGAAACTCTAGGCAATGCGATTGATATTTGGGGGCCTGGAAATATTGAACAACACCCCCTTTCTTGAGGTTGGCAGCTCTAAGCTGGTAATTCAGGTCCATGATGCCCTCATGGACCCAGACTCCTTCTAGCTTTCTGCTCTTTCGTATGTCGTACGTGGGCTTCATCCTTCTGACGTAACTAGTTATGTCACCTCTAGCATCTTGTCCATCTTCTGATGGTGGCTTGATAAAAATCTAACCCTTTAACCAGCATTTTTCATTTTTTCTCAGCCACCCTGTGAGGTTGGGTAAACTGTGGTCTCTTTATCTGCTATTGATCAGCTCTTAAACAACAACCTTTAAATTCCACTGTTCACAAGGCTGGCTTTGCTTGTATGTTCTTCCAAGAAGCTAACAATTTTCTCTTAGTTTTTCATATGAATCAGTGGTTTGGGCTTCTTGACTCATGCTTTGCTTCCAGGTGTACTTGATCTGTTCCAGTCCAGAGAAGTTGTATACAAACAAATATATGATAAATTGACTACTGCTTTAAGTTTTTTTTTTTTTTTTCCGGGACGCGGGCCTCTCACTGTTGTGGCCTCTCCCGTTGCGGAGCACAGGCTCCGGACGCGCAGGCTCAGCGGCCATGGCTCACGGGCCCAGCCGCTCCGCGGCACGTGGGATCTTCCCGGACCGGGGCACGAACCCGTGTCCGCTGCATCGGCAGGCGGACTCTCAACCACTGCGCCACCAGGGAAGCACTGCTTTAAGTTTTTAAGGGTAGCAAACAATTATTATTTTTTTTTTGGTGAAACCTTTGTATGGTGAAGAACAACCAAAGAACTCATTTACTTGGGGAACCCAAGTTTTTCATGTGTCAGCTCCTCTTTAAAATGGGGAGATATTTTATAGTGCAGTCTGCTCTGAACCAGAACTTTTATCTGGAATGTGATGCAGGGCACCAGATTTCCTGCCGTCTGCCATACTGCTGCTTCTTCTGAATACAGTAATTCTTTTCTACTCAGACATTGATTAAAGAAAGTAGAGAAGCATGACTATAGCTTTGATCTATAAGGAATATATAGCCTGTTCAAAAAGGAAACTCTTGGAGAATTAGAATTACTAGATTTTTTTTTTTTTTTTTTTGGTGGAAAGCATAAAAATGCCCATAATTCTCAAGGAAAAAGATAGGTTCCTAGTGGCAATGTAATTTTAATATTTTGAATATCTTTATGGAAGGCATGAAAATTTGGAAATAAAAGTATCATAATATTCAGTATTTTCCTCTATTTTAAAAGTTGATTTTTAAAGAATACACATACATTTGCATTTCTGAATTACATTTGTATATATAAATCTTTACACCTTCCTGTTCCATTTTCCTTTTGTTACTGTTGTTCGTCCCAGAGAGCATTTGAAGGCACCCACTTTCAGGTTGGCCTGACTGAGGCAAGGGTGGGGTTAGTACAGGGGGGAGAGTGAAGACCTGGGATGCACAGCGCATCCTATGCTGGAGGCCATGGCTCGGAGGTGGGTGGCGGTAGAGGGTGGGGGGAGCCTAAAGTAAGTACAGTGCGGGGAAGGGGTCATTGTGACAAGAAAATGGAGAAAGGCTGAGAAGAACTCAATTAAAGAAAATAAAAAGGAGCAAAGAGATGAGAGAGGACTGGGAAGCATAAGGGAGGGAAGGAAGGAGTGGGTGTTGAAGGAGAGGGGATGGCGATCGTGAGTCAGAAAGAGTTCCCACTCACTCTGCCATGGTCACTTCCATTTCATCATCAGAGAAGGTGGGGTGAGATGTGGGGCACAGAAACAGGCTAAGGGTGAGAAAGGGGCAAGGAGAATAAGTGAAGGATGTATAAAGTATATAAGGGCACACTACTGGGCATATACCCTGAGAAAACCATAATTCAAAAAGAGTCATGTACCACAGTGTTCACTGCAGCTCTATTTACAACAGCCAGGACATGGAAGCAACCTAAGTGTCCATCAACAGATGAATGGATAAAGAAGATGTGGCACATATATACAATGGAATAACTCAGCCGTAAAATGGAACAAAATTGAGTTATGAGTAGTGAGGTGGATGGACCTAGAGTCTGTCATACAGAGTGAAGTAAGTCAGAAAGAGAAAAGCAAATACCATGTGCTAACACATACATATGGAATCTAAAAAAAAAAAGTTTCTGAAGAACCTAGGGTCAGGACAGAACAAGAATAAAGATTCAGATGTAGAGAATGGACTTGAGGACACAGGGAGGGGGATGGGTAAGATGGGACGAAGCGAGAGAGTGGCATGGACACATATATACTACCAAATGTAAAATAGTTAGCTAGTGGGAAGCAGCCGCATAGCACAGGGAGATTAGCTCGGTGCTCTGTGACCACCTAGAGGGGTGGGATAGGGAGGGTGGGAGGGAGACGCAAGAGGGAGGGGATATGGGGATATATGTATATGTATAGCTGATTTACTTTGTTATAAAGCAGAAACTAACACACCACTGTAAAGCAATTATACTCCAATAAAGATGTTAAAAAAAAAAGTATATGAGGGCAAAAGTAGGGTATGAAGGGAGGGGCTGGCTTCTGTTTGTGGCATTAAGAATAGGAGGTGATCAATAGAAAACTGGGAACGGAGGGTTGGCCTCAGAGGGCAAGGAAGTAGTGTTCTAGATTCTGCAGATTCTGCATATGTTTAAATTATTAATCTACAGGTAATGGGATGAGAGCTGAAGCAGAAAAGACAACCAAGAGTAAGGAGTTTTAAATTCTAGATTCACCCAGAACACTTTGTCCCATACCCATTTTCTGGGAATTTTCTCCCAACAACATTATTGCAGTGAAAGCAGTCACGTTACAATATGACCATGTTCTTGGGCTGTGGGTGACTGGTTGGGGGATGGGCATCTGAACTGGCCTGGGTCAGTGAGATTGTTCACTGGAATCTTTGAACTTCATCTGCATAAGTCAAGGAAGCAGGTTGAGAGAGAAAGAGAGAAAAGCTCATGGAGTAGCAGGAGTGGAGGAAAGAGAAATCGAGGCTGCAGACAGGGCTTGAATCCCTGGTTCTACTTGGTTCTGTGCTGCCAGTGTGTTTGCCCTTGGGATCCTGGAGGCACTGCCCTCATATCCCTATAGTAATTATTCTTTTTGATTAAACTTGTCTGAGATGAAATTCTGTTGCTTGCAGCTAAGGGGACTAAATACAGTGACTAACTATACATAATATCTCTGGACCTCAGTTTTCTCATCTGTAAAATAAGCAGTGTAAACTGAATTATCTATAAGACCCCTTTGATTTCTGTGATTCTAAGTGTGTGTGTGTGTGTGTGTGTGTGTGTGTGTGTGTGTGTGTGTGTGAATGTAGGAGGTGACAGCAGGATCTGGGCAATCATGAAATTCCATCTGCTGCCAAATAAATGCTGAATGGTTCACAAATGATAAATGGAACCAGAAACTAATTTTTTGGACAGTAAACACTTGGAGGGGGTTGCCAACTGCATATATGACATGGTTACATAAGCATTAGAAATACAGCTTTCAGTAGCTTTCCTCGAGTCAGTTCTTAACTCTGGGTGTTGATGAGCATAGGTGTAAATGTGGCAAAGCAGGGTTTTTAAAGTGTCATTACAGGAAAATAAGGACATACAATAGGAAATTGGTAGCTATGATGCTTCAAAATGATGTAGTTTCAGCACCATCTGATCGTCCCTGACCCCTGATCTGGGACAGCTCTTTTCAAATAATTTCTGAGGAATGAGTGGTGTCCTGTCTTGGAAGCAGGAAGGATGGTGCACTGCAGCTGTCCCTTCAGAAGGGAACAAACCAGGTGCAATATGGCATTCTGGCCTCTTGATGATGATTTATGAGCTTAGGGCTTCAGTTACCATGTGCTTGATGGAGATGTAATTTGTCATTGTTTTAGGGAATGTAGTTCCAAATACTTGAAAAAATGAACCTCAGTTCTACCTTATTAATGGTTTATTTTTAAGGACTCTTTGTGCTAATCGCTTTTGATGGGTGACTTCTGTTGCTTTATATCTGGACTGGAAAAGCAGTTGTTATCTCTGTTTTTTAGCTGGAATTAACTTTCTTCCATTCTAAGCTCAAGTTTGTTCTCTACCATACACATCAAAAAGCCATTAATTTACCAATAAGCACTACTTGAGTTCAACCTATAGGCTGGTGCCAGCTGACTATGGGGGTAACACTCTCTTATCCCGCAGGCTCTCTTGGTTAGTGGTCAACAGCCCAGACTCTGCTGTTAGACTGCCTGGGTTCAAATCCTAGCTCTGCCACTTATTTGTGTGACCTTGGAGTTAATAATATCTCTGTAAAAAAAATAATATCTCTGTACCTCAAGTTCCTCATTTATAATATGAAGTTAATAACCTTGATTGGATGAGTAACTATATGCCAAGCCCTTAGAACATTGTCTGGCGCCTGGAAAATGCTATGCAAGAGTTTGCTGTGACTATTCTTAATTGAAGACAGTGACTTATTTCTTCATTAGACGAACGGGCTTAAAACTCAAGTCTCCCCCCACTCAACCTCACCCAAGCAAGAGATTGAGCCACACGAAGGTAAAATTTGTTTGATGTCTGATGCTTTTCTAAGAATGACTCCTGATGGGAAAGACTGGGAAATCTAATGGTAAAAGGAGATTCCTGAAAAAGAACCATAGGCCATCTTTGTCTGGCAACCTTCCACTTCCAAGGAAGGAGCTGCAGGGCGGGTTTAGAGATCTGCCTCTTTTTCCGAGTTCCTGCTGCCATCCCCTGGGAGCCATAGAAGCCAGGATTCCCCATGGAGACGCCCCGTCAGGACCATTCCTCCCACAGCAATGGCGCAGCTGTAGAGTGGGTCGAAATAAGAAGTCTTCTGATTTTTCAGAGTGTCGGTAGAGAACAGGGTTCAAGAGGAAGAAATTACCTATCATTTTTCATTATCTAGGGTATTACTCACCTGCTACAAAGAACACACTCGAGGCAGCTGTGAGGATGCGGAGCATCCGGCCTCACACCAGCTGGCAGATCAGAAGGGGTGTGTTCTGGCTCCGCAAAGCTGACGTTAAGTAAATTGTTGGTGCTGGCTCCTACCGTGATCAGCCAAGCTTCAGAAAACGGGAGCTTCGGGTGGGGAAAATGAAGCCTGGATATATAGGTTTCACAATCTTAAAGAGATTTTTCTAGGTGGCATTTTCTTTTCCAACAGGGACGACTTGAGGAGCTTTTATATACGTTGTCTTGTATCATTGGGGAACAACTCTCCATGGGGCTCACATTTCTGTATGTCTTGTGAGCAGAGACGCTGGTTGTCCTTTGTTCTGGACAATCTTTCCAAGAATGGTGGTGATAAGCCTAAAGATAGTGCTTCCCTCTTGAGCAAAGTACAGCCATGCTTATTGTCCAGTATAATAAAGATTACGTCTGCCTCTAGAGAAAGGGGCAGGGACTTTCCCTACCCGTTAAAAAAGATTCTCTCAGCTCAGGATTCCTCCCTTGTGATGCAGCGTATTACACATGCAGGCATTATCTGCCCCTCTTCACGTGGCCTCAGGATTGGGAATTGGGGCTCGAGGAACTGGCACAAATGAATGCTAATGCTCTAGCTACTGCTATTGCTATGGGTAATTAACTGTCCTTCATCTCTGACCCAGGAGTCTTGTGTCTTCCACTAACATCCATGAAGCTGTAGTCGGCTAACTTGTTAGCTTGCAAGTAGAGTAAAATCTTCAATCCTTTATAATTTTTGACATGGATTCTTTCTAGGCTTGTTGGGATTATAGAGAATGTCGTAGCATATCAACAATTCATACAACTGAATGTGATTCTCAATGCACACATTAGCTGTATGAATCAAAAATCTCTTTTTCCTGCCAGCTTTCTGGTCTATGTCACTTTTGGGAGAACTTTGTATTCCTGTTTAAAAATTGAATATCTTTGCTAGGATTAAGATTTATTAATGACAACTTGTACATTAGCATGCCTTTCCTGAAAAAAAAAATCTATTTCCCCTCCCCAAGATCCACCCTGGCTACCCTTCTAACCCCTCCAGTAAAGAATCCAACCTCTCCAAGAGTCTCTTCCTGGAAGATAGTTATGTATTTGCTTAGTTCCGTTAAGTAGTAATTGAATGAGGCCTTGTATGTACTACCCAAAGTCTGTCTGAATCCAAATCGCATATGCTCCTGCTGTATCATTCTACTTCTCCATAATAAAAAGAGCAACCACTAATATTTATTGAAGACTTATTCTGGCCAGGCACTGAAATAAGGGCTTCACACGTATTATCTTCCCTAATCTTTATAATAACTCCATGAGGTAGATTGTTTTATTATCACTTCCACACAGATGAAAAAATGAAGGCTTAGAAAGTTAGCTAATGTGTACAATCTAATGGCTAGTAAATGGTAAAAATGCAGTGGGGGGGCTTCCCTGGTGGCACAGTGGTTGAGGGTCCGCCTGCCGAGGCAGGGGACGCTGGTTCGAGCCCCGGTCCGGGAAGATCCCACATGCCACGGAGCGGCTGGGCCCATGGGCCATGGCCGCTGAGCCTGTGCGTCCGGAGCCTGTGCTCCGCAGCGGGAGAGGCCACAACAGTGAGAGGCCCGCATACCGCGAAAAAAAAAAAAAAAAATGGTGGGAACCCATTTATAACAAAGTAAATTTACTTTATAACAAAGTAAATCAGCTATACATATACATATATCCCCATATCCCCTCCCTCTTGCATCTCCCTCCCACCCTCCCTATCCCACCCCTCTATCTTCTTAACCACCAGGACACACTGCCTCTCAGGGAGATCCTGCCTAATCAGTCTCCGAATAACATAGTAAATAAAGGAGGTTCTATTGGAATAAATTATGCCACCCATAAAATATTCACTTTAGGTTTTAAAGGTGACCTAAAGTTTATTGCAATGAAGTGAAGATTACATAGTCTTGATTCTCTATTGTAAAGAATCAAGAAGAAACAGTTACATTTTTCAGGTTTGTCATTTTGGCATTTGGTAATGTTTTAAAATCAGTCTAGACGTCTTTTCCCTCACGTGTGATGAATATTGAGTAACTTACTCATCTTGGCTTGGTCAAATTGGGACTATCTTGCTTATAGAGTGATGATAATAGTAGTACACAAATAATTTAACCATAATACAGCCAGAGATCGGTTTTCTATTTATTTATACCAGTGCCAGGTATAAATGACTGTCAGATGGTCCACCAGCTAAGAATTATTTTTGTCTCTTTGTTCGCTTACTTGCACAAGCTTTATCTTGTACAGTATTCTTTTCTTTAATTCCTTTGTTAGATCTCTTATATTCTGTTCAGTAAATGGTGCATCATTTGAGCTTTTTTTAATGTCATAATATTTATGAGCCATTATTCCAGAAAAAAGGAAAGAAAGCCTTACTGAGGCACCTGAGGCACTTCACGGTATTATAGTGACAACAGAGTAAAAAACCAAAAAACAAAATCAACAAAGTAGGTCAAGTGTGGGTCCAAGCTCAGCTACTCCATTTACCGTTGGAGTAATTTTGCTAAGTCTATGAATCCCTATAAGCCTCAGTTGTTTTTTTTTAACTTTGTTAAATGGGGTAATACTGTCTAACTCACAGTCTTTGTGAAGATTAAAAATAATGTATTTAAGGTAATCGAACATACTATTTACTCAAATTGATCATCATTGTTGTTTTTAAAGTAATTATTGTTATTATTAACATGTATGATTACTAAGTGGCTAATATGTGCGAGATATTGTTCGAAAACACTGTACGTGGATTTTAATTCATTTTATCCTGACAACAATTTTATCCTGACAACCAGTGAGAAAGGTGATTATTATTTTCCCAGATCACACAATATGTGGCAGTGCTGGGATCTGAGTTCATTTCCTTCTGACTCCATAGTCTACATTCCTGACAACCACAATAATAAGAAAATTTCATCCAGAATAAAATAGCCCAGTCGTTGATATTTAGCAAAGCACCAAGGAATGTAATGTGAATATGGCATTGTCTATGAAAATGCAGGGACCCACCTACTCACTCTATGAAAACCACATTTCTAATGTAAAAACCTCTCACCACCCATCTCTTAGATCACCTTGTAAATGTTCCACTAACGTAAATTAACTCGTTTGATATTAAAATGTTAGATTCTATTGTAAAGAGTGAATTTGAACGTATCCCAAGATATGAGGAAAATGCTGTCAGGGCCTAAATTGTCTTTTCATACACCAGTGACAATGGTAGCACAGTGGTGTGTGTGTGTGTGTGTGTGTGTGTTTCTGTCCTATATCTCTGTATCTCTATAGATCTATTTAGATATACAGCTGTAGAATCTTGCTAACTAAATAATAATCATGGAAATAATTCCTTTTTTTCCCAAGCAAATATAAATATTTCTCTCACGTTTTACCTTCATGAAACTTAAGATTCTCTGGGTACAAAAAAATATTCTACCATAAATAGATATTTCATACCAAGCATTTAATTCATACAATTTCAAACTCTAAAAATGAATAAATTTGGCCACAGACCTCTGTTAATTTGAATTTGGGGGCCTCAGAATACCATTTTCTTTCCCCCTCCCCCTCCTCCACCAGCTGGGATGCCTGACTTCCTCTATGGCATAATGACTACTGTATTTCTATGGCAACTGGCTTAGCATTTTACAAGACTCAAAAGAACCCATTCCTGCATGTTAAAAGCACCAAACAGCAATTGTCATTTCATATTAATTCCAGTCTTACCTCCAAAGTTTCCCCTCTGTTCAAACATTTCCTTTGATTAACTCTTTACTAATTTCTGAAAACATAATATTTTCTTGTTTCATTTTGTAACCTTTTCTTAGAATGTCCTCTCTTTTCTTCTTTCCTATTGAAATCGCATCCACCTTTCCAGGGAGACCTACAAAGTTATTTTTCCTGGAGGCCCATCCCAGTATTATCCAAACTGGAAGGTTTTCCTACCTGTATAACATTGAGGTTTTCCTGATAATAAGGCGCTTGACTGAAATATCTTCAGGTTGGTGAGTCATTTATGCATTTTGATTCTCCAGAGAGAAATTGTTACCTGCATAGCTGTATTGCTGCATAGTGCCTAAGAGAATCCTTCACAATCAATAGTAGGTACCTGATTTAGGTTTCTTGAGAGATTAACTAAATAGACAAATGATTTGTTTGGAAACAAGAGAGACAGACATTTGATGGTATAGCAAGAAAGCTACCAAAGGCTGGGCTGGAGACCCAGCCCTGTTGCCTATTACATGCATGACTTGGGAAAATAATTTAACCTTTCTGAGCTCAGTTTCCTCCTCTGTTAAAAACACAAGTGATCCTGCCTCTGTCCTTGCCCTTTCTACTTATGGGATAGTTGTGGGAACCAAATAAAGAAAAGCGTGTGCACGCTGAAATACACAATACATGATGCGAACCTCAGTGATTAGATGCCTGTACAGCTGGACAGCCCAGCTGACACTTTAATAGCAAGTTTATACACTATTATCTCACCCCATCCAAGAATATGTTATCAAACTCTTTTGATATTATGTAGTAAAAATGGTTCATTTATTTCCTCGTCTGTTTTTCTCTTCATTCATTCATTCATTCAGTAAATACTTATGAAGCACCTAGTACATTACCAGGCACCATGCTAGGCATTGGGGCTATTAACATGTTAAGACAGATATAGTCCCCTACTCTCAAGGCCCTTGCATTCTTGGCGGGGGGAGACCCCAAATAAGCCTACAAACTAATGAGCCCACAAACTGGATAACGTTAGATAGGGATAAAAAAAAGTGCCAATAAGCAAGTGAAACAAGGTACGTGCTAGAGGGTAAGTGGGGACAGGCCTCATTAGCACCGTCAGGAAAGGCCCCTCTGGGTGGCCCGAAGGAAAAGAAGGCACAAGCTCTGCAAAGATTTGGGGCCAGCAGGTGTGAACCCTCCGAGGTGGGAGGAGGCTTGGAGCGCTCAGAGAGCAGAAAGAAAGCCGTGGGCTGAAGCCAAGCACGCTGAAGGAGTATGGAGGTATTGGAGGGCGGAAAGGTGATCTATTTCCCCAGAAAGTTCAAGAGAGAGAAAAGCAATATATTTTCTTTGCCAATAAAGATCCAAAAATTTAAGACTGTCTTAATTCTGGTGAAAACTTAGCTCATTGGATTATGCTGCAGGGTATCTACATTTATATAACCACACTGTTAAAGATTTTTGAGCTTTACTATTTTTTGAATTATTTTACCATTATGAAAAGCAAAAGGATCTTAACGTTGTCCATGGTTGTCAATATTTTACCAGAATAATTTTGTCCTTTCAATAAGTTTTTATTATCATTTTGGTGATTTGCTACACCTTTTAGTGTAATTTCGTTACAACCAATATTTAGTGGAACGTCTGAATTAAAATATTTTAAAAAGATATTTAATTTTATTGCATTCATAGCCTTTTTCAGTTGCAAGTGCTAGGCTCTCTGTAGGTACTAGCTGAAGGGAAAAAATACAAGCCCTTGTGGAGTGCTCATGGAGTACACACACACACACACAAAGACACACAAAATTAAATAAAATTGTCAACTGTGTTAAATGTTGAGGAAAAGAGGTTATATGGTAATACAAAAATTCTTAATAGCAGGAATTGACCAAGTCAGAAAAGTCAGGGAAGGGATAACCTACTCGAGTATTATATACTCGTAGTCCTGCTTTAATGAGTGGTTTAGAATGATCTTAATAAGCTTCTATCCCCACTGTAGGCTTACCTTTCCTTAGACATAAATTTCATGTACATAAATACATATTAAAGTGCTTTGAATCAGCTTGGTCTCTTAAGTATATAACTTTTCCTTTGTAATCTGCTTCTACTTTTAATTTGCTCAGCAAATCAATATTCTCTCCTCAACTTTTTCACCTTCACAAAAAGGAAGGCAGCCCTGGTTTGCACATATTGCTACTAATTAATGATCACTGACATTGGTTTATGGAGAGATTTATCCTGCAGTCTTTGAGTCCTCTTCTCCCCTTCTGTACACGCCGCCCTAGACGTGTGGACTCAGTTGCCAGAAGCTTCCAAGTGCTCTAATATCACCTTCCTCCCT
Organism: Delphinus delphis; assembly: GCF_949987515.2. Taxonomy (NCBI): domain Eukaryota; kingdom Metazoa; phylum Chordata; class Mammalia; order Artiodactyla; family Delphinidae; genus Delphinus; species Delphinus delphis. Next base: position 42,724,703 of record NC_082684.1, on the reverse strand, counting down.
CATTGCCTTCCCCCACACGCTGTCCCTCTGGTCATCGAGGTACCCCAACCTGCCACAGTCCCTGCCAGCTTCCTGATGCTGAAACCACTGAAGCAGACAACACGGCTCCCTCCAGGCAGCAATTCTGTGCCAGGCATCGAACTTCCAGCCTCATAATGTGGACTCTGTCAGACTGCGAACATAAATGCTCCAGCCCATTGTTAGCTGATAGAAAGCATATAAAAAAGGACTTTATAAACCGAGGCATGAATAAATAATTTCATGAGCAAAGCTGCAGTGTGGCAGTCCTCGGTTTAAAGCTGAAAGGCTTTCGAATGTGTTGCCAGAGGATTAAATGCTATCACCATGTTTCAGGCAGTAATTTTTATTGCATGTTTCATTCTGGATTTGGCATTGGAAGAGAAAATTCTGCACACGTCAAATTGAAATTAGAAGGCAGTGCACTGTTATTTGAAGCTTGGATGCTATTATTTTGAGGGCATTATCTTCTATTGAGGTGTTTTCTCCCCCTTCTTTCCTTGTCTCTCCATCTCTGTCTCTCTCTATCTGCTGCTCTGTTTCTCTGTTTCTCTCTCTCTCTTTCAAAAGATAGTTACGACCTTTCCAGTTCCTGATAAACCCTTTCCATAATGCCTGGTACTTTTCAGAATTGTTCTCCATGTTGACATTTGCAGCAGTGGGTCTGCAGTATTAGGAAAGCAACACCTTGTGTCGAACTGCATAGAAAATCAAAGATTAAAATAGGCAGAGGAAAAGGTCTGGGACTCTTGTTTCTCACCTAAAAAAGTAAAAAGTGTCCATAGCACAGGCCTTTGGGCATAAGGTTATGGCCGTGGATTGGTCACTCTGAGTCAGGGAGAAACTTGAGTGTCTGCATCTCATTTAAAGTCCTTTCAGGCCCTGCTCGATCAGACCCTTTGAGTCCAGGCCACCTTGAGTGTATTTCAAGGAATGGCAAGCAGAAGTTCCCCAACTCCCTACTGTCAACTTCCATCCCCTTTGTAATATTTTTTACCCTCATTTCTTCCCTCTTAGTAAGGGAAACAAAAATTTTTAATCTTAATGGCTGGCACCTGAATTCCTCTTCACAGAGTAACTTTCTTTGTCTCTAAAAGGTGCCATGATATTGGTAGTAACAATTACAGGCAGAAGATGAGATGCAAGGCTGGGGAGCGGGTGAGTGCCAATGCTTCATCAAGGAAGGCAAGAGAAATGATGCCTGACAGGTGGGGAAGAGTGCATAAAACAGACTGCGAGTGTGGGGTGAAGGGCCTTGGGCCCCCAGAGACGGAGGGGCTGCAGCACACTTAACTGTAATGCCAACATTTCCATTGGAATTTCTGAGATGGAAGTGTCTCCTCCATCCCCCTCCCAACACCTTCAGTAAAGAGGTTGATGCTGATGAGAGGGCCTGGAGTTCATGTACAGGCAGCACGGCACAAAGCCAGCCTGCAGCAGCAGGAGGCCAGGAGGCCATCACAAGAGTTGAGCCCTTAAGGTTGGAAATCTTGGGGGTGGAATCTGGACTGCCCTAGGCCACAGAATCTGGAGATTTGAGCCAATTTTTCCTGGGTTTCCAAAGGACGGGAGAACCTTCTATTGGCTTTGGTTATACTAGATTTTCAAGGGGCCTACAATACAATACTTTGCTGTAAATGCTATGAAAATGAAGGCTAGTGAGGTAGTTTGCAAAGAGCCTGGCTTGCAGCCAGGCAAAATGGGGGAAAAAATGTGCTTAGTGCAAATAGGCAATTAAGAGAAGCTTTATTTATTTATTTTTTATTCTAATGGGTTGGTTCATTGTAGAATAATATGCTATTTCGTTCTGTTCATATAAGCATATATGTTAGAATCCATGGAAAATCAGTCAGAGAAAATCCAGTTATAACTCTTCCTGGGCTCATGCTCTAAGGAGCATTCTTAGGAATAATAAATTTCAGAAAGAAATGTGTTGTATTTCTTATTCCATGTGCTTTCAGGGAACATTCTCCTGCAGATTGCTTCTTTCCTGGGTTTCGTCCTGGGGCTCTTCACACCCTTTTCTCCTCTCTCAGTCGCAAGCAAGCACTCGGATAGCACCACCTTACCTGTGGATGGGGTGTCTGCTCTCTTCATGACCTGCCTCAGAGTCCTGGCCTCATCTTCTCCCAGAGATCTTCTCACCCAGCTTCTCCACTTAGGTGGAGACCTACATGAAGAAAATTCAGAATAGCCCAAGGAAGCTTTTCTTCCAATGCACAGATAATGGAATCTCAGAATGTGGAGCTCTTTGAATGGATTTTCTTCTGTTTAGGGAGAAAAGTATTTACTGTTAGCATAGGGGGTGGATTTGCCATACTCTTCAGATCTGTGTGAAAGAGAGTGCAAGGTGTGTAGTTGTACATGAATGTATTTGAGTCAGTGTGTGTGTTTCTGTGTCTGTGTAGGAAGATAATAGAAAAAAGAGGGGAAACTTACTGACATCTCAGTGATGAGCAGTCGTTTTTCATGCAACACAATTGTGAAGCTGATTTAAAGAGCATTATCTTCTGTATCAGTACATGTAATATCCACAACAGTATTTAAAGCATTTTTTTTTTTAACTACCTTGTCACTAAAGGGTTTCATTTTAAGGGGGTCAAATGTCAAAATGACATAAACAGCACAAACTGCATAAATTGATTATTATTCTGTGGCTTTGTACAACGTTCGCTTTAAAGCTGGTGGAGCTGAGGGGGGATTTGAGGAATTTGGGGATGAGGATGTGAGTTGGTACCCATGTTCAGTCACAGATCAGGGAGTGATCCTTCGGCATCTGGGAAGCTGGAGCACAGAAGCTATCATTTGAGAAAGTGCTCTGACAAGAATGGATTTTAAATGTTCTGTGAACGCATGCCTTTACTTTTTTACCCACACCCTGTGCCATTTAGGATTCTTGGTTGCAAGCAACAGAAACCAGCTCTGTTTATTGTAAACCAAAAGGGAATTTGTTAGAAAGATCTTTGGGCTCACAAAATCGTTGGGAAGCTGAAGAATCAGCTTGAAGAATGAGAAGCAACCAGTCTCCTCAAGACAGGCAACAGAACGTCAGCATCTCAGGTCCCCTGCAGGACAGGCTGCTCTGCATACCACCTGCACAGCTGTGAGGAGTGTGACCCCCGACCGCCTTGGCCTTTCCTCACATGCTCAGGATTCAGATGGGTGCAAACATTCACTTGGCTCAGCCTAACTCAAGGAGCACCCGCTCCCTCCCAGAGAAGGCTGCACAGGGCTGAGGGAGAGGAGGGCCGGCCTCTTTAACATCCATGGTGCAGTAGGTGGCAGTTTCCCTTCTCACCAGGACCACACCAAAATGAGGGTTCTCCCAAAAGGGAGATTGGGGTGCAAACAGGAAAGTGCTAGGCAGTTGAAAGCTAAAAAGTGATCCAGGTCAGCCACATACCTAGTTACTTAGCCTGAGGGCCTGGGATACTGCAGCACATCCTTATAGGCTTCTTCTGGTTGGGGTCTCTTCTCCCTTCTGCTCCAGACCTAGTCCCAAATGCCACATTTCTGGGCATAGCTGTCCAGGTGGGGACACAGCAATGAAAGGCTGGCTTCTGTTCATTCACCTATAAAGTGAGGATAACTATCTAACTCAGAGTGTTACTGTGAGGATTAGATGGGGTATTTGTAAAGTGCCTGGCATTCAGCAGTGCTCAGCAGATATTATATCATTTTCCTCATTGTTTTGTCTCCCAAAAGACAGTGTGCTTGTAGGTATGTACCCATTGTCATTTTATTTCTTCAATGAGTATTTATTGAATACCATTTTCTTATTTTTCTTAGTTTATCAAGGACTGATGAAGACTTTGTCCAGGAATGTTACCACTTAGTAGTTGTGCAACTCTGGGCAAGCTATTTAACAGCGCTCTGAGACCCAGTGGGACTGTCAGTAAAGGGGACATAATAATCATACCTATGCTGAAGAATTCTTCTAAGCATTAAATGAATTAATCCACGTAAAGTACTTAGCACAGTGCCTAGCAATAGGAAACATTCAATTTGTGTTAACTATTAATAAGAACTCAAAGGCTTAAATTTTTTTCTCGTGAACCCACTTATATATTCAGCCTCTTCTATCAGAGTAATATATTCTACAAGCTTACTACAGACTCTTTGTTCTAAATGCAGCTTATTTTCTAAAGACCGAAGTAACTACCATGTAGACTTAGTGCTGGAAGGACCTTAGGAGTGTTACAGTTCAACCTTTTTGTCAAAGGCGGAAGTGCAGGCTGGTCAGTGGAAGATTTGCTGACTCCCAGTCTGGTGCTCCATCAACCCCATCTCACTGAATTATTATCAATAGCAACAGAATTCACTTCTATTTCTATGGGTCCTCAATTAAAACAAGAAAATCAGATGTTGGTGTGAGGCAGGGTTCAGCAACCACGAGGTTCTGCTGTATATTTCACCGTTCCTCTTCCTGCTATCTGTGATGCTAGTGGTGAGGCTGTATAGTTAGGTAATGCCTGCCAAGCTCACCTGATCTAGTCATTGCCATCCACTTATGGCAGACTGCCATGAGTAGGAGATAGACATGGCACTTGGAGGACTTTGGCCTGCTTTTATTTCCTACCATTCTTCAAGTGGTTACTTACTATTCTCTAATTCCCTGTAGAGTCTCTTTGGCATTATCAATTCCCATGCTTTCTCATGGAATTAAATTAGTTTCAAATTCTTTTTCTCACGCTATGGTAGCTTGCATTTTTCTAAGCTGACCCTAGTTGATCATTTTCTGGCTTTAGAGCCAATCCCTTCAGATCTTTGTGTATTTGTGTATCTTTGTGTATTTGTGTATCTTTGTGTATTTGTGTATCTTTGTGTATCTTTCCCTATTCAAAACAAAACTTCTACTAATATCAGTAACCTAATGCTCATTCTCTATTCCAAGTCATTAATAAAATTTTTATTGAGACCAGAAAGAATAGATTTTCAGCCAAATATATTGTCTCAATTGGATACTGAGCCATTTATCAATTTCCTTTGTTTAAAATATTTTAGCGAATACTTAATTTATTTGACAATGTTTATTTCCAAGCTAATTTAAATTTGCATCAGATTTATTTATTTATTGTTTCATTTATTAAATTCTATATCAGAATTTTACTAATGACCTCCCCCATATAATTCTGTATTATTTCCTAAACGAACTTTATAATTTTGCCAAGAGCAGCTATGTTGTTTTATCTGGAACAATTTGTTTTAATAAATGCTTGAATTGCTTTGCTATTGCTTGGGATTTTAAAATTACTTTACTTCAGAGTAATTGTTTTATTTTTTAATTAAGTAATTAATTAATTAAATACCTACTCTTTTGTGTTTAAGGGTTTTTTTCTATAAATTTATTTATTTTTATTTTTGGCTGCATTGGGTCTTTGTTGCTGTGCACGGGCTTTTCTCTAGTTGCGGCGACGGGGGGCTTCTCTTGTCACGGAGCATGGGCTCTAGGCATGTGGGCTTCAGTAGTTGTGGCACGCAGGCTCAGTAGTTGTGGCTCACAGGCCTAGTTGCTCCGCGGCACGTGGAATCTTCCAGGACCAGGGCTCGAACCTGTGTCCCCTGCGTTGGCAGGCGGAGTCTTAAAACACTGCACCACCTGGGGAGCCCAGAGTAATTGTTTTAAATTAACAATTGCATTTGGGACATTTTGAAGGTTATAATTTCCATTTTTCTTATGCTTTTAAAAAATATGTGAGCCACACAGTTCCATTTAATCAAAAATTTGCAAGTCACAAACATTAATATATTTCCATACCAAATTTAAAAATTAGATAATTCTTTTAAAATTGATGCCTATATAGAGACAGCAATTTCTTTTCAGTGATTTTTTCTCTTTTGGACTTTAGGAACTGAAGATATTCTATTACTGTCCACTTTTTGCTGTGTAATAAACTTCAAATTACCCTTCAATTTTATTTTTAAAGACAGATTTTAAAATGACTGAACCTAGTATATAAGCTTCTAAAAAATGTTGTCACTTATTTCATACATGTACTCACTCATATTGTATATATTCTCTGCAATTCCTCTTTTCTAATATACTTACTAAAAGCTAGGATTTCTTAGGTGGCTCTCTTCAATGTGAGGCTTAATGTAATAGCCAAGTACAGATTTTCTTTGGGTTTGTTTTTGTGCTCACTGGCTCAAAATTGCTCTTCATGTAATTTGGGACTTTCTGATGCCAAGTGATGGGCTGTGAATAGTTTAATGTGTTCATTCATATAGCATGTTGAGACTTACACCATCTATATTGTCAGTCTCATTGCTCTCTATCCTTGGAGATTTAAAATCAGAATCTACTGCAGTTTCTTTTCCCTGTGTTCAACTACATATTACTTTATTGGACTAGAGATTTTTTTTTTAATTTATCCAATTAGCTCTAGACAATTTGCAAAATCACAGTCCTTATATATCTAATCATTCAGTATGGATATTAAAAATCCTTTCTCTATGTGCTATGCTGTTTTTCAACTTATTTTCTATCCATTAGTTTAAATTCAGTATTGATCAATTGACATTATATTATGAGGAACACTCTTAATACTTAATCTGAGGTGATTAGGTCACATTTTCAACTTTATCTCCATATTTAGCTTAAGTTTCTCACATCTCTTACATATGAGAATGACCTGGCAGTTTTCTTTTTCACAGAATTTAAGACTCTTGATTAAGCTTACATTCTCACATAGTACTAAATAATTATAATTGAGTTTTTGGAATTAAATGTGCAAGATGATCTTGTCTCTTGACTCTTACTCAAATGTATACGCAAGTTCCCTTTCCTAACCTGGCAATTATGTCTAGCATTTTATTAAAATCAAACTGTCCTCTGAGTAAACTTTCACTTCCATCAGGAATGTTCAGTCCTTGAGTTTCTAAACTCCTCATTTTTTTCTGCCCCAAAGGGGCTTCCTTCCTTCCCTCCTTCCTTCCTTCTTTCCTTTTCTAAGGCAGTGATGTAGTAAAAAAAATCAGGGAGTGCATTAAGTTTATTCAAATACTTGCTACCAAGAAGTAACCATATGTAGAACTGTCTTCTGCTAAGAAAAAACTAGGATGAAATATAAAATTAACACCTTCCCTGTGTTGCATGGTCCAGCTTCACAAGGTAGTACTACTTGTGTCTTGGACATCAGGGGAGGTCTGTTGAGGTCTGACACTTTGCTGTGACACTGTGCTGACCACTTTTTGGGAATCTGTGTTTCCGTGAAATCCAGCTCCAATTTAAAAGTCACTGATTAGCATCACAGCTGAAAATGTCACAAATTTTTCTTTGCTGTGGTAAAATATATATAACATAACATTTACCCTTTTAACCATTTTTAGATGTACAGTTCAGTGGCTTTAAGTACTTTACATGGTTAGGCAGCCATCACCTTCATCCATCTTCAGAACTCTTTCCGTCTTGCAACAGTGAAACTCCATGCCTGCTAAGCATTAGGCCCCAGTCCCTCCTGCCCCCAGCCCCTGGCAGCCACCATTCTACTTTCTATCTATGAATTTGACTGCTCTAGGTACTCTGCATACCTCATGGAAGTGGAATCGTATCATGTTTGTCACTTTGAGACTGCTTATTTTGTTCAGCATAATGCCTTAAGGTTCATCTATGTTGTAACATGTGTCAGAATTTCTTTCCTTTTAAAAGCTGAATAATATGCCGTTGTATGTATATACCACATTTTGTTTAGCCGTCAGTGGACATCTGGGTCGTTTCTACCTTTTGACTTTTGAAGAATGCTGCTAAGAATATTGGTATGGTACAAATATCTGCTTGAGTCCCTGCTTTCTGTTTTTTGGGGGGATATATACTTAGAAGTAGAATTGCTGGATCATGAGGTAATTCTGTGTTTGATTTTTTTGAGGAGCCCCCAAATTTGCTTTTACCTGTAAGATGATTATTTCCTCCTATCATATTCCTTGTTTATCAAAATTTCACTTTCTTTTGACTTCTGAATTAGTTTTTAGTTTTTTTTTTTAAACAAGTGCAAAAACCCTGGTTAAATAAAGGGCTAGATTTTATTTAAGTGGGAATGGCTCTTGGTTTAGTAAATTTTTTTAAAGGGCATAAAATTAACCTTTAGGAATAACAAGCTATAGCTGCTCCTTCTGAAATAGCAGGTTAACCATCTAAAGTCTTTAGTTTTTCAAAAGTATAATTTTAAAAAGTGAATTTTATACATGATTATCTTTTTGTAATGTTCTAATATTTGACGTTTTCTGAGTACTTTTTGCTATTCATAGAGCTTACGTTGAAAGGAAACAAGTAGATGTATGATGTCTTCATGAATCAAAATTACTGGGTGCCCTTTTAAAAATAATCCATTGCTAAAAATAATCCATTGCTAAAGGTCTGAAATTACAAGTTTCCTAAAAGATAATGATCTGTGTGGTCAAAAATTCTTGGAATGATCAAGATTTCTTTTAATGAGTCCTGATTGCATTTAAGAAAAGGATTTGATTTATTAACAATTTTCTAAGAAGATATCATAAAGGCATTATGGCAACATTATTTTGATTTGTAGTTGAGTAATTAGAATTTGTGATATTTGTACAAGGGTCATGAAGTTGGCTTTTTTGCAAAAGTTGTTTGGGGGAAAATAAAAGCCTGTTAACAAGACTATAAACAAAGTTCCAGAGGAAAATGATTGCCTATTGAAGAGAGCCAAAATGTTTTCAAGCATTTAAGAAATAGTAATTTAGAGACAGACTGCCATGTTAGTGACCTGTAGGGCCTAACAATGCTTATGCCAAGCTGTAATATGCTAGCTTCAAGGCATTCTTCTTGATTAATGCTTTAATAGGCTTTTTGCTAGGCAATGTTTGGTTAGCACAGTTATATGTCTTTGACTGTATAAAATTGCATTTATTGAATATCCAGTTTTGGGGAATAAAAGAGAAAATTACACTTTTCTTGAGTTGCCTCTGGCACTTTGTTTAGGTTTGTGCCTTTTAGATGCTTGACATTAAAGCTTTCATCCTGAATTATCATAGTATTTTTACTTTATTTTCCGATTATAGTCTATAGTCATAGCTGCTGACAAAGAATGGGATCTGGCTAATTCAAATTTAAAAGAAGGAAGAAAAAACTCGTTGGATTCCCTGTAGATCAGGATTGTTCGTTTTGATATAGACATTTACCAACATCTGTTTCAAAAGGGAAAATAGAAGCCCACCCTAGAAGTCTAAGGGTCATCAGGAAATAGACAAACATCAGGATATTATATTAAAGCACATCTGTCTCCACTTTGGCATAGAAAGCCTATATTTAGATATTATTTTAAGAGCTGTGTTTAAAACTGCTGATAAAGTGGATTCCATGCTCATTTTTTGGTCAACTGTGTTATTTTTCTTTTTCACAGATGTACGCACTTGGTACCATAGTCTGAATATATGTTCTACCAAGACCAAAGTTTAAAAAATAAAAGTGTGGAATTTCTCTCTTTTACAGCCTGGCTTATAAACTTCAGAGCATACCTTGAATAGTTTATGTATCCTTGGTGGAAAGTTTCCTCATTGTTATTTTACCTGGTGTGTATACATGCATGTGTATTTTACTGTCTTTGCCCAGGGCTTCCTCTGTTTGTGTGGTGTAGCACTGGTCTTCAATCACCTAGTCCTATGAAGTCTTGATGTAACCCTGGAGGATTGATGCCTGTTTGGATCAAGCCTGGGAGCTACCTTCTGCAGACCTAATTCTTTTATCTGTGAGTTGTCATAGGAAAAGGAACTGTTTAAACTTGAGATCTAGGTAAGCTCTTGTCAGCTGCCCAGGGTTCTGGGGATAGATTAGGGCTGGTTGTGGAGGTACCCATTGTGCACGCTGAACCAAGATTTTGGCAGAGTCAGAGAGCCTTGCAAAGCAACATTCATTTCACAATTTTAGACTTAAACAGTCTATTATGGGTTGGGTTTACAATTATCATGTGATATTTAGTATAGTTTTGATTCTTACACATAAAATTTATTTCTAATTTCTCTCTTCTCTTCGCAGTCATTGGTTTGCTCTGTTGTTTTGAAGACGACTAAGGTGATTTTTCCCCATCAAAATTTATCCCTGGGGGGCTTCCCTGGTGGCTCAGTGGTTAAGAATCCTCCTGCCAATGCAGGGGACACAGGTTCGAGCCCTGGTCCAGGAAGATCCCACATGCCATGGAGCAACTAAGCCTGTGTGCTACAACTACTGAGCCTGCACTGTAGAGCCTGTGAGCCACAACTACTGAGCCCACGTGCCACAACTACTGAAGCCCGCACGCCTAGAGCCCTTGCTCCGCAACAAGAGAAGCCACCGCAATGTGAAGCACGTACACCACAACAAAGAGTAGCCCCCTCTCGCCAAAACTAGAGAAAGCCCGTGTGCAGCAATGAAGACCCAACGCAGCCAAACAAGTGAGTAAGTAAGTAAATAAATAAATTTATTAAAAAAAAAAATTTATCCCTAGAAGCTTGCTGAACCAGTTAGGAGAATCTGGAGTTTCTCTGTAAGTTTGGAAGGAACAATTAAAGAAGTATGATTGGCTTTGTTTTCTGCAAGAAAAAAAATTATTACTACTATTATTTAGTTATTAAGAAAGGGAGAAGTCTCAGTTTAGTGTTAATATGTCTTTAACATCTTTTTAAAATATTTTCTTTATAAAAAGAGAGAGGCTCAGAGTCTTAAGAAGGCAACTGTTTCCAGTGAGAATTTAATAGCATTATCATGTTTTGATTGCTTTTATTTCTTTATGATGTGTTTCTATTTATGGCAAATATTGCGGTTTTAAAAATTTCTTTAAAACCCTCTGTTGCACGAGGAGTTGTTGACTTAATCCTTACAAGAATTCAATGTGTTTGAAGCTATTATTTTAAACTACCTTTTACAAATGAGAAATCTAACACTTAGGAAGCCTACGTAACTTGCCCAAGGTCGCATAAATTGTGGAAGATTGAATTCTGTCTGGATCCAGAGCCTAGACTCTGACCCACTATGCTATACGCATATTAAACATTGTCTGTCCTTTGAACTGTCCTCACCAAGACCCCGACCCTCTGTAGCAGGGGGAAGAAAGGCAGCTTCAAGCCTCATCCCCTGAAAACCTGCAGTTCTGCTGTTGTTCTGTGGGAAGCACAGAGATTTACAGAGGCCCAATTCCTCCTGGCCCCTTACTAGTTGTACTAATGTCATGGACTTAAATTCAAGGCAGTAACATTCTCATCATGTCTTTTCCTTTTTAGAAGTGGGAGTAGGTTAAAACAAAACTATTTTTCCTCACCAATGGTATGTTTTCATAGAGAGAGATAAAAAGGAGGGGGGGAAGATTAAAAATATTCAATCTAATTTATTGTCACTCATGAGCAACTGAATATACTGAGAAAAACCTTAGACTGTGAACCAGGGGGGAGGTCTGGTTCCCCACCCAGCACAGCCTCAATCCTTCTTGGGCAGATCTGGAAACCGCGGAGGCACTTCTGTTGCTTCACAAGCAATGGTTAAATTAAAACAGTGATTTTCAAACAGTGTTTTAAAAAACAATCATATATTTCTTAATCTTATGTATACATATGAATAAGTGGAGATGTTCTGGTTTCTAAATTAAGGAGGGAGGATAGTGCAAGAGTCTGTCCACTGAGGTTTGATTCCAGGCTCCCCCATTTCCTATCTGTGTAATCTTAGGCAGATACTTAGTCTTTCTACGCCTTGGTTTCCTCATCTATAAAATGAGGAGAGTAGTAATATTCACCTCCTAGAGTGGTTGTGAGGATACATGTGAAGAGCTTCAAACAGCACCTGGTACGTAAACCATTTGTTCTGCGCTGTGATTCTACTTGTGTTGGGAGCTGAGGGAAAGATACAAGTCACTGTTTCAGGACCATTTGGCTGAGTGATCTCTAAAGTCTCAGAATTCTAATTCTACGCTTTTATGCTAGATATTTCTAGAGTGTAACTCAGAAAGCCCAATTTAACAAGAATTATTAAATTAGCACACTCAGGAGAGTTTTGTGCTTGTGTGCTAACTGTGCTCTAAGTTCTAGGAAATGTTGATAACTCTGTGCCTATCCCTGCTGGGCTCTTTTTCTCAATGAGCTCAGGCTCTGGGAGGCTGAAATCAAAATGTTTTGGAAGTGACGTCAAATAAAATAGTCTAGACTTTGTTGATTATCTATATTTATGGTGAAAATGTCTAACAACCAGAGGATTGCACTTGCACAGAGAACCTGCTTTCCTTGATGTCACCCATGGTGTTATCTATTCTGTCTCGAAAACAATAGTGTCTACACCACAGAGCATATTGCTCAAGTGTTTAATTAGCTGAAGTCCCTTGATTTCATCAGTATCTCTGGGTCCTTGACCCCTGACCTTTTTGGCTCCAGAAAGGCTGCAGGTACAGGTCTATTTGCTGTCGAGAAGCTGGTATCGAGACTCCTCTTTGTCCCACTCCTGCCCCCTTTTCGGTAAACAATACGTTCTAATATAAAATAGATGGGATGATAGCTTATCAGGGGAACTGCCAAGACCCCAGAATCTCTGTTTCCTTGGAAAATTACTAAACCACATTTAATACTATAGAAATCAACTTCCTGAATCCCAGAACGAGCCTGCTCTTTTGCTATAAAGCAGCACAGCTGATACGATCTATACTAAAGGCAGAAGAGAAATGGGGACCATATAGCCTACTGTCTTAAAATAAACACAGGCAAATCTGTTGGAGGAATTCATCACATTTTAAAATTCAAAAGGATATGAAAATAGGCACAAATAGATAACTGTGAATGAAGAAAGGATATATGCCTTTGGCAGAAATTCTTCATTAGATAAGAATTAGAGTAGATGCGGAGAAGAATCAAGATGTTATATATGCCCTATCTCTGAAAGTTAATTATAATTTTAAAATAATTCAGTAGAGTGGCTAAGATTATAGGCTTTTGAGGCAGGCTGCTTGAGTTGCAATCTCAGCTGCACTATTAATTAGGTCTGTTATTCAGAACACGTTACTTTGATGTGATTTTGCTTCTACACCTAGAAGACAGAGTTCTAGTTATCTATTACAGTATAACAAAGCAAGGACTGTTGTATTAAATCTCATGATTTTGTGAGTCAGAAATTTAGGCAGGATACTACTGGTACTTCTGCTCCATGTGGCATGGACAGGGTTATCTGGTGGTATTCAGCTGACAGCTGCTCTGGTCTAGAGGGTCCAAGAAGAATTCCCTGAGAGTCTGGCACCTCCCTGGGGATGACTGGAAGGCTGGTTTCAGCTGTGCCCCTTTCTCTCTCCCAAGGGGCTCAGAGCCTCTCCAGGAGGTATCTCCCGCAGGGCAGCTGGGCTTGTTTCAGTGGTGGCCTCAGGCTCTGACAGTGAGTGTACAAGCTATGGGAAAGAGCAGCTCGCATGATTTGAGTCTGGAAACTGGCAGTGCATCACTTCCCTCACAAACTGCTTGCCAAAGCAATCACAGAGCTTGCCCAGGTTCAAGGGAGCGGCTGCAACCTCCTCAATGGAAAGAGTGCTGAAGAATTTTGGCCCCTTTTAAACAACTACAAATGGTGACATAACAATGCTAGTCTAATAAAGTAATTATGAAGATTAAGTAAGACTATATCTATAAAATGCTCAACAGTGTCCATGACAGACTAGATGTTCCAGGAGTGTTCGATGTTATAACATCTGTCCTTATGTACTATTACCTCATACAATATATATATGTTTCTAATTATATTTATAAAATTTATAAAACATATATTTGTGTACTGTCTGACATGTACACAGAATACAGACATGTTATATGTATCTATGTTTTCTTTTTTTTTTTTTGCGGTACGCGGACCTCTCACTGTTGTGGCCTCTCCCGTTGCGGAGCACAGGCTCCGGACGCGCAGGCCCAGCGGCCATGGCTCACGGGCCCAGCCGCTCCGCGGCATGTGGGATCCTCCCGGACCAGGGCATGAACCCACGTCCCCTGCATCAGCAGGCGGACTCTCAACCACTGCGCCACCAGGGAAGCCCCTGTTTCTATGTTTAATTACATTTGTATCATTACCAAAGTGGTGGCTGATGTCAGTATTAACAGTCCTTAAGTTATTTCCGTGTCAAGTTTCTTAGTATTTGTGTGGTAAATCACTTCCTTAACTGCAGGAAATAAAAGGGTCCCTGCAGGGAAAGTTCTCTTATTTAGTTGTTTTCTTTTCAATACAATTACGTATAACTAAACACTAGAGCAGCTGACCTGCTCCCATGTATTGATTCCTGAGTAGCTGGTGTAGAGGCACCCAGACCTTCAGCCTTTGAGAGAAGAGGCGGAACATCAGGCGAATGTTTCACAGGGAACAGAGAATACTGGGAGAATTATTTTATTTGAGAAATTGTTTTACAGTTTTGTGCTTTTGAGTTTCATCTTTAAGAAGACACAGTGTAATCAATGATTGGAGCATAAGCTTTCACGCTGAAAGAAGGTGTTGGTTTCCTAAGAAGAAAAATTTCCAATATAAAACAGGGTCACACGTGAAAAGTTTATCGGGACAAATATGCCATAGTGTTATATGAAGGCCAAGGATCTAGAAAAGAAATGGAAAACCCTGTACATAGAATTATCAGAGACAGCCTGTACTTATCAAAAGAAAAAAATGATGGACGAGAGAATGGGGACATTTCAAAGAACCTTAAGAGGTTTCAGAAAGAATTACTGAGCTGCAGCAGAGACATTATTCAGAACACGTTACAAAGCTGTTAGGATAACATTTCTGCACATGAGATGGAGTTCTTGCCAGCAGAAGGGTATGGGAAGGAAGAAAATCAGGTTTAGACAACAACTACACCAGGATAAAATTATTTTTAAAGTCGAAACTTGAAAGCACCAAACTAAAAGTAATTCCTAACAACTGTGTTCATGATCTGATTGCCTTCATTCATTTTTGTTTTTCAGTTGGGTTGTCAGATGTTTTTCCTAACGGATTTGTATGAACTCTTTGGAAAATTGGACCTTTTTATATTCCTAGTTTGTTGTCATTTGACGTTATTTATGATATATTTTTATCCAAACAGGTGTTTGGGTAAATTTAACCACACACACATTTTAGTTTCCTTTATGGTGTCTAGGCTTTATATATATTGCTTAGAAAGCATTTCTTATTCTAAGATTATGAATATATTGATCTATGTTTTCTTCTATTCCTATCATAGGTTTATTATTTCTAAATCACTGATTATTCTGATTTTATGGTTTCAGTTAATACATCTCTGATTAAACTGGATTTACTTGGGGCGATGACTGAGGAAGGCATTTATCTCTTTCTAAATGGTTAGCTAGTTTTCCTGCTGTAATTTACAGATTAATTCATTTTTTCATTTTGATTTTAATATGCTAAATTCTCATGTGAGTTAGAGTCTATTTCTGTATTCCTTTGATCTTCTCATTTCCTCTTCAGCACCAAACTGTTTTTAATTATCTTAGTTCCATAATACATTTTACTGTCTGGTAGGACTCATCCCCCTCATAGCTTTGCTATGTATAAACAAGATCAAGTAAGAGAATATAATGGAAGAAAAGACTCCATTTACAATATTAATAAAAAAGGAATTTTGGAACAAATAACAAGAAATGTACAGACTCATATAAATGAGAAAATTTAAATTATACTGAGAACATAAGAAGAAACTTATGCCTTGATCTTGGATATGAAGGCTCAGCATGACGCTGTCTGTTCTCCCTTGATACATCCATAAATTCAGTACAATGCCAATTAAAACATTCACAAGATTTTGAGTAAAACTTAGCAAAATCCTGCTGAAGCTCTCCTAGAGGAACAAACATTTTATGCTAAGTGAAATAAATCAGATAAAGGCAAATATCATAGGATCCCACTTATGTGGAATCTGAAAACAAAACAAATGAGCAAACAAAACAAAATGAAAACATTTTCATAGATACAGAGAACAAAGGGGTGGTTGCCAAAGGGGAGAGAGATGTAGGGATGGACAAAATAGGTGAAGGGGGTTAAGAGGCACAAACCTCCAGTTAGAAATAAGTCACGGGGGTGTAATATACAGCATAGGGCATATAGTCAATATTGTAATAACTTTATATGGGGGCAGGTGGTTACAGATTTATCATGGTGATCATCACATAATGTACGTAAATGTCAAATCACTATGTTGTACACCTGAAACTAACACAATATTGTACCTCAACTATACTTAAATTAAAAAAAAAAAGAATGGCCAGAAAACTCCTCTTCATTTTTGTAATCTTATTAATTTTTTTGGGGGGGAATTAAGAGATCATTTATTTTTTTAAGATAGTCTATATAGATTTGATAGACAGATGCATTAATTGAAATTAAGAAAGGTTTTTCCATTTGACAAAATCTTTGTGGCCATACATTATCATCCACTGATGTTTATTCAGTCTATATAATCTTATTAATTTAAAAAAGTTATCCCCATTAGGCTTTTAAAGACTTAACAGAAGTGACTCATGCTTGTGGTAAAATGACTGCAAACATTACAGGGGCCTAATAATGACACTAACCTCTGACTGTGATGGAGAGTTCTAGGTGCTAGGCCCTGTTCCGAGTGTTATTTGGATGAAATGTTCATGATCTCATTTCATCCCCAGGACAGTCTTATCAGGCTAGCATCCTCATTCTATTTCTATTTCTTTTTCTTTTTCTTGAAGTGTAGTCGATTTACAATATTACACTAGTTTCAAGTGTACAGCATAGTAATTCAGTATTTTTAGAGTTTATGCTTCAAGTTATTATAATGGCTATAATTCCCTGTGCTATACAATATATACTTGTTGCTTATCTATTTTATACACGGTAATTTGTGTCTCTTAATCCCATAACCCTAACGTACCCCTCCCCCCTTCCCTCTCCCCTCTGGTAACCACTCAATTGTTTTCTATATCTGTGAGTTGTGTTTCTGTTTTGCTGTATGCATTCGTTTGTATTATTTTTTAGATTCCACTGTAATATCATACAGTATTTGTCTTTCTCTGACTTGTTTCACTAAGCATAGTATTCTCTATGTCCATCCACATTGCTGCAAATGTCGGAATTTCATTCTTTTTTATGGCTGAGTAATATTCCATTGTATATATACATATACACACACTATATTGTATATATATACACATACATAATACATACACACACTACGTCTTCTTTATCCATTCATCTGTTGATGGGAAAATGAGTTGCTATTGTAAATAGTGATTGGAGTGCATGTATCTTTTCAAATTAATGTTTCCTTTTTTTTTTTTCTGGATATATACCCAATAGTGGAATTGCTAGGTTATATGGTGACTCTTATTTTTAGTTTTTTGAGAAACCTCCGTGCTGTTTTCCATAGTGGCTGCACCAATTTACATTGGTGTAGAAGGATTCCCTTTTCTCCAGACCCTCTCCAGCATTTATTATTTGTAGACATTTTGATCATGGCCATTCTGAAAGGTGTGAGATTATATCTCGTTGTTTTGATTTGCATTTCTCTAATAATTACTGATGTTGAGCATCTTTTCATGTACCTGTTATCCATCTTTGTGTCTCTGAAAAATGTCTTTTCAGGTCTTCTGCCCATTTTTTTTTTAGATGTAGCTATTTCAGCCTTTATTGTTCTTTAGTATACAATGTACAGAATATAATTAGATGGGAGTATTCAGGAGATAAATGGAAAATCTAAAAAAGAAATCTAAAGGAAATATTATTATTATTATTTTGGCCATGCCGAGCAGCATGCGGGATCTTAGTTTCCCAACCAGGGACTGAACCCATGCCCCCTAAAGTGGCAGCATGGACTCTTTTTATTTTTTTAACATCTTTATTGGAGTATAATTGCTTTACAATGGTGTGTTAGTTTCTCAGGGAGGGGGAAGGTAAGCTGAGAGCATGGACTCTTAACTACTGGACCACCAGGGAAGTCCCTTCTGCCCATTGTTTGATTGGGTTGTTTCTTTTTTTGATATTGAGTTGTAATGAGCTGTTTATATATTTTGGATATTAGACCCTTGTTGGTCATATCATTTCCAAATATTTTCTCCCATTCTATAGGTTGTTTTTTCATTTTGTCTATGGTTTCCTTTGCTATGCAAAAGCTTTTAAGTTTAATTAGGTCCGATTTATTTATTTTTGTTTTTATTTCTTTTGCCTTAGGAGACAGATAAAAAAATATTGCTATGATTTATGTCAAAGAGTGTTCTGCCTATGTTCTCTTCTATGAGTTTTATGGTTTTAGGTCTTACATTTAGGTCTTTAATCCATTTTGAGTTTATTTTTGTATATGCTGTATGGAATGTTCTGATCTCATTGTTTTATTACAAGTGGCTGTCCAGTTTTCTCAGCACCACTTGTTAAAGAGACTGTCTTTTCTCCATTGTATAGTCTTGCCTCCTTTGTTGTAGGGTAATTGAACATAGGTGTATGAGTTTATTTCTGGGCTCTCTATTCTGTTCCATTGATCTGTGTGTCTTTTTTTGGTGCCAGTATCATGATGGTTTTTTAAAAATAAATTTATTTATTTATTTTATTTTTGGCTGCATTGGATCCTCGTTGCTGTGCATGGGCTTTTCTCTAGTTGAGGCAAGTGGGGACTACTCTTCGTTGCGGTGTGCGGGCTTCTCATTGTGGTGGCTTCTCTTGTTGTGGAGCACTGGCTCTAGGTGCACGGTCTTCAGTAGTTGCAGCATGAGGGCTCAGTAGTTGTGGCTTGCAGGCTCTAGAGCACAGGCTCAGTAGTTGTGGCTCACAGGCTTAGTTGCTCCACAGCATGTAGGATCTTCCCAGGCCAGGGCTTGAACCCGTGTCCCCTGCATTGGCAGGCAGATTCTTAACCACTTCACTACAAGGGAAGTCCCTATCATGCTGTTTTGGTTATTGTAGCTCTGTAGTATAGTCTGAAGGCTGGGAGGGTAATACCCCCAGCTTTGTTCTTTGTCCTCAAGATTGCTTTGGCAATTTGGGTTTTTTTTTGGATCCATATGAATTTTAGATTTATTTGTTTTAGTTCTATGAAAAATATCAGGGGTATTTTGATAGGAATTGCATTAAATCTGTAGATTGCTTTGTATGGCCATCTAAACAACATTAATTCTTTGAATCCAAGAACATGGGATATCTTAATTCTTCATATCATCTTCAGTTTCCTTCATCAGTATTTTCTAGTTTTCAGATGATAGGTCTTTTCACCTCCTTGGTTAAGTTTATTCCTATGTATTTTATTCTTTTTGATGTGATTTTAAAAGGGATTAAAAGAAATCTTTCTCCTTCTGATAGTTTGTATTAGTGTATAGAAATGCAGCAGATTTCTGTATATTAATCTTGTATCCTGCCACTTTGCCAGATTCATTTATTAGTTCTAAAGGTTTTGGGGCAGAGACTTTAAAATTTTCTATATAAAGTATCATGTCATGTGCAAGTAGTGACAGTTTTACTGCTTCCTTTCCAATCTGAATGCATTTTCTTTCTTTTTCTTGTTTGATTGCTGTGGCTAGGACTTCCAATACTATGTTAAATAGAAGTGGCGAGAGTGGGCATCCTTGTCTTGTTTCTGAATTTAGAGGAAAGGCTGTCAGCTTTTCACTGTTGAGTATAATGTTAACTGTGAGTTTGTCATAAATGGTCTTTAGTATGTTGAGATATGTTCCCTCTATACCAATTTTGATGAGAGTTTTTATCATGAATTGGGGTTGAATTTGTCAACTGTTTTTTCTGCATCAATTGAGATGATCATGTGATTGTTATCCTTCCTTTTGTTAATGTGGTGTATCACATTGATTGATTTGTGAATGTTGAATCATCCTCGTGTCGCTGGAAGAAATCCAACTTGATCATGGTGTATGATCCTTTTCAAATATTGTTGGATTTAGTTTACTACTATTTTGTTGAGGATTTTTGCATATATGTTCATCAAAGATATTGGCCTGTAATTTTCCTTTTTGGTAGTGCATTTTCTGGCTTTGGTATCAGGGTGATGGTGGCTTTGTAGAATGAATTTGGCAGTGTACTGTCCTTTTGAATTTTTTGGAATAGTTTGAGAAGGATAGGTATTAGTTCTTCCTTATGCATTTGGTAGAATTCCCCTGTGAAGCCATCTGGTCCTGGATTTTGTTTGCTGGGAATTTTTTTTTTTTTCTTGCAGGTTCAATTTCACCACTAGTGATTCATCTGTTCATATTGTCTGTTTCTTCTTCATTCAGTCTTGGCAGGTTGTATGTTTCTAGAAATTTGTCCATTTCTTCTAGATTGTCCAACTTGTTGGCATATAACTGCTCATAGTATTTTCTAGTTATTTTTGTATCTCTTTGGTATTGCTTGTTATTCCTCCTCTTTTATTTCTTATTTTGTTCATCTGGATCCTCTCTTCTTAGTGAGCCTGGCTAAAAGTTTATCAATCTTATTTATGTTTTAAAAAAAACAGCTCTTGGTTTCATTGATCTTTTCTGTTGTTGTTTTTTAATCTCTATTTTATTTATTTCCTCTCTAATCTTTATTGTTTCCTTCCTTCTGTTTATGGGTGTAATGTTCTGTAGATATCTATTAAGTCCAACTGGTCTATGGCATCATTTAATTCACAGTTGCCTTATTTTTTTATCTGGATGATCTGTCTGTAGAAGTAAGTGGGGTGTTAAAGTCCCCTACTATTATTGTATTATTGTCAATTTCCCCTTTATGTCTTTTAGTATTTATATATTTTAGCTTTATATATATAGAGCTTTCAGCTTTTTATATTTAGGTGCATATATGTATTGGGTGCATATATGTTAATAAGGGTAGTATCTTCTTGTTGTACTGATCCCTTTATCATTATATAATGCCTCTGTCTCTTGTTATAGCCTTTGTTTTAAAGTCTATTTTGTCAGATATGAGTATTGCTACCCCCACGCTCTTGTCATTTCCATTTGCATGAAATATCTTTTTCCATTCCCTCACTTTCAGTCTGTGTGTGTCTTTAACACTGAAGTGACTCTTATAGGCAGCATATTGAGGGGGTCTTGGTTTTTGTCCAATCAGTCATCTTATGTCTTTTGATTGAAGCACTTAGTCCATGGACACTTAAAGTAATTATTGATAGGTATGTACTTATTGTCATTTTATTACTTGTTTCCAATTGTTTTTGTAGTTTTTCTCTGTTCATTTCTTCTTTTTGTTTCTTCCCTTGTGGTTTGATGATTTTCTTTAGTAGTATGTTTGTGTTCCTTTCTTTTTATTTTTTGTGTATCTATTGTAGGTTTTTGACTGGTGCTTACCATTGGGTTCATATATGTTAACCTATAACTATATACTTGTTGTAAACTGGTAGTCATTTAAATTCAAGCTCATTCTGAAAGATCTACATTTTTTTACTCCCCTCCTCAACATTTTGTGTTTTTGATATCATATTTTATATCTTCATGCTTATCCCTTAACTGTTTATTATAGTTATAGTTGTTTTTACAACTTTTTGTCTTTTAATTTTTGTACTGGCTTATTTAAGTGATTGATCCTTAGTCCTTAGTATATATTTGCCTTTCCTAGTGGGATTTTCTCTTTCCTATAGATTCTTCCCTTTTTTTCACTTAGAAAAGACCCTTTAATTTTTTTTAGGGTAGGTTTATTATTGATTAACTCTTTTAGTTTTTGTTTATCTGAGAAGTTCTTTGTCTATCCTTATATTCTAAATGATAATCTTGCTGGGTAGAGTACCCTAGGTTGCAGGTTTTTCCCTTTCAGCACTTTGAATATATCATGCCACTCCCTTATGGCCTGCAAAGTTTCTGCAGAGAAATCAGTTGATAGCCTTATGGGGATTCCCTTGTATTTGAACTCTTTTTTTTCTCTTCCTACCTTTAGGAATCTCTCTTTATCTTAAACTTTTGCCATTTTAATTATGGTATGTCTTGGTGTGAGTCTATTTGGGTTCATCTTGTTTGGGACACTCTGTGCTTCCTGTCCCTGGATATCCATTTCTTTTTTCAGGTTTGGGAAGTTTTCAACCATAATTTCCTCAAGTACATTTTCAATCCCCTTATCTCTCTCTTCTCCTTCTGGAAACCCCATAATGTGAATGTTGGTATGCTTAATGTTATCACAGAGACCTCTTAAATTGTTTTCATTTTTAAAATTCATCTTTTATTTTGCTGTTCTGATTGGGTGATTTCCATTTTTCTAGCTTCCAGATCACTTCTGCATTCTCCATATCACTTAGTCTGCTATTCATTCCTTCTAGTGTGTTTTCTTATTTCAGCTATTGAATTTTTCATTTCTATTGCGTCTTTTTTATATTTTCAAGTTCATTGTTAAAGTGTTTACTGTATACATCAATTCTTTTCCCTAGTTCAATTAACATTTTTATTACCAATGCTTTGAGTTCTTTATCTGGTAAATTTTCAATTTCTGTTTCGTTATTTATTTTTTCAGGGGTTTCTTCCTCTTTCAGTTGAGAGTAGTTCCTCTGCCTTTTCATTTTTCTTAACTTTTTCTGCCTCTCTGAATTTAGGTGAAACAGTTACCTATTGCAGTCTTGAAGGGATGATCTTATGTGGGAGTGTCCCTATACAGACTGCAAGTGCCCGGTATCTTTGGTGAGAGACCTGTATGCGATGTGGACACAAGTACCTTTTTTTCTCAGGGTGTGCTGGCAGCTTTCACCTTGGTAAAGGGTGGAGCTGGAGATGGAGGGGCTAGAGCTGGCACTGGTGTGAGGCAGGACCTCCCTGCTGTCCAGCGGCCATCCCTGCCCTATCGGGGGTGAGGTCTAATCCCATGTTGCTGGAGCAGAAGTTCTGAGGGTTGGGTCTGAGCTGACTCTGTTCCCTTTAAGTGTGTGCTTTTCCACCTTCCTGCATCACTGGGACCCTTGCTCTGGAGGCGGGGAGTACTGAGGCAAGTGGGGCCCGTGTGGGCTCTCAGCTTGTGTCACCTGCAGCCGGAGTTCTGATGTGCTGCCTGTGCAGGTGCCCAGGGCTCCACTTTGATGCAGCCTTGGATGCAAGTCCCCTTTGTCCCTCACAGCTGATCACTGTCCTCAGCCTCTGCTGCCCTCCCTGTTATGGAATCACTCCTCAGGGCAGATGGGTCCTGCGTGGTCTTTTGGTGTGTATTGGGGGTAAGCTGTTTTGTAGCAGCTGCCGTCAGAGATCTCGGCTGCTTGAGTAAGCACCAACAGTGGTTGCCACAGCCCCACCCAGGCTCCCCTCTTCAGACCAGGTAACCTTTGTGTCCCATGGTCAAATCCTTTTCTGTGTCTTGGCCACCCCAGATCCAGTCCTGCTCTGTGAAGTGGAGTGAGTGAGGCTGGAGTACTTGCTCTGCTCAGGCCAGGACACATTGAGATGGTCACAGGAAACCTGGCAGCCATAGAGCAGACCTCTCTCTGCCCTGTTTCATGGGCCAGCCTGTATGTGCGTGCTCCTCGTGAGCAGAGTCCAGGCTTCCCACAGTCCTTCGATCAGTCCCAGCGGTCCTCCAACCAGCCAAGGAGACTCGTCTCCCCTACATAGGACCCCAGGACTGGAGTGTCCAACCTGTGGCTTGAATCGTCACTCCCCAGGGCAGGTGTCACCCGGGTAGTCTTCCTTTTCCTCTGAATCCTCCCAGGGGCACAGGTCCTGTCCCAGTCGCTTTTCTTCCCTTCCTACCTGATTATCTGTGTATCTTTCTTACAGCCTTGGTTGTACAGGAGTCCATTTGCCAGTTTCCAGTTAGTTTCAAGTGAAAACTATTCCACCGTGTAGATGTGTTTTCTATGTGTTTGTGGGAGGAGGTGAGCTCCATGTCCTTACTCCACCATCTTGACCGAACCCCCTAGCATCCTCATTTACAGATGAATAAACTAGGCACAGAGGGGTTAAGTAACTTGCCCAAGGTTACTTAATTGCTAGACCTGCAGACCCTGGGTTTTAAACCAGTATGCCATTTTGCCTTCCTCTGAGTAAATAATAAAAAAAGGAAAAATTCCTCCTATACCATGGCCTCATTTCCCAGACTCTTTGTTGTGTACCTGGTTCATTTATGTGCATATAATCATATAAAGTATTCTCATAAAATAGGGCACTTTAATATGCACAATGTCCTGCACTTTATTGCTAGACACCATATAAAGGGCTTCTCCAAGTCAGCCCATATAGAAGCATTACACTCTTTTTAGCAGTTGCTCAGGGTATCGATGTACCATAATTTATTTAACTACACTTTACTGATGGCATATAGGATATGACCTCAAATTGTTCCTATGTTTCCTCTTTCCTCCAGTAGCTGTTATTTCATTATTTCATTGTGACCCTCATTTCAGTCTTCTCTCATTTTTCACTGAAGGCAGGATCCTGGACATTCTCAATTGTCTTATGAGAACCCAGCAGTGAGTCTGCTAGACCCAGGCATCCATTCCCTTCAAAAACAATTCAACAGGGTAACTCACTTTTTGAGCTGTATTTGTTAAATAAATTGAGGGCTGTCCTTACTTTTATTGATTCGCAACCATTAGTCCACATCCTTATGTGCATTTTTGCTTTGCCCTTGAAATCGTTCCTCGAAGACATCCTGTGTTCTAGCTGCAGTTTCTCTTCCAGTGCTATTTGCTTGTGTTTATCTTTTGAGGTTATCATAAATAATTAATCATCATCGTGGACATCTCTTGACTCTTCCCAATGAGCAGGGCTTACGTTAAAAGCTTCATACTTATCATCTCATTTTATTCCTCATAACAGCCCAGGCTAAAGAAGGTAACACAAGTATAAAAATCTCCCTTTCTTCCAGTTTTATACATAAAAAGAAACAGAGGCACAGAGGGGTTAAGAAAGTTCCATAAAAAAAGAAAGTAAGGAAAGCAATTTGGCTTAAGCCACGAGGTTGGGACTAAAACCCCACGTGTCTAACTTCTAAACCCAGCCTGCTAACTTTGGCCCCTTATTGCCTCTCTTTTAAGCCATCACCACTTTCTCTGCTTTTCGAACACTGAAATGTTCCTTAGAAGGAATTTCAATCTTTCTTCATCTCCTTTTCTTCTCTCAGTTACCTTGACTTTGTCTCAAACGTTTCTCATTTGTTCATTTATTTGTTTTTGGCTTCAGTTTCCATTCTTTTCCCCCTTTCTTCGTGCCTTTCATTAGCCATTACCACAGCTGGGAGTATTTATTTGTTTTTTAGAAAGACTTTGGCTTTCTTCCTTCCTTTGAGTTTTCTTTGTATCATTTTTTAAACATGTCCCGCCATTCTCTTATCCTTTCCAAAGCTAGAAGGCCTTTCATCAGCTTGACAATTCCTCTTACATATTTATTTCTTCTTGTTTGAAGAAAATTTGATCTCCTGCCATCTACCTCTGTAAAATATCCCTCATTTTGATAAATTATTTTCAGTTATTTCCTTATCATTAAGAAAGTAGCTCTATCCCTTTCCTAGCTCTTAAGCATTTCCTGGCGCAGTGCCTTTTGGGGGGACCATTAGCATGTGTGCTAAATAAGTAAACTTGAAGTTATTTCTTTTTATTGAGGGATTCTAAATATTTGTAGTTTTGAGTCACTTTGATTTACTTCCAGTACCATCACCTTTTCCAAAGTCTCATTTGAAATTGCTTCTTGCTGCTGCCGCTCTTAGCGTTACATGTAGGAAATAAACGTCAGTACTTTTCTCTCTTCCCCTTCCCAGTTCATCCTCATGACAATGCATATTCTCACACAAGTCTCATCTTTTAAGCTTCCAGATTGTATGTTTAAAAAAGAGAAAAAAAGAAAGGAACCTACCCTCTAGTCTCATTGTATGTTGACTAGAATAATGCCGGGCTCTGCCATTTACTATCCTATGTGACCCTTAATAAAACACTGAATGTCTTTCGGCCTGTTTTTTTCATCTCAGTGGTAAGAAAATTTACCCTGTGGTCTTTGTAAGGATGAGAGGAAATGAAATAAAAATGCATAGCACAGTACATGGCTTTGGCAGGTGCTCCATAAATGGGAGCTGCAGTTATTAGTCTTGTCGTGATTATGTGTTATTCATGGCCTTCTGGATTTACATTCCATAACTTGGATTTAATTTGTTACTTTAGGTTGTTCTTTGCATTATTTTTTGTCCTTTTTTCCCCTCTTTGATTCTTTGCGTCTTACCTTCCACCTGCCAAGTTTGATTTTACTCAAAAAAAACCCCCACTTTATGGAGGTACGATTGGCATACAAAAAGCTGCACATATTTAGTGTATACAACTTGATGAGACAAATATACACCCATAAAACCATCCCGACAGTCTATGCTACAAACATATCCATCACTTCCACTCACTCTATGTATTATTATTATTATCCTGTGATAAGAACACTTAACGTAAGACCTACACTCTTAGCAAGTTTTTCTAGTTACTTCTTTCTTTCTATGATGGTATAATTTTTTCCCGCATGGACCTTCTATTACTTCTTCTGGATGCTTTCTTTATTTCCTTCTGCATTTCCTCCTTGGCGAGCATGTTCTTTTTACCATCTGGGAGTAGCAGTATTGTAGTCCTAATAAAATAATAATCAGATTAAAAGAAATTAACCAAAATGTTCAAACAGTTGCACAAACAAAGACCATGAATACCTGCTTTGGAGAGCAAGCAAAATGTGTATGGAAATGAGCTGAAAGGAAGTGAAGGAAAGCTGGTTTGCAGCATGATTTTAAGAGAACACTTAGACTGTGTTGTTCTCGGTCTGGAAAAACACTGTGAGTAGAAGATGGTGAATGATTAGCGGAAGAGAATGTTTCTCAAAATGTGGTCCGTGGACCTACAAAACAGAAAAAATAAACCTTGAGGTATTTGTTTCTGTACCCCACCTCAGATCTACTAGTCAGACTGGATAGGTTCTGCTGTGATAACAAACAACCACCAAATTTTTCTGGTTCAATATAACAAAAGTTCAGTCCTTGCTCCCCCAAACACAGAGGCATGTCTGGCAACTCTTCAGAACAGCCTTCCCCGACTCAGTGACTCATCTCTCTAGGTTGCTTTAATCTTGGGTCCCTCCACCCAAATAAAGACTCTACGTTTGTGGCAGCAGGGAAAGAGGAGCAAATGGAGAAATACACGGGTTTCTCACTGCCTTTGCCTAAATAAGTGGCTCGTGTCACTTTTGACCACATTCATGGTCTAGAACGAGGCCTGTAGCCCTGCCCAATTCCAAAGGAGTTAGTAAGTGTGGTCTCCCTTTTGCCAGGAAGGAGGGGGGAATCAGATACATGGGCGAGCACCAGGAATGTCTGTAACCGCTACTGAGTCTGAACCTTAATGTGTATGTGTGAGTTTGGGGGGAGGAAACATACACTTAAATAAGCTCCTCAAGAAAAGGAAACACTTGTGTACTGTTGGTGGAAGTATAAAGTGGTGCAGCCACTATGGAAAGCAGTGTGGAGGTTCCTCAAAAAATAAATAAATAGAACTACCATGTGATTCAGAAATCCCACTTCTGGACATGTAACCAACTGAAATGATATCACAATCTTGAAGAGATAGCTGCACTCCCATGTTCACGGTAGCATTATTCACAATAGCCAAGACATGGAAACAGACTAAGCATTTGTCAGTGGATGAAGGGATAAAGAAGATGTGGTCTGCATAGACAAGGGACTATTATTCAGCCGTGAGAAAAAAGGAAATCCTGTCATTTGTGACAACATGGATGAAACTTGAAGGCATATGCTAAGTAAAATAAGTCAGACAGACAAAGACAAATACTGTATGATCCCAGTTACATGCAAAATCTAAAAAAACCAAACTCAGAGAAGCAGAGTAGACTCGTTACCAGGGGTTGGGAGTGGGGGGAAATGAGGTGATGTTGGTCAAAGTGCACGAACTTCCAGTTATAAATGAGTAAGTTCTGGGGATCTAATGTACAGCATAGTGATTATAGTTAACAGTACTGTACTGTATACTTGAAAGCCGCTAAGCGAGTAGATCTTATGTGCTCTCACCACAAAAAGGAAATGGTAATTGTGTGAGGTGAGGAGGTGTTAACTAACAAGTGTATCCAATCAATGTACACAAAGTTGTATCTCAACTATATCATAATAAAAAATAAATAAACAAGCTCTCCAGGTGATGCTAAGAGTTGAAAACCAGTCACCTAGAGGACCGAACATGAAAAATCAAGGGGCCAGTAGCTGGCAGTGCCCCACCAAGTACTGTCCAAGGTAGGCATGGCTGTATCTGTCTTGGCATATGGGAAATAACCTGCTGCAATGGCAGCCCCTCGTTCACTACCACATGGCTCTACCAGGGATCACAGAACAGAGAGGCTCACAGACCAAATTAAGACACTCTAATAACCTGATGTGTTTTTATAGACCAATTTAAAACTCACAGCAAGAAGCAAGGTATCTTAGTTTCCTAGGGCTGCCATAACACAGTACTATATACTGGGTGGCTTTAAACAACAGACATTTATTCTTTCATACTCCTGGAGTCTAAAAGTCTGAAATCAAGGTGTTGGCAGGGCCCTATTCCCTCTGAAGACTCTAGAGGAGGATCCTTCCTTGCCTTTTCCTCGCTTCTGTTGGTTGCGGACAATCCTTAGTTTTCCTTGGCTTATAGAGGCATCACTCTAATCTCTGCCCCCGGGAGAACATATGACGTTCTCCCTCTGTGTGTGTATCTGTGTGTCCTTTTTATAAGGACATTACTGATTAGACTTAGGGTCCATCTTAATTTTAACTTGATTACATATGCAAAGACCCTATTTCCAAGAAAAGGTCACATTCACAGGTATCTGGGGTTAGATATTTTGGGGGCGGGGGCGGGACACAGTTCAACCCACAACGCAGTGGGAAAGAAATGGGATGATTAACGCACTTAGATAGTGTGTGAGGGTGGTGGGAAGACCACATTACTAGATTCCCGAGTTATGCAACGGTCACATGACTGTCTGCCTCTCTGCCACATTAGCCTTCTTCACTAATGGTGTGGTTATACGGAACAGAGTTGAGGTTTGAATGTCCAATCAGACAGAAGGTGTCTGGGCTCAACAACAAGCACCTGTTTTATTGGAGAGACACAACTGTAGCTTGTCAGTTAGCCTACTGAGCAGCTATGGGAACAGGACACCAGGGGCCAGGATGGATGTCAGCAGTGGGTTGGTCAGATTAGCCCTCATGAGCACTGAGTGTCTCATATATCTCATGTTTTAATGTATCATGAATATTAGTGTTACTTGGTCCTTCCATCCTATTTTTTCTTTTTATTTAGAAAATATAAGAAAAAGATGCAAGAGGAAGGAGATATGGGGATATATGTGTATGTATAGCTGATTCACTTTGTTATAAAGCAGAAACTAACACACCATTGTAAAGCAATTATACTCCAATAAAGATGTTAAAAAAAAAAGAAAATATAAGTAAAGCATACTGAACACTCATTATGTTCAACTTACATTTTCTGTGTCTAAATACATCATCCAGGTTACTAATTTACATATATGTGTACAGTTGACCCTTGAACAACACAGGTTTGAACTGAGTGGGTCTACTTATTCACGGATTTTTTCAACAATAAGTGCAACAGTGCTACACGATCCATGGTTGGTCGAATCCTCGCATGCAGAACCACAGATATAGAGGAACCAAGTATATGGAGAGCTGACAATGAGTTTTAGGCAGATTCTTGACTTTGTGGTGGGTTGGAGTCCCTATAACCCCTGTGTTGTTCAAGGGTTAGCTGTATATGCTTAATATATATATGTATCATGCATCCCAATTGTCTTTCTGTCTTCTACAGCACTATCAAATATTCTCAAGCGTTACATCAAACACACATTACAAACATTTAGGTAGCAGAGTTCTTATTACGTGCCATCAGCACATTATAGACATTAAGTAAATTGATCGTTACAACAACCTTATAAGGACATAGTTATTAATGGAGTAAATTATAAGTTGATTCATAAGAAACCAAAATGATTTTGGTACCTGGAGGTGGGGTGCTGTATATCAAAATCTAAAACGTGTTTGAAACCAGGCAGAGGGTAGAAGGTAGTAGCTAGGCTTCTAGGCGAGTGTTAGCAGAAGCCCATAGGACGTGGAGGGAGCTTCTGGTGAGAGCAGAAAGGAAATTAAGGAAATGTTATTGGAAGCTGGAAGAGAGGGTATCGTTGTTATGTAGTGGTGGAAAGTTTGTAGCATTGTTGCCTGAAATAGTGTGGAAAA
This sequence comes from Delphinus delphis, assembly GCF_949987515.2. Lineage (NCBI taxonomy): Eukaryota > Metazoa > Chordata > Mammalia > Artiodactyla > Delphinidae > Delphinus > Delphinus delphis. The sequence goes on along the minus strand of NC_082684.1, from coordinate 42,694,573 downwards.
TAGGAAATGTACCTAACGAAGCTTCTAGCTAAGGAGATTTTTCAGGAAGAATATTAAAAGTGCTGCCTGGTTTTGTCTCACTGTCTATGGTAAAAAGTGAGAGGAGATAGAGGAGCTAAAGAATGAAATATTAAATATAAAGAAGAAGGACTTGCTGAATTTGAAGACAAAGCTATTTCTCTCCTAGCTTTTCCAGGTGGCATACAATTCTCAAATTAAGAAAGAGCCTCAGGCCAAAGGTCAAATCAGGATGGGATCATCAGATCCTTTTTTAAGACTTCAGAGACATCTGGGACTTCCCTGGCAGTCCAGTGGTTAAGACTTTGACTTCCAATGCAGGGGGTGCGGGTTCGATCCCTGGTTGGGGAACTAGGATCCCACATGCCTCACGGCCAAAAAAACAAAACATAAAACAGAAGCAATATTGTAACAAATTCAATAAAGACTTTAAAAACATGATCCACATCAAAAAAAGATACTTCAGAGACATCTAAGGCAGTACCTAGTAGAACTTTTAGGACACTTTTAAGACTTGTGTTAAGCTGCTAAATTTTGGAGTGATTTGTTACATACGAATAGACAACTGGAATGTCCCATTTTGTAGATGAGAAAATTGAGACACTGAGAGATTAAATCACATGCCTAAGGCCACATCGCCAGCAAGTGTCAAACCCTTGTGTGTTGTCTAGGCTTTTGATCTCTATGCTCCAGAACTTCTCCTGTGCCAGTGCCGTCTTCACCAAGTGGTCTCCAGTTGTTATCTGCTCCCCCTCAACCCCCGGAATCAGCCTGTGGGGAAGAGTGTACTTGTGTGTATATACATCGACATTCTGGTTCACGTATCTCTGTGAGCTGGGGCTCTGGACTCAGTCCTTGTGCTATTGAACCTGCAAGGCTGAAGGCCAGACCCTGCAGCTGGGTGGATCAGCACATCAGCACATGCAAAGGCTGCACAGTGAGGCTGGCAGCCGGTGCCTTCTCTGGTCCACATGCTGACATGTCTTCAGTCAACTGTACTCCAATATAAAATAAAAACTAAAAAAAAAATCCTCACTGCCACAATACGTATTCTTGCATCTCGTTTTTGTTTCCTGCACTCTGTAATTCCTGCTAGTTTTTTCCCTTGCATTTACTTGTTTCTTATTATTCCACCTGTTTCACTCTCTGGTACCTCTACTCTCATTCCTAAATGCTAAATTCACCTCCTCTATTTTTCTCATTTTCTTCTGGAAGCCTCTTCTCTGCCTTCTCCCTTTACAGCCTCTGGAGCCTTCTCTAAATTCATCTTGGCAGATGTTGCTGGCTCAGTTGTTCATTCACTTTAAGTGGCCCAGCTGTGTAGGCCTCATCTCATTTTGATGTGAATTGGACCGTTTGCATAAATATGTTTTAGTTTTGTCCTTACAAAGATTGTATAAAGTTCAATTTTAACAGGATGCAAAACTAGGACTTATTCTCTTAATATACCTAAATAGATTTTTCTGCACATTGCTTTCTCTTTTGGATTCATCCATTAATCAGTTGACCTACTTACCCATCCATCCATGCAGCCATCTTCCATTCATCCTTCTATCTTGCCTTTAGCTGTCTCATCGTACTTTTCCCATTTCTAATTGAAAAGTACCTCATGAGGATTTAATCCCACTCCTCTTGCAATACTTTTTTCTCATGTGTATTCTCCATATATACATTTCAAATCTGTTGTTTCTTTCCTCACAACTGTTAAAACTTCACAATGTCCTGTTACCTGAGCACCAATTGCTTATTTTCATTATCAGTTTTGAAGAACGAGATCTTTAGCCTTGGCCTGCTAAGCAGAATTACCTCAAAAATTATTTTTGTAAACTCAGTCTTTTTCTCTGAAATAGGCTTTAAATAATCTAGTTATGTTGATGATTTGAAGCTCTTCTATTTCCTGGAATTTACATGATTACAAATGACACCCCTTGAGTTCATCCTGATTCCATTCATAACTGGAGTTCCTACCTCACTATCTCTTTCTGGGGAGCTGCTGTCATCGATGTTGAGTAGATCTACACCACAAATCTCCCCCAAAAGGCCTTCCTGCTGTCTTCCCTCTACTGACATGGCTTGGCTTTTCTTATCTTCTGCTGAAGCCTCAATGGGAAACAAAATCTACCAACTAGCGTATTCTGCTTGGCTTCTTCCTGAGCCACTCTACCCTTCTCTGTTCCTTCCCTTTGTCATCCTGCTTCGGTTGTCAGCTTTATCCAGTATCTCTCCTTCAGGGTGCCCATCTGCTGCTGACCGTGCATACCTTCCAGATAGCTGAGGGAATCAGGGGGAAAAAGCAACACTTAGCCCACCTAAACTTTCACAGTCGCCCTTTCTCCTGCTGTTTCTGGAGTGCCTACATTCCCACTCAGGTGTTTAGATCTCTTGTCCAGAAGTACTTATGCGATCACTCTTTTCCTCTCCCTCTCCCTCTGTGTTAGCTGGTATTACCACTGCTTTGAGTCTTAGATTGGCATATTTGCTGTAAATTATTTTTAACTCCCTACCCTTACCAAAGTAGGAGGCCAGTTCATGCTTCCTGACTGTATTATACATGTAACAACCCATGTAATAAACTTACCCAGTATGCAGTTATCCATTTCTAATTCTTTCCAGTGCAGTGATTTATTTAGGGGCATTCAAAACTATTAGGGCTCTATTTGCTTTGCCTTGATATAAATGCAATCCACTTACTTATTTTTAAGTACAACTAGTTTTTCTCACTTTCTCTGTCTTTCAAAGTCATTAAAGTATTTTTTAAAAGATAGAATATTCTGAAGTTACAGTACATGACTAGCTCCATGTTAGGCATCTTTGAATAGCAATTCCATTTGAATAAGCATATTTTGCTTCTGTGTGATGGTTGGATCTAGGAGGATGAATGACTTTTGTGGATGTTAACTTGTGGAAGATAATATTTTACTTTTTCATCTATGGGAAAATTTTAAGGGAAAATAGAGAATATTTTCCTTTCCTATTTATTTCCAGTGAAAGCTATATAGCTCTTTTTATTCATAATATAATTTTATATTGACTAACCTACTGAAACAGTGGTCACTCTCTTAGGAAGAATGTATAAAATTCTTTCACAAAAGGGAACGTTGCTATAAATGCTTCAAGTTTAGTACACCGCTGAGAAAGAGACACCCGGAGAGCAATTCATCCTATGTGATCCCTGGAGTCTGGGTGTATGCCTAAGTGTAAAATTGGGAGGCCTGAGAGCACTTATGTCCTGGAAGTTGAGAAGTGGCTTCAGTCTACTGTGTTGACAACAAAGCTGGAATCAATAGGCAGTTTTATTAATTTATTGTAGGTTGAGTTGCTTTTGCCTCTGGGCATTCCTGTGTTCAACTGGGGTTTTTGCCAAAAAGCCAGAACTCCCTTAATCTCTTCTTTCCTCATTAAACTCACAGCTTTGGTTAGTCACAGATCTTGCAGATCTTGGCTGTGTCTCTTCTCCCCAGTTTTGTCTCAGCACCATATGGCTTTTGACAAAGTCAGGCCACAGCTCCAACCTAAACAGTTTACTATTATCAAAAGCCCAGCTCACAGAGGAAATAACCCTCGTGTGTTCCTGCAGGTCATACAACTGGGAGTAGGAATGGGGCAGGGCAGTCAGTGCAGTGAGGGATGTAGAAACCGTGAAAGAAGGAAAGAAAATCTGTGGATGTGGGGATTCAAACAGACAAGATGTAGCTGATTCTGAGCGATATTTTCCAAGTCTAAGAGAAACACTTTGCTCACATGCATTTCTTTCTAAGGGAAAGGAACTTTCACCTGGATTTAGAAGAAATGAGGATTCAAAGTCTGGTTTCAATTAGCATGTTTTAGAATACACAAGGAGTGTTTTCCTTATTGTTTCCACAGCGTACATTTGATGTTTAGGACATCACTGCATCATATATGTGCAGACACGGGAATGTGAATGTTGAAATCCTCAGGGCTGGGCTGGGGGTGGTTGCCATTTGCCTGCACTGTGGTTCTGTGTTCCAGACCTCACTCAAATGCATGCTATTTTGGGCTTGCAGTCTCCTTCCAGGCAAACTTTATGAATGTCTAACATAAGGAGAAGGGGGAGAGGAGTAAGGTGGAAGGAAACAAATATCTCCCCACACCTCCCCATCAAATGTCACTTGACTCCATAAGACCTAGAGAACCAGAAGCAGGCTTCCAACTTTCCCCCAAGATCCACAACAAATTGTGAGCCCTGAGCCAAGATGAATCTAATGTCGGATAGAAACCAAAAGTCCAGATGCATCTTTTTCTGGTCTTCTGTTGAGGGGACCAGTGATGCATCCATCCAGGGTATGATTTCATGAACTAGCAGAAGACGTGGCCTCAAGTAAATATGAGAGTCATAAAAGCCAGAAGCAGAGAAAGCCAGCAGAGAAGAGCAGTTTTGTTTTTTAAATCCGCTGATGAAGTTGAGAAAGGAAAATCTGTCATAAGTATGAGTGCTATCGTTTTGGATCACTCTTAGTTTTAAGTAAAGTTGTGATAATTAACCAGACTACTTTCCTAACAAGCTGATGAGTGAACCTGAATTATATATGCTGCTTTTTTAAAGGTATGGAAACTGATGAGCAAAGGAGTTGGCTTTCCTACGGCTACCTTTAAAGCCGAGGCCTCAAGCAGATCATTTAGCTCAGGCTGTGCCGTCTCTCTGCTTAGAAACCTGCAGGGGCTCGCTTCTCTCCTGGACCGCACTAGCCTGACAACATCTGGCTCTAAGCCACTTTTCTAGTTGGATTTCCCACTTTAACTCTTGCTTTTCTCTCCAAGTTCTGTGTATCTGAGCCGTGCTGGTTGATTCACTCTTCTCCTCGGGTGCTAAGAGTTCTTTGGACCACGGATTCTGCTCATGTTTTCCTTCTGGAATTGGAATTTCCTACCCTTTATCTCGAGTGTGTGGAAATGTACCTTCCTGTTAGGAACCAGGTTAAATGTCCTGACTTCCGCAAAGCTTTCCCTCGTTGGCCCATCCAGCCTAAATCCTAGCACAGTGGGTAAGAGAATGGGCTTGGGCTAGCCAGGCCCAGGTTCAAGTTCTTTCTCCCTTATGGAATATATAACCCTGGCAAGGTACTTAACCTCTCTCTGAGCTTCTCAGCCCCTCATCTCTAAAAAGGATAATACATTTAGAACCAACAAATAATATTAATAAACTTGGGGTGAACTCAACAAGTATCATTTTTATGAATTTAAATTCTAGGAATAGAAAGGAGCTTCAAATCATCAGAGTAGCTAGAGATATTTTTTTTTAGCCTATTCCAGAGAAAATATATTAGGCCTATTAAAATAATTCTGTAGCAATTTCATTTAGTTTCATTTGTTTGTTCATTGGTTTAGCAACCATTTATTGAGTAGCTGGAATATGCCAGGTATAGTACTAGGCATCTGGATGTAGCAGTGAATAACATATATAGCTTATTCTTTCAAGGGGTTTATAGTTTATTGAGGAGGCTGAATAAAGTACCAAACAGTATATACAAGAGAACTACAGAGTATTTGAAAATAACAAAAAGGGGAGCTTAATATTTTAGATTCAGGTTACGAAAATAGCCTTCTTACTGGCCTTTTTGCTTCTGTTGTTACTACTACTGCTACTACTACAGCTCCTATTACTACTAGAGGTACACTGAAGCCAGAGTGATGCTTCCCAAGATAAATCTACTTGTAACTCTTCCCTCCTTCAGATCCTTCCATGGTTCCCTAATACTTGTGCGACGCTGTGTTTGAACGACACGTGGCACAAATTTCTTCTCCTTTTCACAGACACGCTGTCTGTTCCCCTTTTTCCTCTGGTGGGCCTGACTGGCAGAGGCGCATAATTGCCTGCTTTTGGGGGCCTTAGAGGTCCTGTCCTAAGCATTCCACTATAAGTTCTAAACTTCATTGAAATCCCTTGAAGAGTTATGCACATTTTACGGTTGACCCCGCAATATCTGAGCTTATTTTAATAGGAAAATAATGCTGTGAGTCGTCATACCTGTTGTCGAGTAAACTATGCTTCTAAGGCTGGAAGTACCGTTTGGCATATCCTCCTAGGGCTTGAGGTTGAGAGAAAGGGGGCGCTTTACAGGATAAAGTTAGAACTCGTAGAATGAAATATGGTGGACTTCATGAACTGATCTCTGATGTTGTTTCCCTGCCTCTGCTCCGCTCACTCCTATTACCAACCTGCGCTACAGCCCATATGAGTTTTGTGATATTCTCTCCTGCATTGCTCCTCTCCGTGAGTTCACATGTACGATCTGCTGCCTCCAATGCTCTTCCTCTCCTTTTCTGCTCGACAAATTCTAGCTTACCCTAAAGATTCAGACTCCCAGAAAACTGAATATTTAAGCTTTCTCCAGCATCCTCAGGCCGAGTTAAATATGTCCATCTTCATGATGCCATTGTACCTTCTTCACTTCTACAGTATCATACTCAGCACACTGCCTTATGATCTGTTTACACATTCTCCTCTATAGATTAGGAGCCTTTGGAAGCCAAGGGATGTGCGTCTTTGTTTCTCCAGTTTCCAACCAGTGCCTGAGTACACAGAAGGAATGATAATAGCCTGCATTCATTGAGGCTTTGGGTCCCAGATATTGTTTTATATAAGTAAGTTCTAAGTAAGTAAATTAAACAAATATATCACTTAATCATCATGGAAATCCTGTAACATACTATCTCCATTTTACACATGAGAAAACTGAGGTACAAAAGGAAAAATAACTTCTGTAAGATCACACAATAAGAGCTGAATCTGGGATTTGAACCCGAGCAGTTTGATTCCAGGGCCATACTCTTAATAACATCCTCTATTGCATGGAATAATTATTTTATGAATGAATGAATGAATAAGGTTAAGTTATATAATTTGTAATTCACTATGGAAATATTAGGTGAGTTTTTTGTCACCCAAAAATCGAGTTTGAAGTTTAATTATTAAGGAAGGTATGCTTGCATGGGGACTCTTCTTAACTGTTATCGCTACTTTATACACCGTCAGGGGAATCAGCTCCATCTAGTGTAAAGCCAGTAACGTCTGCTGATCAGGAAAGGCCTTGACAGCAAAACGGGGATGGGCTGCTCTGGCCCTCTAGGGCTCTGGGGACATCAACCTGAGCTAATTTCCTCTGGCTCAGAGGACCTCTGAGGGGCTGAGGGAAGGTGTGTTCTCCTAAGAGTCTGAAATAGCCTCTGAAGGAATCTACTAACCTCCATGGTACTCCCATGAACCTGGGCTGGCCCTTGCTATAAACTTGGCTCACAGGACCTCTGAAAACAGAATGGTACCTTTGACTGTAACTCACCTTGACCCACAAAAGTCCACTATCCTGAGACGAATGATGACAGACAGGCTGACCCTGCTTGGAGCCCCCTTCCGTGACTGTGCTGGGACTGGACAGCCCCTGGGGGAAAGTGTGATGCGGCAGTGTGTGTTGCACTCCACATCCACCCACTTTGAAAAATGGCAGAATATTTCATCAATTTATTTATCACAACAACTCATTTTTACTGTCTAATTGTGGTTACTGATGTTAATAGAGCAAAGCAATGATGCAGGCTACCAAAGAGCATCTATATGTGACTCTAGGATATGTAAGATTTTGATTAAAAAAAGAAAAGATACTTTGAATCACTGTTGGTAAAAGGGTAAATTGATTTAAATTTTCTGGAAAACATTTTGAAAATATGTATCAAAAGCCTTAAAAACTTATATACCCTTAGATCTGGCAATTTCACTTGCAGGAATTTATCTTACGTAAATAACAAGTATGTGAAGATTTGTATTCAAGAATGGTCAATAGGGCTTCCCTGGTGGCGCAGTGGTTGGGGTTCTGCCTGCCGATGCAGGGGATATGGGTTCGTGCCCCGGTCCGGGAAGATCCCACATGCTGCGGAGTGGCTGGCCCGTGAGCCATGGCCGCTGAGCCTGCGCGTCCGGAGTCTGTGCTCCGCAACGGGAGAGGCCACAACAGTGAGAGGCCCGTGTACTGCAAAAAAAAAAAAAAAAAGAATGGTCAATAAAGTATTTACATGAGCAACTCAAAATCTAACAACAGAGAACTTGGTTAAATAAATTATGATTTAATCATATAAGATGGACCATACAACTACTGAAATAACAGCAAAGGTGAATATTATGGCCAATATATTAGATTTATAACAACAGTAGGTTTAGTATAATTCATTGTTCTTAAAAAAATAGAAAAATTCTGGAAAATCGTACACTAAGTGTTATCTCTGTGGAGTAGAATTACAAATGTTTTAATTTTTCTTTCAATTTATCTGTATTTTCAAATTTTCTACATAACCAACTACAATTTTTGGTTTTAGTATCTTAAATATCAAAACTATAAAAACCCCAAAGGTGACATCAGTTGGCTCTGTCCTATGTACTCAGTGATCAGTTGCCTTGGCACTGCTTGCTCTGCTGTTGTTTGGTACATTAGAGTGTCTGTGAGCAGAGAGAGGAACTCGGCAGCCCTGGGCAGGAAGGCCTCTGTGGGATGGTGAACAGGCACTTGTTCTGCTCTCTAGGGTATGAAATGAGGTGGGGCAAGCCTGTAGAAATTACTCAAAGCCTTGTTACAAAAGGTTGGAATTTTGCCACTTCTGCATCAGATAGTTTTCCTTTTGAATATGATAATTTTATTTAATATTAAAAAACAAATTATTTTTCTTCTAAAACTGCCCAGGGCTGGTGCATGTTGGTTTAAAGAATCGGACAACATGAATATTGGTTCTTCAGTGTCATCGGTTACAAAAGGAATTCTCAAAATTGCAAATCCAGTAGAGGAAAACAAGCACCAGTATGTGGCTCGTCAGGAAAGGAGGCATAGAACTCAGGCAAAAGAAATATGCAGGATGGCATGTTCCAAAGGCTCTGGAAACAGCCAGTGTCAATGGTACAATGCATCTTTAAAAAGTGAAACCTTTCTCAGTCTTGAATCAAAAGCTTTTTTTCCAATCAGCAAAACTTTCTCAAGCACCAGTCTTGTGTCAAACACTGTGCCGGGTCTTACAGAGTAAATTGATTATAATTGTGACCTTAACCCAGAGATGGGGACTAGTGGATTTACTATTGTGCTTAAGGGCTTCTGAAAAATAACAAAAATCCCAAAAGCATGGGGATTAGATAAAGGTGACATTATCTATTATTTGGCCTTAGTAAGATCAGGGTTTTTCTGCCTATATGTCATATGATTTTGAAAAAGTTACTGAACTTCTCTAAACCTCAGAATGATGACGATAATGACATTTACTTAAGTGGTGTAGTGTCTGGAAAGACAAAGGAGACAATGCAGGCAAATTGTATTTTAAATAATATTTGGTATGTGCACAACAAATATTAGCTATAATTAAAATTATTTTATTATAATTATTTGTATGTATGGGACACAGTTTGTCCCATGAGAACTCTGCATCAATGAAGTGAGAAATCACAGGTAGGAGGCTCCCTAGCTGATAGCTGTGTGCCCAAAGGGACCTATTTATGCTGCTCCTTGCTCTCTCTTCTGCCTACCAAGGTTCCAAAGCAGCTAGTGGGAGCTTCCCTCACAAATGGGCAAAGGCAAGAGCATGCTTTTGTTTAGGGCATAGAACTGACAAGGGATGTTGGTTGTGAGGTCCCAGAAAAGTCATGTTTGAGTAGAGAGGGACTGGACATGACCACCTGGGAAGGGAATTGCTGTCAGTGGGCACTTGAGGACCGTATAATTTTGAAAATGTACTTCCTTTTCATTCTTCTCTGTTAAGTCTACCGCAGCAAGAGTCCCAAATGGAAATTGCTTGTTTATGAATGAGGATGTTCCCTGAAGAACATTTGGTTTCCAGCTCACATGAAACTTTTTTTTTTTTTTTTGCGGTATGCGAGCCTCTCACTGCTGTGGCCTCTCCCGTTGCGGAGCACAGGCTCCAGACGCACAGGCTCAGCAGCCATGGCTCATGGGCTCAGCTGCTCCGCGGCATGTGGGATCTTCCCAGACCGGGGCACGAACCCATGTTCCCTGCATTGGCAGGCGGACTCTCAACCACTGCGCCACCAGGGAAGCCCTCACATGAAACTTTTAAAAGCTATGCATTTATTATTTAAGCAGGATGGCAAATGTAGATCCTCTGTTTTTACCGCAGGTGTAATGAGGACATTATGACATTAAAGTGCTCCAAAATCAGCTGAGGTGGTCACCCAAGAGGAGCCAGTTCCTTCAGGAAATAAAATTAAATGATTTCAGCTGTACTACCTTGTTTCTCCATGAGAACCATTTGTGTTTTCAGACGAAGAGAGAAATGCAGTCTATGGGTGACACTGTAGCAAGCCAGTTACCACAAAGTTCATGGGTACCCTCATGTGTTATTTAAGTGAAGAGTCCAGGGCTTCTTGAGAGTACAGTTAAGTTTCTGACAGAGGGGTAAAATGTAAAACACAGTCCCATGGTCTGCATTTCAGCCTCCACTTGAAGACTGCCATTGGTGTCAGAAGACAGCTGTGGCCCTACACCTGCCATAAGCCCAATTGCAGAATATCTCTGCCTAGAACATCTTGTACTCCACAGGAACATGTCATGCCCTCCCCCTACAGACTTTACATAGCAATGCCCAGAATAAAGAACATTTAAAATGTCCCTAAGGCGTATCATTGTTCATGAAGTTAAATGTTTATCAGTTCAGTTAAACTGAAGAACTCTTAAGTTTTAACCAAAGACCCAAGTTAGGGAAGCTTAGTCAAGCAATAATGCTGGATTTTTATAAGGAATTCCCTTACAGATCTTATTGGTTGTCACTTAAAAGGGAAAGTGTGAATGATCTTCTCTCAGCCTGACCAGCTCCCTTGTCATCTCAGCAATTGGATACCGGATGAATGCGGGGACCAGTTGCCACAGCAACAGCATCTTCCAGTAAAGGTGATGAGAGAAATCATTTCTCTCTGAATGCTAATAGGTTGTCACTTTCATCTTAAACCGGCTGTTTCCCACTGTTTTCCTGATTGCCATGAAGACAGAGAGATTATTTACAGATTAAGGGCTGCTGCTTGATCTGATCATCTATGTCCTAATTTATGCTGTATCTTTCAGGAGAAGAAAAAATAATAATTGAAGCAAATGTTAAGGGTTATGTTTTCAGAAATTTAAGGTTGTGACTTTTATTTCAGAGAAGTAAGATTTCTCTGTAGTACCTAGAAATCATTCTTTAAGCAAAAACTCTCTAGTGTTAAATGGGATCCGGTCACTGTCTGTAAATTACCTACCCTGCAGAGGCTGACCCTGCCTGCCTCCCCTGAGCTTGGGGCCAGATACGAGAGGGAGCTCTCTCACTAAAAGGCAGTGTGAGGTTGTGAAGGAGATCATCCTACCACAAAATCTACACATGAGACTAATTTTTAAATCCTGGAAGTCACTTGGAACAAAGGATTTTACTTTTTTTCATTGTTTTCTTGAAAACACAAGATAAAAGACCACATTCACTAACAGAAGTAAGGGATTATGCAAGTTTCTCCCACTTTATGACTTACTGTTGAGTAAATTGTGATTGTGTGATGGAATAAGGAGCTAATGGCAGCATGGGTCACTCTTTCATTTCTTAGAGAGTAGAGATTATTATTGGGAAAGCATGAGATGAATTACACACAATGTCCCCTTCTCTAGATTAACTAGAGTTGAGCCCTAGGTCTGTTGCATACTCTCTAAGTCTCTGTTTCCATATGGGAAAAGTCAGGAAAGCAACAGTTCTATGTTAAAGGGTGTTGATGAAATCACATGAGATGACGCATGGGAATTGCTTAGCACAGTGCCTGGCATACGATAGCTGCAAAAAAGTTATACATTATCATTACTACTTGCTTGACATGAAAGATCTCTAATGTCCTTATGCTTTGATAATAGTACTGTCTAAAGTATAGAATTATGAAGATGTATTTAGCAGTAGCTACCCCAAATATCAGGGTCCATCAGATTGTGGTAATGCCTGACCAGCCCCTTGGTTCTGTCCTGTGAATGGCTGGCAAACAAGAGTAGAGCTTAGATTGATGCAAGTATGTTTGTAAGTAAAATTTGTTTTTGAATACTTAGCATTCACTAAAAACAATGTTGGAGCATTTTTAATGACATGGGAAAATGTCTCTGGTATACTGTTAAGTAAAAAAAAAGAGGGTTACAAGATACTATGTATAGCATGGTTCCATTTTAGGATAATGGAGAAAAATACATGGAGACAAATATATATATACTTAGATGTGCAAATATTTATGCACACATATACTCACTGGAAGAATATTCTCAAAAATATTAATGAGATATTTCTGAGTCTTAAAATCATGAGTGATTTTTAAAATTTTTATCTTTTATTTATTGTCTTTCCTACAATGAAATGTACTATTTTTGTAGTTAAAAAATAGTCACTCTAAAAATGAAACTGGAATTGACCCTAAAATGTGAGCTAAACAGAATCGTCCAGTCTTTCCTATTATTATATCACACCTGTGGCTGGAGAGCAGAAGCAGAAATCCCTGTGGGGCTTGCGCACTAGTCTGGTGCCTCATTACCGTTACCTCTTATTTTCTGGGAACACTGAAGTTAACTGCTTCTGCTTTTGGGCTCAGGACGCAGGAAGTCTGAGACACAGGTGCTACCTTGTCATCCCGAAGTCTTTCTCAAATGTTTCCTCTTTGGACAGAGCCCCAGTTAATCCATTTGTGCTGGTCTCTCTATACCATAGCAGTTGAGTCTCGGCCCTTCCTGACTGCTCACCACCATTTTGATTGACCAGCTCTGAGCCCAGGGAACTCTCTCATCCCTGAATCTGCAGCCAGTGAGAATGGAGCTGTTAAGGCAGCTGGAAAGGGGTCTCCTTTCCTCTCTCCCCTGGGTCTATGTGGTTTTCAGTGGAAACTAGATGAGCTTCCTTAAGGGGAAGTAACGCCATTAGACTCAGAGGCACACTTGGACATAACAAGAGGTTATCGATCCAGAGTGGCACTTTGGGCTTCCTGTGTTAAAATCCAGTTACTTTCTACTCATGACCTGCATCTCATTCACCATGAAGCTCTGTGAAACTGCAGCCTGCGGTGCAGAGGGAAGGTCTATGTTGCCTTTGGGAAGGTGGGCAAACCTGGAGTTAGTTGTGAATTCAGAAGCCTGCCAATGAGACTGAGAGCTTGGTATGACTGTGTTAGAGAAAATAACCTGACTCACTGCCTCTAGTTTACAAATGTTTTCCTATGATTGCCAATTACTACAGTTTTCATCTCTTCTCACATGGAGAAAACATAACCTCGAAAATGGAATTTAATGTGTAGTGAGACATCACTGTTGAACCATTTTAGAAGTTAAGAAGAAAATCTATTCAAATAGAAAGTTTTGTTGCAGTAGTAGACATTACAGACATTTCACATTACTGTGAGACCGTTTATTTGTCTTCTAAGATTAGAAAATGCATTATCTTACAATCTTGGGCATGCCTTATGTGCTGTAGGCAGTAACAAATTAAGAGCAAAGTAGCTCTTGCCCAAGAGAGCTGCAACTGATGCTTTGGTGAACTGCCCCTTTCTTGCTGCTCTGGGAGCATCTTAAGACAATGAAATGTGAAAATGTCTATTACTGGGTTGGGAACATTGTCAGGACCCCACTGAAAACTGTTGCCCCGGGAAGTGGCAGAGTAAAACTGGGCTTTAAGAAATGACATAAGCATGTGTTACAAGCATGTGTTGCTGGGAGTCCTGAAGGTGAGATGAAATTAAGGATTTATTTAGTAAAGAGCTTGCTAGAGGGATGGAGAGGTGAGGATAGAGGTGAGAGATGGTGAGAGGGTTAATGGGATATACTCAACATGATCTAGCAGCAAACCCCCTGTGGGATTGGATCATTGAGAGTTTTGTGACTGGGTGAAAGGTATTAATCACAGAAAAGAGAAGCCTGGAGGACCAGCTGGTTTGATTGGGAGGTAAGGAGAGAATAGTATCACATCAGACTGGTAATTTGTGATCATAGTAAGATAACCAGCTAGAGATCTCTAAAGACAAATTGAAAAAGGATGTCTGGAACCCATCAGGACACTGGCTGCAAAAAAACGTTTGGGCATCATCCATATGGCAGTTGAGCAATTGAAGGATATAAAAATTTCATGCAAAAGAGTTTAGAAAATTAAAATAAGACTAAAGAGAAAATTTTTGGAGTAGGAGATGAAAGGAGACTCAGAAAATCACCTCTAACTCTTGGCTACGGATATAATTATTCAACTAGTCTCCTAGATTTAAAAGCTTAAATCAGTTTTCACTCTTCCTTCTCTCCAAATTTCTGTATTTAATTGGTCATGAAGTCCCATTGATTGTACCTCTAGGTGACTCTTGTATTATTTTTCCTCTCCGTTATTAGGGCGACTACCACAGTTCTTATTTAGACAGATTACGAGGAAAATCAATCTGAAATATAGGCCTAGGTTTTCTGTGTCCTAGAACATTGCACAAGCTGGGATGTATTCTTTATTCTTTTTTCTATTCATCTTCCACACCATCTCCAGAGCTGTTGATCTAAAACATAGCTCTCATGGTGTCACTATCTCACTTAATATCTTTCAGTAATTATTCTTGGACTACAAGGTAAAATCTAAACTATTGGCATCCTCTTTAAGACCCTACACAATTTGGTCCCCGTTCACCTTCCCGATAGTATTTTTTGCCACTTTCCCACAAGCATCTTAAAACCACACAAAACTACTCACCAGACCCAAACAGACTATGCTTTTTGTACTCTTTTTTGTACTGTACCGCCATCTCCCTAGCCATTTACTACTGCTGACATGCCTCTTCTTCAAGACCCAGGGTGGTGTCACCTTTTTTAGGTAGCTTTCTTTGACACTCTTGCCTGTCTTTGGATAGAGGTAATATTTCCTTCTTCTGTGTTCGCATTTCACTTGGGTATAATGAATTGAATCCATAACAATCATCTCTCCAAAACCATGAAAAACATGAGGGAAGGGATCATGTCTTTTGTATCCTCAGTGCCTGGCAAACTGCCTGATTCATAACTGGGGTTCAAGAAATGCTTTGTGTATTAAAAAGAAAGCAGAGAATGAGCTATCAGAGATGTAGGAGGAAAACCAGGTGAGTGTCAGTGTAGTCAAGGGAATGGGATTTTAAAAGAGGGACCATGAGACTAAATGTATTCCAAGGAAGTTTCCTGAGTGATGGTGGCCTTCACTTTCTTGCCATCCATTCACTTCTTAACCTCCGAAGCCTGCGTTCTCTTTCCACATGTTTACTGTAGTTGCTCCCTGGAAGGTCATTACTGATAATGCTAACTACAAAATCCAATGGATTTCCCTTCTTCCTTCTTCTGTCTTCAGCATGTGGTATGCATGTGGCAATGGCTAAGGCTGAGCAAAGCTAAGTGGTAATAAATATCCCTGGATTGAAGAAGGTTGTTTAATGGTTGGATGTTATAAAGTTCATCATCCTGGACGCTGATGATAGATAGCAGAGCTTTGGGTTGGGGAGGTATACAACTACCAGTGGTAAAGTTACTGAGGAAGGTGAGAAAGGGCACCAGAAGTAAGCATGGAAGGGCAATGAGGACTGATAAATGGGTGAGGAGGGGAGGCTCCCCAATGATAGCAGAAGAACAAGCATTTGAGAAGATGCATTGGGAAGCATAAAGGGTGCTCACCCAAGGACGTGGCTTGACTGAAGGGAGTTGGGTTTCAGCCGTGATAAGGGGTGGAGGGAAACATGGATTATGGTTCTGGTAGAACAGGCCTTTCACAGGGTAACATGAAAAGACCAGTGGGGGAAAGGACTTTAAGTAGAGCCTGGATGGGGATGGGGTTGTGGGAGGACAAACCAAGTGGCAGAGTTTGTTGCTAAAGCAGGAGGGAGAGTTCAGTGGATTCAGAATTTTATGGGCCTGTTTTAAAAAAATGGTAATTTTTTTTAATGTGTAATTAAAAAAATGTGTAATTTCCTTTGACTATCGTTTCAGAAAATCTTAGACATTTGAGCTTAATCTCAGAACACAGCATAGTTCTTCAAATTGTGCACTTTCATGTACAATTTTATTTTTATATATAATTAAAAATTTTAAGTTATATGTATTTATCACAAAGTCACTACATTATCCTCAGTTTTTTTCAGTTTGACATATAATAGTGAAAATGTCTACTTACTATGATTTACTAGCAGTGTGAACTTGGGACAGTTATTTAGCCATTCTGTGACTTGGTTTCCTCGTCTATAAAATGGGGATAATAATAGTACCTATTACACAGTGTTGTTGTGGGGATTAAATGAGTTAATATTACGTAGAGCACTTAGAATAGTGCTTGGCACCTAGTGAGTAATCTGTAAGTCTTAGCTGTTTATAGCTATTATCTGTGAACCAACATTTGGGGATAAATGGGCAAGATAATTGGGATAAAGGAAGCAGGGAATGGGGGGGGGTAATAGATTGAAATCATGTGTTAGTGATAAGGAAAGGAAATTTTGAGAGCAGAATTTTGCTACGAGAGGATGTCTCAGGATGAACCATCTCTAGGTTCCCACTGGAATGTTACAGATTTGCCTCTTGAAGGAATTGGCTCAGCCTGATGGGCTCTTGGATCATTAATTGATTAGATGCAAGATGGAGGCTTCCTCTTTTTCCCACAAGTGGTTCTCTATCGATACCCTGTAGGTCTCAGCTGTTTCCTCCTCCAAGATACCTGCTGTATCCTACCTTGAATTATCTTCTGAAGGAACATCTCATTTTTCAGCTAACTTCCACGAGAACACAGACTTCTACCATGTACAAGCTTTGTGAGCTCCACAGTACCCAAGGTGGGGCCTTATACATTGGCTATTGTTTATTGAGAGAATGAGTGAAATACCACCTGAGACCAACACATCTCTCAGTCCTCCTCATGTTTGCATTCCTCTACTAGGTATTCTAACAACTTGTAAGAGACTTTAAACATTGTGGCTTATTTAATTTTGTATCTAGAAGAAAAAATGTTTAGCATTATACATTTTATCTGACATTAACAGGAAATGCTAGATTTCCAGGTAAAAATTACTATCCTATAAAGTGCTAAGACTTTTCTTATTTTAGCTATATTTCTAAATATTACACATGTACTATTTTTATTATATATATGTAATCTTTAATAAATGTGTGTGTATCCTTGGGAGGTAATTTATTGTGATATATTGATAACCCAAGATCATTATTATCAATATCAATTATTTCCCTTACAAGCTATTGAAAAATGTGACATTGCTCCTATGCTAAATGAGGTCTTCTGTCAGATTTTCTTTTTTTTTCTTTATTGAAAATATATTATTTCTATAATTGCTTTACAATGGTGTGTTAGTTTCTGCTTTATAACAAAGTGAATCAGTTATACATATACATATGTCCCCATGTCTCTTCCCTCTTGCGTCTCCCTCCCTCCCACCCTCCCTATCCCACCCTTCTAGGTGGTCACAGAGCACCAAGCTGATCTCCCTGTGCTATGCGGCTGCTTCCCACTAGCTATCTATTTTACATTTGGTAGTGTATATATGTCCATGCCACTCTCTCATTTTGTCACAGCTTACCCTTCCCCCTCCCCATATCCTCAAGTCCATTCTCTAGTAGGTCTGTGTCTTTATTCCTGTCTTACCCCTAGGTTCTTCATGACATTTTTTTTCTTAAATTCCATATACATGTGTTAGTTCAATTTCGTTTATTTTTATGGATGAGTAGTATTCCATTGTATATATGTGCCACATCTTCTTTATCCATTCATCTGATGATGGACACTTAGGTTGTGTCCATCTCCTGGCTATTGTAAATAGAGCTGCAATGAACATTTTGGTACATAACTCTTTTTGAATTATGGCTTTCTCATGGTATATGCCCAGTAGTGGGATTGCTGGGACACATGGTAGTTCTATTTGTAGTTTTTTAAGGAACCTCCATACTGTTCTCCATAGTGGCTGTACCAATTCACATTCCCACCAGCAGTGCAAGAGTGTTCCCTTTTCTCCACACCCTCTCCAGCATTTATTGTTTGTAGATTTTTTGATCACGGACATTCTGACTGGTGTGAGATGATATCTCATTGTAGTTTTGATTTGCATTTCTCTAATGATTAATGATGTTGAGCATTCTTTCATGTGTTTGTTGGCTATCTGTATATCTTCTTTGGAGAAATGTCTATTTAGGTCTTCTGCCCATTTTTGGATTGGGTTGTTTGTTTTTTTGTTATTGAGCTGCATGAGCTGCTTGTAAATGTTGGAGATTAATCCTTTGTCAGTTGCTTCATTTGCAAATATTTTCTCCCATTCTGAGGGTTGTCTTTTTGTCTTGTTTATGGTTTCCTTTGCTGTGCAAAAGCTTTGAAGTTTCATTAGGTCCCATTTGTTTATTTTTGTTTTTATTTCCATTTCTCTAGGAGGTGGGTCAAAAAGGATCTTGCTGTGATTTATGTCATAGAGTGTTCTGCCTATGTTTTCCTCTAAGAGTTTGATAGTTTCTGGCCTTACATTTAGGTCTTTAATCCATTTTGAGCTTATTTTTGTGTTAGGGAGTGATCTAATCTCATACTTTTACATGTACCTGTCCAATTATCCCAGAACCACTTATTGAGGAGGCTGTCCTTTCTCCACTGTACATTCCTGCCTTCTTTATCAAAGATAAGGTGACCATATGTGCATGGGTTTATCTCTGGGCTTCTATCCTGTTCCATTGGTCTATATTTCTGTTTTTGTGCCAGTACATACTGTCTTGATTACTATAGCTTTGTAGTATACTCTGAAGTCAGGGAGCCTGATTCCTCCAGCTCCATTTTTAATTCTCAAGATTGCTTTGGCTTTTCGGGGTCTTTTGTGTTTCCATACAAATTGTGACATTTTTGTTCTAGCTCTGTGAAAAATGCCAGTGGTAGTTTGATAGGGATTGCATTGAATCTGTAGATTGCTTTGGGTAGTAGAGTCATTTTCACAATGTTGATTCATCCAATCCAAGAACATGGTATAGCTCTCTATCTATTTGTATCATCTTTAATTTCTTTCATCAGTGTCATATAATTTTCTGCATACAGGTCATTTGTCTCCTTAGGTAGGTTTATTCCTAGACATTTTATTCTTTTTGTTACAATGGTAAATGGGAGTGTTTTCTTGATTTCACTTTCAGATTTTTCATCTTTAGTGTATAGGAATTCAGGAGATTTCTGTGCATAAATTTTGTATCCTGCTACTTTACCAAATTCATTGTTTAGCTCTAGTAGTTTTCTGGTAGCATCTTTAGGATTCTCTATGTATAGTTCATGTCATCTGCAAACAGTGACAGCTTTACTTCTTCTTTTCCGATTTGGATTCCTTTTATTTCCTTTTCTTCTCTGATTGCTGTGGCTAAAACTTCCAAAACTATGTTGAATAAGAGTGGTAAGAGTGGGCAACCTTGTCTTGTTCCTGATCTTAGTGGAAATGCTTTCAGTTTTTCACCATTGAGGACGATGTTGGCTGTGGGTTTGTCATATATGGCCTTTATTATGTTGAGGAAAGTTCCCTCTATGCCTACTTTCTGCAGGGTTTTTATCATAAATGGGTGTTGAATTTTGTCGAAAGCTTTCTCTGCACCTATTGAGATGACCATATGGTTTTTCTCCTTCAATTTGTTAATCTGGTGTATCACACTGATTAATTTGTGTATATTGAAGAATCCTTTCATTCCTGGAATAAAGCCCACTTGATCATGGTGTATGATCCTTTTAATGTGTTGTTGGATTCTGTTTGCTAGTATTTGTTAAGGATTTTTGCATCTATGTTCATCAGTGATATTGCCCTGTAGTTTTCTTTCTTTGTGACATCCTTTTCTGGTTTTGGTATCAGGGTGATGTTGGCCTCATAGAATGAGTTTGTGAGTGTTCCTCCCTCTGCTATATTTTGGAAGAGTTTGAGAAGAATAGGTTTTAACTCTTCTCTAAATGTTTGATAGAATTCACCTGTGAAGCCATCTGGTCCTGGGCTTTTGTTTGTTGCAAGAATTTTAATCACAGTTTCAATTTCAGAGCTTGTGATTGGTCTGTTCATATTTTCTATTTCTTCCTGGTTCAGTCTCGGCAGGTTGTGCATTTCTAAGAATTTGTCCATTTCTTCCAGGTTGTCCATTTTATTGGCATAGAGTTGCTTGTAGTAATCTCTCATGATCTTTTGTATTTCTTCAGGGTCAGATGTTACTTCTCCTTTTTCATTTCTAATTCTATTGATTTGAGTCTTCTCCCTTTTTTTCTTGATGAATCTGGCTAATGGTTTATCAATTTTGCTTCTCTTCTCAAAGAACCAGCTTTTAGTTTTATTGATCTTTGCTATCATTTCCTTCATTTCTTTTTCATTTATTTCTGCTCTGATCTTTATGATTTCTTTCCTTCTGCTAACTTTGGGGTTTTTTGTTCTTCTTTCTGTAATTGCTTTAGGTGCAAGGTTAGGTTGTTTATTTGAGATGTTTCCTGTTTCTTAAGGTAGGATTGTTTTGCTATAAACTTCCCTCTTAGAACTGTTTTTGCTGCATCCCATAGATTTTGGGTCATCGTGTCTCCATTGTCATTTGTTTCTAGGTATTTTTTGATTTCCTCTTTGATTTCTTCACTGATCACTGCATTATTAACTAGTGTATTATTTAGCCTCCATTTGTTTGTATTTTTTACAGATCTTTTCCATAATTGATATCTAATCTCATAGCATTGTGGTCGGAGAAGATACTTGATACGATTTCAATTTTCTTAAATTTACCAAGGCTTGATTTGTGACCCAAGATATGAACTATCCTGGAGAATGTTCCATGTGCACTTGAGAAAAATGTGTATTCTGTTGTTTTTGGATGGAATGTCCTATAAATATCAATTAAGTCCATCTTGTTTAATGTATCATTTGAAGCTTGTGTTTCCTTATTTATTTTCATTTTGGATGATCTGTCCATTGGTGAAAGTGGGGTGTTACAGTCCCCTACTATGAATGTGTTACTGTCGATTTCCCCTTTTATGGCTGTTAGTATTTGCCTTATGTATTGAGGTGCTCCTATGTTGGGTGCATAAATATTTACAGTTGTTATATCTTCTTCTTGGATCAATCCCTTGATCATTATGTAGTGTCCTTCTCTGTCTCTTCTAATAGTTTTTATTTTAAAGTCTATTTTGTCTGATATGAGAATTGCTACTCCAGCTTTCTTTTGGTTTCCATTTGCATGGAATATCTTTTTCCATCCCCTCACTTTCAGTCTGTATGTGTCCCTAGGTCTGAAGTGGGTCTCTTGTAGACAGCATATATATGGGTCTTATTTTTGTATCCATTCAGCCAGTCTGTGTCTTTTGGTGGGAGCATTTAATCCATTTACATTTAAGGTAATTATCGATATGTATGTTCCTTTTCCCATTTTCTTAATTGTTTTGGGTTTGTTATTATAGGTCTTTTCCTTCTCTTGTGTTTCTTGCCTAGAGAAGATCCTTTAGCATTTGTTGTAAAGCTGGTTTGGTGGTGTTGAACTCTCTCAGCTTTTGCTTGTCTGTAAAGGTTTTAATTTCTACATGAAATCTGAATGAGATCCTTGCTGGGTAGAGTAATCTTGGTTGTAGGTTTTTCTCCTTCATCAGTTTAAGTATGTCCTGCCACTCCCTTCTGGCTTGCAGAGTTTCTGCTGAAAGATCAGGTGTTAACCTTATGGGTTATTTGTTATTTGTTGTTTTTTCCTTGCTGCTTTTAATATGTTTTCTTTGTATTTAATTTTTGATAGTTTGATTAATATGTGTCTTGGTGTGTTTCTCCTTGGATTTATCCTGTATGGGTCTCTCTGTGCTTCCTGGACTTGATTAGGTATTTCCTTTCCCATATTAGGGAAGTTTTCAACTATAATCTCTTCAAATATTTTCTCAGTCCCTTTCTTTTTCTCTTCTTCTTCTGGGACCCCTATAATTCGAATGTTGGTGCGTTTAATGTTGTCCCAGAGGTCTCTGAGACTGTCCTCAGTTCTTTTCATTCTTTTTTCTTTATTCTGCTCTGCAGTAGTTATTTCCACTATTTTATCTTCCAGGTCACTTATCCGTTCTTCTGCCTCAGTTTTTCTGCTATTGATCCCTTCTAGAATATTTTTAATTTCACTTCTTGTGTTGTTCATCATTGCTTGTTTCCTCTTTAGTTCTTCTAGGTCCTTGTTAAATGTTTCTTGCATTTTGTCTATTCTATTTCCAAGATTTTGGATCATCTTTACTATCATTATTCTGAATTCTTTTTCCGGTAGACAGCCTATTTCCTCTTCATTTGTTAGGTCTGGTGGGTTTTTACCTTACTTCTTCATCTGCTGTGTGTTTTTCTGTCTTTTCATTTTGCTTATCTTACTGTGTTTGGGGTCTCCTTTTTGCAGGCTGCAGGTTCATCGTTCCCATTGTTTTTGGTGTCTGTCCCCAGAGGCTAAGGTTTGTTCAGTGGGTTGTGTAGGTTTTCTGGTGGAGGGGACTAGTGCCTGTGTTCCGGTGGATGAGGCTGGATCTTGTCTTTCTGGTGGGGAGGTCCACGTCTGGTGGTGTGTTTTGGGGTGTCTGTGGCCTTGTGATTTTAGGCAGCCTCTCTGCTAATGGATGGGTCTGTGTTCCTGTCTTGCTGGTTGTTTGGCATAGGGTGTCCAGCACTGTAGCTTGCTGGTCATTGAGTGAAGCTGGGTGTTGGGTGAGATCTCTGGGAGATTTTCGCTGTTTGATATTATGTGCAGATGGAAGGTTTCTTGTGGACCAGTGTCCTGAAGCTGGCTCTCCCACCTCAGTGGCACAGAGCACCAAGAGAGTGTCCTTCACACGGCTCAGAATAAAAGGGGGAAAGAAGAGAAAGAAAGAAAGAAAGGGAGAAAGAAAGAAAAATAATAATTAAAATAAAGAATAATTATTAAGAAAAAAATTTTTTAAAGTTAAAAAAAAGCAAAAAACAAACAAAAAAAATGGACGGACAGAACCCTAGGACAAATGGTGAAAAGAAAGCTATACAGACCAATTCTCACACAGAAGCATATGCATAGACAGTCACAAAAAGAGGAAAAGTGGAGAAAATAATCTATCTTGCTCCGAAAGTCCACCTCCTCAATTTGGGATGATTCGTTGTCTATTCAGGTATTCCACAGATGCAGGGTACATCAAGTTGATTGTGGAGATTTAATCCCCTGCTCCTGAGGCTGCTGGGAGAAATTTCCCTTTCTCTTCTTTGTTCACACAGTTCCTGGGGTTCAGCTTTGGATTTGGCCCCGCCTCTGCGTGTAGGTCGCCTAGGGGCGTCTGTTCTTCGCTCAGACGGGATGGGGTTAAAGGAGACGCTGATTTGGGGGCTCTGGCTCACTCAGGCCGGGGGGGAGGGAGGGGTACGGATGTCGGGTGACCCTGCGGCGGCAGAGGCCGGAGTGACGTTGCACCAGCCTGAGGCGCGCCGTGCGTTCTCCTGGGTAAGTTGTCCCTGGATCACGGGACCCTGGCCGTGGTGGGCTGCACAGGCTCCTGGGAGGGGGGGTGTGTATAGTGACCTGTGCTCGCACACAGGCTTCTTGGTGGCGGCAGCAGCAGCCGTAGCGTCTCATGACCGTCTCTGGGATCCGCGCTGATAGCCGCGGCTCGCGCCCGTGTCTGGAGCTCCTTTAAGTGGCGCTCTTTTTTTTTTTTTTTAACATCTTTATTGGAGTATAATTGCTTTACAATGGTGTGTTAGTTTCTGCTTTATTACAAAGTGAATCTGTTATACATATACATACGTTCCCATATCTCTTCCCTCTTGGGTCCACCCCCCCCCCCCCCCCACCCTCTAAGCGGTGCTCTTAATCCCCTCTCCTAGCCCACCAGGTAACAAAGAGGCATGAAAAAGTCTCTTGCCTCTTCGTCAGGTCCAGACTTTTCCCGGACTCCCTCCCGGCTAGCCATGGCGCACTAACCCCTTCAGGCTGTGTTCACACCGCCAACCCCAGTCCTCTCCCTGCACTCCGACCTCCGCCTGAGCCTCAGCTTCCAGCCCCGCCCGCCCCGGCGGGGGAGCAGACAAGCCTCTTGGGCTGGTGAGTGCAGGTCGGCACCGATCCTCTGTGAGGGAATCTCTCCTCTTTGCCCTCCGCACCCCTGTTGCTGCGCTCTCCTCCGCGGCTCCAAAGGTTCCCCCCTCCGCCACCCGCAGTCTTTCCTCCTTCACAGCTCCCTCCCACTGGTGCAGGTCCCGTCCCTATTCTTTTGTCTCTGTTTTTTCTTTTGCCCTACCCAGGTACGTGGGGAGTTTCTTGCCTTTTGGGAGGTCTGAGGTCTTCTGCCAGCATTCAGTGGGTGTTCTATAGGAGCTGTTCCACGTGTACATGTATTTCTGATGTATCTGTGGGGAGAAGGTGATTTCTGCGTCCTACTCTTCCGCCATCTTCTCCTGAATCCGTCTGGGAGTTCTTGAAGTGACTAACACATTTCTCATACTTCTTCTTGGCAGTTCTAATTTAAAAGTCAGTAGGGCCATCCCAATATTGGGGGCTTTCGGATTTGGTGAAGAGAAAACTATGGGGCAGGGCTTCCCTGGTGGCGCAGTGGTTGAGAGTCCGCTTGACGATTAGGGGACGCGGGTTCGTGCCCCGGTCCGGGAAGATCCCACATGCCGCGGAGCGGCTGGGCCCGTGAGCCATGGCTGCTGAGCCTGCGCGTCCGGAGCCTGTGCTCTGCAACGGGAGAGGCCACAACAGTGAGAGGCCCGCGTACAGCAAAAACAAAAAAACAAAAAAAAACTATGGGGCATAGTTGAAGTTTGGCTTTTTTTTTTTTTTTGAGTGAAAGAAATGCAGATTCATTTAAATGTCATAATGATAGAGTAGACATTGCCGCTTAAATTGTTCTGCAGAAATAGGCTTCTCATGTGTCCTGATATATGTAACACTCTGATTAAGAGCCTTAAGGAAAAATTTGGTATGTGCTGTATTAACAAAGGCAAACTTCATTTGCATCTGCCAGCAACTGAAATGTGGTGACATCTCTGATTTATAAACAATGCCATAATAACGCTTGTAATTTACAAGGCCATCGACTAAAATAGGAAACAGCTATTGCAAATCGTATTGCTAATATTTTAAGAAACTGAAATCTAATGTTGCTAAATCAAATTCCTATGGATTCCACAGGGCACTGAGCACATTATAAGATTTCAGTGTGCTCTGAGCATATCCTCATTAAGACTGCTGTCTACTGCATTTTTATTGTTCCCCTGGGAGGTTTATTGTGTTAATGCTGCCAGTAAGAAGTAGTGTTTTCCTAGCCTCCCTGATATTCTGGCCACCCAGGTAGGTCTGTAGCCAATGGACATGCTAGGTTAAGTTATGACTATATGTCTTTGACACCTTCATGAACAGTGAAGGCAATTAGAAGTCAGAATAAAGTATGATGTAACTCTAAAAAAAAGTGTAAATATCTAAATAACCTCATCATAACAAGGAATGCTTTCGATATAATACATCCAGGATGAAAGTACTGAAAGATAAAGTCAATAGCATTAATGTCTTAGCTTGATGCTCCCTATAGCTTGTGCCGTCATCATTGCCATCACTATTATTTACCATCACTATTATTTACCATAGTTATTATTATTAGAGAATGGCTATTCAGCATCCACTGTGAGGTAGACACTGGGCAAATTGCTGTACTCGCATTATTTGATGCTATCCTGACCAAACCTTATAATCTATTTTTATTGGCCCCATTTTATAGATAAGAGAACTGAAGTTCCCAGTTGTTTACAGACGATGTTTATAGTCAAGTGGTTAGAAGAGGCTGAGCTAGGATTTAAACCCAGATCAGCTGGACTCATGAGGCTTTACTATTAACTGTTGTGCTCAACTGCCTACTCTATAGAAAAGTTATAAATCTGAGGGGGGGAACCTCAATTTAGAATAGATATGAAAGTTTTGTTCATCCATTCCAATCTAGCACTTTGGAAGAGTTAAAAATTAAGGAAAAGAGTTTAAAAGTATTAGAAGATGACTTTTTTTGGTAATAATTCTATCTATCTGCTTTAGAGCATATATTTTCTGAATCTCATAACAAAGTGATAGGTATCATTCTTCATCAATAAGGAAACAGAGTACCAGAAATCACTTAAATTGCTCAAGGTCACCCAACTAGCATGCCATGGAGCCAAGATTTGAGGCCCCCCCATCTAATTCCAAATGCTGGGCTCCTTCGTCTACCTTATACAACTGTTCAGAGTGTGTGTGCGTGTGTTATTTGTATCTCTGAGAATAGTGGATAATATATGAATTTTCTAGGAATATCCAACTAGCCTTGTAAAAATTTTGCTATAAAAAAATTCTTGGATTTGGAATCAGCTTCAAAGGTTACCTTCTTGGAGCAGCAACTCGTCTGGTGCCTGAGCATGTCCTACAGTCACCCCATCAAGCGAGTCTTCAGGTTATTTTTGAACACTTCAAATGTTGGAACATTTATTGCCTCCCAAAGTAGTCCTCCCATATTCTGACATCTCTAACTAAAGAGCTTCCATCTTGGCCTCCCTTTTTCTCCCTTCGATTGGTCCTGGTTCCAAACCATTGAAATGTACAGAACAAATCTAATGAATCTTCTACAAGAAAACCATGTAAGTATTTAAAGATGACTATCATGGTCCACCACCTTGAATCTCTCCTAGTCTTCAAGGTACACTTCTCCCATGTTTTTTTTTTTCCTTTTAATTTATTTATTTTTAGTTTTGGCTGTGTTGGGTGTTCGTTTCTATGCGAGGGCTTTCTCTAGTTGTGGCAAGTGGGGGCCACTCTGCATCACGGTGTGCGGGCCTCTCACTGTTGTGGCCTCTCTTGTTGTGGAGCACAGGCTCCAGACACGCAGGCTCAGTAGTTGTGGCTTACAGGCCTAGTCGTTCCGTGGCATGTGGGATCTTCCCAGACCAGAGCTCGAACCCATGTCCCCTGCATTAGCAGGCAGATTCTCAACCACTGCGCCACCAGGGAAGCCCCTCCCATGTTTTTTAAACATTGTTCCTGTGACATAGATTCAGGTCTTTCTTGATTCTATTTACTCTTCCTTGAAGGATCTTCATTTTGGCTATATCCCTTCTAAAGCACAATGCCTAGGAATAATCACTATTCTATAAGTGTGGTCTAACCAGAACAGACCAATAGAGTATGTCTATAACTTTGGTTTTTTCTGGATACCATAGTAGCATTTTTGGTACCCTTTCTCTAAACTTTATCTTAGGTGGAGCTGCTAAATTATAATTCCTCTTGCCTGTGGATGTGCAATTGCTTTTTGGACCTAAGTATTGAACTTTTACATTTATCCACATTCAAATGTATCATGTTATATTTGCCTTTCACCCTAATTATATCATTCAACATATTTAGCAACCCTTCTATGGCAGTCAGTATCCAATGCAGGAGATAGAAATTTCTCTAGGTATTTCAGCAGGAAGGAATTTAATGCATACAATTAGGGCCTTGGAAAATCATTGGAAGGAGTGAAAGAATGGATTCTAAGCTGAATCTTCAGAAATTACTCCATGAACGATACACAACTGACCCAACGGATTTGCTACTACCTCCAATTCTGAAGTTATGAGTTCAAAGCACAGAGTCCTAGCTGTGATCCAGGAATGAAGATGCTAGCATCTCTGCTGCCATTGCAACTCCTGACACCTTAATAGAGATGCTGTAACACTGCTTGAGAAAATCTTGCATCTCCACAGCCTCTCATGGCTTAGAAATAGCAAAAAGGGGCAGAAAAATGGGATCTGCCTCATTTCCACCTTCCAAATTCCACACGAGATCCTCTAATTGTTGGAATGCAGTTTGCATCCAGAATCCTAGTTACAAGAGGTGTTTTGTTTGTTGCAGCTCTCCATCATCTTCAACCCAAAGGAAGGTGAAATGGAGATTGAGAAGCTTAACCCTCAGTATCTATCACAATTCCCGAATGTATTGATCCACAAATGTGATATCACGTAGCTTCAGGTGAGTGAGTATACTGTGTGTATGTGTGTGTGTGTGTGTGTGTGTGTGTGTGTATGAAAGAAAGAGAAAATATAAATAGAGAGACACCCAGGTCATTAATAAAAATTTTGATAGGAGCCTTTTGGCATTCCATAAAGATTTTTTCTGTAGATTAATATCCATGGGTGTCCATGGGCATAAACAGGTTGTATTTGTCAGATACATTTTGTTACGTTGAAGAGCATCCAACCTGTCTTGTACACTTAAAGGGTTTTCAAGAGGAGCTGCATAAACTTGAAGAACATTGGTCAGCTTGTTTGGCTCTCCTGCCCTAGACTTGCCAGCCTCTCAGAGCGGGGGGTGGAAGCCTTCTCTGGATGTTGAATATCCTTTTGTGTTCTCTGTCGGTGGTCTGCACCACTGCTGAAGGTAGTAGTCACATTCCATTCTATATTCTGTTCCAGGGGGCAACATTCTCCCAGAATACTATGGGGGGTTCCAAATAGCATTCTCTGAAGTTGTGCAACCTGATGCTGAGTCGGCCATTTGCTTATGCCAACTTGTGGTTGAGCTTGGTCAATTTCATGCTATCCAAATAAACTAGATCTGTATATATATCTTGTATATATATATACTATATATATATATTTCATATTTCCCTCATTTCCCAAGCTAGTGACCCTGTTAAAAAAGAGATACGAAGTTAAAGTGAGTTCCCATCACTTCTGCTGCTTCTTTTAGGTACTACAAACTATCCCTGTGATGTATGTTTATTGCCCCTATAATCATGTCAAGATCTCCAAGGTTGGTTACAGAATTTTTCATTTTGAAAATCAGTTCTACGTTGCTTTATCACCAGTTTCTTGCCTATTTCCTCCTCTCCACTAGTTGTAGAGCTAACCCCCCTAAATCTCACCATTCCTGACGTGCCTATAGAGTCAGTCCTACCACAGCACATATGACTCCCCTACCCTAGGTTTCCTCTTAAGCAGTGTTGGGAAAGGTTGGAATGGTGGAGAGTTAATGACCCAGAAGGAACT
The DNA here is from genome assembly GCF_949987515.2 of Delphinus delphis. Lineage (NCBI taxonomy): Eukaryota > Metazoa > Chordata > Mammalia > Artiodactyla > Delphinidae > Delphinus > Delphinus delphis. The sequence goes on along the minus strand of NC_082684.1, from coordinate 42,665,595 downwards.
TTCAGAGTTGGAGAAAATGTCATAACTTCCTTGTACCTTGGATAGGACTACTTGGCATTTTCACTGGCAGAATGGAACCCCAGTCGCCTATAGAGATTGCCTGCTCAGTACCCATCCTGTATTATCTTCTTTCTCTTTTCTGTCTCTCTTTCTTACTTCCTTACCTGGCTCTTGCTTTCTGGCATCACCTCCCAAATAAACCACTTGTACTGAAATCCTGGTCTTTGCATCTGCTTCTGGGGAACCTGCCTTAGGATGCTCTGTACTTCCAAAGTCACTAACTGGAGTTGGGCGATCATTCCTAATCATAGGGAGATATTCACTGGAGTTAAGGATTCCCTTAAAATGTCCCCCATCTGCCATGGTCTTCTTTTCTCTAGCTATCCTTATTCATGCTATCCTTTTCCGTTTCAAGATCATCCTTCTCAAAGATAAAAGAGAAGCAAGATAGATGTTCATCAACTTCTCTTTTTAATACTCTCCCGTAACCATCCTACAGCTGCCCTCTCAGGAACAGATTTATTGCTCTTCATTCTTTTTGCTTGAGTAAAAATTTTTCCATGTATATATCTTTGGTGTTTTCCCTAATTTCCAATTTGTTTAATTCTGAAAGCAAACTATTTTTTGACACTGTTCCAAATCTGTGACTTCCTCTTCTAATTGCTTTTGGTCACATACCTTTCCTACTATCTTTGTTTTTTTTAACATACTACTGAAAAATGAGTTCCTCAGAGAGTTACCTATGGCTTAAAAGAGAAGAAAAGGTCTAGAGGGTATTTATTGATTGATTGATTGATTGATTGATTGATTGCGGTACATGGGCCTCTCACTGTTGTGGCCTCTCCCGTTGCGGAGCACAGGCTCGAGACGCGCAGGCTCAGCGGCCATGGCTCACGGGCCCAGCCGCTCCGCGGCATGTGGGATTTTCCCAGACCGGGGCACGAACCCGTGTCCCCTGCATCGGCAGGCGGACTCTCAAGCACTGCACCACCAGGGAAGCCCTAGAGGGTATTTATTGAGAATTGTTGATCATCATTATACTCTGATGCCAGTTTGTTGCTTTAAGGGTAAATAACTAAACATTGCTCCAAAAGTACATTTCTACTCCCTCCTCCCACCTCCACCAGCCCCACCTAAGGGTTTGAGTTTTATGGTCTAACCCCACTTGGCCAGAGAAAGGTAGAGGGTTCCCTCAATCCTGTGAGAAGAATGTGGAAGAACATTATTATCAAGATTTTGATACACAGGCAAATTTCAACCCCTTTTAGACAGCCTTCACTAATCTACTGAGTTGGTTTATCCTCTGTCGCAGGTTTTTCTGTGGGGTAGGTGACTGGCCTTCGGAAGCAGAATTTTCCATTAAAAATCTCGAGCCTGCTACTGGTTACTGAGAAAACGACTCAGTGACTGGCATCTTGCCACACTTTGTAATCCTCTGGAAATTACATTTTGAGAACACAATCTCCTTTTTGTGACAGGCAAATAGCACATGACTAACTGAATATAAATTGTATAGGTGTTTTGATTTTTTTAAAAAAATGTTAGGGGCACTTTCAGCTTAGAAATGTTTTTGATGTTCATGTTACATTTGTGTTAGTCCACAAACAACTAAAATTCTTCCTGCCTAGTTCTATTTGTGAATCAGGACTTGGGTAATAGTACTGGGCATGTTGGATCGAGTTTGTCTTTCTGCTAAGGCAGGGCTGTGGGTGGCAGTAAGGAAGCCATGGTATTATTATCAAAAAGAGTGATTGTTCTTATCTGATATCAGTAAGAAACCTGTGGCCCAAGAATTTGGGTTCAGTTCTTACACTTGGAGAAAATATACATTTTTCATTTAGAGTTCTTTAATCGCACGTGAGCTAAGTGGAACTGGGGTTTCATAGGCATAACCAGGATCTTTTGTGGCCCCGATCACACCCCTCCCCCCACCTGCTTCGACACCATTGCATGCTGAATCTGTCACATTTAATGAGATTTTACTCTTCTCTATTTGTATTTCAGGAAATTAGAGTTGGCATTTTCATCTAATAAAGCTCTGCAGCCTTCATCCTCTCTGAATGACACTTACTTTCCACATTGCTTTTGGGAAGAGCTGAAAGAGTTGTGGGCTTTGCAAATGGTAGAGCCATCAAGGCTTTTCCAGACACACTTGAGCTCTCTAACACCCTAAGAATGGTACTTTAACAGAGAAACTTATTTATTTATTGCCCCTGGGTTATGTATAGTAACTAGAAGTAGGTTAAGGAGTCTCTGGCTTTGGTCTTAGTTTCCCTATAAGCTGTTTTCCAGTCTCTGTGGATTTATGAATTTTGTCTCCAAGGTCTCTCCAGACCTGACCATGAGAGAAGTCTCTCATTCATAGTCTTTGTTCTCTGGTTCAGGGGTTTGATGTAATGGTTGTCTCAATATACATGGGCAACTACAGTATACTTCATACATTGCAGAACTGTACTGTGAGTTCCAGAATAATCGATCTTTGAATCTTTACTTCATTAATATATGTGAGAGATCCAAGAGTTCAGTTGTATCCAAATATATTTTGAAAACTTTGGTTTATGTTTAGATTGCACCAGTAGAAGACCAGACAATGTGATCAAGAAAAATGCTAATCTTTTGGAAGACAATAGAGTTTGATGGCAGTGGCATAGCTGATTAAAAGTCCAAAGGCAGGGCTTCCCTGGTGGCGCAGTGGTTGAGAGTCCGCCTGCCGATGCAGGGGACACGGGTTCGTGCCCCGGTCCAGGAAGATCCCACGTGCTGCGGAGCGGCTGCGCCCGTGAGCCATGGCCGCTGAGCCTGCGCGTCCGGAGCCTGTGCTCCGCAACGGGAGAGGCCACAACAGTGAGAGGCCCGCATACCGCAAAAAAAAAAAAAAAAAAAAAAAAAAAAAAGTCCAAAGGCAAGTGTTAGAACACTTGAGTTACATTTTGTAACTCAACAAATTACATTGATTTATGTGCTTGGGAAAGAGACATGAAGTCTAGTTGCCTGGGGAGACAGATAAGTAAACAGAAAAACATATTAGTGTGATGAGCTCTGTGATAGAGATGAAGTCCATGAACGTGTAAAACAAGGACACCTAACCCAGTTGTTGGTTTTAACAATAAATCTTTTATTGAGTTTCTATTATGTGCCAAGCACAGAAGTACTTTATATATATTATATTTAATCTTCACTACAGCTCTAGGTACTCATTTATTTCATGGCCAGTAAACCTAGTTGGGGGCATTGATATTGCCGTGAAATCTGAGTACCACTTTTATTGGCATCTTTTTACTTGTCAATTACCATGAGGTGCGATCACAGCAAAGGCTTTCTGACATACAAGTTAGCTGCAATTACAACCATACTGGATATAATTCATTTCTCCTGATCCAGACAAAGGAGGACAGATTACAAAAGGACTTCTGAGTTAATTACTTAGTGGCAAGCTGTGATCCTAAAACCACAAAAGAATAAGGCAGAGGAAATTTTAATAAAACTATGCTTTAGCATGGCCTCAGGTCATATGGTATAAGCATTTGCAGGGATTTCTGTTTTGTTTCGCAGCCTATGTTTCATACTGTAATCAGAAATATGTGGCACATGGTGAACAAAGGAAATGTGTACTCAACAAAGCATAGAGACTGAACTGCCAACCAGACAAACCCTAGAAACATGTAGTCACTTACTAGGCAGAACACAACTACACGTGTCCCCAATGTGGAAGGCATTCTGGGTGTGTGTGTGTGCAACCACATTTACACATGAATGTGGTTTTACTGTCATTGCAGTATCAAAAGTGCCAGACAATACTATGCAAATTATAGCCTTTCAATACAGGAATGCATTGTCTTAATTTTTTTGTTGCAGTGGTTGAAAGCGAGCAAAACTAAAACCCTGATAGAGTCCTTGCATTTCAAAGGTATAATTTTGACAGCTATCCAAAGGCCAGATCCCAAGGATTCTGAAGGTGTTTTATTTCTTTCCAAATCGGCAGTGGCCACCCACATTTTCTGAGATTCCATTCCTCCCAACAGCCTGGAGTTGTTTTGGGGCCAATATATTCCTTTCATTACTGACATCCATCAGAATGTACCTTTACTTCACAATACAAGTAGAAACATATTTACAACCTAATCATCAGGCTGACAATTTGTTAGGCAGAAATGCAATTCCTGAGAAAGAGAAAGCAACACTGAATTCTTCCTTTTCTCAGAAGAATGCCATTACACAAAATTCTGAGCAAATCCAGTCGTGGGTAGCAGTCTAGGATTGATAGAAATGAAGCTTCCCACCTTTAGTATTCTTATCTCTTTCATGTTTGCCCATGTCTGTTGTCCTGGCTCCTTTCCCTTACCTCCCAGCTAAAGTTGCTGGTGTCCATTTCATGGAATCATAGAAAGTGTAGTTAAAAATAAACTTAGAGCAGATGGTCCTCCTTTGATCCACTACCCAGTCCACATGTTCACTGTCTCCTCCGTCATTCCTGGCAGGTGGTCATGAAGCCTGTTGCTGAATGCTCCAGGTGAGGAGGAAACTTACAGCTACAATCTCCAGTTTGAACAACTTTGTTTGCAGGAGCTTCCTCCTGTGCCACCAAATTTGCCTCCCCTTTAAAATCTCTTTAAAATATATATGTTAATAGTAGGTTACCTCCCCAGAGTTAACTCCACTTACACACAACAGCTGGCCCTCCAAATATTTAAAGCCAGCTCCCCTGTGCTCTCTGGGTTTTGTTTACTTACTTGATCATCTTCCTCCCCACCCCCTCAGCTAAACTCTATTTCCCTGGAGTCTCTCATATGATGCAGCGCATACTCTAGCCCCTTTGTGCCCAAAGTTTTGGAGAGTGCTCTGCTGCCTTACTGGGCTCTCAGATCTCTGGTTTTGCTCCCCAGCATAGGACTGTGTCCCTCCCCACACCTTCCTCTACAGCCATTGTAAGGTCGGATCTTAACAAAACGGCACCGCGAAACAAAGGAAAGCTTCAAGTGAGCTTTATTAGGGAGCGCTCCTGGGCGAGGTTCACTGGTCCGAGAGAAAGGGGCCAGAGAAGTCGCGTCCAGTACTGGATGAGGGGAATTTTTATTGGGGTAAAAGCAGAAGGGGGTGTTTTGCTATACAGGGTAATTCCTTATTCGGTGAGGATACAGCAGGGCCAGGTGTTGGTTGGTCTGTTGTGGGGCGTAAGCCCATTTTCCCTTCCCGTCAGCCCCATTGTTTTCTGGGCAGGAAGTTAGAGTCTCTTGTTGATTCCCAGAACAGGTGAGGTCGTTATGTCCCAATGCCTCTCCTACCTCCTACCGGTGGATGTTTTCTCTTACCCCCCGGGCCTCCTTTCACCCGGGCCAACGGACCTTACAGCCATACCTCATCTTTGTCTCAGGTTGACTTTATATTTCAGTAGCCCTCCTGCCTTCCAGCTTCTCTTCCTATAAACTCATGGTGAGCTACTTTGAGGTTCCATGTGTATGACTTGATATTCCCTCTTCTCTTCTTTTGTGCGTCACTCCAGGCTGTCATGTTTAATTTTGGGTTTCATTTTGAATCTTGAAGCAATCACTGTGTCTTTTATATCTTTATCCATATCCATAAAATTACAGAACAAGACTGAGTCAAACACAGAATCAAGTAAAAAGCATAAGCAAGAAGGGCAGCCTCGGGAGTTTGACAGATTTGGGGTGGAATTCTGGCTCTGCCCCTGTGTGGCCATTGCCAAGTTTCTTAATCTCTCTGAGCTTCAATTTGCTCTCTGTAAAATGGTGGCACTAACAGCTCCTCCTCATGAAGTGGTTGTGTGGATTAAATGAGATAAAGCACCTTCCACAGAATATGGCCCACAATAAGGACTCATAAACTGTTAACTGCTACTGGTATTTCAGTATCGGTAAAAATCTCTCTGTAATTCAGTGTAGATGCAATTTTTCTAATGTCTATCTGTTCTGACCCCTATTGCATTGATGGGAGACAAAGGGCAAGGCATCCCCAGGCTCCAGGGATGCTGGAGAATTAAGTCCAGGTTGAGAGCAGGGGTCTGAAGACCTAGCACTGCTGTCCACTAACTGAGTGACCTGAGCAAGGCTCTTAATTTCTCACTGTCTCAGCCTGCTCATTTGTAAAATGGGAGCGGCAAAGCACTGACCCTATAGGTGGCTGTGGGAAGTTAATGGTTTAATAAATGTAGGCTAGCACCTGGCACATTAGAAATATTCAATAAATGTTTATTATTGTTGTTGTAAAGGCCTCAATGTTGTCACATTTCAAGATGCCTACTAACTGCTTACTTTGGGGGCAAGTTGATTCTGGGGGTGTTGAGATACTATACTAAGCTAGATCTTCAAGTGGCCCACAGTTTGGAATAGATCTGGGAGAGGAGAGGATCAACTGAAGATAACCTTTATTCTTAGCAGAGAAAATTTGATATCTAGGGATGTTATTTATGGTGATGGTACTACAGCAACAATTGCTATCAGTTGTTATCTATTGAATTTCAACCTAAATGAGCATGTAGGAGGAGATTATTTACAACTTTCTTTTTAAAAAATACATCTTTATATATTTCCCAAATTTTCCAAAATGAGCATGTGTTAATTTTATGATTAGTAAAAAAAAAAAAAAAAAAGTTGTTTTAATAATAAAATAAATAATATAAAATCCAGTCTTTCCCCTCCCTGATCCCTACCACCTCTTTAATGTACTGAGTCCCTGACCTGAGCCTGGTTAGTTTCTTCTCTGCTATAACAGAGAATCTGCTATAACAGAGAATCATGTAGTCAGTCAGGTATACACTCTGTTAAGTTATGTTGGTGAGTTAAAAGATTTGGAATGTGACTCTCTTTTATGCCATTTAGAATTGTAGATTTCTTCTTTGAGAGCCCTGGTTATCCGCATGTAATTTTGGTAAGAGGGTTTGAAGTACTTAAATGTTGGTCCTAGATCAAGATCATGCTTTCATTCTCATTCATGGGAATCATCTGTCCGGGGAAATCAAAGGATGACAATAGATAAGTGTGGCAGCAGAATAATAATCCCCCAAAGATATCCACACCCGAATCCCCGGAACTTTGGCTTATGTTATCTTACATGGCAAAAAGGGACTTTGCCAATGTCATTAAAGGGAAATCATTCTGGGTTATCCAGGTGGGCCTAATCTAATGACATATGTTCTTAAAAATGGAGAATATTTCTCAGCTACAAAGAACCAGAGAGATGGCAGTGTGAGAAGGACTCATCCATTGCTAGCTTTTTTTTTTTTTTTTTTTTGCGGTACGCGGGCCTCTCACTGTTGTGGCCTCTCCCGTTGCGGAGCACAGGCTCCAGACGCACAGGCTCAGTGACTGTGGCTCACGGGCCCAGCTGCTCTGCGGCATGTGGGATCTTCCTGGACCGGGGCACGAAGCCGTGTCCCCTGCACCGGCAGGCGGACTCTCAACCACTGTGCCACCAGGGAAGCCCCATTGCTAGCTTTGAAGATGGAGGAAGGGAGTCATAAACCAACAAAGGCAGGCAGTCTCTAGAAGCTGGAAGAGGCAAGGATTTTCCCCTAGAGCCTGCAGAAAGGAATGCAACCTTGCCAACACCTTAATTTTAATCTAGTGAGGGTCTGTATCCAACTTCTGACCTACGTAACTTAGAGATAATAAATGTGCCCTCTTTAAGACTCTAAGTTTGTGGTAATTTGTAATAGAAATTTAATGTAATAAGTCAACACTACAAAAGTCTTATAGTATGCTCATGTATTTTCTCAATGAGATGAAGTTCAAGGAATGTTGTAGTGGTTCTGTCTAAAGCTCATCTGTTCATCGTTCAGGTTATTAGAAACTGAGAGATCTCAGTTTATTTACTGTGAGGTTGAAGTTTATTGATGATGTTACAATAGGTAAGTGGGAAAATGCCCCTGATCATAAGTAAGATTCTTAGGCAAGATGACCGAGAGGAACTAGCACAAACGTAAGCAAAGGGAACTGTGAAAGCTCAACCTTTGCCCTCCGCCTCAAGTAGAGGGAAATGAATTGACAGTGGTGAAGTGGCAATTCAATTTGGAGTCCTGAATAAAAGTGTTATTCCAATCTTCAATTCTCCTTACAATGGAAATTTCCTCACAATGGAAATTGTGGCTATGTTATTTCACAGATTTATGCATACATACATGTGAAATACAGCATTTAAAAAACACTATCATACTCGTTTATTATTAGAAAGATATAGATTTGATGTATTTTGCAGGCTAATGGTGCTTATAATTGTTCTTCATGAAAAGAAATTAGATTACATAGAAGGTGTGAGTTCACACCAACGTGACCAGAAAAAAGAAAAGATGTGAATAAAAAAAGTGGGGATAGGGTGGAGAATAGAACTACAACCAAAATTCTATGAAATATTGTTTAGCTAGCAAAAGGCTTTATTAGATAAACTGCAGAACACACAAGTTTGCCACTGATGACATCTCTTCCTAGTGGAGCACATGTAGCCGTTTGAAGAACTGTCCCCAAGCCCAGTGGAGATGGATTTAACTGTGGTTTAAGAGGACAATGTTGGAGGCTTAGGAATCTTTGGGAAGAGTTTCCTTTTTAACCATTATAAAACACTTACATGGAGATCAAATTTTAAATAGTGCAGAGGATATAACGTCTTCCCATGCTGACCTACCCATGGCCCCTCTCCCATTCCCTGTTTACCTCTAAGTTCAAAGGTAACCTCTTCTGACTGTTTCTGTGTCTTTTCCTTTTGGAAGTTAACTGAATCATGCCCCACAATAGACATTTACTTTTATTATCTGCCTGTTTTGGATTGAGGACTGTCACTCACTAAGAGTAATCCTACCCCACCTACCCCATTCTATTTTTATCTGTGTTCTTATTTGCAGATATTCTATTGACAACTTTCATAATTTCAAATGATATAGTTAGGTATCTGTATCTTGATTTGTTACATTTAGTCTGTACTTTTAAAGTAGCTGACATCTGGAAATCAGTGTTCCTACAGTATTCTCTGTTCTCTACTCCTCTCTGCCTACTCTTATTTTTTTGCGGTACGCGGGCCTCTCACTGTTGTGGCCTCTCCCGTTACGGAGCGCAGGCTCCAGACGCGCAGGCTCAGCGGCCGTGGCTCACGGGCCCAGCTGCTCCGCGGCATGTGGGATCTTCCCGGACCGGGGCACGAACCCGTGTCCCCTGCATCGGCAGGCGGACTCTCAACCACTGCGCCACCAGGGAAGCCCCTGCCTACTCTTTTTATTCTTTATTTTGTTTCACACAAACACGTCCTCACCTTTTAAAAATTATTTTTTAAAGAAAAGACTCATGGAGGGACACTGTAAGTATGTACAGGTCTGAAAGTCTGTATTTTCCCTTTACACTCAATTAGAATTTTTCTCCATGTAGAATTCTAGATTTAAGATCATTATCTTTCTGCACTTTGGAGGCCTTGGTCCATCTTTCTCTAAATTGCAAGGTTGCTAATAGAAAGTATCATGTCAACCCAATTATCTTTCCTTTGTAAGTAACTTGGTTTTTATTTCTCAAAATCTGGATAATCTTCTCTTCATTCTTGATATTTTGGAGTTCTGTGAGCCTTTTTCTTCCATTCTGTTCAGTACTATTTGATCTCGTCAGTCTGAAGACTGGTGTTTTGGAAAAAGTTTCTTCTGTTGTTTCTCTGATAATTCCCTCCTTCTACTTTTACTGCCCTCTTCTTCAGGAACTCCTGTTAGAACACTATTGACTGTCCTGGTTGGTTTTCTTCCTGTGTTCCTTTAAAAAATTTTTTCCCTTGATTTCCATATTTCTTTTTCTTTGATTTTGTCTTTTTCCTCCCCCATGAATTATCTCTGAATCCTCTGGAGTCACTGTCTCTGACCCATGCCTATCTTCACTCTGGATTATCCACCGGTTGTTTTCCATTGTATTTTGTTTTCCAAAAATTCATCTAGACTTTTTTCTTTCCTCATGCCCATAGTCCTTTTATGGGCTAAATTGTGCCTCCCCCAGAATTCATGCATGTATTGCAGTCCTAACACCCAGTACCTCAGAACATGACTATATTTGGAGATACGATCTTTAAAGTGGTGATTAATTTTAAATGATGTCATTAGGGTGGCCCTAGTATGTTATGACTGGTGTCTTTATAAGAAGAGGAAATTTAGACACTGACAGACACAGAGGGATAACCATGTGAAGACACAGGGATTAGAAGTTTAGCTATAAGCCAAGGAGAGAGGCTCTCAGATGAAACCAGCATTGCTACACTGCTGACACTTTAATCTTGGACTTCTAGCATCCAGAAATGTGAGGAAATAAATTTCTATTGTTTGAGCTACCCAGTCTGTGATACTTTGTTATGGCAGCCCTAGCAGATTAATACTCTTCCCATTCTTGGAGGTTTTATAAAATAATTTCTTCTTATACTACTAAACTGTCATTCAGTAGGATTGGGGGAGGGGAAAATGCATATTTTCTGTCTTCCATCTTAAGGTGGAAGCCAGAGTTACTTTTGAGCTGCTGCCTCTGTGGACGGCTGGGTATAGGAAGTTAGGGTAGGAGGCCTGAGGTTTGCTGCATTCTCATGGATAACTAGCTATAGCTCTCATTTCGTAAAATTTTTACTATGTGCGAAGTCTTTACAGATAAATATCATCTCATTTAATCACTCAAACATCCTAGAGGGAGGAGACTGTTATTATCCCATATATTATTGCATATGAGAAAACTGAACCACAGAGGAGGATGAGTCATGCTGACCAATTGACCAGGAACTTTGATTGTTGAGAAAATGCATTCCAAGTTGCTTTAGATTTCTAAATCTAATGCATTAGATTTCTTGATTAGATTTCTGTAAAACTTTAAATTTTGAATCTATTTCATGTTTAACAGAGAATTATTTAAAGGGAGAAATTATTGAACTGATACGTGAAGCAATCTGTCATTGACATCATTTCTACTGCTAAATTAATTGCTAATCTCCTGTTTTCTTTAGCACTTGGCTAGCATCACTTGGAACACGAATTGGACAGATTTTCATCAAATTGTTTTTGATTTACAGTGCTGGCTTAATGGTGTGTACGAGCGAAGGGAAGTAGGCAATTCTTCCTTATCTTTCATTCACGCCTATGAGGTTCCATCCATGTGCAAATCATTGTTCTAAAATGATTATGATATAGCCCCTACCTTCCAGGGAGATGGAAGGGCACAAATGACCCTGGGAAGAGAGATATCTAGTTCTTTTCAATCTGTTTCATGGTCCCAAAGATAGAACAATAATTAAAACTTTACTCTGATCTCACAGTTCTTTTAGCCCCACTGACTTCTGTCTCCATTCCTTTTCAACCCCCTGGACACATTCTAGGCACATCTCCAGTAATAGCTCCACCTTTGAAGTTTTAAAAGCCAATCAGATATCTTGCAACTCTCTTATTCCACTGAATCTTCTTTTTGACTCACGAAATCTTCTGGCCTTGTGACATACTGCCATGATGTTTCAGTTTAGCAGTTTTCTTCCCAATCCACTTCATTCCCAATCTGCACTCTGATTCACTCGTGTGCTTCCTATAATTTTTCTATATATTCCCTCAATTCTTACCCATCCTAGTTCTTCCATTCTATACATCCATAACTCTTGCAACTTTTATGATTTTCCTTTTGCATTTCTATACCCCTTAATTTATTCTTTTAACAGCTATTTATTGAGTACCTACTCTGCACCAGTCACTGGACATAGTGGTGAACAAGATCAACACAAATCCTACTCTCAGGGAGCTTATGTTTTCGTGATGGGAGATGGACAATGCATAGATCAACCCAGCCCAATGAGAGCAAAGCACACAGCTAGACAAGTGGGGGCCACTGCACATCTATGGTTTCCAGTTTCAGGGAGGCCCTCATCAATGGTCAACTGCTTAAACTGTCTTTGGTCAGCACTGTCTCCCGTTCCTTTTGGCAACTACTCAGACCCTTCATCTTGCCCCAACACATTTACTATCACCAGGTCATGTCCCCTCGTACTTCCCTGATAAACCATGGTTTTCAGTCATGGACTCCATCAATTTCACAGCTCCTGTCCCTCCAGAGACAACCTTCTATATCCACATTTGTACCTCCCTCCTTCTTCCCCTCTGGGACCATGAGATTTCCTTCTTTTTGGTCAAGGCCAGCTATTCCCCCTAGCTGCTTGATCTTGTTTAGTCTGGTCTCAGGGCCTTTGTTTGTCATTTTTCTCTTATATACATTATCTACAACCCCTCCCCATTAGTTTCTTCCTGCCAGCCTAGAAATATACTCGATTTCTCATGTTCATCCTTTAACAATAATGGCTGTCATTTATAGAGCATATGCCACATGCCACACACCTTCTATCCCTCATCATATTTAGTCCTCACAACAAATCTCCAAGCTAGTTATTACTATCTCGATTTAACAGAATTGGAAACAGGCACAGAGAGAATTCTAGTTGCTGCCTGATCTCTTTCTTTTATATACAAGCTTCTTAAAAGAGTGTCTCCATTCCTACTTTCTTTAATCAGGCTTTTGCCCCACTATTCTATGGTGCTTAGGTCAACATCGACCTCCGAATTCCTAAATCCAGTGGATACTTTCAGTCTTGGTCATACATGAATACTACATGAATATACATGAGCAACAACACATGGTTTTATTGTCCACTGGGAATCTTTGCCTCCTTTGGCTTTCATAATATTGGTCTCTACTGGCTCTTCTTATCTCATAACAGTGCCTTCTCAGCCTTTTCTTTAGACTTCTTTCTCTTATTTCCTCTTATGTATTAGCATTCTCAGAGGTTCTTTTCTCAGTGTTCTCTCTCTTGCTCTCTCTCCCTCCCTCTCTCCTTTTCTCTGTATTCAGGGTTCTCCCTGTATGATACTTAGTCCCATTTTTCACTCCTAAAACTATACCTCTAGCTATGGCATCATTTATAACAAAGACTAAAAAATGTCCACTAAAATGAGCACCATAGAGGTCTATGTTGACCTCAGTAAGTGCTATTTTGGTGCAGTGATAGGACAAAAACCAATCAGGACAGTCTGAAGAGTGGGAAGGAAGTGACGAAATGGAAAAAGCAAGGATAAACAACTCTTGACAAACATGGCTATGAAGGGAGGCTATCTTTGAGGTAGGGCAATTCAAGTAACCTTTTTTTTTTAAGTTGAGAAAAGCACGAGACTGTTTAAATACTATTGGTATTTGGAAGGATCTATTAGAGGGGGCAAGCCGAAAATACAGGAATGAGAAGAGAATGATTGAATACAAGGAGAAGGGCTGTCCTTAGAAGGAGGGATGCCTCCTTCATCAAAAGGAAGGAAGATGATGCAGATATAAGTACATTTGCTGAGGATGAGGGAGTTCCTTTCTATGAGGCAAGGTTACACTATAGGAGTGGGAGATATTGCTATAGCTATTTTGGAAAATGCTGTCTGCCACAGGGTGAGCATGGCTTTGGGGAGCAAAAGTACACCGCCTACTTAGGTATTTGAGAGGATAAAGAGACTTATCTTAAGGACTATGTGGGAGTCGGTATCCTTGAGGAGAGCCAGCTTTCAGTCAATGCACGGAAGAAGAGGAAGCCCTTGTAGGGGAAGTTGAGGTGTTAGGAAGCAGTCTGATAACAGAGTGGGGACTCAGGGAGCTCAAGGGAGGAAGGGGTCAGGTTATTAATCTGAGGATAAAAAAGGACAGAGTATTATGGTGAAGGTAGCGCTTGGAGAATAGATCAAAGGAGCAGGAGGTTTAGACTTTGGGAGTTGACTGTAAGAACAGGGCTGAGAAGCATGAATGGGTCTTGACAGTCTCCTGTTGGAAGGTGGGCACTGGACCCAAAGGATGGCTGTCTTGGCTCCATGAACTTCTAGGTTTTTTTGTTTTAAAATTTATTTATTTATTTATGGCTGCGTTGGGTCTTTTTTGCTGTGCGCAGGCATTCTCTAGCTGCGGCGAGCGGGGGCTACTCTTCGTTGTGGTGTGTGGGCTTCTCATTGCGGTGGCTTCTCTTGTTGAGGAGCACGGGCTCTAGGCGCACGGACTTCAGTAGCTGTGGCACGTGGGCTCAGTAGTTGTGGCTCGCAGGCTCCAGAGCGCAGGCTCAGTAGTTGTGGTGCACGGGCTTCGTTGCTCCGCGGCATGTGGGATCTTCCCAGACCAGGGCTCAAACCCATGTCCCCTGCACTGGCAGGCAGATTCTTAACCACTGTGCCACCAGGGAAGTCTGTGAACTTGTAGTTTTAACCTTGTCTCAGAGATTTCAGGGTAGGAGGCTTGGAGGATATAGGGGTCTGTAGGTCTGGACGTCTTGGACCATCAGCCTGGTCTTGCCATGCCCTAGCGATTGAAGTGTCCCCCAGTAGAGGGGAACCTTTGAGGCCAGGACTCTGCCTTAATCACCTTGGTATCCTAGTGTCTAGCACAGTGTTACATGTATCCAGACACTTAAAGATGATTGAGTAATGTGAAGAATTAATGATTCGGGGGCATGGATTCAAGCCCCAGTCTGCTGAATCCAAAGCTTCCACTTACAGCATGCCACCTTTCAATCCTCTGTTCCCAGGGCCTGTAACCAGAGCGCTAAAGGGACATTTCCTCTTAGGTTATGTGTGAACTGCACAAAGCGTTGATAAAATCTGACAGACTCCCAGGGAGTTTGATCAACATAAACATTCAAATCAGATACTTCAGGCCAAATTATATTGACTCAGTATAATTACTTGAAAGCTACTCCACTTCATGCTGCCTGAGGCATATGGCTTCCCTTCAAAATGTAAAAAAAACCACAGACCTTTAGGATGAATGCTACACTACGGGATTTGTGACAATGTGCTTGATTAACAGCTGCTACCAATTAGACAGATATCTGTGAAAAAGATAACTCTCTGAGCGCCAACCCATGCATATAAGACATGCGTAAAAATTTAAGGCCATGGGAGCAGATGGGCATAGTCTAAAAATATGTTTATGAGATTTTACTTAGGAGGAAAAAAGAATGTTGCCTTGGGATCCATTGCTGCTCCCATCCACTGCCTACAGTACAAATAAAAGCCTTTCATGAACATATTCAACTCTTCATACAGCTGTCAAGAGTGAACTGTCACAAAATAATATTTTCCTCTTAATTCAAACTTTGGGCAAGCCCTGCTATCAGGAAACACAAATATATTGAATTTGAGACCATACAACCCCCAAATGAGAGAGTGATTATTTTCATTGCCAAAAAGGTTACACATGTACAAAAGATTTACACAGGCTTCCATCCTTCAGTAGCGAGTTTTCCTTGGATATTTGAAATAAAACTTGATTTATAAAATTAAAAAAATTATATCCATAGGGCTTCCCTGGTGGCGCAGTGGTTGAGAGTCCGCCTGCCGATGCAGGGGACACGGGTTCGTGCCCCGGTCCGGGAAGATCCCCCATGCCATGGAGCAGCTGGGCCTGTGAGCCATGGCTGCTGAGCCTGCGCGTCCGGAGCCTGTGCTCCGCAACGGGAGAGGCCACAGCAGTGAGAGGCCCACGTACCGCAAAAGTAAATAAATAAATAAATAAATAAATAAATAATTATATCCATAAAGTTCTTCAGGGACACATTATTATGAAGTGAAATATACACGCACCTCACAGTGAGAACCGTATTATTTAGTCAACAGCCCCGCACTAGTTTAATTTATTGGATTCACTTAGATTTTTTATATAGTTCTTCCAGGATCTAAACTGTTTTTCGTTTGTTTAAAATCCTCCAACTTTATGATTGATAACTCTTAGAATTACCTCCATTTACTGTGGCAGCATCTGATCTTTTAAAATGTAGTTCCATGATGGAGACATGATTTATCCCAGTAGATAAAATACCAGTCTGGGAACCATAACAACTAGATCTGCTCACATCTCATTCAATGACTGCTCAGTTATTTTGACAACACACCCAACTTCTCTGAATTCAATCTTCCCTTTTAGAGAAAGGATAATAACTATTTGCCAGTGACTTGCCTCATAGGGGTGTCAGGCATTCATGAGATCAAGGTGCTCATGGGCCATTACATATAGTAATCAGAAGCTTTCTTCTCTTAGGTTTCTGGAGGAAATACTCGAACCCAGGCAATTTGGGGAAGTGTCTCACGGTCTTGAAAGGTATTGAGACAAATAAAATCGTCTCTTTAAGTAGTCTATCTAAGGAATGGAAGAATTGTCTTAACATTGTTCCAAGGGAACGATGTTGTATAATAATATTTGGAAAACTCCTGCAAAGTAGCATAACCATACTGGTGTTTCATTAATGATGTTGAGCAACATTCTTGCTAGAGGATAAGATCATGTGACCTTTGGACTGAAAGGATAAGGTGACATAAGGTTTTTGATAAATATGATTTCTGAGTCTGCCTCAAAATTCTCCAATGTTTTAGTTCCCTGGCTACCCTTGCAGATTTCAAATCCGCCTTTAAAAAGCTGCTGAATCTGATTTACTTTAAGTCTACAGTGTGTCCTTGTATGTAGCTGAATTGCCCTCTGTGAGCCGGAAGACCAGTAGTTTAACCACAGTTCCTTTTCATACTTCCTTTAACAAGACTTAGTAGCCAAGAACACAGATTTTACTTTTAAAAGTCTCAGAAAACTTTAGAAAAGCCAGGAATCAAAACATAGAAGATAAAGCTCATTAAACAGTGATAAATCATAATGCTATTCTAAGACCTGCTTTCCCACAAGAAGCATTTTGTTCTTATGTCAATGTTTAGGGTTTTCTGAACTTTCCTGGGGGTTAGTTTACCATGCTCCCACTGAGGTATGGGATTGAAATAATAGTGTAAGGTAGACACTGTGTTCTTTCTCTTGGTGGGATGGAGTGGGAGGGTCCAAAGAACATCTCACTAGTCAGCCAGTGATTGATCCCTCGTGACTTATTTGCTTCCTGGTCTTTGCTCCTGTCAGAATCCAGTCATCTGCTGGTGATTGGGAGGCATGAAGGGAATGAGCTAAGTCTTCTGTCAGCTGAGCAAACGCACATCCAGTCCCCTAAAGAATGTTCATGCAGTTCTTCACCTCAGGTTCTAGCGACGTAATCCTACCAGTGCAGAGGGTCCCTTGCCACACTGACTTGTCTGTATTTTTTGTCCACGGGTCTGGGGCCTCTGCTCATGGACTCCAGATGCCTCAGTAGTGGACAGCACCCCCCTTTGACCTTTCCCCTCATTCCTTTTCTGCTTCCTCAGCTCAGTCCTTTGGCCTTGTGGCCACTTCTCTTCCTTTGAAGCGTCTTTATCCTCCTCTGTCACAGCCTTTGGCGTAGGTGGTCATTCTCCGCTGCGAGGTTTGACAGGATCAAGTGGAAGCCCAGGTACTAAGGATGTGATGGAACAGGAAAAAGCAGACCCCGTAAAGGAAAATCAGATTGCTTGTATATAAAAGTTCTAGCGTATATTCTGTGCCTCATTATACTAAAAGCGTGTCTGACTCCTGCTCAGGCTTGAGTTCCATACAAAACTTTCCATCCTATTACTTTATTATTGTGTTGCCCAAGCTCCAGGGAAAGAAGGAACGGGGGAGAAAACTTATATCAGCCGCAAAATGATAACATATTTGTATAGCACTTTACAAATTACCCAGTTCCTCCCTAAATATAATAGATACCTAATAAGTATTTGCTGTACTGAATTAAAAACTGCTTTCATGTATTTCCTCTTAAATTGCTATCGAAAAAACTTCTGAAAGAGGCAGGACGCTTAGGAATCTTCTCTTTGTAAACTCAGATGGTTCTTTCCACAGAATGACATAGCTGGAGAGTGGCAAAGCTGGAACTGGAACTCAGAACTTTTAACTCTGTTCAGGGTTCTTTCCAATTTTTGTGATTAATCACATACGCAGATATTTATTAGCAATGAGTTTCTCTTGTTTTGGGAGATCGGCATGAAAGTTTTCATTACCAGAAATCAGGCTGGCTTTTTTCTCCCTTCAACTCCTCCTGCTTCTTCAAAGTTCTCCTCTCCAGATTCCTAGTTGGTGGGTTAAACAGTTTCCATGATTTCATTTTATTCAGACCACCTTTATGTTCAGGTCTTCACTTTTCCTTCCTTGGCCTATTGTCATGCCTCCAAACTGGTGCCCACTGGTTCTTTAAGCAAAATAAATTCGATTTTAAAAACCCATGGCATTGAATTCTTCAGTGGCTCCCATTCATCTAGAGCAGTGTCCCCAGACCTCTGGAGTGACATTCTTGTGGGGATAGGGAGGTCATGCTTCGGTTGTCTACGAGTTTCCTTGAATTTCGAGTTTTAATGTCAATGAAAAAATCTTAAAAAAAATAATATAAGTATATTCTGGATCATCCAAATGACTATCATATCACTGTCATAAAATTTCCATCTGTGTTGCAGATATCTCTATGATCTTTCTGGCGCCAAGTTGTATAACTTTAAGTGTCATGAGTTAATGAAAAATGAACAGACTTAATTTGCAAAGATGAGTTTGATCCACATGAAGGCCAAATGCTGTGACAGCAAATTGAAGGCAGGTTTTCTGAACAGTGGCTCAGTAGAGGAAAGTGTGGGGAGAATGTAGTCACTGCATGTCACATCGCATACTAACTCGCAGACGTGAACAGCCACCACCATGAAGCCAAACCGAAAGAAGAGCCTTAGCTCTTTGTAACGATTTTCTCATAGTGAGTGGTGTTGTCGTGTCAGTAAAACATTTAACACAACACATAAATATTAATTTGTACATTTCCTATGGAATTAATTGTCATGGCTTTAGATTCACATAAGATCTTTAAGCAAAAAGTGTTTAAGCCAAGTTTTCTATTTCACATGTAAATTCTCTTGTTTTAAAAAAATATTTTCTGTCTCTCCCTATGGGGTCCCTCCTTATGGAAAAATTATACTTCCTACCCTCCTGTACCCCTTGATTTGCCAGATAAGATGTGAGTGGAAGTGATATATGCCAGTTTCAAGTGGAAGCTTTCAGAACCACTGCATGTCTGACCCTCTCCCTTTTTTCTTTCTGGCATGAGCCCAGAAATATCCCCAAAAGGAATTCCTCCTTCAGCCTGGATCCCAGAATGAGGATTATGTAGAACCAAGAGCTTTAGTAGACCATGAAGGACACATACAAGTGGGAAATTTTCATATATGCATATACACACACACACACATAAAACACATGTGTGTGTATATATATATTATATGTGTGTGTGTATGTATATATATTGATATCTCATGATTTAAGTTAACGCTGGGAATCAGGGATAATTGTTCCCTTTAAAAAGAGGTTTGCAAACCACTTAAGAAACTGAGGCCTGAAGAAGACATCCACTTTCTTTAGCTTCATAAGTCTCTGACATCCAACCTAGACTATCCTTCCAGAGTCATTTCCTTTTGCCCTATTCCTCTGTCATCATTGTTCCTGAATCATATCCTGTTCATTTAAGCATTTCTCCTTTGTTTATCCTTTTTCTTATGGGAGAAACTTGGAAAATAATCACAGCCCTATCAGTCTTGTGATGATAACCAAGACTGGGAGAGCCTGTGCAATCCCAGGGGAAGCAGAGCCTGTTTCATCTGCCATGACCATAGAGTCGCTGACAAGTAGGAACCATGTGTGCATGAGTTTCCCCACCTTCCCGAGCCCAAGCTAACCTCACACAGAGATGCCAGCAAGTAATGAAGCCCCCAGACGAGAGACCCATCCTCGGAACAATAGAGAATTTGGCTGTATTCCGTTTCACAAGTCCCTTAAAAAACGTCCCCTGATGAACTCTCTTTGAGTTCCCACAAACTGCGTAAATGGGAGGTTATGAGTTATCACATCTGAAGCCTGCTGCTACGTTTCCAAATTATCTCTTACTTGGATAGCTCAGGGACTGTGGTTAGGCAAATTAACTCTAGGAGAAGTTAAGTAATTGTAATCTTAGAGAAGAGATTCTATGCCCTCAAGGCCCTGCAGCCGCTCACATCCAAATCTCGCATTTAATTTATATCAAGCATGGAATGAATAAGAGTCGGTGGTAATAAAGTGTCAGGGAAAGAAATGGAAAATAGATATCATAAAATATTTATGTAATAAAAAATAATCCCCTTCACTAATATACCCACATTTTTTTTTTCTTGATAGGAACTAGTAATAAAAGCATTTAAATCACTGTAAAAAGGAATTACTATACCCTCTGTTATACACTAAAGACCCAAACACAGTCCACTTATCAAAAACACAATGTTCTGAAATAAATGATCTCTGACAGAGAATAAAATGTCCTCCTGGATGCTTGTCAATGTCTAATGGTAAATTCAACATCTATTCAATAAATTATCCTTCCAGGAACGTTGCTGAAATTTTGTAATGAATGCCGCTGGCAGAAAAATTGAAATGTAATTGAGTGACATCTTTTAATCATATATGTAGGTTGGAGATGGGAAATATAAACAGGAAAGGCAGCTTCAGGATTTCTTTCCTATTACTCATGTTAAATGGCTGTCTGTACTGTTTTAGTCACTACACAAATACTTCAAGGTTTTATACAAAGGCAAGCTGGTTTTGTCTCGGAAGGATGAGTTATAAATGACACCTTTGTATATTCAACTGTGAGTTTTCTATCTTTCGGGGGGCATATATGTCATTTCAATTTCAAACAAAAATCTTCTCTGGAGAAGCTGTAATAAAATCATCTCTGAGTGGAAGGAATATGATTACGGAATAAAGGATCATTTAATTGAGGGAGTTTGGAGTTTGGAGAAGCTCACTCGTGTGTGTGTGTCTGTGTGTCTGTGTGTCTGTGTGTTTCACCACCTACCACCGTCTTTTGATACATGGCCTGAACTAAAATGTTAAAGGTTAATTACAGTATTTGGTATTCTTGAGTGAGCACCTTTGGTGACACTTTCAAATGCTCAGTACATGTATATGAAAAACACTCTTACTTTGCTTGGTTGCTTTTCCTATTGTAAATTACCTTAATAGAGTTCTCTGTGATAGGAATATGGAAATAGACATGTTATGGTTCTGAAGCTGCCACCTCTGTGCTCTAACTTTTTGTTGATAACCTTTTTCTCAGGAAATTACACTTAAGTTGTCCTTCATAATTACCTCTGAGTCCGCACTGCACAGCAACATTATAACAAGATGCTTTTGATCCTTTGATAATTAAATGCTCCATTGAATGGTAAGAAGGACAAATCTGCCTTGTATTAAATTCTCCTCTAAAGAGAAAGGAGGTTAATGACACCTCCAGATAGTAATAGGTAGTGTTACTATAAGATAATGAGCTAATTGCCACAGGCTGGATCTGGTGTCTTTATACCACGAGTGAGCAAAGCACATCAGTTCAAATTTTGCTTTTAGAAAGAATGCAAAAGAATGCATCTATAATTCTGCGAACCAATTGCCTTGAATAGTTTCCTTTGCGGCAACTAACTCCATTTACCATATAGATTTTTCTATGCAAATAGTACTCTGTGAATGCCTAAATCCAAGCCTCCACCTGTAAAGTAGACACCTGATTTCTGTGACCAGAACTGGTATGCCTTTTCAGAAGCCGTGGCCTCCCAGAGGTCCTTAGGAAGAGGATGTGATGGTTAGTTTCATGTGTCAACTCAGCTAGGCTATAGTCCCCAGTTATTTAATCAAACACAAATCCAGTCCCCATAACCCTGTGAACCAATTCTTAAAATAAATCTCTTCTATGTACATAGATTTCCTACTGGTTCTGTTTCTGTGGAGAGCCCTGATTAACAGGTAGTAAAGGAAAGGTAGACACAGGTGACTTGCAAATCACCAGGGAGATTATTGGGCTCTTTTTTTTTCTTTTCAAGGTACCCTGCTTTTATGCTGAATCTTACAAGGAAGAAAATCACTTATTCACTGAGTAGTAACAGGTTAAGGTAATGAATCCTACGATAATATTAAACCATGATGGAATTTACAGAAACCAAAAATGTGCAAATTCACTCTTTTGATTTACCGAAAGACTCTCTCTTTGCAAGTGGTAAATCATTAGCAGTGGTGTTGCTATTGGTAACCGCAGGTCCTAAGGGATGGTGCAGAATTAGTCTTTCTGTATGTCGTCATGGTGGGGTGAGGCTAGTGCCATCTCTGTCATATATCTAATTTCCATATATGTGGATACATTTCTGGATCTTTTTTGCATTCTTCTCATGGGTGTATTTATTCCTGCACCAATAACTGATATTTGAATTGGGCTCTTGATGTAAGCAGGTGTCGTGGTTTTAGCCAAATCTGGCTGCCAAGAGTAAGTTTTCATGACGATGTATAGAGGAAAGCGCCCTCCTCAGGGCAGCATGTTTAGCAAGTGTCTCCCAATTCAGACCACCTCTTCACACACCTTGCCCATCCCATTATAAGCAGGGAGCAACATGTTCCCAAATGCAATCTTTGCCCCAGCCTGGAGGTGCTAGTGTTCCGTGTCCTCATCCATGGCGGGTGTATGAACCAGTGGCCATTCAATACAGAGAAGCAGCAGTAAATGTTAGGAGCTTCCAAATTCTTGACAGCAAAGGCCCTGCTTAGCATCACAGTGTTCGCTCCAATAGTTTCCTTGTCTCTTATCTCTGCACAGCTAAATGTCTTAAGAGACTTACCTACCCTCGTGGTTTTTACGTCCATATTTGCTGCTCACCCTGTTACCCATTGCAATATCATCCTAGCCTTCACCACTCTATAGACACAAACCTACCTGCTGTTAATCCAAGTATATTTAGTCTTTATTTTACTTAATGTCTTAATTTGATCAATCCACTTCTCTCGGCCACACTCTTCTAACAATCTCTTCCTTTGTCTTCTACAACCAGTTCTCTCATTGTTTGTATCCTATTCATCTAGATGCATTGCTTCAGCATTCTTCAACCAGAGTGGTCTGTTTTGGGTTGAATAGTGTCTCCTAAAAGATATGTCGAAGTCCTAACTGCTGATACCTGTGGATGTGACTTTATTTGGAAATTGGGTCTCAGCAGATGTAATCAAGCTAAGATGAAGTCATTAAGATGACCCCTAATCCCATATGACTGGTGTCCTTATAAGAAAAGCAAACACTGTGTGAAGATAAAGACACACAGGGAGAAGAAAGCCATGTGACCATGAAGGCAGAGATTGGAGTCATGTATCTCCAAACCAAGGAATGCCAAGGATTGCCAGCAAATACCAGAAGGTAGAAGAGGCAAGGAAGGATTCTCTCTTAGAGGTTTCAGGAGCATGACCCTGCCAACACCTAGATTTCAGACATGTAGCCTCCAGAACTGTGAGACAATTTTTTAAAGCTTAAGTTTTTTTTTAAGCCACCTGGTTTATGGTACTTTGTAACAGCAGCCTTAGGAAACTAATACATGATCCTACAGGACGCCCTGAGAATCCAAGTACTTTTAGTATGTTTTCTATTGGATCCCTCCTCTGGCTAATAACATCTAGGCTCTTGTGTGAGCAATCTTCTTAGTGGAAACAGGGCAGGCAAGCTTAGGACAAGCTGACACATGCACAGACCGTGGTTCTAAGTCACACTGACTTGTGTTGAGGAGCTGTAACGTACAGCACCTCAGGCATCCAGGAGCAGGGCCTTCCACTGCATCTGTCTGCAGTGTTCTATCCACGGATTTGCCCTGAACAGAGCACATCAGTCTGCCTCTTGTTGGCTTATGGTTCCTGGGGATTTGACAATGATGAAAGGCCAATATTTTCTCAGGAAAGATTCTCGTGGATACATTCTACTGTTCAGGCTTTCTAGCTCAGTCACTCTCTGCAGCTGAATTTCAACTCATAACACATTCTGTGAGAAGCATGTCCTTGGGCAACTCTGTCCCCAGTGGAATTGTCTGATGAAGTGGGCTCTGTTAACCACTCAGGAGGCTTCATATGCTTTGATTACTGCTCATGAGGTTTCCATTTCTTCAAGGAGCTTAACGAGGTTTTTCTGGGGGGCAAAAATCATACATTTCCATTTTTTAGTAGCTCTGCTGATAGGGGTACAAATTGTACATCCCTTTCACAGCCCATGAAACAATGCTCCTCATTTACTTCTCTTGTGAGGTAGCAATTCAGATGTCTTCTGGCCCATCACATCTAAGAAATATTGAGAAAAGCATAATTAAATATAAATATTAATTATCTTTTTAAAGGTACATACTTTAAAACACGTAATTTCTGAGGTTTGCAAAGTATGTGATGCTGAGTGTGCCTTGAGTAGAAATCAATTTCAACAGCCAAAGAAATGATTTTGTAGCCTGAAAAATATGTCTGCATTCATTTGCTTTTATTTGGACATAATTATAGAGGAAAGACGGTCTTTTTAGTAAATTCTAACTCATTAACATTGTTTTTTTTTTCTTTCCACAATTCTTCCTTGATTTATTTATTTATTTTTGGCTCTTGCATGTAAAAGTACTTTTATAACTTAAATGGTTCTGACTGAGTTCATGGTTGACAGCCAAGTGTTTTAATAACTTTCCCCCTTAGTTTGATGACAAATGCATCACTGAGTGCTCGCCTGCCTGTCAGATTGCTAACAGTGGCATTAATTTCTCTGAGGAGGCCGGGAATATAAAAAATATGCAATCAGAAGCGTTCTAAATGCAATAGCAAATTTAGCCGATGGAACGTGCAGAATACTAATGGAACACGCAGAATACTAATGGAACACGCACAGTCAGCTGAGCCTGCTGTGCACTCGGGTGTTGCAGGCTGAGAATAATGACCTTGTTCAAGACTTAAGCAGAGAGGGTCGGTGCGGTTGCTGACAAATAGATGCCTCTGTTACACTCCAGCCCCTTCCCCTCCCCTGGGACCTCCAGATCCCAGCTCTACACAGGAGAGCTGCCACCTCAATTCAGATCGTGTATCAGCTCACTTCTGGGTATGGGGCCCAGAGGAGGGGAAAGGTGGGGAACAACCTGCAAAGTTCACAACTGTCTAGCTTCAAAATGTCTGACTCTGCCAAACAGATACGTGAAATTAATTTTAAAAATTAAATAGAACACCTGTTCACTCCTTTCCCTTGCTGCTCAGAGCAAATCACAACTAACTTATTTATTCTACAAATAAATAATCCTCTTTTCCCTTCTAGTAGGAAAATTCTGTATTCTGTGAAACTTCTAAATATTAATCAAGGAGCCAGAAAATAAATTTAATTTTGGCTTTGCCAGTGACTGCTGTGACATCAGCTTTCATAATGTTCTTATATATTTCAGAGGATAATGATGCTAATAGTACTGACCTTCCTCGTCAGAGTGATGTGAAAAATTACCAATGATTTTTCTCAAGATACCCCAGAACAATAGAATACTTTGTGAATATTAAATAATAGCAATGAACAGTACAATTTCACAAAGTTGGTAGAACATGCCTTCAGAAGGCATGAAGTCCAGCACAATATGTATCTCTTTTTGTCTTTTACATCCTGGGTCATGACTGGATCGTGAATCAAAGGATGATTTCAAAGAACCATACTTATTCTGCCATGCTTCTCTTTTGAGTTCAGGCCATTCCCGGGAAAAGCTAGTTTGAAAATATTCTCAGACTGTGGACTCTTTCACCTTCACAGCGATGTGGATTAATTGCATAGCTGCAGCCTATTGATTGTACAGAAATAAATCACTGTTATTGCAGCTGACTCAGTGA
Source organism: Delphinus delphis (assembly GCF_949987515.2). NCBI lineage: Eukaryota > Metazoa > Chordata > Mammalia > Artiodactyla > Delphinidae > Delphinus > Delphinus delphis. The sequence goes on along the minus strand of NC_082684.1, from coordinate 42,640,012 downwards.
CAGCCTGCTGACCAGAGCCTGGTCTCTGATGGAGACGGCTGTGCCTGCTTGGTCTCTGCTACTTCGTCACTTTCCCATCAGCGTTTGAGCCTAAGGCAACCTGTGAGGCTTCCCTCCTACCCACTGTGATTTGAGCAGGTTGAAGTGAAGAAGGATGAGACTGCCTATCACAAGTGTCTCTTCTACCTGCCAGAGAGCATCAGTGCTATGGTTTTAGAGTGAGGTTATTCTTTGGGATTGAGGATTTGTTTCTTTGGAAGGCTCCCTTTACACGTAAATAAATTCACAGAAATCAAATCTTTGAGAAACCAGGGCACACACAGACACACACAAACAAAAATCTGATTGTGAAAGGAATGCATGCTTATAACAGAAAATTTGGACTACAAAAATTATACAAAAGAAAATACTTTCCTTCCTTCCTTCATTACAGATATTTACTGTTAACATTTTTACCATATTTCCTTTTAGTAATTTTCTCTACATGTTTAGAAGTTTTATACCCAATTTTTAAACATATCTTTATATTGCAAGGGCTTTCCCATGTCATTGAATTCTTTGAAAACATGGTTTTTAAGGGATGCGTGGTATTTTATTGAGTTATTATAATTTATGTAATTACTTACTATTGAGCACTTATGCTTTTTAAATTTTTTTTCTGTTAAAATAATACTTCCTTGAACATTCCTATATATATACATTTTTGTTTGCATTCTGAGTATTTCCTTAGGGTAAATTTGCAGAAGTTGAATTACTGGGTCAAAAATATATAAACTTTTGGGGGGAGTCTTGATACATATCAATAAAATACTCTCCAGAAGCTTACATTCTCATACAGCTGCTGACGACGTTGAATATTAGCATTGAAAACTGTTTGCATTTTGGTTAGGTATAATGCTACCATGAGTTAATTTTCATTCTTTTAATCAATAGTGAGGTTAAACTTTTTAATGTGTTTATTGGTAATCTGTCTTCTTCTATAAATTACTGATTGACTTTCTTGCTGGTTTTTCATGTGACTGAGCCCAACAGTCTGGTGGAATAATTCTTAGGGGTCAAGAAAAAATAATCTGGGAATAGAAGGAGATGGGTGTCTTTAATTGCACTAGTTTCCTCAAATTTGGAAAGTTGTATGTGGTTTGCACTTCAGGGCTCTCACACAAGTGGCTGATGGGGCTCTGTGGATGGCTTCCTTTCCTGAGATGTATCAGTAATCATTTAATGAATGAAGGAATGCTCTGGAGGAAGAAGGTCAGACCATATCTCCAAAGTAGCAGTCTATGACAACAGCTAATGTGTATTGACCGCTTATTGAATTCTTTACATAAATTATTTCATTTTCTCCAAACTCAAAGACCAGTGTATTATTATCCTTAATTGATAGATGAAGAATTGAGGCTCAGAAAAGTTAAATAGCTCGCCCAAGTTCTCAGAGTTAATAATAGGTGGAGCCGGAATTCAAACCTAGTTCATTCTGCCTTAAATCCACTCTTAATCACATAATGAGGCAGCAGTAGGCTGAGCCACAAGTGAACGCATGCCATTTCCTGTGTCCAGGCCCTGCTGACATTTTCCCACACTGTCTCCTTGTTCAGAAGCTTGCTGATCCAGGTGGAAGGGCAGAGGATATTCAGAGGGTCTCATGAATGATGACTGTTAGTTTGGGGAAATGGTACTTTGAACGAGACTGGGATAATGCAGACCATGAAGGGAACTCCTTCACTTGTTTAGTTGTTCTGCAGGATAATTAATGGTCTTGGGGCTTTAAAGCATTTTTCTTGTTTTTCCGAGGCTCTTGGGACTCTTCCAAACTCCATGACTGTGTGCACACAGAGTTGTACATTTCAGGGGTTTAGGGCAGCCAGGTTGGGGCAACCTCATAAAGCATGTTGGAATGAGGGAAAGAATAATTCCCCTGGAGTCATATACAAGAACTTCTACAGAAGCAATAGTTTCTTTGATTATTTTTTTCCATAGCTGGTGAAAGGAATCCTATGTTACAGTTAAGCATGTGGTTGAACTGCTATTGAAAATATGTTAAGCCACAGAAAATAACTTGGGTTAGATACGTAGGAACACTCTGTCTGGCTTCTAAGCTCTTTGTAACAGCTAGTTTATCATTATACTACATGAGGAGTGTCTGTGTTTACGGCAATTAGAAATATCTTTGTGCGGCAAATGAAGGGCAGCATGTTTAAAAGGAAAAGCAGAGCGAACCAGAGACTGAGAGATTATGCTTGCTCCGAGCAATATACTGAAAGCAGCAAAGAATAAATCATTTTTTGGTAAATACATTTGGAATACTCTGAATATGTCACTCGTGTCTCTTGAATTCTCCTTCAGAATCTACTTTTTCGTCACCTGAGAAGCGTTAGCTCTGCTTGAGATCTAGCCATGGCATAGGTTTACTGAATGTATTGAGTTGTTTCGGTCTCCTAATCTTCCACCCTGAAAGCAACACTCTAAATTTGTTAAGGGATCATTGACTTTCCACTCTAATGAGCTTGGGAAAAGACTAGTTTTCAGTGCAAATATCTTTCACTTAATTAAGCATATTTTCCAAAGTCTGTTTATATTTATGAATATGCTTAATACATCCCTTCTTAGATTCACCCTAAGAAGCTTAAACTGTGCCCATTCAACTCTTTTATGCACACTATACTCCATTCTGTCCAGGGAGACAGTTAATAGGTGCTTTGGGCAACTATTTAATTGGCCCCTCCTGAATGGCCACTTTCACAGCCTCGCCATTTCCAGTTTTAGTTTTTCTTGCCCTCCTCTGTGTTTACCCTCTTGAATGTGACAGAAAAGCCTGTCTGATGAGCAAAGGCACAGCTCCTCAGCGAGAGACTTCTCAGGAGCTGTTTTAATGAATAGCTAAGAGTTATTGCGTGCTAGCTATGTTCTAGGCACTAAACCAAAACTTGGTGTGGATTGTCTCGTTAATGCTCACAATAGCCCTATGAAGTTGGTATTGTTAATGTTCAAAGTTCATGGATAGGAACACTGAAGGTCAGAGAGAAGTAACACTGCCTATGTTCGCTCATTATAAGTGTTATTGGTCAGTGAAATGCTCGCTGTGGGCCCGGATTTGAACTTCTTAAGCCTCACTCCAGAGCCCTGCTCCCCTGCCTGGGGATGGAATGGGGTGGGGAGTCCTCTGGGCTTGTTGCCGCAGGCAAATAGGCAATGGAAATACAGGAAAGGGGCAAAGAGGTTTCCTGTGGGATTTCCTGAGTTCTAGGCCAAGAAGATGCAGGACATAGGGTGTAGTCATGTGAGTGAGGTTGCGCTTCCAGAACCTGAGAAGTCAGGGGAGACCAACACTCCTCCACACTGGCCCTCAGTGGGCTGGATGAGGCCCACCCACATTGAGGAGGGCAATCTGCATTACTCAGTCCACCAATTCAAATGCTAGTCTCTTCCAGAAATACCCTCGCCAACACAGCCAGAAATATTTAACCAGATATCTGGGCATTTGGTGGCCCAGTTATCTTAACACATAAAATTAATCATCACAAGTCCATCCCTTGTCAACTTGGCACTCATACACATCTCTGTAAACCATACTTAATCTCCAAATAAAGACAAGAACAAGGTCATAATTCCACCTAACATAATACAGCTCTCCTGCAAACTGAAAATATACTAATCCCTCCCCTAGAAGACGAGGTAAATCCTTGAGTCATGGTTACTCTTCTCCTTGATATCCTGTAACTGAAATACTATGATGTAAAATTAACACTGAACTACTAAGATATAAAGTTGATACATCTTATGTTGTATGATAAGGGAATAAGAGGGAAAAAACAAATATAGATGTGTATATACGTGTATGTGTGTATATGAGTCCAGAATAAGTATTCTGGTTACTCAAATATCTGGGTGCAGAAAGTACCTGACACTAGCATGTCACTGGCTGTTAACAGTGCTTTTCAAGTGATTGGTTATTGCTTTGGACAAACATCGGGGCATAATATTACCTTCTGGCATTTTCGCATTCACTGGCTAGAATGCCGTCTTTTTTTTTTTTTTTTTTTTTTTTTGCGGTATGCGGGCGTCTCACTGTTGAGGCCTCTCCAGTTGAGGAGCACAGGCTCCGGACGCGCAGGCTCCGGACGCGCAGGCTCAGCGGCCATGGCTCACAGGCGTAGCCGCTCCACGGCATGTGGGATCTTCCCGGAACGGGGCACGAACCTGCGTCCCCTGCATCGGCAGGCGAACTCTCAACCACTGCGCCACCAGGGAAGCCCGCCTTTTTTTTTTTGGTTGTAGCTTTTTGCGTGGAGTAGGGAGGTGAGGTGAGTCAGCACTTTAATAGGGTTTAATGTGTCCTCAACCTCCATCTCACGAAGGCATGAGGCATGATTTTATCTCTTCCCAAGTTGCTCTCCTGGTCTCCTCTCCCTAAGGCTGTTGAGGCCAAACAGAATCTCTAGGAAAGATGAAACAGGGGCTGAAAACATTTTCTTTCTTTCTTTTTTTTTTTGGATACATCTTCCTGAGTTTCCCTCTCACTCTCTGAGGTATCTCTTGATAATGTTGGCCATATTTGATGTCATATTATTGTTTCTCTGAGTCACATATATACCTCATCAAAGCCGAGTCATTTCTTTTCCTTGAAAGAAAATTTAGGTGAAATATTTTAACTTAAGTTAAACATTTATATTTTTTTCCTGTTACCCAATCTTTGTATTCACCTGCATTTTTCTTTAATAGTTTGTCCAATTTTCCTCCCCAGTAACCACCCCCACTATCTTGGCTATTTTTACCGTTAACACAAAATATGAATATGATATTTAATCAAAATTGTATTGAATCGATTTGCTCTGGAGCTTAAAACTGATGGAGACACGGGAGCAGAAAAGTAAGTGAAAATGCAGATTTTACAGGTAGGATTCTTAGATTTTATTCTAATGCTAGAATTGCCTCATCCTGTGTGTGTAAGATGGACATTTTACCATTCTGTGTCTTAGTTTTCCAACCTGCAAAATAAGACCTTTCTTATCTCTTAGGGATGCTCTGAGGATAATGTGATAGCATATTTGAAAGAGCTCTGAGCACTTAGCATGAAAGACATCATAATCTGTCTCCTATTATCTTGTGTTATAAAGGGGACTAGCATAAGGAATAATTTAGGACCTCGGTGCTTTAAAAATAATTGCATACACTTATTCAGCCTGTCTCTTACTCTTCCTCATATATGTCTGTTCTATTAATGTCTGTCCTGGAGCAGATAGATAGGGTGGAAACACTCCTAGGCTGGTTGGCATGGAAACTAACCCCAGAGCATGCTGGGAGCATGCAGGCAGGCAGTCCTTGTACCCAGCTGTGTAGCAGGTGTGACAACACTCCTCCCTGTGAAAAATCACTGTGGAACTAAGGAATACCTAATTTGACTAGAACTAGAATAATAGAAATATAATTGAGTTGTAAATATGTTATTATCCCTTCTCTTCAAAAAAAAAAAACACTAAAATACCTTATGATAAAATAGACTTTAAATCAGTCTCTCTTGGCATATCACAATCTGCCTTATGGAAATTATCCATTTAAAGAAAGACTAATAGGGTCTACTATCTGCTCTGATAGATGCTTTTAGGAATGTCTGCCCATTCTATACCAGGACACTTTCTCTGGAAACATCCTCTCCCTCCAGAGAGCTGAATGGCAGGCACCCATGTTTGTACTGTGAGCCACCCTGACTGGATTAGAACTGAATACTCGCTTCAGATGAACAATCAGATTCTCTCTCCCTGGAATTGGGAATTGGAAATGATGATGTTTTAAAAATTATTTAACAGATGTTTATTGAGCAGTACGAAGTTCTAGCATGGGAGAGAGATGGGGTGGAACAAACAGGAATTTGCTACTGTTCTTGAATAGCTCTAAAAAAACAGGTAGTGGAAGGCAACACATCTAGAACTGAACTCAAGTTCTGCCTCCTACGTGGACCAGCTGTGTGAACTTGCACAAGTTCTAGTGCTTCCCTGAGTCTTCATTTCCTTATTTTAAACAAATTTTTTTTGGCAGTCTTTTCTCCCTGGTTTTATTGAGATATAATTGACATATAACGTTGTGTAAATTTAAGATGTACAAGTGTTTATTTGATACATTTATATATTGCAAAATGATTACCACCATAGCATTAGGTAACATCTCTATCCTATAATATGATTACCATTTCTTTTTTATAGTGAGGACATTTAAGATATATTCTTTCAGCAATGTTCAAGTATGTAATACAATATTATTAGCCATAATCACCACGCTGTACATTAGATCCCCAGAACTTGTTAATCTTATAACTGGAAGTTTGTACCATTTGACCAATATCTCCTCATGGGAATGATGATTTTAATTCAATCTAGACTATTGGCTTAAACTATGCCATGCCCAGGAAATATGCCAAAGATTAGTTAGGTGGGTTTTACTGTTAATTATGTACAAGTTTATCTCCCCCACTAATTTGTAAACTTGTTAGTAGCAAGAAATTTTAGTTTTATTCATCTGAATTCACCTGGGCACACCAGATTGTGAACTTGACCTACTAACCAAGAGCTGTGAGAGCTATGAACCACTTGGGGGTTTGATCATTCCTCCTGGAAAATTGGGAGCTACAGATTACACAGAAAAGTCACCAGAGTTGGGAAGAAATGGAGTTTAAATGAGGGTGGTGATTACATGAGTCAGATTCCTGGCAGGCAACAGTTGGCACACCTATTGTATAATTTGAGAATTTAATAAAGGGACTATTTACAAAGGCATAGTGTAGGGAAACAACAGGGATAGTCTAATACCCTGTAGGTAGTGGGTTGTTATTACTACTCTCATGCCCAGATGGTGGGGAAGGGCAGGAAGTGGTTCTGGAAACCAGGAAAAGAAGAGAAAGTGAGAACATTAGGAGGGAGAGGAAAAGCATGAGGCCTCTGTAGAGATCAGACAACCCTGGGTAGAGAGAATACATTCCTACTCAGTAAGGAATTGACCTTACTCTCTCAAGTCCTCTTCACCATTAATCTCCTTCTGTTGTTCCTTAGTGGCCAAACCCAACTACAAGAGAGCCGGTTGATGTCAACCATGCAATTCAGACTCCTGGGCGACGAGCAAACTGGGGAAGGGCGCTGGGTGGATTGGGGAGCGAATAGGAAATCAGTGACTGCCTCCCCTTCCACCCACTCTAAATAAGGCTCTCATCTCCTCCTACCTAGACATTTACTGTAAAGTAACCTCTTACCAGGTCTAATCATGGGCATAGTGTCTCTGTCCTAATAAATATGGGCCTCATTTTCCACTAGCCTCACACTTGTATCCTGAAACCCCTCCATTGAAATACTTGTAGTTTTTCTTCCTGCCTCTTTATATTTGTAGGCACCACATGCTCTTCCAAGAATGCTCTTTGCAGCCCTTGACCACCTGTCAAACTTCTATTCGGCTTTCACAAACCTAAAGTTCACTTTCTCTGTAGCTTTCTGTCCATCCCAGTAGGGTTAGGTATCCTCTGCCTTCCTATGGTCACACAAGTTGCAGAGTACTGTTAACACACTGGTTCATGTCTCTCCCTCTGCTGTGGATCCTTGAAGATTCCTGTTTCGGAGGCACTCCATGTGGTATCCTTAGCATTTGCCATAGGGTCTGGCGTAGACTTGATGCTCAGCAAACGCTTGAAAAATGAACAGTTTTCCTGCTTTCAGTTATGTTCATTCATCTTCCACATTTCCACACACCCTCCAGACTAATCGTTCAAAACACAAACTCATTGTGATCCTCCCATTCCTAGACCTCTCCCATGGCTTCCTACTGAGAGCAGAATGACGTGCAAGCTCTCCAACCTGTCTACATTTCAGTGTCATCTACCACTCCTCCCTGGCTCCCTTCCTACTCCCCATTCCCATTCCCAGTCCTGTGGAACTGCACAGAGCTCCCTAGCAAGCCATACTTTGCCATATTTTGTCACATGTACATCTGCTTCTCTTGCCTGGAACGCCTCTTCTACTTTACAACACTCTCTAACGACTCC